>NC_073302.1:24817349-25450349 GCF_027595985.1 Sorex araneus | reverse complement strand
CCGGGGATCAAACTCAGGTCGACCGCATGCAAGGCAAGCGTTCTATCCACTGTTACCATAGGTCCAACCCATTTTGTTCTGTCATTCAAATATTTTTTTCTTCTTATTTCATTTTTTTTTTTTAAAAAAAAAAGAAAGAAATTTCCAGTGACGCCAGTCTCAGTAAACTTGACCTAAGCATTGCCCTGGAATCTTGCCATCCAGTGACTGTTCATCTCCGGAAGGCAGAGGGCAGCGAAGGAGATGGGAAGAGGGACGGAGACTCTCGTGGGGTGGGGAGTTGGGCAGCCGAGTCCCCGCAAACCCTTCCTGTCCTCCTCCTTCGTCTCCCGATAGCCATACACCCAGGTCCAACTTTTCCATGGTCCCTACCGGGCCCCCTGACCAGTGTCTCTGGCTCCCTGTTCTCTCTCCCTCCGCAGACCCTCCCCCGACTCTAGCTCCCCTGTGTGGAATCTTCCAGCAAGGCTCCAGAGAGGGAAACTGGGAACAATGGCCGAATCCTGGGTGACTGGAATGGGCCCGGGGCCCTCTTCGCTTTCATACCTGGGCAGATTCCCTGGGAAGCTGCTGGACCAGCCTGTGTGTGCTGGGTCAGTCCCGCCACGTTGGAGCTCAGCTGTCTCTGCTCCCCGTGGGCTGCAGGCCAAGGATGCATTCACCACTCCCCACCGCCTGCCGAAGCTTCTGGCTCCCCATACCACACCCCCATCCTGAATTCTAACTTGTTGCCTTTCTTCGGCTCCCCTGAAGCCCTTACGAGGGCAATGCTCCTGCCAACGTATTTTTTCACGCCTGCAAACTCTTGAACAACCCCTTCAAAGCCCGGATGGCCCCTTCGTGAAGCCCTTTCCCGGGCTCTCATTTCCCTTCTGGTGGTGGTGGTGGTGGGGGGGTCTTACAAATGCCTGCAGCCACATCTTCCTCTGTGCCACACGAGGGGCAGCTAAGCATGGTCCTCCTCCTCCCAAGCAGGTACAGTGGATGCAGGGAAGGAAGAAAGTAGAAAGTACCATAGGGACTAGAGGAAGGAACCCCAGCGTGAGGTTGTGAAGGACCAAGTCATGGGGAACAAGGGAGGCAGGGGTGGGAGGCGGGCTAGATCCTGGCAAGTGAGTGTCGTTCCCTCCCAGATGGGCAGCCCCTCGAGGGTGAAAGTGAGTCTTGTTTACCTCTCAGCCCTGGCCCCATGCAGGCCTGCTTGGGGGAATTCCTCCAGAAACCAGGCAGGCCCCAGCCTGCTAGGAGAGTAGTATCAGTGAGGCCAGCCAAGGAGAAACCGGGAGCACAGAGGCAGAGCGAAGAAGAGCTGGACCTCGTCGGGGGAGGGGACCGGCAGGCGAGTCGAGTGGTCTTGGGTGTGGGTTCAGTAGAACTGACCTCACTGCTGGCTCTCTGCCCCTCACCTGCTTGCTCCCCCGCCCCCCCACCCCGTGAATGGACTCCGTGGATGGGCTGATGCTAACTGGAGACTCGAAAGTCTGGGGGTGTCAAGAAACTGTGTGACTTAATTTCACCCCACAGTGGTAGGAATTTTCTTTTTCTTTTTCTCCAGCGTCTTCATATCCTGGTAGTACATTCCCCCACTGCCCATTCTCTCTCTCTCTTCCACTACTGTTCTCTTTTGTACACACACACACACACACACACACACACACACACACACACACACACACACACACACACCATACAGGTATCAGATGGTCCAGTGCAGAAGCATTATTCGAAGTTGCCCTGACTCCTGGCCTCACCACTTGTTTGCTTTGTGACCTTGGGCACATACCCTCGAGGGCAGAACCTCAGCCCTGCCCAGGGCACACTGATTGCCTTGACGACAGCGTGCTGGAGAAATAACTGGCATGAAGAATTGGCAGAAAAACGGGCAGGAAACTGGTAAGTAACCAATACACGAGGAGTATTATTGTTAGCCTTTCTGGTTATATCATTATTGATCATTTTATGTCCATCAAAACAAAACAAAACAAAACACCAGAAACCTTCTGGATCAGAGCTTAGCTGGTCTGGCTCCCGGCCCAGGGGAGGAGAGAGGCGAGAGAGGCTCGAGCCTGAGACAAGGAAGGTGGAAAAGAAGATCACCCGGGACTTCTGATCGGGGGTTGGTTTGGTGGGGACCGATCAACCGACTGATCGTGCAGGGGGGCGGGGGGGGGGGGAGAGAGAGAGAGAGAGAGAGAGAGAGAGAGAGAGAGAGGGGGGGGGGGTTGCACTGTGGCCAGGGAGCAGTTCCCAGAGAACAGAAACCCTGCAAACCGGTCTGGGCGGTCTAGAGCCGGGTCTGGTCAGCTGGTGTGGCCGACACCACACCACATGGTCATGGGGCTGGCCCTGGGAGATGCCGTTGGCCTCCTCACCCTGCAGCAGGTAGAATCTGTCCCGGCCACAGCCTGGGAGGTGGCTCTAAAGGCCCCCGAGCGCCTGCTTTGCATGTGGGAGCTCTGCGGGTGCGTCCCAGCCTGCGGGTTTCCCAGCCCTGCTGCACAGACCTCTGAGCACAGACCCGGAGCTGGGAGTAGCCCCTGAGCAGCGCCAGGTGTGGCCCCAAAACAAAAACCAAACCAAACCAGAGACTGCTTTAGGGAAAACTGAAAAACATACTCCTACTAACCCTAAAGTCAAAACAAAACAAAACAAAAAAACAACACACAGCTTAATCAACAGAGCTGATTCCAAATTTCCAATCTCGGCTCTGGCCTAAATGCCAAGATGCCACGGGGAAAACTAGATGTCTCTATAGAAGAGAGAAGTTGGGCCCTTACCCTACACCGTTTAAAACGTTTCACTCCAAGGGCTGGAGTGATAGTTCAGGAGGTAAGGGTCTCGCCTTGTGCGTGACCAACCCTGGTTCAATCCCTGCCACCACATTTGGTCTCTCACCATGCCAAAAGTGATCCTTGTGCACTTCTGAGCGTAGCTCAAAAACAGAAAAAAAAAACTTCCACTTGAAATGGATCAAGTCCGAAATGGAAAAACTAAACGATAACATTCCTAGAAGAAAACGGGAAATCTTAATGACACCAGATTTGGCAGTGGTTTCTTGGCTATGATTTTTTAAAAATGCAAAAAGGAGATAAATTGAACTTCAAAATTAAAAACATTCGTGCATCAAAGGGCTCTGCCAAGAAAAATCTGAATAGTTATAGAATGGGAATAATATTTGTAAATGATGTATTTGTAACAGATTGGTTCACATACATAAAAAAAAATTCAACAGGCTGGAACAATATTTATAGTGCTTGCCTTGCAAGTGGCCAACCAGGGTTTGATCCCAAGCATCCCATATGGTCCTCAGATATGTCATGAGTGGTCACGGGAATGCAGAGCCAGGAGTAAGCTCTGAGCACCACCCAGTATGACCCCCCCCCAAACAAAACAAAACAGAAAGGATTAGAGGCCAGAGAGACAGGACACCTTTAAGGCACTTGCCTTGCATGCAGCTGGCCCGACTTCAATCCCCCATGCCCTATCTAGTTCTCTGGGCACGAGCAGGAGTGATCCCTGAGCACAGAGCCAGAATAAGTCCTGAGCACGACTGGGTGTACTAAGAGAACACAAAATAGTTCAAATGGCAACTTTAAAAAAAAATTATTTATTTTATTGAATCACCATGTGGAAAGTTACAAAGCTTTCACGCTTATGTCTCAGTTATACAGTGCTCGAACACCCATCCCTTCACCAGTGCACATATTCCACCACCAAAAACCCCAGTATACCTCCCACCCCCCACCCCCTCAACCCCCACCTGTGTAGCTGATAAATTTCACTTCACTTTGTCTTTACCTTGATTACATTCCATATTTCAACACAAAACTCACGACTGTTGTTGGAGTTTCCCCCAAAAAAACAGCCCTGCTGACAAGGAAGCATTTGATAATTAGTTTTCCATTGCTGAGAATGAAGAGATATGAGGTCGTGCGGCCGCTATTGTGGCCACGCAATTTGAGAGTTCTGTATTTTAGTATTTTAGTAACTAAGTCCAGTGAGATTTATGTTAGAAATTGCATTATTTCCCTTCCTGGGGCAATAATAGGGCTATGGCTTAGTTCACAGTCTAGAGACATTTCTGCAAGCAGCTGCTGGTACCAAAAGTAGTCTAGCTGGCCTCCGGATCGTGGTCATCAACATCAGAGCAACCGCACAAATGTGTGGCCACCTGGGTCGCATCTTGGTGGAGAGCGAGCCGGTATCGCCCCCGTCCAGAGATCGCCCACGTGTCCCACTGCTGCCTTAAATGGCAACTTTATAAAAGTTATAAAGTCATGATTTTCTGTATTTTATCACAATTTAAAAAACACTATTTATAGTATGATCATGAACAAGTGCTTTGGGCCTCAGTTTCTTTGTCTGTTTACACTTTAGTGGAATAGAAATTGGTAGGATTAAGAGCAGGAAAACATGACCCAAAGGGCTAGTTCACATGTCGGAGGCCTTGGTTTGACCCCGGCACCTCAGAATCCACCGAACACTACTTAGAGACCCCCAAGCAGAACAGTAGAGATAGCCCTTGGGCACAGCTGGGTGTGGCCCAAGATTTTAAATAATAATTGGTAGGATTAAATTGATATCAGGGAACTTTGGTGGTGGAGACCTGGGTATTCCAACATTGTTTGACTGAAACACAATCATGTAAGTTTGTAAGTCTGTAACTGTATCTCATGGTGATTAAAATAAAAAATGCAATTACATCCATCATCCTCCTTAATAAAAAAATCTATAAATTATTTTATACCAATAACAAATAAAATTTAATAATTGATATCAGCAGAGGTACCTGGGGCCCAGTAAATGCTTAAATATTATTTCCTCTTGTTTGGTTTTTGTTTTGTTTTGTTTTGGGGACACACCAGATGGTGCTCAGGGCTCACTCCTGGCTCTATCAGGGATCACTCCTGCTGGCACAGAGGACCATATGGGTGCCAGGGATTGAAAGCAGGTTGACCTCTGCAAGGCGAGCACCCTATTTATTGCAATTGCTCTGGCCTCCAAAGTTTTAAAACTTTTAAGGGAAAATAGCTCACATAGACTACATGGATTACTGTTCCAGACACTTCTTTATAATGAAGGAAAAAAATGAACATATTGGTGGTCTGGAGACAGATACATCTTAAATGTTACTTACTGAATTATAAAATAATAGACTCACCAGAGTGTGTAGTGATTCTTTGCACCCAGTGAAAAATACATGCTCCCCGCCCTTATAAAATGAACACACACATGTTTTTAAAGCATTTTTTTTCTAGTAGACACAAGAAATTTAAGAAAATGATCCCAAATTGGAACTACCCACAAGTGTGTGTGGGGCTGGGGGTAGGTAGGATTGAGAAGAGACTGCTATGATAATAATAGCTGGGAACGAGCATGCTGGACAAGACCTGAGGGTTAAAAGTAGGTTAAGGGATATTCTTAACCTTTCAATATCAGTACTGCAAACCACAATGACCAAAAGGATTGAGAGAAAAAGAGAGAGGGGAGTGGACAAAGAGACAGACAGAGACAGAGACAGAGACAGAGAGACAGAGAGAAGAAAAGTGCCTGCCATAGAGGCAAGCAGGGGGTGGAGGGTGGGGGGTGATGGGAGGGAAAATGGGGACACTGATGCTGGGAAATGTGCACTGGTGGAAGGATGGGTGTTGGAATACTGTATGACTGAAATCCAATCTTGAACAGCTTTGTAAGGGTCTATCTCAAAGTGATTCAATAAAAAAGTTTTTTAAAAAATAAAAGTTTATCACAAAATGTACTTTAACAACAACAAAAAGAATACCATTATCCACAGAAATCATCACTTGTCATCCCGTTGATCTTTGAGTTGCTCGAGTGGGCGCCAGTAACATCTCCATTCATCCCTGCCGCGTGCTAGTTGTAGCCCAATGGTATCTGCTCGCTTCAGAAACACGAAGAGCCTCAAACCATTCGTTCAGGGTTTTTTTTTTTTTTTTTTTTTGCTTTTTGGGTCACACCTGACTATGCGCAGGGGTTACTCCTGGCTCTACACTCAGGAATTACTCCTGGCGGTGCTCAGGGGACCATATGGGATGCTGGGATTCGAACCCGGGTTGGCCGCATGCAAGGCAAACGCCCTATCCACTGTGCTATCGCTCCAGCCCCTCGTTCAGGGTTTTGACGAAGAAGTCTGACCAGCTCATAGGTGGGCGGCCACGGGATCTTTTGACATCCTCTGGAATCCAGTCCGTAACAGTGTTAATCCAGCAGTTGTTTCTGAATTGCAGTACGTGTCCAGGCCATCTGATTTTTGACGCCTTGGCAAACGAGACAGTGTCCCTGATTCTCGATTGTCAATAGAGGTCGGAACTCCAGATTCTTTCTCTCACTTGAGTGAAATGTGATATTCCAAGCAGAGCTCTTTCGATTCCTCTTTGGGATACCTGAATAGCGTTCTTGTCTTGTTTTCATAGGACCCAGGTCTTTGAGGCATATGTTAGTGCAGGAAGAACGGTGGAGTCAAAAAGATGTGCCTGGAGCCAGAGGTTCTTCGTCCTCTCAACAACTTCTTTGATGCTCTTGAAGGCGTTCCATGCTGCTCTCTTCCTCCTGCGCAGTTCTGGCACCAAGTCGTTCCTCATGTTGAGCTTTCAACCCAGGTACACATAGCTGCTGCATTCAGAGATGTTCATTCTGTTGAGAGCAAATGGAACATCAGGGACTAGTTTGTTTTTCATGAGCATTACCTTGGTGAGATTCAGCAGCAGTCCGACCTTTCCACACTTGCGGTTGAAGTCGGCCAGCATTTGTGCCGCTTGGCTAATGTTTGGTGTTATAAGAACGATGTCATCAGTGAAGCAGAGGTGGTGTAGTTGCCGACCGTCTATCTTCACTCCCATTCCTTCCCATTCCAGTTGTCGCATGACGTTCTCAAGGGTGGCACTGAAGAGTTTCGGTGAAATGGTATCACCCTGCTGCACCCCTCTCTTTACATCGATGATCACTTCCTTGTAGAATGGTGAGATCCTGGTGGTGAATCTATAATACAGCTCGCGGAGGATCCTGATGTACTGAGTTTGAATGCCCTGTTTGGCTAGGGCTTCGATGACCGCTTCAGTCTCAACAGAATCAAAGGCCTTCTTTAAATCGATGAACGGTAGACAGCCTCATCTTGAACTCTCGCGAAACTTCAATGAGCTTGGTCATTGTGTGGATATGGTCTATTGTGCTGAATCTTTTTTGGAACTTGGCTTGCTCGCATGGTTGTCCTTCGTCTAGTGTTCTGCCTATTCTATTCAAAATTACTTGAGTGAATAAAAACCACAGAAAACCAGTTATAATTTTTTTTTTTGTTGTTGTTGTTGTTGTTTGCTTTTTGGGTCACACCTGACTATGCACAGGGGTTACTCCTGGCTCTGCACTCAGGAATTACTCCTGGCAGTGCTCAGGGGACCATATGGGATGCTGGGATTTGAACCTGGGTTGGCCGCGTGCAAGGCAAATGCCCTACCCGCTGTGCTATCGCTCCAGCCCCACCAGTTATAATTTTGATATCTATCTTTTCTGACATTTTCCTCTATTAGGCCAAGTATCCCTCTTTTTATATATTAGTTATGAATATACAGATTATAAAAAAAACTATTATAAAGTTAACACTACTCCATAGGTAAAGCAAAAAGTACAATCTGAACACAGTTTTGGCTTTCTGAAGTTTATGTATCACAGTGTCAGGGATTGAACCCAGTGCCTCACACATAAGCGTTTTTGCCTCAGTTTGCATCACTCTTAGCATGGCCAGGACTCCTGTCTCTGTGCTCAGGGATCTCTCCTGGCTATGCCAAGGATTGAACTTGTCTCACCCATGTGCAGGGCTGGGAGCTTTAGCCTCTTTACCATCTCTCTGGCCCCGGAAACAGATTTTAAAATACATATATATATACATATATATGTATACATATGTATATATGTATACACACATGTATACATATGTATATATGTATACACACATACCAACACACACACACATATATATATATAAACTTAACATGTCCATGCCATAGTTTTTAACACAAGCATGCCCTACAATTTTATGCAAATATAAAATCATCTGTATGACTGGAGCATTCTTGCTGTTGGAAACGTTCTGAGGTTGCAGTGGGTGATTAGTGATCCCCAAGACAGCATATTAGTTTAAAGACAAAATGAAATCCTTTGCAACATGCCTTGTTAGTGCTTTCCTTTGTACACCACAGAATGTTTTTCCAACATCGTAATGAATTCTTCAAATCTATTATTTAAGGGATTTCTCAAAACATGCTGTGGTTTGTCTTGGGCAGCCGTGTCCGGAAAGCAGCGATGCTGGATTTTTCCTGTTGCGGTCAGCAGTTGAGCTAGTGGGGCAAGATCTCGCTCTCAGTCGTTAGTTTCCCAAAGAACTTTCCTCCCGCACCCTTCTTCTTCTTCTTCTTCTTCTTCTTTTTTTTAACCTTTTTTTTAAAAATTGAATCTCCATGAGATACAGTTACAAAGCTTTCATGATAGTTTCAGTCATACAATGATGGAACTTCATCCATTCCTCCAGCAGTGTACATTTCCTACCACCAATGTCTCCAGTATCCCTCCCACCACACCTATCCCACCCCACCCCCTGCCTCTGGAAGACAATTTCCTTCTTATTCTCTCTCCACTTTTTGGGCATTATGGTTTGCCATACAGGTACTGAGAGGCCATGATGTTTGGTCCTTTATCTACTTTCAGCACACATGTCCCATCCTGAGCAATCCCTCCAACCATCATTGACTTAGTGATCCCTTCTCTATCCCAGCTGCCTTTCCCCCAGCTCAAGAGGTAGGCTTCCAACTGTGGAGCAGTCTTTCTGGCTCTTGTTTCCTCTGTCCCTGGGTGTTAGTCTCATATTATTTTATATTCCACAAATGAATGCAGTCATTCTATGTCTGTCCCTCTCTTTCTAACTCATTTCACTTAGCATGATACTCTACATGTTCATCCATTCATAAGCAAATTCCATGACTTCATCTTTCCTAACAGCTGCATAGTATTCCACTGTGTAGATGTACCAAAGCTTCTTTAACTAGTCATCTGTTCTCGGGCACTCGGGTTGTTCCCAGATTCTGGTTATTGTGAACAGTGTTGCAATAAACATACAGGTGCAGATGTCATTTCCACTCTGCTTTTTTGAAACCCCAGGACATATTTCCAGAAGTGATATTTCTGGGTTTTATGGAAGTTGTTTCTAGTTTTTTGAGGAATGACCATATTATTTTCCAGAAAAGCTGGAGCAGTCGACATTCCCACCAACAATGAAAGAGAGTCCCTTTCTCCCCGAATCCACACCAGCACTGGTTGTTCCTGTTTTTTTTTTTTTATGTGTGCCAGTCTCTGTGCTGGCACCCTTCTTCCAGATGACTCCGTGCACTAGGTTTCTACTACCGATCAAATAGATTCGAGGAAGGGACCTCATACTTTTCTGAGTCCACCAAGCTTTCCTTACAGAGGAGTTTCTGGCTCAGCAGTTCAATGGGTTTCGTTTTGTTTAACCTGTTGCTTGCCATCCTCTGACACAGATATTCATGTCACCTTGACAAGCTGTGAGCGAACACAGCTGGAAAGTGCTCCAACAAAGGTTTAAGTTAACATGGACACCCAGCTCACAGCTTTCCAGATGGATGGGGTTTTAGAACACCCCCAGAAAAACTGCCTTGTGACTTTGATAATCATGGGACTGAAGCTTTAAGGGGCTAGAGAAAATTTCTTTGGGAAATTTAGGGAGAACAGAAAACCCAATAAACACAACAATGGGAAACATTGTCTTCATGCATCTGAACTGCAATGGAAAATAATGCAAATGAAAGCAGCCGAGGCATTTTCTGACATTTGCTAAAAGAATATGGGAAATTAGGAGGGGAATGCAAAAAATGGTGCTGCCAATGCTGGCGAGGTTGTGTGAAAATGACAAGCCCAGTTAACTACAGGACTTTCTGGCAACAAATAACATGACATTTACATAACCCACTGGAAGGAACAAATGACACTACATTTATACAACCCATTAGAACGTAATTTAGAGCAGCTACCATGAAGAGAAGTGTCCTTAGACTCCCAGCCCCACCACGAGAATATGCTAAGTACTGTATCACTGTATCACTCTCATCCCGTTGCTCATCGATTTGCTCGAGCGGGCACCAGTCACGTCTCCATTGTGAGACTTGTTGTTACTGTTTTTGGCATATCGAATATGCCACGAGTAGCTTGCCAGGCTCTGCTGTGCAGGCGAGATACTCTCAGTAGCTTGCCAGGCTCTCCAAGAGTGGTGGAGGAATCGAACTTGGGTCGGCCACGTGCAAGGCAAACACCCTACCCGCTGCGCTATCGCTCCAGCCCACGCTAAGTACTAAGAAAGTATTAAACAGAAAGCCTCACCTAACTCTAGAAGATCCTGGCTTCATCCCACGTTCACGTTTCACATAGGAGGTGCAAGGAGAGGTAGAAGCATCCTACTGGGGGCAACTCAGGGCATGTGGAACCAGACAAAGTGGATGTCCCTGCCCTCGAGTCCCCTGATGGTTTGTTCAGACTCCAAATCTAGGCCCTTGTGCAGGGTTGGTCTCTGGCTCAGATACCCCAGACGGAAAGGCTCTAGTTGGCTCCTTCGCTTTCTCCCCACTCTCACATTTCCAGTTTCATGTTCTCTGTCTCCAGTTTAGGGCTCAGAGACGGAATCTGGTCAGGGGGACTTTTTTTTTTTAATCAGGTCATAGGTCACTGGCTGGTCCATAAAATTGGCGGGTGGGGGTGGGGTGGGTATCACTGTTCAATCCCGGACGCCAATCATTGTAGAGGGCTGAGCAGTTTGAAACACAGTCCCCTGTACCTCCCTGTCCGGCCCTCTTCAGCGGCGCTCAGGTAGGGGACAGCCATCCCAGACTGCAAACACAACCCTACAGCTCCCTGTGTACCTCTGGGGGCGGAAAGACAGTTGACGAGGTTCCAGTGCTCCCGATAAAATCAGGCCAAGTGTTTGGAGCAGGTCACGGTAGAAAAATCCACCCCCCCATGCAGCTGACATACTGAGCCAAGTGCTTGGGCAGAGTGAAATAAATCTTCCACGGCCATTTAATAAACAACCGCTGAGACGATTAGCAAACATAACCTCTGGGAGCACGGACTTGGGCTCCTCGCAAATTTCAGAAATGTGGCTCTCACTTCTGTCAAGATTTTTAAGTAGCACTTTCCTAAATTATTTTCGCAAATTAGCAGTTTGGGCTATCACGCGCAGCTCCAGTCGGCCCTGCCAACATCTTCCCGCTCTGAGAAAGCCACGCTCCCAGGCCGGGAGGGTGGAACATCGCTCCTTACTGAGGCCTGGCCGTCACCCGGGGGTGAGCGGGAGAGAGGCCAGGGCATTGGAGCTGCCAGAGATGGATGAACAAGGGAAAGGGGGATGTCGAGGCCAGCAAGAGAGAAAGAGGCAACAGCAGACCTGGGAGCTGCTCCCAGCCCTTCCAATCTATTCCAGGTCAGTCTGGCTGCACTGTTTCAATAGCCCGAGCAGCTATTTAATTTTTACCACCAGGACCACTTGTAAGAGAGAAAAAAAAATCTCTGCATCCTATGACTTGTTACAAGTTACATGATGCTTTCTTTTTTTCCCCTTAAAATCGCTTTATCTGTAGTTGATAATGGGCTGGAGCGATAGCACAGAGGGTAGGGCATTTGCCTTGCACGTGGCCGACCAGGTTCTATTCCTCCATCCTTCTTGGAGAGCCCGGCAAGTTACCAGGAGTATCCCACCTGCACGGCAGAGCCCGGCAAGCTCCCTGTGGCGTATTCCATATGCCAAAAACAGTAACAACAAGTCTCACAATGGAGACTTGACTGGTGCCCGTTTGAGCAAATCAATGAACAACGAGACGACAGAGCTATAGTAGTTGATAATATTAGAAACATTTAGGGACATAGTTTCACACTCCAGATGAGTACAGAATTCACCCGACCCACCACCAAGTGCCACCCCACTCGCCAAAAGACTCTTCCACTCTCCATCCCCTTCCTCCCACCCACCCCCATTTCCCCCAGGCAAGCCCTATGATTGCCACTGAGCTGAAGAACTAATTAGTTTTGCTGGTTTTTGCCAGTTTTTTTTTTATTTAGTTGTTCCGATTTCACATCTGAGTGACATCCCCCAGTAACTGTCTTTCACTTAGCTAACATAAGCACTTCAAGTTCCATATAATTTGTCTCAATTATATCTTTTTCTTTGGTGGCAGGGTAGTATCCACAAGTATATACGCCAATTTCCCTATTCAGGCATTTGTATTTGTGCATTTAGGTTGATTCCATGCTCTGACTATTGTGAACAATGCTGCTGTGAATACAGAACAGCAAATATCTTTTAAGACTCATGTTTTCCTAGCCTTTGGATAAATGCCTAGGAGTATTATCACCGGATCACATGCTAGTTTTATTTTTTCCAAGGAATTCCGTACTATTTTCTGTAGCAGCTATAACAATGTACATTCCTGCTGATGGTGTATATGTAGAGATGCCTTTTCCCCAGAGGCTTGGTAACTATTGCTTCCAGTCCCCCCCTCCCCCACCCCAGGGGAGATTGTGGATTTGAACGGCACTCAGCAGTCACCTGGGGGCTACTCCCAGTTCTGTGCTGGGGCTTGCTACCTGCAGTGCTTGGGGGATCATGAGGTACCAGGAATGGAACTAGGGTCAGCTATGTGCAAGACAAGCCCTTGGTCCCTTAACCATCTCTTCAGCCCCCCCAATCTTGTTGATACTGGCCATGCCCACAGCTGATACCTCACTGTGGTCAAGACTGGCGTTTCCCTAAAATCTGGGAGAAGGAACATTTCCCCATCTGTCTATGGGGCATCTGTGTGTCTGATTGATCCACTGGTTGCTTTTGGGGCCACACATGGCAGTGCTCAGGGTTTACTCTTGGCTCTACATCAGGAATTACTCCTGGCATTGCTCAGGGACCATATGGGATGCCTGGGATTGAACCTAGGTTGGGCATATGCAAGGAAAATATCCTACTCATTGTGCTATTACTCCAGCCCCCTGTATGCATTTTTTTAAGAAATGCAGCTTTTTGGGCCTTTAAGTTACTTGAAATAAAACAAAACTTAAAATTCGGTTCTTCCAGGGCTGGAGTGACAGTACAGCAGGTAAGGCGTTTGCCTTGCACGCAGCTGACCTGGGTTCGATTCCCAGTATCCCATATGGTCCCTTGAGCACCTCCAGGAGTAATTCCTGAGTGCAGAGCCAAAAATCCCCTGTGCATCGCCTGGTGTGACCCAAAAAGCAAAAAAAAAAAAAAATTCGCTTCTTCCTATTCAAGTACTCCATAGTCACATGGATTTGGCGGCTGCAGCATTAAACAGGGCAGACACAGGCCACGCCTGTTTGGGCATCAGGTTCTATTGACATGCGCTGGAAAGGAAGCTGTGTGCCTTCCTGCTCTCTGCCCTCGATCCCTCCGCAAAGGGCACTGGCACTGTGTTGGCCCTGTGCATGCGTGTGTCACAAAGCCAGTTTAGAAATCTCTCGTAACAGACCAACCCTGGTACAAAGGCTCTCTCAGGGGTCCTCACTCTTTCAGGTCACCCTACCCCAAGAGTTTCTTGGATACGGAGGTCCTAAGGCTATCTGCCTCCATCCTTCCTTCCTTCCTTCCTTCCTTCCTTCCTTCCTTCCTTCCTTCCTTCCTTCCTTCCTTCCTTCCTTCCTTCCTTCCTTCCTTCCTTCCTTTCTTCCTTCCTTCCTTCCTTCCTCCCTCCCTTCCTCCCTCCCTCCCTTCCTCCCTCCTCCCTTCCTCCCTTCCTCCCTTGCTCCCTTGCTCCCTTCCTCCCTCCCTCCCTCCCTCCCTCCCTCCCTTCCTTCCTTCCTTCCTTCCTTCCTTCCTTCCTTCCTTCCTTCCTTCCTTCCTTCCTTCCTTCCTTCCTTCCTTCCTCCCTTCCTCCCTCCCTTCCTCCCTTCCTTCCTTCCTCCCTTCCTTCCTCCCTTCCTCCCTTCCTTCCTTCCTCCCTTCTTCCCTTCCTTCCTTCCTTCCTTCCTTCCTTCCTTCCTTCCTTCCTTCCTTCCTTCCTTTTGTTTTGTTTTTGCTTTTGAGTCACACCTGAACACTGCAAGCTGCTCACTCATGGCTCTGTGCTCAGGGATCGCTCCTGGTATTGGGGACGCATACGTGGCGCAGGGGATCGAGCCCAGGCTGCCACCTGCAAAGCGAGCACCTTGACCCCTGTGCTCTCTCTCTCCAGCCTCCCACTTCTTCCTTTTCTAACATAATCACTACCTTAGAGTCAAATTTCACAACGTCCCTACCAGGGATCCTTGCCAGGCCTGGAAAAATCAATCCAGAGTTCAGATGTCCTGCAAGATGTGTTGTAACTTAGAAGTCAAGCCGATCAGCGACTTTGAGAGGCGCCATCAATATTTCAGGCATCTGGTCATATCATTTGTACAGACTTGAGGCTTTGATTGAAATCCTCCCTTGCAGTGTGATTTTGATGTATCATACCTATGGACACTTGTCAAGTAAATCTTTTAATAGTTTTATTTCGTGGGGGGAGGGGCAGACCAAATCAAACTATCTACTCTCACCAGCCCAAACACTGCCCGTTCCTCCACTGGGGTACCTTCCTTAAGAAGTCTTGCGGGGGGCTTAACCCCCCTAGCCCCCAGGAAAGTCTCTGGGCAGTGTCACCTCAGCGGACTGGGTCCCTACTCTCATGTGTGAGGATTGAAATATTCTGGGCCATGCTTTGGGGTGTCTGCAGGTCTACTTCTGGGCAACATCCCCTTATTCTAGTCTTTTTTTTTTTTTGGTCACACCCAGCAATGCACAGGGGTCACTCCCTGGCTCCTGCACTCAGGAATCACCCCTGGCGGTGCTCAGGGGACCATATGGGATGCTGGGATTTGAACCCGGGTCGGCCGCGTGCAAGGCAAACGTCCTACCCGCTGTGCTATCACTCCAGCTCCTTATTCTAGTCTTCATTCCAGAGACACATACCTGCTGATCCATGGCTGAGGAGAGTGCCCAGTGCTACATGCCTTTCCATCTTACTATTCCCAAACACAACTGTTTCTCTCTCTGCCTTCCTGGTCTGCTATGCTACCCTCCCCCTCCACCACCCCGCCCTCCCGTCCCTAGCTGGCACAAACTCCTGAACCTAAACAGAGACCTCTGATTTATCTGGAACAATCCTGCCAGCCCCATTGCAAAACACAATGACGATAAAGGCCCAGGCTTCCCGTCTGAAAGCTTTGACTTTTTTCCGAATGAAGTCTTAATAGATTAATTAGATCTTTGCCTCTTGTAGCTTTGGCAAATCAACAACATTGCATTGATACCAATCATAGGTATACAAGACTAGTGTTTAGGGGCTGGAGAACTAGTACAGCTGGTATGGGGCTTGCCTTGTATGCGGCTGATCCAGGTTCGACCACCAGCCCTCAATATAGCCCCCCCCACCCAGCCTGCTAGGAGCAATTTCTGAGTGCAGAGTTAGGAGGAAGCCCTGAGTACCACCAGGTGTGGGCCAAACACAAACGAAAGACTGGTATCTCTCATCAGTGGGGGTGCAGTATAGGGGCCGATGGACTTCTTGGACTCCAACTGAGGCCCCTATTGGTCAGTTCCTTCTTCTCTCTTGCCCCTGGAGGAGGAGGAGAAGCCAGGTCAGTGGACCTCTGCAGACACCACTGCATTCCTAAAGTGGCTGCTCTACCCACAATCTCTCTCCACAGATCTTTCCAGGTGACAGGACCTGAGCAGAAATCCTCAGGCTATTTTGCCCCAGGGTCACTTCAGAAGGGACTGAAGTCTTCAGGCTTGGCCTAAGAGCCTTGATTTGATTGGTTTGGGGGCCACACTTGGTGGTACTCAAGGAGCAACCCCTGGAGGTGCCAAGAAGGAGTGTGTGGTGGGTACCATATGTGATGCTGGAAATCAAATCAGGTCCACTAAAGCAAGTGCCTTACTCTGCACCAGCTCTCCGGCCCCTCTGGGGCCACAGTGAATGAAAGATTTGGGTTCAGCTCTGAAAGCTGGATCGGCAAACCTAAGGGTGTGGTAGTGGGAAATCAACACAAGGGTGAACTAAGTGTTCCCTATAAACAAAAGCCAGGGAGATGGTGGCTTACCTAGAAAATGATTCTTTTCGACCCTTTTCATGTGACGCTGATGAGTCAGAAGGATAAATCCTTACTGAGTACCGCGCATGCACGCAGAGGACATTCTGCCTTCAGTCCCCAAATCAACCTCAATGTAGCATTATATTCCCTGGAGGATTTGCATGGGGGAGAGCAATGAAGCTCCACACACCCATACACCTTCATTTCATTAATTTTTTTATATTAAAGTATTTTCTTTTTCTTTTTTTTTTTTGCTTTTTTTTTGGTGTGGGGGGGTCACACCTGGCGATGCTCAGGGGTTACTCCTGGCTCATGCACTCAGGAGTTACTCCTGGCGGTGCTCAGGGGACCATATGGAATGCTGGGAATCGAACCCGGGTCGGCCGTGTACAAGGCAAACGCCCTGCCTGCTGTGCTATCACTCCAGCCCCGATATTAAAGTATTTTCTTGTATAAAATTTATTTTTGCTTTTTGGGCCGCACCCGCTGTGCTCAAGACTTACTCCTGGCTCTGTGCTCAGGGATCACTCATGGCACACATGGCCTGAGGGATCATATGTGATGCCAGGGCACAAACCTGGGCTGAATCCGTGTAAAGCAAGCACTCTCTCCACTGTATTACCGTTCTGGCCTTAAATTTAATTTTTATCAAGGTGCCATTGATTAGCAAAAGTGTCAAAGGTTATGTTAAGAATACAATGTTAACATATGCTTTCACATTTTTTTTCTTTTTTCTTTCTTTTTTTTTTTTTTTTTACATTTTGGGTCACACTCAGCAATGCTCAGGGGTTCTCCTGGATCCGCACTCAGGAATTACTCCTGGCGGTGCTGGGGGACTATATGTGATGCTGGGGAATTGAACCCAGGTCCGCAGCGTGCAAGGCAAACACCCTACCCGCTGTGCTATCTGTCTGTAGCTGTCCTACCCTACTGCTCAGGCCCCAACAGTTGCTTAGCTATTGCTAAGGAAGAGAGAACATGAGCTTCCTAATGACCCTGGTGGCTGCGTTAGAACGCTTTGGTTTGTCCTTGCTCTGGGCCGAAATGCAGCAAGGCCAGAAATTGCCCCTCTCTCAGCCTCGACTCTGTCCTGAGGCACCATGGAGAGGACACACCCGACCACATCTGCTCCACCCAGCCTCCCCCCCCCCACCGCCCCTGGGGGGCCCAGCTGTCCGTCCTCAAGAGAAGGGATCTGAGGATAGAGCACTCAAGCCCCGAGGAATGAGCTTAGCTGCCGGAGGGGGAATTCCAGGGCCCTGGGCCAGCAGCGGGGGCCAGGAGGGTGAGCGTCTGCCTAGGTGTGTCTCCCTGGCGCCCTGAGCCCCTCGCCCAAGGGACGAGGTGAAGCGGAGGAACAAGCCCTGGGGTGGGGACCCAGAGCAGGGCTCCCTGTGGCCAGCCTGTGCATGGCCGGGGCCTTCCCAACCTGTGCTGCAAGTGAACGGGCAGGTGTGACCGGCGGGAGAGGCCAGTCCCCAGGCCAGATGAGCCCAGTGAGAGGGCCACGCCCACAGCCCAGGCGTGGTCCTGGAGATGGTGGGAAGAGGCCATCTGCTTCCCCGGGCCCGTGGGGGCACGAGAACAGCAGGACTCTCGGCCCCGGTCCACCTGCCGGACTCACAGGGGAAGCTGCCAGGACCATCGCACAGATGGCTGGAGGCAGGGCTGGGGCACAGTCACAGCAGCCAAGTCCCAGCTCCGTTGGTCCCCCGTGCTACTCGGCTCCCTGTGCTACTCAGTACCCCATGCTACTCAGTACCCCATGCTACTCAGCACTCCGCGCTACTCAGTACCCCATGATGCTCAGTACCCTATGCTACTCAATACTCCATGCTACTTAGTACCCCGTGCTACTCGGCACCCCACTGCTGCTCAGTACTCCATGCTACTCAATACTCCATGCTACTCAGTACCCCATGCTATTTGGCACCCTACGCTGCTCAGTACCCCATGCTACTCAGCACCCCATACTACTCAGCACCCCATGCTACATAGTACCCCATGCTACTCAGTGCCTTGTGCTATTCGGCACCCCACACTGCTAAGTATCCCATGCTGCTTGGCACCCCATGCTATACAGTAACCGGTGCTATTCAGTACCCCATGTTACTCAGCACCCCATGGTGCTCAGTGCCCCATGCTACTCAGCACCCCATGGTACTCAGTACCCCATGTTACTCAGCACCCCATGCTACTCAGCACCCCATGGTGCTCAGTACCCCATGCTACTCGGCATCCCATGCTGCTCAGTACCCCATACACCCCATGTTACCTGGCACCCTATGCCTCGGTGTCCCGTACCACTCAGTACCCTATGCTACTTGGTGTCCCGTACGACTCGGTACCCCCGTGCTATTCCTGGAAAGGCCAGAGAGCTAGGACGGGGTAGAGCACTTGCCTGCATGCAGTTCACGCTGGTTTGAATCCTTGGCACCATGCATGACTGCAACCACCGCTGGGTCACTCCTGAACACAGAACCAGGAGTAGTCCCTATGGTCCCCAGCCCCCTCCCCCTCAAAGAGAAGACCACAGACAAGATGGACGAGATGGAGGATGAGACAGAAATAAAAGAGTCCAAGAAAGAAATCTTGGTTTTCCTGCCTGCAACACCAGCCCAAGAGCTGTTGAAAAGGTCCCTCGAGGCTGGTATGTCCCCCAGGGAGGGTCTGGTCCCCTCTGCCCACTTCAGCTCCCCTAGGCTAATCTACTGTTCCTACCAGGTGGAATCGTCGGGGAGGGGGGTGGCAAGCTCCGATGTTCTCCAGGCTTCTCCTGCTTGTCTGAAGTTTCTACTGGGATGACCTCTGGGGTGACCTTCCCGTCCTTCCCCAGGTCACCGGCCTGCTCAGCGGGGAAAGGCTGCCCTGGGAGAGCCAGCAGCCCCGCCTTCCCCAGACAAGGGGAGCGCACGGCAGTTGCACACGATGGGCCTCATGAAATGCTAACCTGTTTATGACTCTCTAATTGGCTTTGCAAATGAAGGGCAAAACGCATCATAAGGCAAGATTTAAAGAAGTAAAACCTCTAAGTACAGGCAGGAAATGTGGCTATTAAATTTATATGGCCATCAATCTATCAAGGCCTTGGTCTTTCATGATTCTGGGAAGGCTGGTGTGTCTCGGCCTGGGCCACTTGTTGAAATCACCCGGGGGGGGGGGGGTGGCAGGAAGCCCTGTGCCTGGGCCCGAGCACTCCCCAGGTGATTGTTACGCAGAGTTCAAACCAAGAACTATGGTTTATTTTAATTTGCGTTTGGGGGCTACACCTGGTGCCAGGGGTCAAACCTAGGCCTCCAGTAGGAAACGCATGTGCTAAGCCCTGCCTGGAGCCGCTTCTCCAGCCGAGAATCATGTTTGGCGTGTTTTTGTTGTTTGATGTTTTGTTTGTTTGTTTGGGGGGTCACAACTAGCTGTGCTCAGGGATCACTCCTTGGAGACCACATGTGGTGCTGGGGATCAAACCTTGGTTGACCATATGCAAGACAAGTGCCTTATCCCTCTCCAAGAACTATGAGTCTTTTTTTTTGGGGGGGGGGGCGGGCGAGGGGATCACGCCTGGAGTTGCTCAGGGCTCACACGAGTCTCTATACTCAGGGATCACTTCTGGTGGGGCTCGGGGGACCATATGTGGTGCCAGGATTGAACCCAGATTAGTTGTGCACAAGGCAGGTGTCCTATCCACTGTATTATCACTTTGATCACCAGAACCATAGCTTTTTGTTTGTTTTGGGGCCACATCCAGCAATGCTTCCTGGCTATATGGAATGATACAGGATGGAGGAGACCAAACCTGGGTCCACTGCGTGCAAAGGAAGCACGCTACCCACTGTACTATTGCTCCGCTGCTGAGAACCTCAGGTTTTAAGGGGAAACTTTTCCCTCACTGTATAAATATTGGATTTAGCAATTGAAAGTACAGGTCATTGGCGTGGGGAGGCAGCTCACAGGGCTGGAGCACATGCTTTGCATGCAGGAGGTTTGGGTTTAATACCTGGCACCCCATGGTGGTCAAGGACTGCGGGAGACACCCTGGGAGCACCATACCAGGAGTAGCCCACCAGAACAATGGTTCAAGGTCCTGAAAAAAAAATCTCACCAGGCTTGAGCTTGGTGAGATTCACCTTTTCCAAAACTTAAGCGTTTCTGCCAACTACACAAGTCCCACTGCATTCCTAGATCACGGGAACACTCTGGCGTGAGGTCAAAACCTCTTCCTGTGTTGATCATGACAAGCAGAATGAGTGTCTTAACTCACCTCTGGCACAGAGGAGCAGGCCAGAGGGGTGCGGACCCTGGGGAGAGGAGGAAGCCCCCACATTATCCCTGGCACACTTTCCCCCCTCTCCTCACCAGCACAGGAGTCTTTAGCTGCGTGGGTGCTGGTGGACGCTCCCCACCCTTGGGCTCCAAAACCATCTAAGGAAGGAGATGGGGCTGCAAAAAAGTCTCTAGATGGGCCACTTGCCCACCACACCCTCCCCTCCGCGCATTGCCCAGGCCCCCGGGGTCCTGCCCACTGTCTGGAGGGTGACCCTGAGCCTTGATGGAGGAGAGTGTCTCCCCCCTCACTCCTGCACCCTGACCTCTCAAGTGCCACCACTGCAGCTGCAGAGATCTTGTATAACAAGTTCCACCACCAGGCCTGGCCACGACTCTGGAACATGCTGGGGGAGGGGGGCGGGGAGGACAGGACGCGGTTTCCGGGGCGGGGGCGGGGCCACCTAGTCTTTGCGGTCACTCCCGTGGTCAGCGACGGCTCTGTGGGCTCCAGAGCTGAAATTCACCCCGCCAGGCTCTGCTCCTGACCCAATCTGGGGCGTGTGCAGGGCGGCCAAGGCCCACATTGCTTCGGTGTGAGATCAGAGAGCGCTTTCCCAGGGGTGAAGGGAGCCCTCGGATGCCTTTAATATTTCTGCCGGTCTTGGCAGCGTCATTTCATTCTTCACCGGGCACAGAAAGCCATTGTTTCCCAGAGACTCTCAAGCTCCCTCTAGCGCACCCAATGTGTGGGGCGTTAACTGGGTGTTCACGTTTTTTGAAAGACCCAAGGAATGATGATTAGAAGCCTGGACTAAGACTGACAAAGGCTGATGACCATAGTGGTGATGTGCATGGGAGAAAGAATAAGAAATGACTGCAAGAGGGAAGCAGAAACACGATCATGTTCTATTATGGTATTCAACGTGGAGATAGAGTGCGTATGAAAGTGTTATTTTGTTTCTTTGCCTTGTGGTCACATCTGGCAGCGCTCAGGGTTTCCTCCTGGCTCTGCACTCAGGGATACCTCTTGGGCGGGGGCTCAAGGGACCCCATAGGGTGCCAGGGATTGAATCCAGGGTGGCCGTATGCAAGGCAAGTGCCTTACCCACTGTATTATTGCTCCAAACCTTGAAAGTCTTTTTTTTTTTTTTTTTTTTGCTTTTTGGGTCACACCCGGCGATGCACAGGGGTTACTCCTGGCTTTGCACTTAAGAATTACTCCTGGCAGTGCTCAGGGGACCATATGGGATGCTAGGGTTTGAACCCGGGTTGGCCGCGTGCAAGGCAAACACCCTACCTGCTGTGCTATCGCTCCAGCCCCCGAAAGTCTTTTTTAATGACACATGGATGCTCATAATACCATCATGTCAATGTAGGCATATATGCATTGAGATAGAAACAGTGTTAAAAAAAAAAACAAACAAACAGGGCATTGGGGAGAGAACTGGGCGGGGAGGGGTGGAGATTACATGCCTAGCGCGTGGAAGGCCCTGAGTTTGATTCCCTTTGGCATGGCATGTTTCCTTCCCACTTCCCAGCACCCCTGCATGTGTTACTCTGATGACCACCCCCTCCCCAGTCATCACAGGCTGGGGATGCATTGGGAGTGGCGAGAGTCACACCAGCCTCACGCTGATGAGTTTGATCCCTACTAAATCAAGAAAAAAGCCACATGTGGAAGGGGAGACAGTACATTTGTCTACAGTGAGCTTGTAAGCCAGTAGAGAAAATGCTTCGCACAGAAAATGCTCTGTATGGTATGAGAATGAGAGAGACAGGACTAAGTTTATACATTTGTCCAAATCCATAGACTATACAACACCAGAGTCTACAGAAACCACAGGCTTCGGACGACAATGATGTGTCAATGCCAATTGGACAATTAACGCTCTATCTCTTGATCAGTTCTTTCATGTGTAAAATGGGAATAAGAAAAGATAATGGATGTATTTGTTGTGAGGATTAAGAGATGATCTACTGGATAGAATGTACCAGAACAGCTGGCTCACACAATAGATGCTTCCTTGGAACCTGACATCTGTCTCTTGGAATTAGTGTCCCAGGCCCTCCTCCCTCTTCCTCACGATCAACCTGCAGATGTTTGAAGATAACGGGAATTGCCCTCTGAGTATTTTCTCTGCTTCAAGCTTTTGTTCTTATTTTGAACTGTTTGTTGTGCCACTTCTCTTTCCCCAAGCAGGGTCTCTGTGTTATCCTCAGGTGCTCTATCTTTGAGGCCAGAGTGGGTGGGCACAGAGGAAGTGCCTGACCCAAGGGGATATCTGTTCCACTCCCATTGAAGATGTCTCACGCTGGAACTGAGGTGTGTCAGATTCTCTCTCTCAGAAGCACCTGTTGCTGAAGGCATCAACCCATGTAAGCCATCAGGTTTTCTGCTGAGGTAGAAAGATGCTGTGCCACAGAAAGAAAAAAAAGTGACTCTGAGACCGAGAGGAACAGAGACCTGGAAGGTTAATGACATGCAGGCATCAGGATGCAGTTGTTTCAGAAAACCCATGCACATTCTCTTTCAAACTTTCTCAGATTCTGTAAACCCATAAAAGTCCCATTGCCTAAACCCTAGCTTTCATCATATTTGCTATTGCATCACATTTTGTAATGCTTATGGGTTACTCCTAGCTCAGTGCTCCCTGAGCATGTGCTTCAGTCCTCTCAGCCCAGGCTCCTAAACTCTAACTTTTAAAATTATGGGTTGCTACCTAATCTTTCACTGCAGCCCAGGCTACCCGGGTGTATTCAATATGCCAAACACAGTAACAACAAATCTCACAATGGAGACATTACTGGTGTCCACTCGAACAAATCAATGAGCAACGGGATGACAGTGACCTGATCTTTAAGGTCATGTAACTGGGTGTGGAAAAAAAATCCTAAAGTTTTGTTTTAAAATAAAGTTACGATCAATTATTGGCAATCTTTGTTTTGTGTTCCTACTTAATACACCAATAATCCCAGGGTTGGCATAAAAGGCTCTCCAAAAGAAAAGGGATTGCAAGAAAAGTTTGGAAAAACTGAAGAAACCCTGGCCTAAACTCATTCACCCTGGGTTTGGGGGAATTTTCAAATAAATGAAATCAGATTGGCTACCTCTGGGAGCAGAGAGCCAAGTCTGAGTGCCCGAAAAACTGGGTTGGAGTTCCACACTAAGGACCTGTTAGTGCTATGACCTTCAGCAGGTCACATGGCTACATAAAACCTGTTCTCTTCGCCTGCAAAATAGGAGCAGTGTCTTTGCTACCAAGAGAAATAATACAGGACTGTGTGTATATGTGGTACCCGGGAGATACATCCCCCGCCCCCGGCAGCAGCAAACTATATTATGATGAAGTTTACAGTTAATTGGACACTGAGACCAGCCATCGCCAAATTTGTTTCCTTCCCCAGAACTGGCACTAGCTTTTTGAGCCTAACAGATTTATCAGAATGTCCCTGCTCCCTCTCCCCTTGTTAATTCCAGAGAAGTTGTGTAACAGGACTGTTGACATCTCTGCAAGGACAGATACTCCTCTGTCCCCTCGGACGCTTCCGACTTTGTGTTGTTTTCAGAGTTGCACGAACGGAGTCCCAGCAGCAGTCAATGTTTAAAGAAGTCTTTCTCCTCTGCTGGGTAGAAATTCTTGGGCCCTTTCCCAGACATGGCTTTCCAGAATAATTGTCCTAGAAAGCTCCACACAGCCGGCCTGTCTTGCCCCACGGCCACACATTGGAGTTAATTCACAGTCTCAGCATCTGTCCCCCATGATGACGTGCAAAACACCCTTGGCTTGCAGTGAGATTTTTAGGTTCAATTTCCAGCTCTAGAAATTTCCAGGCTCCTCGGGTTACGAGTAAGTGTTCACTTGAGGTGTTGAAACATCAGATGGAATGATTCATTCCCTGGTAATTGACTCGGCGCACAACGGACGGACGAGCTTGCTCCGTGGCCCAGGCCCTGTAGGCGCAGGTGCCGGGGTGCCGGGCGGCGTTGTGCATGACGCCGCCCGGCACCCCGGCTGCTGACCTCAAACAGACCGGATTCGAAACGAAGGGGTTGGTATGCGAGGGGTCACTTATTTGTTTGGTTTTATTTTGGTGGGGATGGGGGAGAGTGGGTTATTGCCTTCTAAGAAGTGCTCAAGAGGCCCAGGATCCTTTCCTTGTAATTCTTAGACAACTGGAGGGCTGGTTAAAGGAGATGGTATTACTCCCCCACCCCAGGGAGCTGAGATGACCTGAAGCACCCCAGTGGTGCTCTGGAGGCATCTAGGGCCACACCTGGAGGTGCTGGGGGCAGAGGGTTACCATGTGGGGCTGGACACCAAACTAGGATCAGCAGTTGTAAGGCAAGTGCCTCAACCCTTGTACTCTCTCTTTGGTTCTTTTTTTTTGGGGGGGGGGTCACACCCGGCAATGCACAGAGGTTACTCTTGGCTCTGCACTCAGGAATCACCCCTGGTGGTACTCAGGGGACCATATGGGATGCTGGGAATCGAACCCGGGTCGGCTGCGTGCAAGGCAAACGCCCTACCCGCTGTGCTATTGCTCCAGCCCCTCTTTGGTTCTTCTTTAGGTGTATTTTGTTTCGTTTTTGGGCTACACCTGGTGATGCTCAAGGGTTGCTCATGGTTTTACACTCAGGATTTATCCCTGGTGGTGCTCAGGGATCATACAGGATGCCAGGGATTGAACCCAAATCAGCCGCATGCCAGGCAAGCACCCTACCCGTCATACTATCTCTTCAGCCATTATAGATGTATTGTAATGGATATTATCATGCATTGATAGTGGTTGTGGCTACAATGAACCCACCCTCCAAGTCTCAGTGGCTTACAACATGCAGGAAAAAATATAGATAGTTTTTCTTATTCAGAGTCCAGTGTAGGTTGGAAAGTCCTCTTCTCACAGCTACGCCCTCTGGGGCACATCACTGTCCCAGTGAGGCGTGTGGAGACAGAAGAGCTGTCTGGGATTTTCTTAATTGTGTTGGCCTAGAGATAACGCACCTTGCTTCTGTGTACATCACTGAGATCACTGAGAGGACTTGGAGGAGAACTGGTCCCACTGTGAACCCCAAGGCAGCTTTGGTGGCTTGTCGGCAAGCTCAAAGAAGCTAGGTGAGGACAGTCTCTCTTGGCTTAGTTAATCCCACGACACCAGTGAGCAAGGGACTATGTCATCTTGATGACACTTGGGATTCAAGTAATAGAAACTTGCTGCATCATTATCGCTTCTCAGCCTTTTGGCTAAGACCCAGTGTAGAAACTCGCTGCGTCAGCAAATGCCAAGAAAGAAGTTTATTCAAAGAACCGAAAGGATTTGGGTGCTTCTTGGAGATTTAAATAACATAAACGCAACTGGGTTCGGTTAGAAATTAAAATCAGGAAATGCAAAGGCACTGAGCCATGTCTCTTGGTACTAATTGGGGAAGAGAAAAAATGTCGCTGCTTCTAAGCATCATGGGGCATTCGTTCCTGGGGGCTCAGGGCATTACCAAGGGGGAATATTGAACCACATTCAGGAGACACGGAGGGAGAAAATGCATCTCCTGGTCTCATGGGAGATGATACATGTTCCGAGGTTTTTGGTTTTTCAATATTCTAAGATCTTCCTTCCTTCCTTCCTTCCTTCCTTCCTTCCTTCCTTCCTTCCTTCCTTCCTTCCTTCCTTCCTTCCTTCCTTCCTTCCTTCCTTCCTTCCTTCCTTCCTTTCCTTCCTTCCTCCCTCCCTCCCTCTCCCTCCCTCCCTCCCTCCCTCCCTCCCTCTCTCTTTCTCTTTCTTTCTTTCTTTCTTTCTTTCTTTCTTTCTTTCTTTCTTTCTTTCTTTCTTTCTTTCTTTCTTTCTTTCTTTCTTTCTTTCTTTCTTTCTTTCTTTCTTTCCTTCTTTCTTTCCTTCTTTCATTCCTTCTTTCTTTCTTTCTTTCTTTCTTTCTTTCTTTCTTTCTTTCTTTCTTTCTTTCTTTCTTTCTTTCTTTCTTTCTTTCTTTCTTTCTTTCTTTCTTTCTTTCTTTCTTTCTTTCTTTCGTTGGAGGGAAGAGGAGGGGGTTCGTAGTAGGGATTGAATCAGAGACCTGACCCATGCAAAGGTCACTGATTCATATCCATGGTCCCAGTTTCTGTTTTTTTTTTAATAGTTATATTTGTACTACGGTAAATTTTGACTTTTTTTTTTTACTTTTTTCTGGGTGGGGGGAGGCGGGACGTCTGGTATCAGGGGAACCACACTCAGGATTATGCGGTGCTGATGTTCCAAACCCGTCTCCAGCATGAAAAGCACGAACGCTGGTCCTCTGAGCCATCTCCCAGGCTAAGGAACTTGTGAGGTAAGGGCCCAGAGGGAGGTCCCAGAGGAAGGGACAATGTAAAGAGCTGAGTGCTTGGTACTTGTTTGGGGAGAGGATAGTTCTTTCTTTCTCCGGTTTAGGGTTAAGTTCAGACACTGTAAACTGACTTCTCCAGAGGCAGGCTCCCTTGTCCGTTCTATTTGAAATATCCATAGGACCAGTTCTAAGATGCTCATGACTAGATGATTTAGACCAGTTGCTCAGCCTTTTCCCAACTGTGGCCCCCTTCCAACCTTGTTTCTTCCCTGGGCCTCCCTCTCCCCATCGTACTGGTTGCCCCCCTAGTCTTACACTGTGCCCCCTCCACTTATGCAACTTATACTTGTGGGCCCCATAGAATATCCTTGGGGGTCCACAAGAGACCACATAGCCCCCAGTTAAGAAAAGCTGATCTAGAACCAATTATGACACTTTTTTTTTCTCTTACTCTTTTAGATTGCCTAGTCACTAACCTTATGTTGTTTTTTTTTTCCTTTTTGGTCACACCCGACGATGCACAGGGGTTACTCCTGGCTCTGCACTCAGGAATTACTCCTGGCGGTGCTCGGGGGACCATATGGGATGCTGGGAATTAAACCTGGGTCAGCCGCGTGCAAGGCAAACGCCCTACCTGCTGTGCTATCGCTCCAGCCCCGATGTTATTTTTTATTATTATTTTTTTTCCTGGTCAGGGAAAACCAAAAGGGAGCCCGGTGAAGGATGCTACTGGAAAAATCTCTTGCTGATATGATAAAAGAAAGAGATGCAGCAGATTTGGCTCCCAGCCTTTTCTGCCTGCTTGCGGCCTTATCTGTAAATGTGATGGCTGGAACCGCAGCCGTCATCTTGAGCAATGAGGCAAGAAACATGAGGATGATGACAATCTGAGAAGAGCCCGAAGAACATAGCAGGGCTCGGTGACTCTGATGGCAGCAATGAGCAGCCAGTCCATTGCTACCAATTTCTCACTCTAGATTTCTTATTATGCAAGAAAAAAAAAAAAAGAACTCCGTTTGTTTGAGCTGTCTGGATCAGATACTTGTGTACCGTAAGATTTCCCTAAGCTCCGGATTCCCGCCCCACGCATGGTTGGCAAACATATTTCTCCCTGTGGCTTGTCTTTTGGGTTTTTCTCTTTTTTATTCCCTCCCTCTCATCGTTGTTGCTGTTATCTCTGGTGTTTGGATAAGTGACGGTTGCACCCATGCCTGGGTCATGGCGCTCTACTTGCGGTGATGTTTGCTAGGGCTGTGCAACCTTAGTTGTAGCACTTGTCCTCTTATTGTGAGGTTGCAATGTGGGGATGGCTTTTGAGCTGTGCTGTGCATATACCAGTTGCCTGCATGTCAGGGGATGCCAAATTGTCCACGTACGTACGCTGCGGGGCTGCCCTTCCAGACTCTGGTGCTCCAATGCTTATTTTTAGCTGCGGTGCTAGCCAGGGTCATACCCCTTTGCTCTGGTGCTGACACACACCTGGCTGTGGCACTAACTACCAAAAATCACTTGCAGGGCTGGAGTTCAGGAGAGCTGTGGCAGGTGCGGACAGCAGAACTTCAGGATGACAGTCAGCACATGTGGTGTCCCAGAGGACACGGCTGCAGGCATGCTTGCAGGTGGCCATTCTAAGTTACCAGGCTATTCCTCCAGGTCCCTATTCTAGTTTTAACAAAGTCTTCCAAAGTACAAAAGCTTTCATGTTCAGAGAGTCTGCTTTATATATTCCTTCCTTTTCTTTTGGGGTCACGTCCAGAGGTGCTCAAGAACTTCTCTGCATTTGGTACTTGGAGGATGCTCCCAGCGGTGCTCCGGGGACCATGTGGTGCTGGAGATTGAACCTGAGCCCTTCACATTCAAAGCATGTGCCCAGACCTTAGCATGATCTCCCTGGCCCAGTATTTTTCTTTGAAGGTTTGTGCTATTTGTGTTTCTTGCCAACCCAAGGTCACAAATACTCTCCTCCTTTTTTCTTCCCTAGACACTTTATATTTTAAGTTTTTTATATTTAGGTCTACGAATGCTTTTGATTTAATTTTTATTGGGTTGATATATGGGACAGAGTTTATGTGTGTGTGTGTCTGTGTGTCTGTGTGTGTCTGTGTTTATTCAGATGTTCAAGCACTATTTACTCAAAAGTCCATCATTTTCCTTCCATTTTTAAATACCTGGGTATCTTTGCCAAAGTACAGGTGAGATTGGGTCTATTCTTTAAATCTTAATTTTGTTACATCAACTTTCCTTTTGTTTCATTGATTTTTTTTGAAGTAAAACAGATTTTATTTGGAGGATCTTTGAAGGGAAGGAGGACGAGAAAGTGGGAGAGAGAGGAGAGTAAGAGACAGAGTACCACGCTCCAGAGAGAACTCGGGCTTCTCCAAGGGCGGAGAGCGCCCCTACACACACCTCAGTGTTAGATAGGAAAGCATAAAAGTACGCATCTCAAGAGGGCAGATGCGGGCGACACGTGCTCGGGCACCACATGTGCTCGGCCACGCAGGCGCAAGCAGCACACGGGCTCGGGCAGCATATGCGCCTTGTCTCATTGACTTTTGTGTCAAAATTCATATTAGAACATCACTGACTTGATTTACAGTAGAATGATGAGATGTAAATGAAGTTGATTTTTTAAATTTTACTTTCAACATTGAGGTATAGTTTGTTAAAATTTAGATTTTTTTTTACTTTCTAAAAGTTCAGACCAGGATACAGTAAAGGATTTGATTTATTTTTGGTTTTGGTTTGGGGGTAATACATGGCAATATTCAGGGGTTACTCTTGGCTCTGCACTCAGGAATACTCCTGGTGGTGCTCGTGGGCCCATATGGGATGCCAAGGATCAAACCCAGAGGCCACTTGCAAGGCAAGTACCCTACCCGCTGTACCCTTGCTCTGGCCCTGGAGCTGATTTTTTGTGTGGTCTATTTTGCTGGATTCACTCTATAGATTTTTGCTGGTAAATACCTTAGCATTTTCTGGGCACACATCATGATGTTTGCAAATAATCATTTCCTATATGTAATCTGTTATCTGCCTTTTCCTCTGCCTGGATCCAGTGCTTGGCTTTTATCAATATATATCCATATATCCAATATATATCCTGACGTTCCATTTGCTCTCAACGGAATGAACATCTCCGAATGCAGCAGCTATGTGTACCTGGGTAGAGAACTCAACATGAGGAACGACTTGGCACCAGAGCTGCTCAGGAGGAAGAGAGCGGCATGGAACACCTTCAAGAGCATTGAAGAAGTTGTTAAGAGGACAAAGAACCTCCGACTCCAGGCACATCTTTTTGACTCCACCATTCTTCCTGCACTAACATACGTCTCAGAGACCTGGGCCCTACGAAAACAGGATGAGAACACTATTTGGGTCTCCCAAAGAGGAATCGAAAGAGCTTTGCTTAGAGTATCACGTTTCACTCAAGTGAAAGAAGGAATCCGGAGTTCCACCTCCGTGGATGATCGAGAATCAGGGACACTGTCTCGTCTGCCAAGGCGTCGAAAATCAGATGGGCAGGACACGTAATGCAATTTGGAGACAACCTCTAGACTAGAGCTGTTACTGACTGGATTCCACGGACGTCAAAAGAACACCTGGCCGCCCACCTATGAGATGGTCTTACTGCTTCATCAAGACCCTGAATGAACGGTTTGATGCTCTTCGTGTTCCTAGAATGAACAGACGCCACTGGGTTACACTAACACACGACAGGGATGAATGGAGACATTACTGGCGCCCACTGGAGCAAATTGATGAGCAACGGGATGATAAGTGATACAAGTGAAGTGATATGCATAAAGGGGTATCAGGGCCTTCAGGGCAGCTGCTAAAGAGTGGGGAAACGAAGCAATGAATAAATCGCTCTAGGTAATTTCAGAACAGGCAATTCCAGGGCCCAGGGCCGGCTCAGTGGTAGAACATCTGTCTATTAAATATATAAAAAATATGCGGCAGTGAGACCACGAGTTTGATCCCCACCACTACCTGAGGAGTGAAATCCCAGCAGATCTGCTGTATGTGATGCCAGCACCAAAAGACTATAAAATCACAAACATGCTGCAACCAAGCCTGTGTGATCATACAAAAAGCACCACAGCGGAGTGTACAAGCACTGAATCAAATGCGTGTGAGCTCTGGTCATAGAAACAACAACAGCCAAGGAAACAGGGGTACATAGACCATTCCCCAAAGAGTTCTGTGTGCTCCTCAGAGCACCCCCTGCAGGATGGAGTTTCGATAGCCCCAGCGGTAACTAACAAAATAACATATTTTCGAATTGACTTTTTCTCTTTCCTTTTCTCACATTCTCTTGTACCTTACTTTTTGGGCCAACTCCCAATTACACTATCTGAACTCAAGTTTCTTGCCTCAGGCTTCAGTTTCAGAGAAAACTGAGGCTAAAGCTCAATGTCAATCACATTTCTTCCTCCTTTTGCTGGGAACAATACTATCTGATACTGATTCCCATTGAGAGATGATAAAGAAGAGCTAGGTTGGCAATCTATCTCAAAAGGCATTGGTGTTCTATTCTTAGTGTCTCATGCACAAAAAGAAATTACCAGATAATTTAAGATCCTCTTTCCTGAGCCAAAGTTTGGAGCTTCTCTAACTTGATATCTCTGAATTTCGGTTTCATTAATAAAGAAAGTAACACTTCCTTGTCTATTTTATAGTTGTCATGAAGACCAAATTAGATCACACACATTTCACAGAAGTGAAATAAAACGTGTTACTACTCTTACTTCAACCTGTGTTGACATGAAAATCTGCATTCTGATACCTTTTGTATAGGAACTGCAACAGTGGTGCTTGAGGGACTCAGGGAGTCACTCCCAGAGATACTTGGCCCAGAAGGCAGTGTAGACTTGATGATTTAGTGCTTGGGAAGGCAGTAAAAGTCTACACCCGAAGGCGCTCAGGGCTTCATGTAGTGACGGGATTAAACTCATGGCTTTGCACCCGCAGAGCATGTGGTCTACCCTCCCCAGCCCTGCATTCTAACACTTCAACATTCTATTTGCTGGTTTAAATTTACAACTATAGTGAAATTATATTTTTCAGGGACCAAGGGATCCCAATACAAGATTGGATTATATATATATGAGAACAAGCAAACCCTTACATAACTTTCAGGAATTGGAGAGCAGACATTACAACAGACTTACATTGAGAGGAGACCTTTTTTTTAAAAAAAAATATTTTATTATATTGAATCACCATGAAAAAAAATACAAAGCTTTCAGGTTTAAGTCTCAGTCATATAATGATTGAACCCCCATCCCTTCACCAGTGCACATGTTCTCCCACCAAGAACCCCAATATACCCCTCTCCCACCCAGCCCCCACCTAAGTAGCTAATGATCTTCATTTTATTCTCTCTATACTTTGAATACATTCAATATTTCAATAGAGAACTCACTATTATTGTTTGGGTTTTCCCCCAACAATCAGGCCTGCTGAAAAGGCATCATTTAATAATTTCTTTTCATTGCTGAGAATGAAGATTCTATGAGCTCCCGTGGCCGCAACAGCGGTTTTGGATTTCTGATATTTTAGTTCAGTTCACAGTCTAGATGCATTTCTGTAAGAGGCCGCTCTGGGTGCCAAAATGGGTTAGAAGACCTCTTGGATCATAGTCTTTTTTTTTTTTTTTTTTGCTTTTTGGGTCACACCCAGCGATGCACAGGGGTTACTCCTGGCTCATGTACTCAGGAATTACTCCTGGCGGTGCTCAGGGGACCATATGGGATGCTGGGAATCGAACCCGGGTTGGCCGCATGCAAGGCAAACGCCCTACCCGCTGTGCTATCGCTCCAGCCCCATTGGATCATAGTCTTTAGGAACAGAGGGTCTGTTTCGTGAGCAGCAGCTCTGGATCTTATCTGGGCTGAGGGCATGCTGGAAATACCCCCTTCCCATGATCGCCTATGAGCCACAATATTGCAAAGTTCATACCTCTGGGTGGAAGTCTTAGTGGGTGGCTCTTGCCACGTGGATGATGTCACCGCCGCCATTTTCCTTGAAGAAAAACAGGGTGGAGAGGGAAAATCCCTCCCCGGTGGCACATCGTACAGCTCACATTCTAGATGCATTTCTGTAAGAAGCCGCTTTGGGTGCTAAAATGGGTTAGAAGATTTCTTGGATCATAGTCTTTAGGAGCAGAGGGTCTGTTTCTCGAGAAGCAGCCCTGGATCTTATCTGGGCCGAGGGCGTTAGAGGGGACCTTTTTGAATGTCCTTCAGGAGGTCTCAGGCTCTTTCTATTTTTCTGCCCTGCCAACCCCAAAATGTGCCTAATGTCTTCAAAGTCCTAAGACAACTGCTGCATCTTTGTGTTACTGGAGGTCAAAATTGGAGGGGCCACAAAGATAAGGGAGAGACTCTAGTCAGAGACAGTTCCCTGCCACCTCCACAAAGTGGCTACACCTAGGTCTCCTTGAGCTGTATGGCCTGGGAATTAACGTCTGTGTCCCTGTGTCTCAGGGCAGCTGTGGAGCCCAGGCTTAACCCTTTCCAGTCCAGAAAGAGAAAGGAGAGTGGCCTTAATCCAAACGGATGTTGCTGGTGTCACCCCAGAGAGGCCAGAGGCAGAGAAGATTTAGGGACCTCCCTTGAGCTCTCTCACAGCCTGAGCAAAACCAATTGCCCAGTTGTCCAGACTTCACCGAGTTTCAGTGATTTGCTTGGCTTGCAGCAAAAAAAAAAAAAAGAAAAAGAAAAAAATCCCTGTAGCCTGACTGATGTTCAGGAAGCAGAGAATCTGAAGCAAGGGAAAGTTCTTTATCTTTGCAGAGATAAGAAAGAGAAGAAATTAGACTGACCTTAACCGAAGTCCAAGCTCTTGTCTCTATCATGAAAAAAAATTCAAGGAGAAGACAAAGTATATATATAAACAGGATGATTTATGCAAGCTTCTAAAGGGAAATTCTTGCCCACTGGGTCTCGGGGCAAGGGTTTTCAAGGAGTAAGCTAGCAAGCAGAAAGGAATGTACATGAAAAGGTCAAGTACAAGTAGCATTGTTGGAATGGTATTAAATTTATGAGTATGTAGGAGAATTATTTGCTTGCTTGTACATCCCATGCATGATGAGAATATCATGTTAAGCTAGGTGATGTGTTCACTCATGTGTATTGCGGGCTTAATGATGAGAAAAATGAAATTGGGTTTTTTGTTCTATGGGTATGTTCCAGTGTCTTGAGCTGGTTTCCACAGTCCAGTCTTTACCAAGAGGTTGGTAATCTCAAGGCTGTTGGGCTCTAGATCTCAAGGTATTTTTTCAATCACAGCCAGCCCTTCGGATTCTTGGACCAGTTTTCCACACTTGTCTACCTCATTCACACATCACATCAGCTTTCAGGCAGGAGGGAGGAAGTGGGAACCATCAAGCTTGTATTAAGGTTAAGGTTCTTTTCTAGCATGTGCCCCTGGTCAAATCCTGGCTTCACAATATGATTCTCCACGTACCACCCACTGTGACAGTGAGCCAAGAGCCAGGTGTGGCCCCTGAGCACTGCTAGGTGTGACTCAAAAGTAAATAGAGATACACACATCGAGGAAAGAAATGGTGAGGGAAAAAGATAAAATTTCAAGTTGAGTCAAGGTCTCCCTTTAGGAACTTTCTGGAAACTGCACCTTACCACAGGTGTAGTATTTCCAGACCTCATCTCCACAACAATGTTCTCCTGCTGCCTGTTTTGAGAGTAGCACCATACATTCTTCACATATCAGGAGAGTCTTCTTCAACAGTACCCAGGTATTGTGAGCCAACAGTCAACGTCTAGGAATATATTCCTTACGTTTATTCAGTTGTTCGTGAAAACACCGTAAGGGCAAAAGATTGGAAACTACTCAAATGCCTATCACAGAGTCAACTTAAATAATCCAGATCATTTTTATATTTTATATATCAGTAGTAGTACATGCTTGTGATTACTACTGCCACTATTACAATTATTGTATAATACTATGATATAATACGACCCTGAAGACAGAGTGATAAGTAAAAACAGCAAGATAAAATCACCCACAATTCTTATATCTGAGATATTGTTAGTATATTGGTATGTTTTTTAGAGTCCCTTTTTATTTATGCACTTTTACCAGTACATACTTTGAAGATCACACGGTTTACCTAGTGTTGGAGTTTTATACTGAATTAGTTTACACTGTAGCCATTACAATTTTCATTTATGGGCTAGAGAAATGGCTTAGCAGGCTGAGTGCATCTTCTCACGTGGACGGCAGGGTCCCCTAAGTATTGCTAGAAGTGACCTCTTTTGCCAACCATTCAGCTGGTGGTAGCCCACAAGGACCAGGGTGTGTCAAAAATAGAAAAAAAATCAAAACCAATATTTTTATTTAGATGTTTTTTCATAGGTGTGTATTTCAACATGTGACCATGACGTGGATTACTTAACCGATTCCCTCAACCCTTTGAATAGTTTTGATTCAATTATTTGAATCCTTTCCCCCTATTTCCCAACTTAGAGAAACTCTGCAGTGCCCATACACAAATCATTGTTCCCATCTCTTTATGTTTAGTCACTTTTTATTCTGAACTTTAAATAAATTACTCAAAGTTTTCTCCTGGTCCTATTTTATTCTATAATCAGTGACTAGAGGTGGAAATTAAATGAATGCCATTTCAATATTTTTCAAGCTTTCCCTCTCTGCTGTGAAATTACCCCCCAGAGAAGCCCCCAAATTGTTGTCTCACCCTTCCCTCAGCAGCAAGAAGTCTTTCCTAATAATTGGAGAAATTCAGAAGAAGGTGGTGCCTGGTTGCTTTGCTCCTATGACTGCATCTGTAATATCTGGTGGTTCTAGAAAAGAGAAAGACTTTTTAAAAAAATCATAATCAGGGGCTGGAGCGATAGCACAATGGGTAGGGCGTTTGCCTTGCACGCGGTCGACCCGGGTTCAATTCCCAGCATCCCATATGGTCCCCTGAGCACCGCCAGGGGTTATTCCTGAGTGCAGAGCCAGGAGTAAACCCTGTGCATCGCCAGGTGTGACCCAAAAAGCAAAAAAAAAAAAAAAAATCATAATCATACATTTTAGATCTGATCAATATTTAAATGCTGATGAGTTTCTCTCCAGGCTTCTCTATTCAAACATTTCTCATAAAATTGTCACTAAATATGTTTTAAAAACATGGCTTTTATCTTTTGCCAAGTTTAAACTAAAAATGGCATTTCTTATCTGAATTTGTCATATTCGCAGCAAATATTTTTCTCGGTTTCTTGATTGCCTTTTTATTGTGTTTATGTTGTTCTGAATTTTTATGTGCTTAGATCTAGAAATCTTTTTCTTCATTTTTGCCACAGCACTTCAATGCTTCTTGCCATAGGACTAAGGGACAGGGGGTCATTATGTGTCATCAAGAAGGAAGTGTTAGGGAGAATGGGGTCTTCTCTGAGATCTGGCATGTCAGGGAAAGACACAGTCATCAGTCATTCTCAGGCATTTGACCACACCTACACACACACTCTCTCTCTCCTCTTTCTTTCCCTCTGTGTGTGTGTGTGTGTGTGTGTGTGTGTGTGTGTGTGTGTGTAGGGAGGCAGAGATGAACCATTCTTGATTGTCGTCCAGTAGAGAATCAGGTCAGCATACAATAATACAATACGGTACAATGAAAGAGAGAGAACATATCCACTGTGAAACACCTCAAAAGGAAATAAGGCTCCAGCAGAGAAAGAAGCAGGCAACTGGATAAAAATAAAGAATATATTCCTAGACATTGTGACTTTTTGGGTCACAAGGCCTGGGGTATCGTTGGAGGAAAACACATTTGAGTAGGACCTGAACAACTTGTGAAGGTAAGGAACAAGTAACCATAAAGAGAGAAGAGAGAGCTGTGGTAATCAGGGAGGAGAGAAAAATGTCAAATCCTCACCAGGAGGAGAGCAAAAAACAAAACAAAACAAAACAAAACAAAAACAAAAAAACCAATATGGGGCGTACCAGTCAAACAACAGCAACACTAAACAACAGAAAGAGGGAAAAATCCCCTAATATCAGCGGGCCTTGTCTCAGCTTGCAAGAATGTGTGGTAAGTAGGCAGATTTGTGTTAAAATGGGTCAGCTTTAGGGCTTGAGATATAGTACCGAGGCTAAGGCGCTTGCCTTCGCCTGAGTCTGTCTATCCCCAGCACCACATACCTTGAAAACCACCAGGAGTGACTCCTGAGCACAGAGTCTGGAAGAAGTGCTTTGCATCTTCCAAAACATATACACAAACCTCCAAACAAATAGACCATCTTCAGCGCCAGAGAGAAAGCACAGGGGGCATGCGACTCGCCTGGCCTGTAGTCAACCCTGGTGTACTCACCTCGAGGCACGTCTGAGCCACCCTCGCGCCAAAAAAAGGCCAACTTCAAATGAAGGTGGAATTCCACATTGACTAACCCACCACAACATTACACCGTAGCTGCCTCCAGGGGTGAAGTGAATCAAAACGGAGACGGGATGACGGGTCTTCTCTTCTTCAGGGGTCCGAGTGGGACTCTGCAGAAAGTGAGGCAGGAGTTTGGTAACCTGTGACTCTGTGGGTGGTTCTGGATACGCGCCCAACTCTTGTGCAATGGGGCAGTCTGTCAAGAACTTTGGCAATTGATGGGATAATTCTCAGGCCTCCCAACTGTCAGGGGGCAGCAGGTTTAGTTCAAAGAAAAGCCTTTCACTGGGCCTTTTGGAAAGACCATCCAGCTAGGGAAGGTCCAGAGCAACAGACACGAAAGTATGCAGGAATGGATCCCTTCTCTGAGTGGTCCCACTCCCCAAAATCTTCCCTGCGGGCCCCACCTTGTCCTGCCTTCTGTTCAAAATGGTCTGAACTGGGTTCCTGTCCATTGCAATCTGAAAAAAAAATCAATCCTATCTGACACAAAGAGAAAGACACTGGCTCTTAATGCACTGTTAGCACTGTTGTCCCATTATTCATCGATTTGCTTGAGTGGGCACCAGTTAACATCTCCATTGTGAGACTTGTTACTGTTTTTGGCATATCGAATACACCACGGGTAGCTTGTCAGGCTCTGCCGTGCATGCAGGTCTTAATAGATATCATTTAACTGCTGGTATTTTCCACTTCTATACTCATGCCTTAGTAGCAGCACTCTAGCCCTAAAACTACACAATGCATGCTCCCTATAGAAACTTTGAGTACACCATTAAGCAACAAGAAGAAAAAGAAATTCTACTTTCTCTCTTGGAGAGCCTGGCAAGCTACTGAGTGTATCCCGCCCGCACGGCAGAGCCTGGCAAACTACCCATGGCGTATTCAATATGCCAAAAACAGTAACAACAAGTCTCACAATGGAGACGTTGCTGGTGCCCACCTGAGCAAATCGATGAACAACTGGACAACAGTGCTACAGTGCAGTGCTACTTTCTCTCTCAAGACAGTCACTCTTAACACATTGGCACCCACTTGGCCCATTTGCTTTGGGTCTGTCCTTCCATCTAGTAATGATAAACACTGCATGTATGCACCATGAATGGTATAGTTTTCTTGTTACTCGGTCTTGATAATACTCTTCTGAGGAGTTGTTATGACCCCCCTGTCTCACGGTCACTATCACTATATCACTGTCATTCCATTGATCATCGATTTGCTTGAGCGGGCAAGTAATGTCTCCATTTATTCTAGCCCTGAGATTTTAGCAGCCTCTCTTTACTCGTCCTTCCCAACCATGCCACATCAGAGGCTCTTCAGGGTCAGAGGAATGAGACCCATCATTGTTACTGTATTTGGCATATGAATATGCTGGGCATAGGGGCAACTCTCAGTATTACTCAACCTGCTTCTGCAGGCCTGATGGTTCCATGCTTGGCCCAGAGGTGTCGGTGTCCACCAGGTACCCTGACAGTGATCTAGGAACCCTGTGTGCCAGGACTGAACTCAAGGCATGTGGTTTAACCTTTTGGTCTATCTCCCCAGCCCAGAGTTGTATCTTTCCCTTTTTCTTTCTTCTCTTTACTGTTTCATTTCTTTCTCATTTTCTTCTACTTAATTGTGTGTGTGTGTGTGTGTGTGTGTGTGTGTGTGTGTGGTGGCCACACCTGGCCATGCTCAGAGCTTACTTATTTCTGTCAGTGATTGGGGGATCATAAGGGATGCCAACGATTGAACCTGGGCCATCACTCAAGGCAAACACTCAACTCACTGTGCTATAACTCTGACCTCTGGGATATTATTTTTAATATTGAGAAGGTAGAAGAAGCCCAAATGTCCACTAACTGAAGACCCCCTGTTTACAGACAAAAAAAAACCCCACAAAAAACACACAAAAAAATGAGCACACAGACTGGAGAAAACCCAGATTCAGAGAGGCTAAGTAGCTTACCAAAAACTTAAGTAGCAATCTGGGATCTGAACCTATGATGTTTGGATCCAGAGTACATAGTCTTAGCCATCTGCTATACTGACTTTAACATCAGAATCACATAGAATGACATTTCTGCGGGGCTGGAGAGATAGTGCAGAGGTTACAGTGCTGGCTTTGTATGATTCCACCCCCAAAGCACCACATATGACCACATGAGCATTCCTGAGCATAGAGCATAGTTCCTGAGCACCCAAATCCCCCTGTCCAACCCCCCCAAAATAGCTATAATTTGTGGCCCAAAGCCTTCCTCAGACTTCAGTCTCCCTTCCCTCACCCCCATAACCCCAGCAAATGACTGACAGTGACTGGAGTTTCTTTTTTTTAAATTTTTTATTAGAGAATCACTGTGATGTACAGTTACAAACTTATGAACTTTTGTGTATTTCTTCACTCATAACAGTGATCATTTACCCATCCCTCCACCAGTGCCCATTCTCCTCCACCAATGATGCCAGTATCCCTCTCACCACCCCCACCCCATCCCCCACCACCCCACCTTGCCTCTGCAGCAGGGCATTCTCCTTTGTTCTCTCTCCTTTTGGGTGTTGTAGTTTGCAAGAGAGGTATTGAGTGGCCTTCATGTTTGGTCTATAGTCTACTTTCAGTTCGCATCTTCCAACCCGAATGGGTCCTCCCAACATCCAAAAATATGGAACACTTCACAAATTTGCGCGTCATCCTTGCGCAGGGGCCATGCTAATCTTCTCTGTATCGTTCCAATTCTAGTATATGTACTGCCAAAGCGAGCACTGGAGTTTCTTATTGAAATCCTACAGACATCTTTCGCTTCCTCTGGGAGAACTGTCCGGAGTTCTAGAACCCAGACGCACCAGCCTTGGACAAGGAGCATTGAGACTGCTTCCAAACTGTCTCCATTAGAAAAATAAGCGCCGTGAAAAATATTTGAAAAGTCTTCTTTCTATCATAAAATCTTTCTCAACTATTGTTTGTAGGCCAGGCCAGATTCCTCCAAATGGAGTTACTGAGTGGGTGGGCTTGGCTTCAGTTGGATGTTAAGGATTTGATGTTTACAAGCACTTACCTCTCAAAGAAATTCCAATTTTCCTTCTGGGGACTGACAGCACCATTGTGGTTTTAGACTGCTGTGGTTTTTTGAGAGATAACTTTTAAAAATTGAAATGAGCTTCCAGTGAAATGCATCACTGCAAAAAAGTACCACTCAACAATGTTTGTATGTCTGTAGCATTGCACAGACCATAGCACGACTCTGATTTCAGAACCTCTTCATCACTGCTTCCCAGAAGAAACCTCACTTTTATTAGCAAATGGCTTCCCATCCCACTTTCTCAAGAGCTGCAGGCATGATTTGCCTTTTCCGGGATAGAGACACTAGACTGGCGTTCTTCAACTCTGAGCCTGTCTACCTGGAGAAAGGCTGAGAACCACTGTCTACTGTCTTGGTTCTAACTGCCAGTCCGTGGACCCCTGAGCAGAGCAGGTGTTGGTCTGCAGCTACAAACAGGCTGAAGATCACTGCTCTAGATGGCATCAGGCGTGACTTTTTGTGTCTAACTTCATCCATTTAGCAACTTTTCCTGGTTCCTTCCTGTTGTAGCTTATCAGCACTTCATTTCTTCTTGCGGCCAAATAATATTCTGCTTCATGGAGAACCCATATTTTGTTTATCTCTTCATCCACTGAAAACATCAGAATGAGTTCTACTTTTTCTCCATAATGAAAAATCCCTGATCTGAACATCTCTCTCTCTCTCTTTTTTTAAGAACATAATTTTCAAATGATATGGAAAAAAAGAGGCAGGGGGGAGGGGAACTTTTCCTTGAGATGAATAAAGCAGAAAGATGATAATAGGATTTATGGGGGAGGACTGGCCCGAGGACAAGTTAAGCAGTGAAAGAGGGGGGAAAAAAAGCAGGGTGGGGGTTGGAGGTGGAGTTGTCTGGAGGGAGATAATCAGCTCTTTAGGGCCTTGCACTCCCAAGCTTCAGGCCAAGGTCTACATCAGGACAAAAATAGAATTCCTCCCAACTGTTATCACAGACAACCAGATATGATACACGGAACAGCAGAGGCCTGAAGGACAAGAATCTTCATCTTAGAATGTATTTTTTCTAGGCTGTTCTCTGTTGTTTGTTTCAAGTTCCTGAGTTTTATAATTGGTTTATAAATAGCTTGCCTCTTGTTCAGAAACTCGACTTACTGGCCTTGATAATGATCAAGGCTGTTCTCACTCACACAACTCCCGCCTTTGCCAGGTGGGTCTCTGGCGGCCTTCAGAGCCACGCACTAGCTCTTAGTGCAATCTCAGAGCTGACTGAGTCCCTGCAGGAGACAAGGGCCCAGGACGGGGTGCCCTCATGCTGCAGTGCTCGGACTGCACAGAGCTGGGCAGAGAGCTCTTCTGGAGAGGCAGTTCCTCTGGCTTCCCTGCTGGCTGCCTTGGATTTATTTTTTAGGTTTTTTTGTTTTCCTTCTTTGGTTTCTGAACCACACCCCAGGGCACTCAGGGGTGACTCTTGGGCTCTGTGTTCAGGAATCACTCCCGGTGGGCTTGAACTCGGGGGATCCTATGAGATACCCGGGATCTCACCAAGGTTTCTGCGGGCAGAGCATGTTCCCCCTGCTATACTACTTTTGCCCCTTCTTTCCAAATCCTGATGCTAAAACTCTGAAACTGCTTCTAGCTCTCAGGAAGTACAGGTACTTGGACACTGGGGTTGGGGGGAGATGATGAGGCTCAGGAGAGACCACCAGGGTTGGGTTCTGGGGAAAGGATTAGTGTCCACAGGAGTGACTGTCTCCACCTAACACAACCGTAAGCCTGCGAGACAGGAAGCAGGCTCTCAGCAGGAAGCGAGCCCGGCGTGCCTGAGTCTTGGTGCGCCCTAAGCTCCTGAGCACAGACTCTGGAGTTCAAATCATCTGTCCACGTTTGTTTCGTGATTGCAACCTGAGGAGCCGAACACAGCCGCATATGCACCCCGGAAAGGCTATTTGAAGAACTGCATGGACAAAGGTCATCTGGATCAAGAGGAAAAGAAGAATGGCACCAAAGACCGTGCGCCTTGGACTCTGCGGGGTGCACGCAGGACTCAAAATGCCCATGGTTGAAAAGACAACACACTTCATTCATGTTCAGGCAGAGGCGTGAGACGCCTCAGGCTGGGCACAAACACGTCCCTCCAGTGAGACTTCAGATCCAGAGCGCCATCTCATCATCTCCCCCGTGCCCACCTCGCCCTGTTCTGGCACTCAGGTCTCCCCAAATCGCTCAACTTAGAAACTGGCCACGGGGCTGGCGGATAGTGGGTACTATCCGCCTTTAGAAACTAGGTATTCCCCCTTTAGAAACCAAAGTGGGACTAAAAAAAAAAAAAAAAAAAAACAAAGCCGATTTGAAGGAAATGAGTTTATGGTGCTCTCTGAGGTCAAAACAGCCAAGCTTCGGGGTTGGAGCTATAGCACAGTGGGGAGGGCATTTGCCTTGCACGCAGCCGACCTGGGTTCGATGTCCAGCAACCCATATGGTCCCCTGAGCACCGCCAGGGGTAATGCCTGAGTGCAAAGCCAGGAGTAACCCCTGTGCATTGCCGGGTGTGACCCAAAAAAAGCAAAAAAAAAAAAAAAAAGAAAGAAAAGAAACTGTCCCCAGCCCTGACTCCTCCCCATGCGTGCCCAAGTGACCTTCACTTCTTTCAGATATATGCATTACGATCACTTGCTTTGCCCTCTCCTGCCAAATGGGCCTCTGCCACTGCATCTCAACAGATCCCCTGGCTCTTCCTCTGTGGTGGACGGTGATGTTGGAAACCTGGGGGCAGCATCGGGGGGAAATTCTAGAGCCTTCCAGAATGTAGAGGAGTCCAGAAGTGTAAGAATTCATCAGCAGGGGCCGGAGCGATAGCACAGCGGGTAGGGCGTTTGCCTTGCACGTGGCCGACCCGGGTTCGATCCCCAGCATCCCATATGGTCCCCCAAGCACCGCCAGGAGTAAAAGAATTCATCCGCAAAGGATATGAGGGTGGCCACAGTTGCAGACTGACCTGTATAGAGGTGAGGAATAAGTTGGGTTCTGTGGGTTCTAGAAAAGGGGTTAAGGGCCAGAAAGAGTACAGTGTGAAGGGTGCTTGCCTTGCATGCAGGTGACACTGGATTGATCCCCAGCATCCCATATGATCCTCTCAGCAGCACCAGACTAGGAGTAATTCCTGAGTGCAGAGCCAGGAATAACCCGAACATCGCCAGATGTCTCTCTCTCTCTCTCTATATATATATATACATATATATATATACATACACACATACATACATAATGTATATATATATATATAGAAAAGTGGCTAAGTTTGTACTATTAGTCTATTATTCTAAAGGTTTATGTATACTTCAAGATATGCAACAAGTCTCAGAGGTTGTGTCTATACAGCTTTTAGGAAGCACACTAAGAAACAACATTCTTTAAAAATATTTTTTAATTGAATACTCCAAGTTTTCAGTTTTTCTTCCACTGCTCCCCTGGCCACATCCCCGAAGCTTGTCTTTGTGGCAGACCTCTCTCTCTCTCTCTCTCTCTCTCTCTCTCTCTTAGGTACTGTGGTTTGCCATTGTTACTGAAAGGGTATCATGCATATCACTTTATCAACATTCAGCATTTTGGTGGCCCAGAATGATCATGTCCAACTATCATTGTCATAGTGGTCCCTTCTCTGTCCGAACTGCAGTCCCCTTCCCCCTCGGTGGGGTGGAAAGCTTCCTGCATTGGACCTCTTGGCCCTTATTTTTACTGTCTTTGGGTACTATTCATACTATTTTTGATGTCCTGCAAATGAGCGCCAATCATTCTGTTTGTCCCTTCCCTTCTGATTTCACTCAGCATTAAACTCTCCATGTCCATCCATGAATAAGGAAATTTTATGAGGAAATGTCATCCAAGCCCGCCAGACCAGAGTGAGTCGGATCCATCCATTGCCCTGCCCACTCCCCGCCCCCCACCCGACTCCCTGGGAAGTCAAAACACCAAGCTCAGGTTCCGCTTGGAGACACGGAGAGGGCTCTCCCGTCTTGATTAAGCAGGCACATTAACGTGTCTAATTAGATCACCCGGAAAGCGCTAGAACGTAGGATGTAAATGTCTTCTCCGTTCACGCCCAAATCTAGCAGGCAAAATATTTATCCTGATTTTGATGAAGTTCTTCTCTTAAGACTAAAAAAGGCTTCCTGAGTCAGTTACCCTTAAGTTTAGGAGGTGGGGACGCGGGAATCTTGAGCTACAGGACTGAAGCAGCAGTAGCTGCACTAGACACTTGTGTATTTGCTCTGTTAGGGAATTCTTTTCTCCTCCCTCCTAGTACTTTTTTTTTTTCCCTTTTTGGGTCGCACCTAGCGATGCACAGGGGTTTACTCCTGGCTCATGCACTCAGGAATTACTCCTGGCGGTGCTCAGGGGACCATATGGGATGCTGGGACTCGAACCCAGGTCAGCCACGTGCAACGCAAACGCCCTACCCGCTGTGCTATGGCTCCAGCCCTCCTAGCACTTCTTGGGCTTAGTTCTGAGTAACACCTGGGTTGGAACCGTCCGCAGGCACAGCAGTAAAGGCTGGCAGCCACCTTTGGCAAGCTTCTCAGAAATGTACGAGACTCAAGGACAATTTCTGCAACTTTATCAAACAACTTAATTAGCTTTTTAAACACAGACACTTCCAAATACTCTATGCAGACTTCTCATGCGTGGGGCTGGAGTGATTAGTACAGTGGGAAGGGCGTTTGCTTTGCAGGCAGCTGACCAAGATTCAATCCCTAGTATCCCATATGGTCCCCCGAGAACTGCCAGGAGTAACCCCTGAGCATCACTGGGCATGACCCAAAAAGCCAAAAAAACAAAAATAAAACTTCAGTCAAGAGTGGTGCACACAAGGGAGTGATACATTTTTTTTATATACTTAACTTTTAATTTTTTTTTAGTGATACATTTTTATCAGTGGTAATTATTTGCCAACCACCCTGGTGGCAATTCCGTTTGTCATCTTCCCCTTCTTTTGTACTTTAGATGGAATTTCCTGAGTCTGGCCTGAATAGAAGCACTGACATGATATTCCTTTGTGCTCTTGGTGCTTGCGAGAAGAAAAGTGCTTTTCTCTTATTCAAATACAGACAATTAAACTTCTCTCTCATGGCTTTTGAGCTCATCGTGGGTTTGTTCCTTTTCCAAGACACTCATCCAAAGCTGGAGTTGGATTCCAGCTGATGAGACATTAACAGCGCAATCTTTTCCAAACTTCCTATTCAACCTTAAGGTTTGTCTTTTCTCTGTTAGGAGAAAGGAGGAGAGCGAGCTGGAGTTCTCTGGGGAGAGGGCGCAGAGCTAGCAACTGTTGAGCGGATCAGGAGAAAATCTACCTCCTAGCTCCAAACCTTCCCGCTACCTCCCCCACATCTGGCCTGATGCTGACAAGGAAAGGGCCCCAGGGTCTGGCCTGGCACTGGGTCCTGGCACTACTCCCGCTCCCACTTTCTGCATTTCTGAAAGATAAGTGGGGAGAAGATGAATATACTAGGGCTGATTATACTAGGGCTGGAGATGAAGACCCTCGAGAAATCTGGCCCCACCATGGAAATCTTGATTCCTCTTGCAACTGGGAAATGATGCGATTGGCCCTGCGTCTGTTTAACAGCAACAGTGGCCGCATGTATGGGTAGCAGTGCACGAAACATCCTTTTTCTAGTAACTCCTGGGAAGAAACTGGCTGAGCTCCCGTCCTCTTCTGAACGCACGCAAACCACAACTGAAAGATTTTTATGACGTTTATTTGTCTTAAATAGTAATTTGCTACAATCCTGTCACAAATTAAAAAAAAAAAATTAACACAGTATTGACAAAGGCAGAATTCTTTAGGACAATCAAAGTCATGATGTACTTAGAATAAATTAACCTCAAATGTGTTTCTATTCAGATAGCCTGATCCTCTCCTTTGAAATGAAATGGAGACCATTGTAACTGAGGGTGAATGCACACATTTGTTCTCCTCTACAGAGACTCATTCTTTATATAAACTCTAGCTGTAATTTGAATCGAGTTAGGAATCCTGAGAAACACTCAGTCATGGGCACACACACACACACACACACCCACGCTGGTACACACACACACACACACACACACACACACACACACACACACTGGCCCGTACACACAGGAGTGCGTTCACAAGGGGGCTCACCCACACACACAGATACACACGCACGCATAGAAAACCCTTGAGAAGCTCGGGTTCCTGTAGTTCAACGACTAGAGAAGATTTTTTTCTAGGAAGGGCCAAAGAGTCTGAATATTTAGGTGATATCCCATCTCCCCCCAGAAAAAAAAAAAATCAAAATGTTTCAAGTGTAAGAGCTTGAAGTAGCAGCAATACATGTAGTAGACTCAGTAGTGGGTGATTCCAATCCCGGGTTCGGGCGTTCAGTCAGGGGGCGCCAAGGGCAGAGAGCCTGCTCCGGAGAGGGACACACGGGCCACCCCTGAGGGGTATGTGCTCAGTCCCTGGCGAGGCCAGTCCCTGACTCATACCCCGATTCGGGTTCAGGTTCGGGCCCGGCCCTGAAGGGGGTCGCCAATGCGGGCTGGGGACACCAGTATTTGGGACAAGATTCCCCAGAAACACAAATATGGGAAGTGGCAAGGGGACGAGGCCAAGGAAGGGGAGACTGGCCCTTCGGCCGGCCGGCCAGCCTGCCACCTCGCCTTCTAGTACATTCTTTGGGGTTTCCTTAGCGTCGGGGAGGGCAGGTGCCAACTGTGCCAGCTCCACGCCGGAGCCCAGAAAGCTCAGCCTCGGGTGTTCTCCCCGCAGCCCAGCCCAGCCACAACCCTCGGTGGCCACTCCGCCACGTCTCCGGGAGGCCAGCGGCACTGCCGGTGCGCCCCTCATCCGCCCGGGGTGGGTCTGGAGGAATACGGTGACGTCTAGGGAGCGAGCGTCGGCGTGGTCCCCGGGCTGAGATCCCCGCCAGAGCAGCAGACCTAGAGGAGACCTTCACGGCATGCGCTATCTACACGGTTCCTATGTACACGACGCCTCTCCGGGGAGAGTTAAAGTGCCTGCGCGCAAATGCTCTCATTCCCTTCCCGCGGCTTCCTGTCCAGGCTCCGCGCCGCTTCCAGAGAGCAGGTCTGTCCTTGGGAGCGAGGCCCCTGGGAAAGAGGACCGGCGGCTCTCCCGGCTGCCTTAACTGGGATCCAGCACCTGGACGGAGCCTTCCTCGTAAACACGAAGGATCGCCTCGCACACGAACTTGTACTGGCTCTGGGAAAGAAGAGCGAGAGGTCAGGTGACCCTGCTGTGTGCCACGGTGCCCAGCCCATCCGGAGGAGACAAGCTCTCGCTGTCCGCCCACCCCAACCCCCCGGGGCAGGGGAGATCTGGTGCCATGTGCCGGGGGAAAGGGGTAGGGACCTGCCAGCCCCCCTGACTCCCGCACACTGTTAAGGGGAAGGGGTGTGCAAAGTGTCGTGGACGGGCGTCAGGGAAAGGTGGGGGTCTCTGTGGGTGCTCGCGTTCCTGCAACACAGGGTGGGGTCTTTTCTGAGGAGAGCAGAGTTGGGGCTGTGGGGGGTGGAGGGGCTGGTTCAAACACCCGAACAATGGGGATATAGGGGCGGCGCCTCTGAGGGGGTGAGTGCCTGTGGGTGGGACGGAAAGTGATGTTTGTCCTAAAAATGAGAATTGGTTGCATATGGTTAAGATCTGGGCCGGAGTGATAGTGCCGCGGGTAGGGTGTTTGCCTTGCACGCAGCCAACCCGGGTTCGATTCCCAGCATCCCATATGGTCCCCTGAGCACCACCAGGAGTAATTCCTGAGTGCAGAGCCAGGAGTAACCCCTGGACATTGCTGGGTATGACCCAAAAAGAAACAACAACAAAAAAATATCTACGGGGGTAAATAAAAACTATTTAAGGTGCCTTTCAGCTCTCTTTGCTCGCTCCTGATGAGCTCTTCGACTTGGGGCACGTGGCCGGTGGCCCTCAGCAATCCCCTCAGCCGGGGCACCAGGGCCCAGGGTATACCAGCCCGGCCTGGTGTTACTCACTGATGTCTGCACCATCATGGCGCGCTGGTCTCGCATCCTCCGGACGATGTCCAGCGGGTACACGGGCAGGCTCCTCTCGATGAGGCACATGGCCGTCTCCATGGTCACCAGCACGCCCGTCCGCCCGATTCCAGCACTGGAGGGGAGGGGGTGGTGGTGAGCCTCGGGGTGAGCTCAAGTGACATTCCTGCCTGGCCCCACTCTCCCCATGCCCACACCTAATTGATCATGCACACAGACGGACAGACACGCACAGACACGTGTGCAGGTCCTCAAACCCACGGCAGTTTCTCCAACCGGCAGCCAGAGCTGGGGCAGCCCTCAGAAAGCAGCCCAGACCTCGGTGCTGCCTTCCAGCCATCCCTTTCCACATCCCCCTCTAAAGTCAGGGACGGGGACGAAGGGAAGTGGGGGGGGGGCTTCTTTCTCAGTCCCGAACTACGGGCACAAGCTCACGGCCCCTAGATTTCCGCCTCTTCTGATGTAGGGAGGAAAAGGCAAATGACTTTTCCATGAGGGCTGGGAGCCTTGCGGGGCTCAGGGTGGGCTGACGCCTGCCCGCCTGCTCCAGGCCTCCCCCTGGCTGAGCACACGGGGCGACCGTGATGAAGCCGCAGCAGCGGTACCTGCAGTGGACGAGGATGGGTTCATCGTCCGCTCTCCGGGCCCGCATGTTTCTGACAAATTCCAGGAAGTCGGAGGAGTCGTCGGGCACGCCATGGTCGGGCCAGGCCACATACTGGAGGTGGGTCACCTTGTGCTCCTCTCCAGTCTGGGTGGGGGGGGCAACACAGGGGGCATGGGAGTGAGGCTCAGCGGTGGGCGGGACGCCGCCGGCCAGGCGGTGCGAGGTGTCGAGGCGCTTCTGTCCTCTGTGGACGCGCAGCCACGCTCTGGGCCCGCTGTGGGGCTCTCCTCACCCGCCTCCCCTCCTCAGCGTCCCCACGTCCCCCCATCCTCCAGGGCCCACCTCGGCTGCCTCTGCCGCTTCTACCCCCACCCACGTCCTCCGAGGGTGCAGATCAGCAGCCACTGATGCTCTTTTCAGAACAACCCATTTCACTTCCCAACTTGCAACTCTGAGCTTCCTCCACGGGAGACGGGAGGGCTGTCCCCGGTGCAGGGCTGGGGCAGGGGGTGGGAGGGAGTGATGCTGGGGCTCCCACAGGGCCACGCATGCTGCACGCCAGCCCTGAGCATCCTCAGCCTGGCCTGGGGATGCTCTCCCCTGCGCCCGCCACCTGCCACTTTCCCGCGGGCACGTGGGCCAATGGGGCGCATTCCAGGGCCTTCGTCCAAGGGACCTCAGGGAAGTTCCACTCTGCCGTGTGTCAGGCTGAGCAACACTCCACTGCCCGGACAGACTATCTCTCGGTGGGTCCCGTGGCAGTGAACGCAGGGGGCTGCTCTCACCGAGGCAGCGAGAGTCTCTCCCGGCGGGGGAGAAGCCCCGTGAGGCAGGTGGGCACTCTGAGACTCAGTCGTGGACATTGCCTGAAATGCCCCCCGCCCCGTGAAGCACAGAGTGGGTCGGAAACAAAGCACACGGCCTCCCCCGGAACCCCGCTAGGACCACAGGATGTGCACCTGTCCTTTGCCCGTTCTGGCCCATCTGCCAATCTCTGCTAGGGTGCCCGGGCCACTCCTGGTGCTGCCTGACGCTCCAGTGGCCGGCGGGGAAAGGGGGTGGTGACTCGGCACTGCTCAGCCACTCGGGGGCCACCGGCTCGATAGCCGGGGAGAGGCTGGGGATGCGTGTGACCAGGTGAGCTTTGCCCGTCCCCAGCACTTGCCTTTGAACTGTGCCCCGCTGGAGGCCACTCGCTCACCCTCATGGGCACCCTCACCTCTTTGTTGGTGACCAGCATTTCTCGGAACACACAGGCGATGGTGCAGTCCTCGGACTGGCAGCGGATCTGAAAGCTCCCCTGCTCCAGGACGTCGGGGGGGTTGGGCCAGTACTGGTGACACTTGGTCTGTAAGGGAAGCACGTGTCGGTGGCGCCGCCACTGACGCACGGTCACCCGCGGGGACAGGCGAGCGTAAGCCACATGCTTCTGCTCGTGCTCCGGGTTCCGCAGAGAGAGCTATGGGGAGTGGCGATCCCCAGGCCGGGCAGACGGGCTCGGCCTCTCATCTCTTCAGGGGGAGGCAGCGGCACCTGGCGTCTCGGGGCGGGGGAGTGGGGTAGGTACTGCCCAGGCCAGGGCTGGAGTCTGAAGACAGATCAGCAGAGGCCTTGGTGGGACCCCCACCGCTGCCCACCTCCCTCCAGCCCTGCTAGACTCTGCATTCTGTACCCCATTTTTTCCTGCACTCCCTTTCTCTGTCCCGCTTTGGGCAGCCTGCAGGCATGGCGGGAGAGCACACAGTGGGGGTCTCAGTCAGCACCAGATAAGCCCAATCCCGCTAAGCAACTCTGACCAGCCAGGTCTGCAACGGGAGGATGGGAGCAGGGTCTGCTGCCAGGACGGGGACAGAGATGGGGACGGTAGTGCACAGGCGTGGGGCACCGTGGCGGTACAAGAGGCGGGAGGGAGCAGGGTCCCCCTCGAAGCTGCGGGTCCCACACCAGCGTGGCTGAAGGTGAGATCAGAGAGGCCCGACAGTTCCGGACGGAGACGCGCCCCCGTGCATCGGAGCCGGCCCTCTTCCTCGAGGGCAGACGAGCTGCTCGGTGGGTCTTGGAGGCCATGGCATCCCCACAGACTGGCTAACCCCACAGCCCTGCCCACCCCCTCCAGGACCCGGAGCCACTTCCATACCCCCCGCTCAAGTCTGTCTCTTGCTTCGAAGCATAATTTAAGACCAAGGTGCCCAGCCCTCCCCAGAGGCGCCAGATCCTCAGTCACGGACACTTTCCCCCTCCCGGCACCAACTTAATGGGAAATCGCGTTTGTTTAAAGCAAAAAAGATGACTGTGGTTTGTCTGGAATCAGCTTTTCTATTCTTATTTTCAAATGTGCATGTAAGTAACTGAAATTAAAATATACTGCTAGAAAGCGGGAGTAAATGTGTGTGTGTGTGTGTGTGTGTGTGTGTGTGTGTGTGTGTGCGCGCGTGCGCGTGCGTGCAGGGGGGGCAGGTTTCTTGCAAGCAGGGCTGGGGTCACCAGGGCTGCCGCAGTGGAGCTGGGAGTTGAATCCGGTGCCCCTGTGCAGGAAGCGTTTGCTCCAGCCCTTTGAGCTTCTGCTCTGCTTCCTGCAGTAAAGACCTGATGTGCCAACCTTAGCCCTGAGTCTCTCTGCTTGTGGCAATTCCCAACTTCACTTAGACCTGCAATACCTACTTCTAACCGTTCTTCTGCAGACTGTAGCACTGCACCGTAGCACTGTCGTCCCACTGTTCATCGATTTGCTCGAATGGGCACCCGTAACGTCTCCATTGCGAGACTTGTTACTGTTTTTGGCATATCGAATATGCCACGGGTAGCTTGCCAGGCTCTGCCGTGCAGGCGAGACACTCTCAGTAGCTTGCCGGGCTCTCTGAGAGGGGTGGAGGAATCTGCAAACTAGTCTCATTATTTTGGGGGGTGGGGTTGTTGGGCCATACCTGGCGGTGCTCAGGGGTTTCTCCTGGCTCTGAGCTCAGGCATCACCCCTGGAAGTGCTTAGGGGACCACCAGGGATGCTGGGGATCGAACCCAGGTTGGCTGCAGGTAAGACAAGTGCCTTGCCCGCTATATTAGGGCTCTGGCCTCTCGCCTGACTTTCTGCAGCCCCAGTTTCTGTGGGGAGTGGTGAGGCCTCCTCTGGCCTAGTATTATGCTAAGTGCCAGATGGCACTTTTCCTGCCTATTACTTCATCTCGGGTCTCAAAACCACCCCGGAAGGAACACTGCTGCAGTGTCCGTAGGGGAGTCTGGTGAGGTCACGCTCAGAGGGAGTGGGCGAGCTGTGGTCAGAGCTGCCCCTGGCGGGGGCGGGGGGGCGGACACTGAGCCCGGAATGATCTCTCTCTTCTACCCCTGCGTGTCTCCACGCCCAGGAAGGCCCTTCTGGCATTCCGACCTCTCCCCTAAGCAGCGGGGGGCGGTGGCACCCGCAGCATTTTGGTAGGTGATTCAAAGGAATCCTTCACATTGGCTCTCGGGATGGGTTTCTGAATCAAGATCTCACAGGGCGGATCTCCCGCGGGAGGCAGAAGGGGGTACGCACAGCGTGCGGCGAAGCTTCGCACACGGGGTTCCGTGACGTGCCCTGGACCGCCGGGCAGAACACCCGCTTCCTGCTCAGCAGGGCGTGCTGCCCACTGCTCGCCCACTGGCAGGGGGGAGGGGGAGAGGCGGGGCAATCTCTGCTCCCTTGAGCTGGGCCCCCCGCACCTCACACCGCCGGCCTGGGGACCAGTGTCTGCGGTGGGTGGGTGAGGTGAAGGGGCATTTGCTTCTGGGACTGTGCTTATGGATCCTAGGGGTGGGGGGTGGAGGGGATGATGCCTTCTGCCCCCCTCCCCGCCCCTCTGCCAGCCCTCAGAAAGTGGAAGAGTGGGCTGGAGGGGTGCCAAGCTTTCCCTCCCTGGAGGTTTCACGGGCCAGCAGGGAGCTGGAGGGGCGACCCCGCAGACCCCCGCCACACCAGGGCACCGCACACGTCACCGCACGTGACTGAACTGGGAATGGGGCCACGTACCCGCCCTCGCTCCGTGAGCGTTGTCAACATGACGATGAGGGACAGCTTCTGGTCCCAGACGACTTGCCAGAACTGAGCACAGGTGTGAGGCAGGGGTCCCTGAGCGGCGATGTACCTGTTCACGAGGTGCGCGGCAGGGACTTCCATCTGGCGGGAGAGTGACAAGGCGTTAAGAGTCTGCAACGGCCCCGGGGGTCACAGGGCACCGGGATCTGCCATCACGCCCGAGTTACTGCTGGAGAGCAACTAAGAAAAATCAGCGAGGGGGTCGGAGTGACAGTGTGGCAGGGAAGACGCTCGTCTTGCACAAGGCCAACCTGAGTTCTTTCCCTGGCACCTTATACGGTCCCACTGAGCCATATGCCAGGAGGGACGCTTGGGCACAGAGCCAGGAGTCCCGAGTACCACTGTATGGCTTCCCGTCTCTGACTTCTGTGCCTCTTCCCTGTGCCCCCCGGCCCCTTTACATGAAACGATGCTCCGGACCTGCGAGGCTGGGGAGTGATTCTATGATCCATCCATTCTCAGGTGAGGAAAAGAACGAGAGGGTCAAACTCAGTAGAGGTAAGGGCTAGGGGGGTCACGCCATGGTTTGGAAGCCGGCCCCATGTGCTGGGGGAAAAGGAAAAGTTGGGATGAAGAAGGAACCACTAAGTAAATGATGATTGGAGGGATGGGAGATGTGTGCTGAAAGTAGACCAAGAACCAAACACGATGGCCTCTGAGTGTCTGTATTGCAAATCATAATGCCCCAAATTAAAAGAGAGAGAGAGAGTCAGAAGGATTATACCTGCCACAGAGGCAGGGAATGGGGTGGGGGTGGCAGGTGGGACACTGGGAACAATGGTGGTGGAAATGTGCACTGGTGGAGGGATGGGTGCTCAAGCATTGTTTGACTGAAACCTACTGCAAGTTTGTAACTGTATTTCATGGTGATCCAATAAAACTTAAAAAAAAAAGAGAGAGAGAGGATCAAACTCATGGCTTGCTCAATGCTTAGGTGAAGGATTTGTTCAACCCTAGTTTTATGTTGTTGCTATTTGTTTTTTTTTTTTTGGTGCTCAGGACTTAAGTCCTGGCTCTGAGCTCAGGGATCACTCCTGGCAGGGATTTGGGGATCATATGGGGTGCTGAGGATCAAACCCGGGTTGGCTGCGTGCACCAAGGCAAACACCTACCCACCATACCATCACTCTGGCGTCTCAACCCTGGTCTTAACTCTCCCCGTTCCTGAGAGAAACTGGACTTTTTTTGCAGCCCACATCACCACTGTTTTCAAAGACAGCAGGAATACTGATAGAGGGGTCAGTGAGTCCCACAGAGCAGGGGACTTAGGACTCAGATCCGTTTATTAGAGCAGTTCTTGGTATTTTGCTACAATTTCGGAAAGTAACCTGAGAAACCGTAGATCAAGGACTGCCGGAATACGACCTGCTGGCAAATCCAAATCCATCCAGCAAGCTACGAGTGATTTTTTTTTTTTTTACTTTTCCACAATTTGCACTTTACATAATTATCTAAGTACTCGAGAGTAAGTCATATGCCTAATTTTGCCTTTTGGCTTGCAAAAAACCCAAACATCTACCCCCCCTCTGGCCCTGTTCAGAAGAAATGCCGACCTCTGATATGAGAGAAGAAACTGAGCTTCAGAGGCGGTCCTGAGTTGCCCGAATGGCATTTCTCAGAGCAAGAAAGAAAGGCACATTCTCCCCACAGTGCACGCGATCTTTCCCCTCTGCTTGTCGGGCTCTACGTGGGGAGGGTTTTATTTGCTTGACTCCGGGGCGAGATGCACATTATCAATATGGGGGAGTGGAGAAAGGGAACAAAGTCCCACAGATATCCCTGGCCAAAGCCAAACACCAATGTGTCAGCAGCCAAGAGCTGGAGTCCGAGGCACGGGATGGGGTTTCAGCTCCCCTTCGCTTACCTTCCCAAAGACTCTAAACGCCGGGACCTCCCTGTGCTCAAGTAAGGCAAAGCTCCCTGGCAAAAAAGGAAACCGCGCCTGCCCTGGCTGAGGGCTGTGGGATGCGCAGGGGGAGCGGAGAGCCCGGAGCCCGCCGCCCAGCTCTCCCCCTGCGGCCGCCAGGGCTCCTTCCAGTGATGAATGCGCTTTCTGGGGACGCAGACGCCTCCACTTACGTTCACGTAGCTTGCGTTGATATAGTCTTCGTTTCCCTGCAGCAATACCCGGGTGGTGTCATCTGTGGGGGAGAGGAAAGTTTACCGATTATTCCCCGCGTTATTTTTATCGTCGCAAGTAAACAAGAGTGGCGTTCCCGGCCCCATCTGCGGCTCCAGCCTCATTAGCATAAACGCTATTCCCCAACTGTTCAGTCTGAAATGGCTGCAATAAAGGCGATGGTGTTTACAGACACACTGAAGACGGTTCCAGAATCCCACACAATCTGTTTTTCAAAAAAGGGAAACATCTCAGTGTGTGTGTGTGTGTGTGTGTGTGTGTGTGTGTGTATGTGTGTGTGTGTGTGTGTGTGTGTGTATGTGTGTGTGTGTGTGTGTGTGTGTGTGTGTGTGTAGTGGTGGTGATGGGAGGGGGGGGAGGTAGGAGTGGGTGGGCTGGGGGCAGGGAGGCGGTCCCACCAAATACTCACAAGGCAGCACATCTTTATATCGATTTCTGTCCAAATTTTGAGGCAGTTTTGCACATGTGATGGCCAAACCAGGTTTCTTTCTATAGAGTTGCTAAATGACAGAGAAGGCAAAGCCATTACCAAAAAAAGAAAAAAGAGAGTGTGAGACATACTTCCACAGTAAAGTTTACCATCACAGCACCCAGATCTTAACATTTAAGTGCTAATGCATTATATAAGACTCCCAAGAAGAAATTTTACAATCCCACGAGAAATTGACTAGATCCTTCGAAACTTCATTTTTCAACAGCTGATTTTTTTCCCCCTTTAATATTATTTTTTCCTTTTGGGCCACACCTGGCAGTACTCGGGACTTAACTTCTGGGTGCTCAGGAATCCCTCCTGGCAGTGCTGAAGGACCCTATGCAGTGGCCAGGGCTGAATTCGGGTTGGTTAAGAGCAAGGCAAGCACCTCACCCACTGTACTATCTCCTGGGCCCCTTCAATATGTATTTTTTTTTAAACATAAGGATCATTTTTGGGAAAAACATCACAGGAAGAGGTCTGAGTTACAGAGACAGAAGATGGTTAAGTAAAATCTATCTTCATGATAATTATTTGATGCTAAAAGTAGACAAGAGATTTAAAAAAAAAAGGACTCGATTCAAAATTTAAAGGAGCCATCTAAACTAGAATTAAAAACATTTCCTCCAAACAATGTTAAAGAACAAGGGCATTTCATTATTTCATAAATAGATTTCTACGACAAAAAACCATTTATTCCAATACACAATAAGCTTCACTTAAAGGATTATTTCCCTGATAAAGCAAATAGGAAAAAAATTAATGAAAACAATCTTTTCATGTCTACAGTAAGTGTTAGACCCACTCATACCTAATACGATTTTGACAATAGCTCAAAAGAGAGGGAATGATAATATCCTTAGCGGGCTGGAGGGATAGGTCAAAGGACTGGAGAACATGATTCGCATGCAGGAAGCCCAAATTTGATTCCTGACCCTCCCTGGTAGCCTGAGCACCACTGGGAGCAGTCTCTGAGCACTTCTGGGAATGACCAAAAGATAAAAACAAAACAAAAATATTCTTCCTTTGCAAGCCAGAAGCAGAGTGAAATTCTGTGTTCAAGATCACAAACTAAAGAATGAATTCTGATCCGCCTCCAAGGCTTGCGTTTCCTCTGTCTTTGAAACCGCTTTATTCAGGGATGATGGGTACGTAAGAAACAGTGACATGGGGCCGGAGAGACGGTACAGCTGATGAGACAATTACATGTGGCACACCCAGTGTGGTCCCCAACATCCCATATGGTTCCCTAAGCACCACCAGGACTGATGCTCAGGTGCAGAGCCAGGAGTAAACCCCGACTATTGCTGGGTGTGCCCCCCACACAAACAAACAAACAAAGTATGGTGTGTACTAAATGGCGACAACCTGAAGACTTTGGGGGTAAGTTCACACTCAGGAAACCATCACCACCACGAAGGCCACTGACACATCATCCCCTCCCAGTCTCCATCCATCCTCCCTTGAGCTTTCTTTTCTATGGAACCTGGCCCACCACCGTGAAGAGGGGATGCCAGGAGCAGTGCTTTGTATCCACTCTGAGTCTAAGCACGACTCTCGATACTAGAAGTAGCCTATTTCATTAAGTATGAAGAAAGTTATCAGTAATCGGCATGAGTTCGCCATCAGACATGATCAATCATCATCAGTAAGAGCATTAATCGACCATCAGAAATTATTAGTAACTTGACCCACAATCCCACAGCTGCTGCCAGGTAAACTCATCGGCCTAGCTCTACCAAAGACTCAACCTTGGAAGAGATACAAGGCAAGCTGCGAAACTCCATGGATACAGTGGTTTCTCTACTAAAAACTCTGGGACACCCTTGGGACAGGGACGGGTGAGTCCCTGGGCTCACCCACACCCCACACACAGCTGCTGCCATGCCAATGGCCCAACTCCACTTCTTCATGACTAATCTCTGCAGAAATACCAAGTAGCACTGTAGCACTGTTGTCCCATTGTTCATCAATTTGCTCGAGTGGGCACTAGTAACGTCTCCATTGTGAGACTTCTTGTTACTGTTTTTGGCATATCGAACACGCCACGGGGAGCTTGCCAGGCTCTGCTGTATGGGCGAGAAACTCTCGGTAGCTTGCCGGGCTCTCCGAGAGGGACGGAGGAATCAAACCGGGGTCGGCCGCGTGCAAGGCAAACGCCCTACCCGCTGTGCTATTGCTCCAGTCCAGAAATACCAATCTGAGAAAAATTCTAGATACGCTGTTTTTTCAGGCTGAGAAGTCTGGGGTCTTCTCGGAGTGGAGGCAGGTAGTATCCCCCACCTCCTAGCGACCCCATCCCACATCCACAGCCGCTGCCATGTTCTGCATCAGCCAAGTCCTAGAGATCTTGGAACTTCTGGAGTGCGTGGCTGCATACTTTGTGGCTTTGCAACGTCTCAAAGTCCACACTACTGACATTGTCGTAGGAACACACCAAATCCGATGGGAAAGTAACACAGAAGCCAACTAAGCTCCTAACAAAAACAAGAACACAGAAGGCTCAACTAGCAACAAACAGCTTAGTGAATCCTCGGATAAGGACGTCATAACCCCATGGTGAGATAAAACAATTTTCACAAATTTTCTTTTACTGAGATATTTTTGGATAATCCTATTAGTCATTTCCTTGTAAAAAAAATAGCAATACAAAATAAGTGATTTTGTGCCTGCTAAGAGGGCAGGTTTGAGGGGGTGTTGGGGAAATGGGGACAGTAGTACAGGGAAGGTCACCCTGCTAGTGGGACTGGTGTTGGAACACTGAATGCCTGTAACAACAGTATGATGAACAACTTTGTAAACCATAATTAAAAAAAAATCATAAGTAATTTTATCATCATCATCTTACTACCCTGAAATCACTTTTTGTTTTACTGTCTACAGAGTATTTTTTCTGTGCACCCATAAACACATAAATACATGTAATATATACATTCCACGTTCCATACATTATGTTTTTAAATTCAAAAACTGAGATTGAACTATAGCACTTCCCATTTTGTGTTCTATGGACTCCAAGGGCTCTGTGAAAAAAAAAAAGATAGGTATTCCTTGGAAAAAAGTTTTAAGGTCAAGGAAAAGTGGGAAATACTATAAACTCATCTTATGTTCTGTGAATCTCTTAAGACAAATCCTGGAGGGCACATGCTCGTTTAATTCTAATTAGCTAAGCCTATCTCAAGCTAATCTGGCCATAAAGAATCTCATATCTCATAAGAAGTATTCTGGGAAACATTATCATAATTTTAAACCATTTCTTCCTTTTTATTTATGGCAGCTAGTTCCCTGTGTCATTAAATATTCCCTATACACAGTTTCCACTGGCTCAATATTCTGTAGTTTTTCATAATTTTAACTTTTATTCTAATTTTTTTTATTAGGCTGTTTTCAATCTTACAAATTCCTAAGAACATAATTATGGTACCAAAATGTTTATTTAGGATTTCAAATATATAACCAGATTGTCCTTCGGGGAGGTATGAGATTTGGTTTGTTCACCAAATTGTAGCAAATATCATTATCAACCACAATGTCCTTCAAACATGAACACAGAGTCGGAACATTATTGTCACAAATTGTATTTCCTGGTTCATAAGTCAGCATCAGTTGTTTTTCTCTGATGAGGTCCTTTTATTAAACTGCACAGAAATCACTAGGAGAGAATTAGGATAGAGATTTTTGCTAATAGTAAGTGGGTCGTACCGTCTGCACTTCTCAGTGTTTAGAATTCCCCACCCCTCCCTGAGCTCTCCGCTCATTACCTTTTCAATTTCGGCCCAAAACTACCAAAGAGCCACAGAACAACTTCTTCAATACCTACATACTTAATGGAGTCCCTAAGCCCATCCTAAAGATGGTTCTGGGAAAGGGAAGATATCTGAGTCAAATTTTTCTAAATGATATTTAAGATTAACTGCATAAAGATAAGACTTAAGTAGATATTATACATAAAGCTAACCTGGTGGTACATATTTTTTTCCAAATAAAAATGTAAATGTAATCAACTTGAACGATATAGCAAAAAAAGGCATAGATGTAACAAGAGGCTTTAATTACACTAAGTATTTTAGCAGAAATGTCCTACTGATAGAAGCATAAATAATATCTTAAAGTACTAGCACTTAAATTTTTTTTAAAAAAATGTGCATACCATGGGCCTTATCTGACAGGAATACAGAAAGATACATGTCAAAGAGATTTATCTTCAGCAAAACATATTTTTATTAGCATAAAATTAGAAACAGCCTGAAATTCCCTACAAGGAAAGCGGTGACTTAAATTATTACCACAAAGTAATGCGGAAGTCATTTTAAAAAGAGTAATATTAACCAAAAATTTGGTAGGATGGCCCTTAATGTCTAAGTGAAAAATGCAAGTTATGTGATCCCATTTCTATTCTTAATAGCACATACACTGTAGCACTGTCATCCATTGTTCACTGATTTGCTCGAGCGGGCACCAGTGACGTCTCCATTGTGAGACTTGTTGTTACTGTTCTTGGCATATCGAATACGCCACGGGGAGCTTGCCAGGCTCTGCCGTGTGGGCGAGATACTCTCGGTAGCTTGCCGGGCTCTCCAAGAGGGGCGGAGGAATCGAAGTCGGGTCGGCAGCATGAAAGGCGAATGCCCAACCGCTGTGCTATCGCTCCAGCCCTATTATATGGTATATTTTTTAAAATAAATTTGAATAACAAGTGAGAAAATAGATACTACCAAAAAAAATTTCAAGTTTATAAAGCGCTAGGCAAAGAAATCAAAGCTATTTTGGTCTCCAGAAAGTTGGACAGCACATTCCCATTTGTGTCTGCCTTCTGAGGGTTAACATGGAATCTTGATGTTTCAGCCCAAATTAAATGCCTACTAATGTTTTCTGAAAGTGTGAAGGTAGAGAGACTTTTCTTTCTTTTTTTAAAAATTTATTTATTCATTTATTTTCTTTCTGGGGGTCACCCCCGGCGATGCTCAGGGGTTACTCCTGGCTCTGCACTCAGGAATCACTCCTGGTGGTGCTCAGGGGACCATATGGGATGCTGGGAATCAAACCCGGGTCAGCCGCGTGCAAGGCAAACGCCTTACCCACTGTGCTATCACTCCAGCCCCGGAAGAGAGACTTTTCAACTTCCTTTAATGGACTCTTTCTTCCCCAGGCCCTGAGAAGGTTGGTCCAGAGTGGAATTGGATGTGATGCAAACACAGAAATGCCTTTCTGTAGAAATTCTAACTCTCGGCACGCATCTCCCATCCCGACTGATTCCTCCAGCCATCATTTTCTTAGTGATCCCTTCTCTATTCCATCTGCCTTCTCCCCTCTGCTCATGAAGCAGGCTTCCAGCTATGGGGCAATCCCCCTGGCCCTTGTATCTACTGTCCTTGGGTGTTTGATCATTGTGTGATTATAACCCGAACATGAAAACTTGTAACTATCTCACAGTGTTTCAATAAAATTTAAAAAAAAAAGAAAAGAAAAGAAATTCTAACTCCCTACTCATCCATGCTGGGCTTCCTCTTTGCCTTGTACCTGACCCAGTGGAGGGCAAGGGGCACTGTTTAAGGGGGCCCTGGACCCTTTCCCTTTCTTCCCATAAAGGTTTGCTAAGAGGCAATGACATCATCACTAGTGATTGGAGGAGCAGTGCTACTTTTCTTACTATCACTATTAGTATGAGTGCTGGTGGCCAGGGATCGAACCCAGAGCCTCATGAGTGACACATATGCTCTACCGGTGAGCCACACCCCCCACCCCTTTGCAGTGCTGCTTTTTTTTGATTGTTTTTTGGTTTTGGGTCCATACCCAGCAATGCTTTAAACTCTCAGGTTGATACAATTAATTATATGCCACCAGAAGCAATCAGACATATGTCTTCCTCAAGAGAGAATGGGAAATCCAAATCAAAGGTATTTATATCCCATCTATCAGTAGGGAATGAGCTTTAAAAAAAGTTTTGCTCTTTTCCCAGGGGTAGAGTGAGGGTTGAGCAGTACATGTGGCTCCGGGGATGGAGCTCTTACACAAGTGCTCTGTCTTTTGTGCTAAGATCTTGCCTCCCTAAACAGATTAGAATGGAGTTACCCCTTATTCATGTGAAAATGTTATTAATACTATGCTCTTATTAATATTATACTCCTGGGCTGCAACCATAGCACAGAGGGTAGGGCATTTGCCTTGCACAAGGCCAACCCGGATTCGATTCCTCCATCCCTCTCAGAGGGCCTGGCAAGCTACTGAGAGTATCCCGCCTGCATGGCAGAGCCTGGCAAGCTCTCTGTGGCGTATTTGATATGCCAAAAACAGCTAACAACAAGTCTCACAATGGAGACGTTACTGGTGATGAACGGGATGACAAGTGAACCAGTGATACCCAGCAACGCTTAAGGGTCACTCCTGGCGGTCTCAGGAGACCTTATGCGATCAAACCCAGGTCGGCTGCATGCAAAGCAAATGCTCTGTCTCCAGTACAATCACTCTGCTACTCTGAACAGCAGCTCCAGATGTGGATCCAGCTGCTGGTGCCCCTGGGTATTCCTGCAGAGTCCCTTTCAAATTCATCAGCATGGCATTGCCTTTAAAGCAACCCTCCCCCACTGCACACATACACACACACTTGATATGTAAAATCTAGCATGGCTGTAGTCATTTCCGGGCATTGCAGCTCACTCGCCATATTCCACACAAATTACATCCACAATCTTTTCCTTTCAAAAAAAAATAATAAAGCGAGCTGAAAAATTATTTTTTAATGTTTTTTTTGGGGAAAAAAGTGTTCTAATTTCAAGGTGCAAACTGTGCGCTAATGTCTGCATGTTAATTTAAGCCACTCATTAAGCCTTTGGGTATCTTTGTCCTCCCAAATCAACTTTTATACTGATGGTAAGAGCCAGTGAGTCACTTGTTTCTGCACTAATAGATGTTCCATTTAATGAGTGAGGTAGAGGCAAGAAGGCTTCTGGTTTGGGCCAAGAGGAAGAATGCTGAAGTAGAAGGGACCTTGGGAGTAGAATTATAGCCACTGCTCTAACTCATCAAAGGGACCCGGCGGTGGGGCGTCGGCACCAGTGTCTCATTTCTCTCAGCTGCATGCCAGGACTCTCCAAAGGGCTCTATCTAATGTGGGCGAGGAGGCAAAAGGGAGCTGTGAGCCCCCTGGTTATTGTATGATGGACACAAACAAGGGGCCTCTGTCTGCATGGGGAGCTGGTACTCAGGCATGGTGAGTTAGCATCATCACTGTTTATCTAGGGATGGCCACAGCCAGTGCACCAGAGCCTCCCCCTTGGTGGGCTGAGTAGCTCAGAGAAAGCATAAACGAAGCCATCAGGTAGTCTTAGGAAGGAAATGAACTCAGGACTGAATTGCCGAGTTCCTCAGAGGCTGTTCTGGAGGTGGTAATGGCCCCGGCATGCAGTGTGAATCCCAACTCTACTCCCAGGGAGACGAACCCCGGTAGCTGCACACTTGGGAGGGTCCGACAATTTGACACAAACAACAAACGCTGCCAAACCCTGCACACGGAGCAGCCCACTCGACGGAGTTCATGACGGGCGAATATTGAACACTGTCACACACAGTGGGCCGTGTGCGGGCAATGACAAGAGCTGCAACTGGACTAGATTCTCTCTCTCTCTCTCACTCTCAGCCCCCTACCTCTGTGTGTGTGTGTGTGTGTGTGTGTCTGTCTGTCTGTCTGTCTTTTTTGCTCTTACCTGGTGGTATTCAGGACCTACTCCTGGCTCTGCGCCCATCACTCCTAGTAGGCTCAGGGGACCCTATGGGATGATGCTGGGGTTCAAACCAGGGTGGGGCCCATGCAAGGCAAGCACCCTACGCACTGTACTATCACTCTGGTCCCGGAACAAGAACTTTAATCCACATTTTTTTTTAATCCACATTTTAACACGAGCACTGTCTCTGACCCACTTAAGTGACACTGGCAAGTCCCTCAGCCACCAGGTCTCATTTCCGCCACGAATAGAAACATGACCCCAGTCATCCCAACCGCAGCAGGCGTCAACTGGGAGCATACACGAAACATGTGGTTGTGCCACCGTGCTACAGAAACACTCATTACCATTAAGCACGATTTTATTATGGCCAGGACCAAACACTTGATGGAACGCGTTTGTACGAGTTTACTAGACACCACGGGAGGGACGAGGAAATTCCCCAACTGTGAAAAATATGCTCCAAGCAAGCCTGGCTAGCAACCAGCTCTCTACTGTCCCTGTTACTCTGGGGCAGGCCCTTCGTGGGGTGAAGTGTGTGGCACAGACAACCACCAGGGAACAGCCTGTTCTTCCTGTCCGTCAGCTGCACAGTGAGTGGCACGGAGGGCTAACCTGAGAACCGGACAGCCCCGACTGGGGAGTGAAGCTGCCCGGGGCCCCGAACTCAGCAGGACATGCAGTGCATTCCCTGTGCGGACACTGGCCTTGGGACTCTGAGCCGCCCTCATTCAGAAAAGGCAGCAGGGGCCGGTAGGGCGTTTGCCTTGCATGCGGCCAACTCGGGTTAGATTCCCAGCATCCCATATGGTCCCCGAGCACTGCCAGGAGTAATTCCTGAGTGCATGAGCCAGTAGTAACCCCTGTGCATCACCAGGTGTGACCCCCCCACGCCCCGCCAAAAAAAAAAAAAAAAAGGGCAGCAGGGTCACATTTCACAGTGCGCTTACCACGGGTCAGACCATGGTCCTGAGGACTGAGCGCATCGGAGCCCTCCGGCCACTCCAGCTCATGGGCAAGAGGTCAGGGCTGTGGGAGACCCGAGGCTGAGGTCACCTACGAAGTGGCCTAAAGCCGGGATTCCAAGTCACCCTGGCTCCAGAGCCGGTCCAAGAGGAAATCTCAAGGGCAAACAGCAATGTGCCGTTCCAAGGACCAGGCGGTGGGTGAGAGAACAAACCCTGGCACCTGCCTGCCTGGGTTCCCACCAGGCAGTGGGACTACCTGAGCCTCGAAGCTTCTGCTCCATGAGGGGGATGACGAAAGCACATGCAGAGGAGCGAGCCAGAGCCCTGGGAGATGAGCACGGAGAGCTCCTGGCACAGGGCAAGGGTTCGCTCAAGGTCTCCCTTCGCATTCCTTCCCCATCCCGTCTGGCTTCCTGTCACATCCCTCTTCTCCGCTGGTTCTGTGATAACGGTCTTCAACCTCCGCTTCACGGGCTGGTGCCACTCCCACGTGTAGAAAGAGAGAACACCCAGAGTCTACCTGCCCGCTGTACCCCAGGTCCACAGACTGGTAAAATGACGGGCTAAAAACAAAGAACGCTGCTCCTTAAGACCTCTTTCCCCACTGCTAACGATGAGTGCTGAATTACATTCCCTAATCTAGGGTCTGGCTTTACCACAGATCAGCTGCTATTTGGTCTGCAATGAAGCATTCTGCAAAGGATGTTATTCTGACAAGACGGTTTTCCCAGTGATCCCAGGCCTTTTGAGCACTGCTGGGTGTGGCCCTTTAAAACATTCTAGAAGAGGGTTTTCCTCCTTAAGATCCGAGGAAATGCGCAGATGACACAAAGCGGGTACATGCTAGAAGGCGACCCTCGGCTCTGCGCTCTCCACTTCCATAACCGTTAGAGAGTATGGACGGCAGTAATGGCCAGCGGTCCTGGTGTGGACCTCACCATCTCCTCCACCCACCTGGAAGGGCCCTCCTGCTGACCCTGGCAAGGGCACCGCCCTCTAGGCTGGCTCAGGTCCAGTGTGACACACTCCCAGGGATGAGGGCACGAGGGCCACTCTGGAGGAATTCCACCCTAATGTATGGGGCTACCTGGGCATTTCTTTTGGAAACATTTCCAAAATTTAAGTTTTGTGACTGTTGAAGAAGGAAACTCTTGTGTGGGGCTTCCTCAGCCACAGGCCTGGTCTCTTCCAGAGAGCCACAGTGCCTCCGTGTGGACAACTTGGCCTCGGAGGGCCCTGCCTCACCCCAGGACTCAAGCTTCCCTCTGTCCCCTGGGCACCTTCTGAGCTCAGTCCTGGACACTCATCCCCCACTCTGACGTCACACCTCACTCCAGAGGGTCCCCGTGACACACTCACCTTTGGTTCTGCAGAATAAAACCTTGCCCTTAGCTTTTTCTTTCTTTTCTTTTGGGGTCACACCCAGTGATGCTCAGAAGTTACTCCTGGCTCTGTACTTAGGAATTACTCCCAGCGGTGCTTGGGGGACCATATGGGATGCCAGGGACTGGGGGGGTGGGGAATGAACCTGGGTCGGCTGTGTGCAAGACAAATGCCCTAGCCGCTCCGGCCCCGCCCTTAGTCCTTATGGGGTTTTGGAATCTGTGGTACACTTCCCCTCGTACCCCCACCCCAATATACTACAATTACACCATCAGCTCTCTGGAGCCAGAAGTTTCCTCCTCTCACTGTGCTCCCGGACCCAGGACTGGGCACATGACAAGGAGCAAACACACAATGAAGGAGCCAGCGGATAGATGAATGAGCGGTAACATCTTTTATGACTCTTTCAATACTTCTTCAATACGAACCCCCCAAGAATCAAACAAATACCTGCTATAATGGATCCGGTAACTGCTTTTAAAAATTATCCTTGTTTCAAATTCAGAGAATGCTTTAAAACATCTAGGTTGTTTTTTTTTTTCTTTTTGGGTCACACCTGGCGATGCACAGGGGTTACTCCTGGTTCTACACTCAGGAATTACTCCTGGCGGTGCTCAGAGGACCATATGGGATGCTGGGATTTGAACCCGGGTCGGCAACATGCAAGGCAAATGCCCTACCTGCTGTGCTATCGCTCCAGCCCCAAAACATCTAGTTTTAGTGTCTAAAATATATTTTGACAAATGAACGTTGCTGCAACCCAAAGGCACAATCTGTACATTTTTTCTTTATTCCTATCCTCTGAGCCTGATCTAATTTCTATAGTATATGAACAGTTATTATAAAAAAAAGGGGGGGGGAGAGCTGGAGCCATAGCACAGCGGGTAGGGCGTTTGCCTTGCATGCGGCCAACCTGGGTTCGATTCCCAGCATCCCATATGGTACCCCGAGCACTGTCAGGAGTAATTCCTGAGTGCATGAGCCAGGAGTAACCCCTGAGCATCTCCCCCCCCCAAAAAAAAAACCCAAAAACCTTTGTTACCTATTATGAAGGTTAATTAAAGTTTAAAATTTCCTTTTGATTTTTCTGGGGTGGCCAAGGATGAATGGCAGTCACCTGTGTAGGTTTTTTAGTTTGTTTTACTGTGGATTTCTTTTACTTCTTTATTTTAGAGGAACGTGTTCCAGCACACATTCCTCTATAAGTCATTTTAATTTTTTTAGTTTTGGGCCACATCCCCGATACTCGGGGGTTACTCCTGACTCTGCACTTAGGAATTACTCCTGACAGTGCTTGGGGGATCTTATGGGATGCCGGGGATCAAACCTGGGTTAACCACATGCAAGACAAATGCCCCACCTGCCATACTATCGCTCTAGCCCCTAACAATTGATTTTACTATAATTTCCCCTAGCAGTTTATTTTACTGTAATTTATAATGACTATTCTATTCTATTAACAATAAAACTTGCTCACTTAAGGCTTTTTGCCTTGTATCCTGTTCTTAATATTCTCTTCTCCCTGAATCCACTCTATGTTCCACGAACATTTGAAATATGCCCTATTTTTGCTTCTATGTCTTTTTTCCCTGGATAAAGTTTTTAAATAAATAATGCATTGCTGACTTCTGCTTTTGAAAATGGTCTGGAGTTCTCTAATTTATTAGAATTGCATATGCTGCCATTAACTGTGGTCTGTTTCTTTGGCCTAGTTCATGCGATGTGTGTTCTGTTCAGAGTAGGAACTACTCTGCCTTCTTCTACCCTTAAATAAATCTGAGACAAAAACAGGTTCTATTTCCATCAGTGATTAGCAACAACTACAGTTCAACTCCTGGACTGGAGCGATAGCACAGTGGGTAGGGCGTTTGCCTTGCACGTGGCCGACCCAGATTCGATTCCTCCATCCCTCTCGGAGAGCCTGGCAAGCTACCGAGAGTATCCCGCTCACACGGCAGAGCCTGGCAAGCTATCCGTGGCGTATTCGATATGCCAAAAACAGTAACAAGAAGTCTCACGATGGAGATGTTACTGGTGCCTGCTCAAGCAAATAGATGAACAACAGATCTACACAGTGCTACAGTGTAACCCTTCAAAAATGAAAGTCTCTTACAGGCCTGAGAAAATAGCATGAAAGGCTGAAGCAGGCATGCTGGTGGCCCCGATAACAGTCCAGGCACAGCATGGTGCCCGAGCAGCCCTGGGTGTGGTTCTGGCAGCAGCTCCCAGAGCCGTTGGGCCCCACTGCTCCCACCCCCAGTCAGATCTACAGAGCCAGGGCTGGCATTACTGGAAGCTGCCACAGCTGCCCTGGGCACTGCGTGGGTGGCTGCCCCTTAACAGACACAAAACCAAGTCTCCGTTGGTCCCGTTTTATGCTATAAAACGTTCTTGGCACACAGTCAGAGTCACAGCACAGCAGCTAGGGCGTTTGCCTTGCACGGGCCAACCTGGGTTTGATCCCCAGCACCCCATACACAGTTGGAATTCCCCAAGCACTGCCAGGAGTGATCACAGGGCCAGGAGGAAGCCCTGAGCACCGCCGGGCATGGTGCAAGCGCTATCAACCAGAAGTCTCTGCACAGACCCTTGCGAGCAGTCTGGGCGGTAAGCATCAGGGGCCCTCCTGGGAAAGGAAGATGAGGCGGGACCTCGGTTTCTACCACGTTCACACAGTCCTGTGTGTGTGTGTGGGGGGGGGGGGGGCGCTGAGAACTGCTGGAATGATTCTCTGCTCCCAACGGCAGCGCCTGGCGGGTGAGAGGCGAGGAGGCCGGCTCCTCATGAGGCCTGGGGAGCAGACTGTGCCCAACCCCCCCCCACACGGCTGACACAGTGCTCCGTGACGACCGAGCCTTCCTGGAGGAAGCGGGTGAGGCTGAGCTCAGCGTGGCTTTGAGTTCCGGGAGGCTCCACTGGTGACTGCTCAAAGAATCGGGAGGCAGGCGCCCACCACCACCAACCCCCGTCCCCACCCTGTGTGGCTCACTCAGGCCTTTCGGGTGCAGCCTGGGGGGTTTCTTACCTCAAACTGGATCAGCACCGTCCCACTCTCCAGGCCCTTCTTCAGCTCCTCCATGGAGCCCTCCAGAGTGTCGCCACCCTCCGGGCACGTGGGGAAAACGGCCTCCGGGAAAAGCTGGTTCAGCTCCTCTTCGGATTTGATGTCCGAGAGTGAGCGGACAACTGCGGTGGGCGAGAAAGAGCTCGAGTGGTGACACTGGGTGGGTGGGGGGTCGGTGGGGGTCTGGGCTTCTTGCAGAAGGGCGAGCACGCGACACCCGAGGGCCGATGTCTGAAACGGCTCGTTACGTGATTAAGCGCACGGGAATCGTTTTCACCAGAGACACTGCCGCCTGCTCAGTGATTCCGCACATGCTAATTATGCAGAATGACAAACTAATCTTTCTGGTTAGTTTTAAATGATAGTGTTTGGCACTCGGAGGCTGCTGCCGAAGGTGAAAGGAAGGTAAAGATGGGGTTTGAAGAAAGTGTGGGGGGCCGGAGTGCACACCAGGGACAGCAGTGTATAGGGGGTACAGTGTCACAGGGTCCACCTGGCACGCAGAGGACCCGGGTTCGATCCTTGGCACCCCGATGGACCCCTGAGCCCCACCAGGACTGGGGCAGGAGTGATAATACAGTGGGTGGAGCATTTGCCATACACGTAGAGGACTTGGGTTTGGTTCCTGGCACCTCATACGGTCCCCTGAGCCCGGCCCAGAGTGATCCCTGAGCACAGAGCCAGGAGTGACCCCCGAACACTGCTGGGCATGACCCAAACCCACACGTCCTCTCCCTTAGCCCTTGCTCTCTCACTGGGTGCTTTGGCCCACCTTGCTGCCTCTTTCTTGGGCCCCTGCCGGCGGTGGCTCTTCCCTAGGTCCTTTCTCAGACTCCGGGTCCCCCAGCCCCCAGAGCTCAGTCCATCTCTAGCTCAGGGCCACTCTTATGTGGGAGCTTCCCAGTCACAGTGCTTAGCTCCCATCTTCACCCCCCATCTCCACGGCGGAGAGGTACCCAGGAGGCCTGGTCCTGCCCTGGCTCCTTCCTCTCCAGCCTCACACGCTTCTTTCTGACCACGAGCACCTCCTTCTCCCATCTCCCAAACTGCAAACTGGGGGCCCCTCAGAGTCTGGCCCTCCTGCAGAGAAAGGAGAGTCGCCCCCTTACCCCAGCATTTCCGACAGTTCTACTGCCCTCACGAGAACACGCAAGATGGAGAACAACCTTCAGGCTTCACCAGAGCGGACTTCATCCCCAAAGTTCTGAAGCGCCCGTCACTATCCCCATTTTGCTGAGCAAGAAACCGACTCAGCAAAGTGACCAGCGTCGGAGGGACAGATGAGGAATTCCGGGCACATCTGTCTGATGCTTAAAGACCCCAGTTCTTTCCACTGACCACAGCAGCTCAGCCTGGGGACTATTCTGGCAAATTCTGTAACTGCCACTCCAGATGCTGGCTGACTTAACACTCCGGCTCATGTAAATCAACTCGCGTTTCCACTGATTCTATTTCCTGGGTTTCTTGGTTTTTTTTTTGTTTTTGCTTTTTGGGTCACACCGTGTAATACAGAGGGGTTACTCCTGGCTCTGCACTCAGGAATTACCCCTGGCGATGCTCAGGGGACCATATCGGATGCTGGGAATCGAACCCGGATTGGCTGCATGCAAGGCAAATAGCCTATCCACTGTGCTATCATTCCAGCCCTGTTTGTTTTGTTTTTTGCAGGGTCAGGGATCGAACCCAGGACCTCACCCACACAGGGCAAGGGCTCTACTATGGAGTTATTATTCTAAAAGCAAACTTATGGTCACTCTCACGCCATAAACTACTCGGCATTACCCCTTTTGCTCTGCCTCTAGACTTCCAGCTTTCTCACCTCATGCAGGTGCAGCTTCAGGCCGTGGGATCCAAGGGGAATGACCCTGCACTCTTCCCCAGACCCCCAGGACAGCCGGGGCGCTGTGCTCTGTCCAGCTGCCACTCGCCACTCGCTAGATTCCTTTGGTTCACACACTCCTGCAACCCTGCCCATCATAGGGCAGCAGGGGGTACCCACCATTGCTGCTCTGTGACTTGGTTTCCCCCTTGCCTCCCTCGGAGGGGAGAGGGGCTGTGAGCGCAGTCACAGCATTCTGAGAGTTGGTAGGGACAGTTACGTGATGGGCCGGCACGGAGCGGAGCAGGGATACCCATTTCTTGCACCTCTGACCATCTACTGTGTGCTGAGCCTGGCCCCGGGGTTCTGAATGTAATGTCCAGGATTCTGGGGAGGCCCAGTAAGGCCTCAAGAATTGGAGGCTGGGGGCTGGAGCGATAGCACAGCGGGGAGGGCATCTGCCTTGCACACGGCTGACCTGGGTTTGATTCCCAGCATCCCAGATGGTCCCCCGAGCACCTCCAGGAGTAATTCCTGAGTGCAGAGCCAGGAGTAACCCCTGAGCATCGCCGGGGGTGACCCAAAAAGCAAAAGCAAAAAAAAAAAGAAATGGAGGCTGAGGTGAGCTGGCTCTGGACTGGGAGTTTCACCAGGCAGAGGGGAAGCAGGGGAGCAGGACTGGGGGGTGCTGCCGACACCCTGTAAGGCCAGAATGGAGTTAGGGGGCTCTGGTGTCACCGACCCCACCCATCCTCAGCATGTGAAAGCTGGACAGGAATCGCCGAGGGAGCGCTGAGCTGATTTGGTAACAACGGCAACAACAGGACCAGCCTCACAGACAACCAAGGAGCAGGACTCACTGCGTGCCCACCAGCCCTCGGGAGGCTGGGACTACGTCCACTTCCTGCGGCTCTCAGGACGCGCAAAGAAACGTCCTACGCGGGGAGCGGGAGCAGAGGCGGAACCACCACCACCAAGGCCACTGGACAAGCGAGACCCAACAAGACCAAACGCACCAGAGTAAACACGTAGCCCAAGGCTGGAGAAAGGGCTGCAAAGGCACGTGTCTGCGGAACCAGGTGGCTGAGAGAGGACCGTGGGCCTGGGAGGGCCAGGGCAGGTGCTGCCCACCTGCCAGGGACAGGCCAGGGAGAGCCGGGCCCCGGGTAGGCAGACAGACGGTCCCATTTCTCAAGTGAGAAGTCAGATATTCAGGTTACAGGGTTAAAATTCTGGTTTTGGTGTGATGTGGAGGCCACACGCAGCTGTGCACTGGGGTCACTCCTGACTCCGCACTCAGGGGTCACTCCCAGCAAGCTCAGGGGACCACAGGGGGTACCAGACTGCCCTAGCTGCTGAACTATCGCTCCGGCTCCGTGAAGTTAAAATCCTTAACTTCCAAATAATGGCTCCAAGTTCAAAACCTCAGACCAGAACAGGGTTGAGGCATTCGCCTGGCAAGAGGAAGACCCTGGCCTGATCCCCGACATTACGTGTGTTCCCCACAGCCCTACCAGGAGTGCTCTCTTAGCACGGAGTCAGGAGTAAGCCCTGAGTAATATGTGCAAAAAAAAAAAATACATATACATACATACATACATATATATATATATATATATATATACACACACACACACATATAGGGGGCTGGAGCAATAGCACAGTGGTTGGGCATTCGCCTTTCGAGCGGCCGACCCGAGTTCGATTCCTCCGCCCCTCTCGGAGAACCCGGCAAGCTACCGAAAGTATCGAGCCCGCGCGGCAGAGCCTGGCAAGCTACCCGTGCGTATTGGATATGCCAAAAACAGTAACAATAAGTCTCTCAATGAGAGACGTTACTGGTGCCCGCTCGAAAAAATCGATGAGCAAAGGGATGACAGTGATATATATATTATGTACATTATATATATTATATATAATATATATAATCTCATTTAAAAAAATTCAAAACAAACAAAACCCCCAGGACTCCATTGTGCCAAGACAGCTTCCACCACCACGCCCAGGGGCCTCGGCCCTTACCTTTCCTCCGGATCACCAGGGCCAGCTCCCGCGTGTGGGACTCCCTGCTGGCCTTGATAAACATCACCACCTGGTCGTGGGTGTGCTCCGAGATGTCCCGGCCGTTGATCAACACGATCTGATCCCCTTCATTCAGCTTAGGGTCGCAGGTGTCTGCCTGGGAGCGGGGCAGAGGGGTGCCTTCTGGGATTCTCACAGAGTCTCAGGGTTGGGGGCAGGAAGGGGGGGAGGAGCTGAGGGTCCCTGTGCTCAGACTCGGGGGACCACGTCCAAGCTCGCCGCTCCTTCCCTAGGCACAGCCATTGTCACACGCACACCCACGACTTCGTGGACGGACACAGCTGCCCAGTGTGGTCGAATGCCACACACCAGAAGCCATCCTCGGACCCTTCCAGAACAAGGCTAAGAAAAGCCGCGTTCTTGGGGCTGGAGCAATAGCACAGCAGGTAGGGCGTTTGCCTTGCATGCGGCAGACCCGGGTTCGATTCCCAGAATCCCATATGGTCCCCTGAGCACCGCCAGGGGTAATTCCTGAGTGCAGAGCCAGGAGTAATCCCTGCGCATTGCCAGGTGTGACCCAAAAAGAAAAAGAAAAAAAGAAAAGCCGCATTCTTCACTGCGGCCGGCCCTCACGGCTGACTTGAACCGGCCTTTGTTTTCTAAAGGTGCTACCGGGAAACGGTCCATCAGTGTCAGAGTGTTTCTCTCTTGGGCGACAGAGAAAGGCAGGATGAGCCTGACATGAGAGAGGCCGCGCCCCTTAAGGAGAGAAGGGGAGCCTGAAGGGAGACACATGTGAGTCCCTTGACCAGAGGCAACAAGCAATCACAAGCAAACCTGAAGCTCTGACAAAGGTTGGCTTCCGCACCAGAGTGACAGAAGAGTGGGTAGGGCGCTTGCCTGGCACGAGGCTGACCTGGGTTCCATCCTCTGCATCCCATATGGTTCCCTGAGCACTACCAGGAGTAACCCCTGAGTTTGACCCCAAAGCAAAACAAACAACAAAAGTCAGAGTCCCTTGGGCCAGAGATGGCACAGGGGTTGAGGGCATGTGGGCGAGCGGAGTTTGATCCCTGGCACCATGTCAGGCTCCCTGAGCTCTGTCAGGAGTGATCCCCGAGTACAGAGCAGAAGTAAGCCCTGAGCACAAAACATCAAAGGCAAACAAACAAACAAACAAACAACCCCCCCCAAATAACCCCATCTAGTACCTCCTAAGAAGCACAGGCATTCTTTGATGGCCTATTGCTTTAAGAAAAAAAAATTAATAAACGGGGACTTGGTCCATAGTGAGCAGAGGAGCAGAGTCAGGGCTGCTTCCTTCCCCAGAGCATCACTCCGACCATCCGACAGCCCGTCCCCCGAGTGGCTAAGGATGCTGCTGCAGGAACTCATTCCCAGGGTAGGTGGAAGAGCACCCTTGGCCTCAGGGGGCATGCATGAGGGGAGAGAGAGGGAGAGAGAGGGAGGGAGGGAGAGAGAGCAAGAGAGGGAAAGGAAGAGGGAGAGAGGGAGGGAGAGAGGGAAAGAGGGAAGGAGAGAGTGGGGAGAAGTGGGGAAGAAAGGGAGAGGGAGAGAGGGAGAGGTCAGAGAGGGAGAGGGAGAGAGGGAGGGAGAGAGAGGGAAGAGAGGGGGAGAGGGGGAGAGGGAGAGAAGGAGGGAGAGAGAGGGAGAGAGTGAGAAAGGGAGAGGGAGAGAGGGAGGGAGGGAGAGAAGGAGAGAGAGAGAGGGAGGGAGGGAGGGAGAGGGAAAGAGAGAGACTGCTGCCGCCGATTCATAGATTCAGGGGGAAACATGCGGTGAAGACAGTGGCACGTGCTCACTTACAGGTGACTCTGGGTTGATCCTTGAGACCACGAGAGGCATCTTCTGATCCACTCCTCCCTGGAAACACATTAAATTCAAACAGACACGGAGTCATTCACGGCCACAGTAGCACTGATGGCTTGGTGTGTGTGTGGCGGGGGGGAGGGGCTGCAGCATCCCTGCGCCTATGCACATCCTCAGACACAGCAACCTTGAACAATTTCCCACCCCAGACCCCTGGCCCTGGGTTCTAGCAGGCTGCACAGAAGGCAGCTGGGAAGCCTCGCACTGGGGCGGGAGAGACAGTGCAGCGGGTAAGGCACCTGCCTTGCAGGCAGTGACCCAGGTTCAATCCCCAGCACCACATAAGGTCCCGAGCCTTGAGCACAGGTTAGTGTGTCTCCCTGCCAAAAAAAAAAAAAAAGTTTCGCACCACTGTATCCCCAAAGCCTACCAACTTGAGGCACTTGCAGAGAGCAAAGGTCCTTTTAAAAACGGCTCATAGGGTCCAGAGACATGGTAGAGCCAGTAAGACCCCTGCCTCGCGCATGGTGAACAGGGTTCAGTCCCTGGCATTGCACAGGGTCCCCCAAACACCACCAGGAATGATCACTGAGCACAACCAGGTTGGGTCACCCCCCCCAACCCCGTCACCACCCCCAAAGGGCACACAGGCTCAGGAAAAGGAAGGGCTCTGGAGATGCCTGGGAGAGATGCCGCAGGGGGAGTCTGCAGTGGAGATGAGCCCGAACGTGCCACAGGGCCCTGACCTCCACCGTGGGGAGCAGGGGAAGGGAGGGTCTGTGGCAGCCCAGACCCCTGGCCCTCCCTGAGCTCCGCAGCCGAGTTGCTGAAACCCTGGGTCACTACCGGGACACCCAAATGTGCGGGTGCCAAAAAAATCTGGCCATGGCCAATTTCTGAATGTGTGCCGACCAAAATTAGGGGGCGTCTGACAGAGGACTCTGTTGCCCTTGGTTCAGCCAACTAGGCCACCACGTTGCCACAAAACATTTTGTGAGTGGGTCTGTCCATGTGCCCACATAGCCTGCCTCTCTCTCTCTCTCTCTCTCTCTCTCTCTTTTTGCTTTTTGGGTCATACCCGGCAATGCTCAGGGGGTACCCCTGGCTCTGCACCGAGGAGTTACTCCTGGCTCGGGGGACCATATGTGATGTTGGGGATTAAACCTGGGTTGGCTGCGTGCAAGGCAAATGTCCTGCCCACTGTGCTATCGCTCCGGCCCACCACCCAGCCTTTCTTACAGAAGCAGACGGACACGGGGCCTGGGCCCACAGTGGGTGCAGCCCTGCTCCTGCAGACGCCGGAGGTGCTGGCCCTGCTTACAGCACTGCCCCTGGTTGGTTCTTTCTTTCCAGGGCCAGCTCTGCCGTGGGCTTCTCCACTTTTCTCTTTGCTTTCTTGAGCCACACCCAGCAGTGCCAGGGGCTATTCTTGATCCTGCACTTGGGAGCCATTCCTGGGGCTTCTCAGGGGACCATCTGCAGTGTCAGGGGTCAAACCGGAACTGGCTGCCAGTGAGGCAACACCTTAACCCCCGTGTTATCTCTCCAGCTCCGGGGGTTCTTTTAGTGAACTGACTTCAGGGCTGAGATCTGCCTGTCCGCTGTGTGTGCACATCTCTCTAAAACGGTCTCACCATCTCAGTATCTGTACTGAAAACCATAGTGCCAAAAAGTGGAGAGAGTAAGGAGGAAACTGCCATTGAGGCAAGGGGCGGGGTGGGGTGGGGGTGGTGGGAGGGGTACTGGGACATTAGTTAGTGGTGGGAAGGTACACTGGCAGAGGGATGGGTGTTCGACCACTGTACAGGCGAAACTCAATCACAAAAGCTTTGTAACTGTATCTCACAAGGGTGATTCAATAAAAATTAAATTAAATGGGCTCACCAGCCTCGCCCCTTCTCATGAGAACTCAACAAGGAGACAGTAAGTGCAGCGCCAACACTGGGCACTTGGATTAGGGTCATGGTATGGCCGTCGGGGCAAGACCCTCAGCTCAGAGGGCTGAGTCTCGGGTCAGGGGCCCAGGAGCCCAGAGCTTACTTCTGAGCTCTGAACCTCTGGATGAATAGGCCCCACATACCTTTTATTTTTTTTTTTTTATTTTTAAAACTTTTATTGAATCACCCTGAGATAGTTACAAGCTTTCATGTTTGGGTTACAATCTCACAATGATCAAACACCCATCCCTCCACCAATGCACATTCCCCACCACCAGTATCCCGGGTATACCCCCCTTTTCCCACCCTCCCCCTATCTCTAAGGCAGACAATATTCCCCATACTCTCTCTCTACTTTTGGGCATTATGGCTTGCAACACAGACACTGAGAGGTCATCATGTTTGGTCCATTATCTACTTTCGGCATATATCTCCCATCCTGACTGGTTCCTCCAGCCATTATTTCCTTAGTGATCCCTTCTCTATTCCTGCTTCCTTCTCCCCTCCGCTCATGAGGCAGGCTTCCAGCTATGGAGCAGTCTTTCTGGCCCTTATATCTACTGTCCTTGGCCCCACATACCTTAAGGTTGAATCCGAACTTCCCGTCTTCATCTGGTGTGATGCGGATTAAAACTAAGCAGCTGTCGCCGTTATCATTCTGCAAAGTGATGGGAAGCAGTCAGTCGCCCTCCCCAGGAGAACGGGGAGCAGGTGCCGACCAGGCGCCAGAACCCAGAGCCCCCGAGGTGCCCCTGCACGGAGGGTCTGTGCGCCCCCTCACCTTGTCGCAGTAGTACTGGCCAGAGTCCTCAGTGGAGCCTGCTTTGGTCACCCTGTGGAAGTCGTCAAAGAACTGCGGGTCGACTCCGTCCGAAGAGCAGGAGCCCGGAGCATTCGAAGACGGAGACACAGAACTGGATGACTTCTGGATCAGGCAGCTCTGCGGCGGGTTGCTCTCGGACAGACTCCTTCAGCGTGGGGAAGGAGGAGATGTTTTCATTGTCAGGTTCACAGGTTCACGTCACTGACTTACCAGGGCCTGCCAGCCCAGGCCTGCCCCACCCCCCTCAACCCAAAGCACTGGCCTGCCCAACGCCCGAGGGCCTGCCCGACCCCAGCTCTAGCCAAAAGAGCCCCAACGTTGGCCTTGAGGAAAGGGCAGAGGGCAGGGCACATCTGAACGCTGCTGGCAATGACGTTCCCCTCCCAGCTTAGAAGGGCAAGGCGAGCTGGGGGGGGGGGGGGTTGTGTGGCCCGAGACGCTGGGGCGTGAATGATGGAACCAGCTTCGGGCAGACAAGCTCACAGACACACCTGCTCCATCCTCTCTGCAAGGGCCAGCCCTGGTCTTGTCATCTCACGTCTCCCAAGAGTTCTGTCTGCTTCATGAGACCCGAGGAACTCAGGGTCTCAGAGGACATGGACTGGAGCTGCAGTCTGGACCAATGACCCGCTTTTCTCTTCTCCCCTCCCCCCACCACCGTTTTTAGTTTTTGGGCAATATCCGGCAATACTCGGAGTTTATCTCTGGCTCTGTGCTCGTGCTGGTGGATCAAAGCCAGGTTGGTGGCATACAAGGCCAGCACCCTACCCACTCCACTGTCCCTCTGACCCACAACTCACTCCCATTCTCTTCTCCCTTGTGTGACTTGCCTGTGGCACCCATGAGGTGCCCACACGAGGTCACACGCTTTGTTTTCTTTATTCTTTCATCAATGCAGACCTTCCTGTCTTGGAGCACTGCATTGCTCGGGTGAGAAATGGCTAACCACAGTCCAGTGATGAGGAGAAAGTCCTAAGAGGAATGTTAGCGATGCTGCACAGCCCCACGTGGCTGAGCTCTGGCACTGAAGAGGGCACCGAGGCGACAGCACAGCGGGGAGGACATTTGCCTTACACGCGGCGGACCTGGGTTCGATTCCCAGCATCCCATATGGTCCCCTGAGCACCGCCAGGGGTAATTCCTGAGTGCAGAGCCAGGAGTGACCCCTGTGCATCGCTGGGTGTGACCCAAAAAGCAAAACGAAAAAAAGACGTGTGGCCCCCTAGAGCTGATGGAAACAGCTTCCCAAAGGGGAACTTCATTTTCGTAAAGAAGATTTCTGAAGGGGTGGTGAGTCATTCTTTTCTGGAAAGACGGCAGTCGGACACGTAAACTTAGGACAAGACAACTCTGGACTATTCCTTTTTTATAATCCGGTCCAGCTTCCGAGGTACGGTTAAAACAAACAAACAAAAATATCAACATTGTGAGAGGCCGAACAGCTAGCCCAGGTCCAGTTTTGACAATAGGATAATTTTTTTTTTTTTAATTGTGGGAGAGGCTTGGGCCGTGACTGGCAGTAGTGTTCTGAGCTTCCTCCTGGCTCTGAGCTTAGGGCTCACTCCCGGCAGTGCTGGGGCTGGCTGGGTGCCAGGCAAAGCATCTCAAGCCCCGTCCTAGCTCTCTGGCCCTGGATTAACATTTTATCAGTGCCAATGTCCTGGGGCCTCATGCCCCCCCACCCCAGAGCCCACTGTTCTTCCTCAACAAAGTCGGGCACAAGCATCTCATTCATTTCCAGGCCAGACTAGGCGTGTGCTCTGAAGACCAGCCCCCTGCCCTCCCCATGGGGGGCCCCACCCTACCCCTCAGACACCCACACTCAATTTCCTCTGAAGGCAGAGGCCAACCAAGACACTTTAGGAAGCCTCGGAATCTGAGGTGCGCCTCACATCCTCCCCTCACCGACTCATTCTCACCTCACGGCGCCAAGGGGAGGGGAGAGGAGGAGTGGAAGGCTCGGAGGCAAACCGTGGCAGCCGAAAGCGAGCCAAGATGCCTCTCATGAAACCTGGTCTCGGTTCCCCTCCAGGGGCCTCTGCATGAAAACAGAGCTTCCGTTTCCTCAGAGGCTCCAGTGGCCTTACTTAAAATACAGAATCTGTGTCATGTTCACACAGCATGAGTCAGAATCTCAATTTATTCGAATAAAAGAACGAAGTGACAGATTGGCTGAGAAATAAAAACTCATTTACATGCAAGAGAAGAGTTTGGCCTTCACAGTTTTCAAATTGCTGGCTTGAGGAAAGGGCTATGGAGAGGAGGCGCTTCAGAGAGGAGGTGTTTTTGGATTCATTCACTTCTTCATCTGTTGGTTCTTTGGGGGCTGCGTGCTGTGGTGGTCAGGGTTCTATGCTTCTGGTTCTATGCTTAGGAGTGACTCGGCGCATGGGGGGCCCACACAGGGCCGGCCACATGTGAGGCAAGTGCCTTACCCCCTGCACTCTCTCGCTCTGCTCCCAAGAGAAGATATTTTAGAATTGAACTTGTATATTAGTGTTAAATTTTCAGAGGGAGATGAAGAGAATTTAATTTGCTGGAAAGAAGCTAAAAATATCTGCCTTGGGAAATAAAATATATATATGTAGTATGAGACTAATATCCAAGTGAGGGTAAACAGGAGGACAGGTCAGTGGTGGAAGTCTGCCACAAGAGTGAGGGGTGGGAGGCGAAGGGCACAGGTAAAGGAATATACCTGATAATTTTTCATTATCTGTACTGGAAACCTTAAGGCGCAAAAGGAATGGGGGAGGGTAAGAGGAGGGAGAGGGAGAGATGGAGGTAGGGGAGAGAGAGAGAGAGAGAGAGAGAGAGAGAGAGAGAGACGGGGGGGGGGGAGAGAGAGAGAGAGAGAGAGAGAGAGAGAGAGAAGAAAAGTACCTGCCCTAGTGGCAGGCAGTGGGATGGGGGCGGTGGGAGGGAAGCTGGGAGCACTGGTGGTAGGAAAAGTACACAGGTGAAGGGATGGGTGTTGGAACATCATATGACTAAAATCCAATCATGAACAACTTTGTAAATGTGTATAACATTGTGATTCAATTAAAAAATAAATAAACAAATGGGAAAACAAATAAATTAATAGATAAAATATCCGCCTTCAGGCCACCCCATGGAGGCCGGCCAGTTTTGCTGCTGTAACATCTGCAAGAGCGCCCCTTACTGGCAGTGCGGGGCAGTGCCTGGCAGGGCTGCTCAGGACAAAGCCCAGTGGGGCTAGGAGTCATCTTCCCAACATGAGGCGTGGACCTGAACCTTAAATACAAAGAAATTGCAAAGATCACCTGCACTTCGGATGTTTCGAAGCCTGCAGAGAGCAGATGTGACAGAAAGGACAGAGGGCGGGCCAGTGAAAACAGGAAGAACAAGGTGACCACAGAGAAGAGAGTGGATGAATTCTGGTATTATTGTAATCTAGTGCATATCCACGGTGTCCACTTAATTCCTAGTCATTGCATCTGTGGATTGCTTCCTACTGGGTTTTAAATGATTTTCCTTTTTTTGAATATAAAATGTAACCACTTACAGGGGCTGGAGAGATAATACAGTGGGTAAGATGGTTACCGTGCATGCAGCCAGCCTGGGTTTGTTCCTTGGACCCACACCTAGAACTCTGGGCCCAGTCAGGAGTAATCCCTGAGCACTGCTGGGTGTGGCCCCCCAAGGAAGCAAAAAAGTAACACCCAACCTAAAAAGTCGCCCAGGTTATTGAAAAATAATATATCCAAAGTCAATGGGTCCCTCAATCCTGCATCTTCCAGGGAAATAGAGGTTGCATTTAGATCATTTGTTAGATGTCTGCTGTTTTTTTCTTATTTGGTTGATCATCTGCTCCCTGTAGGAGGCAGCAACAGCCTTCTCGGCATGGGAGACGGACATACAGGTGGCGAGGAGGCCCGGAAGAGACGGGAAGTGGCAGCACATGAGGAGCAGGAGGCCCCCGGACACCGTGCGGGGAGCAGAGAGGCCGGAGCGAGGGGGTTCCCACTCCCTGGTGCTGGGTACCTGGTGCCCTGTAGGTGAGGAGGAGGGGGAAGCCCAGGTTTGCAGGAAAGCAAGACAAAAATGTGAGCTGAATAAAGCCGATGGCAGAGGGGGGCCCACCAAGCAAGAGCAGAAGGAGGCACCTGTCAGTGTGTGTGTGTGGGGGGGCGGGGGGGGATGTCGGGGGACTCAGCAGCAGGCCTGGAACTGGCATCTGGGGACCAGGCGGAACTGACCCCAACTGCCTGTGAGCAGAAGACTCATGATGTAAAACAGAAATGCAATATGGAAAGACGGCCCTTGGGGGAGCTGTAGAGATGGGAGGGCGATAAGGCACTTGCTGTGCATGACTTAACTGCTGGACACATGCTGTCCAGGAGATAAGCCACTTCCTGGCTCCATCCCCCGCACTACTAGAGCATCCCTAGTGCAAGGAGTGGTCCCTGAGCACAGAGCCAGGAGCTGCCCCTGGAACTGCTAAGCTGCGGCTCAAACCCATCCCTCCTCCCCTAAATACACTTTCCTAAACCCTAGGTGCCCCCTCCCCCAAACATATTCCACCCGCTCCCTGAGCCTTTCACAGTCCTTACCAGGGGGAGTAGTGAGGTGTCTGCTGCACCCTGAATGCTATGAGGGGGATGGTGAGTCCCACGTGGCTTTTAAGCTCTTAGGCCTCCTCCTATTCCTGTCCCAGAGCACTTAACACAGGGCCAGGCACATAGCAAATGCTCAGCTAACATGCTGAATAAATACCAACCAGAAAAAAAAAAAAAAAAACAAGTGCCTGGACGAGGTAGCTATGATTAGCTAAAACGAGAGAACGGAATTCACTCAGTAAATTCCGGGAACCTGGAAACCCAAGCGCCCAGAACAGGTGGGCTAAGGAATTCTCAGCATGCACAAGATGAGAGCTCCTGAGAAGGGAATGCTCTGTGTTGATTCCACATTTCCAGGACACTCTCCACGGCGGCCCCTGTTCTGGGGCCATGGTCAAAGCTGGAGTGTGGGGGGGCCAGCAGGACGGCAGCTCACCCAGCATGCACAGTCTCTTCTGAGTAAAAATCCCAAAGAAAGTTCTCACCAAAACCCTTACGCAAGGTCACTGGGCACAGAAAGAACAGTCCTCATGTTATGGAGCCATTCTCCACAGGATATTCACCTCTGTCACCAGCATCAAGGGCCGGAGCTTAACTCAAAGAGGAAACTGACCAAGAGGAAGACAATTCAGAAGTGTGGCTCTCCGGAGCGCTCAGCTGCGTCACGAGTGGATGCAAGGGAATAAATGCTCTCCCTGGCTGCCCCTTGGGTGCCCAGAAACCTCGATGGCAAGGAAGCACCTGCTAAATTTCCATGAACTCAACGAGCAAGTTCTGTCTCTTTGACATATGCCTGGTACAATATCCAACACCTGGCCCTGTTCATGGATGAGAGGCAGCCCAAACCCCAAGTAAACGTATGTCTGATTTCCGGCATGTAAGTGATACTGCATGCCAGTGAGGCTGCCCATACGGGAACATGGACGAGGCCGAGTGGGCATTGCATTGTGGGAGCTGGGATGCTGCTTAAACTATCCTTGATCAAGGAATTTAAATAGCTGTTTCTTGGTCTGTCTGTCGACCCATCAGTCCATGCAAGCATGCACGCATCCATCCATTTAGTCATCCTATCCATTCACCTGCCCATCATCCATTTATTTATCCATCCATCCACCATCCATCCATCCACCATCCATCCATCCACCATCCATCTACCCCAGTAGTCACGACAGGCCAGGCTCTCTGCAGGAGTCTGGGAGAAGAGACGAACGAGTTTCTATCCTTGTCTTCCAAGAGCTGTCTACTCTAGAAGGCCTAAAGGGACAAGGGGCCCCCTGACAGCATCAGGCTGCAACGAAGAGGCTCGGTCTGTATCACAGAGGTGGTCCTCCAGGGCGGATCGGAAATACGGACTTAACAGTTCAAACACAGGGTTGGCAGGAGGTGGGGGAGAGAAGAAGAGGCACTCTGGGTGAAACACAGCTATCGTCAAACACACAGCCGCAGCCGAGACAGAGACCTGAAACTGTGAGAAAGCCCAGGCAGGACCTTAAAGCACGGATGGAGCCCAGGGCACCACGGCATTCCAAGCGGGGTGCCACCACAGAGCAAAGGGCTGACGGGCACTTGGTGAGTGGCGACTGAGAGGGTGTAGAGTGGCTGAGAAAACTGGCTCCGTCCCATTCAAAGGACAAAAACAGGCACAGTGGCCAGGGAGAGCTGGACACGGGCCTCACCTGTGCTGTTCCAGGAGCTGGAGGCGACAGGGCAAGGCACCTGCTGAGGAGGAGACTTTTCTCCGCTGTCTGGACACCCAAACTGTCTCTCAGAACAGGCCACGGTGCCGCGGGGAAGCTCTGGCGCTCGCTAGCTGAGCAGGTGGCCACAGAGTTCCTGCACTGCCAACATGGCTATCTGGAAGCTTGGTTATATATCGTGGGGCTGGGCAGAGCCTACTAAGCAACATTCACGGGGTGCGGGGAACTCTCCTGGTGATACTGGGCGGGGTGGTCCATGCTCTGTCCCAGGGACACAGCCCTGCTGGGGACCACCAGGGCCACCCCGGTAGAACTTGGGGACCTCGGACCTATACCTTGTGGCGTTCAGGGGAGAGAACTACCATGAAGGGCAGCTTGCCATTTCAATCACTTCAAAGTGCAGAGTTCAACAGCAATTCACATGGTCGTACGATGCTCGGGGAATGGAAATAAAAAGTTGTAGCAGCAGCCCCGGGGCTCGGGCCCAAGGCCGGCTCCAAATAAATCGGAGAGACACCACCCTCCTCCCACCCTTCCTCCCACCCCCTCTGCATCTCCTCTGGAGACCCGTCACAATACAGCAACAGAGTTTTCCAAATATAACCCCGACAGGCTCGACTAAGATTTGCCTCCCGCCAGGGTCTGCTCTGCAAAGCCCATTCCACTAGCTTCCCCTCCTTTCATTTTCTGGGGTGGGGAGCGAGTTTTTGTTTTTGTTTTTGTGGCGCCACCTCGGGAGTGTGAGCAAAGGAACCCAGAAAAGGCTCTTGGAACCTTGGGAGTCGCACAAAGGGTCTGGCCTCCCAGGCACAAAGCAAACTGCCAGGGACTCACAACTATAATCATAAACTTTGCTATACGGCTCTAAATATGGCATCAACGGCGCGCGTGACTCACCCCGGGAGATAATGTTCGGGGCGCCCCGGGCCCGGTGCTCGGGGCCGAGCCCAAGTCGAAGCGTTCTCTTGCTTCCTTTCTCTTTCTTCTCCTCGTTTAAACGGGTACAGCAGATTACACTTAATTCTAAAAGAAGCCATCCTCGGCTGTCTATGATCTTATTCATCTCATTTCTCTGACAGAATACCTCTTTTTTGCCTCTTAACACAAATCTGCTGTATAAAACATGTCAAACATTTCTTAAACATTTTGCAAATATGCACTGAAATAACCACTATGGGAGGTGGTTTTTTTTTCCCTTTCTTTCTTTTTTTCCCCCTTCTCCCTTCTTCCCTCCAAAGTACAGAGCGACCTTCCTCTCTCATCTAGGCACTGACAGGTCCAGGGAAGCCAGTGACCACCGATGGGAGCAGGGGGACTTCCCACCAGCAGGAGGGGGTGCCCTCCCTGCACGGGCCGCCCTGCAGGCAGAGCACACCGCTGCGAGCCAGACTCCGGAAAGGGCTGTTGCAGGCTCACTCTGGCCGGGAAGACGTGCCTTGGAATCATCAGTGTTCGTCCCTTTGAACATTTATAGCTGCAGACCAGAGTGCCCCAGGATGATCCCTCTTCCAAGGTCTTGCAGAAGCGATCCAGAAGAAGAAGAAGAAAAAAAAAAATCCAGCTGCCCTGAGTAGAGGTGAACTGAACCAGAAATGACTTAGCTCACACAGGGCTCTGCTGCGGGGAATTTTCAATTCTGTTTCTTTCGCCCGAGCTTGTGGGTGAGCCGTTCGGGGCACTGGTTGGCTCAGGCTGAGGTGCGCTGTCATTCCACGAGGTGACAGCAGGTCACCGTAAGAAGGTCTGGCGTTGGATATGTCATGGGATTTCTCAGGAGCCCCCCTGAACCTCCTCCTTCTACCGAAGTGGCAGGTGCTGATGAAGGTGGGTGATGTGCTAATTAATTGCCCACATAGCCTGAGGCCCCTGCAGGTAACAACCTGTTTCACTGGCTTCCAGGTCCTCGCAATGAGGTGGAAAGCGTGTGTGGGTCTCAGGGATACACGTAAGCACCCACACACTGTGAGCAGAACTCAGCTGTCTGCCACTTGTGCCTGCCACTGGTCTGTGTGTCCGTCCATTCATCCATCCATCTCTCAGAACAGCCCCCCCACTCCCCAGCCCACAGGGCCACGCCTTAGCACAGGTGGGACATGCCCACAGCTGCGACCCCAGCCCTGCGCACTCTCGCATTCCACTGGAGAAACGCCCTTTCAGCATGCAGACACGGAGCGAGCAGGGCCAGGGTGCTACCCCACGTAGAACCCGCAACAAAGGCGCGACTCTACAGCAGCGACTTCCTGTGCTGAAGGAAACTCCTAGTGTCCCCGCTGTCTGACACGGCGGCCACTACGTCCAGGTGTCTCTGAAGCACTGGAAATGAGGCTTGCGGGACTGTATACCTGGATTCATCTGCAGGTAATTAAAATCTGCACCTGTGCCTGTGGCTGGTGACTACTGTCCTGCGTAGCAAAGGCCCAGATCAGAGCGCCTGAACTTATTTGGTTTATTGCCCCCTTTACAGAAAACAAACTCAGCATCTCTGCCCCTGATCTGCCTTCCTTAAGCAAGCAGAGAGCATTCCCCCCCACCCCACCAAGTACACTCTAAGTCACTACCGTCTCCGTCCCCGGCTTTTGGGTCACACCCAGCGATGCTCCGGGGTTACTCCTGGCTCTGCTGCACTCAGGAATTACTCCTGGCGGTGCTTAGGGGACCATATGGGATGCTGGGAATCGAACCCGGGTTGGCCGCGTGCCAAGGCAAACGCCCTACCCGCTGTGCTATTGCTCCAGCCCCCACTACTGTCTCCCCTTACCGGGGGTACGGGCACTAACCGCCTACTTGCAGAAACACTGGTCTAGGTAAAGCACCATCCGGCACCACTACAAACCCATTATGGGACAGTCAACACTGGGCATGTGACGGGATAGCCCAGAACCCAGAGTCAGGCCCCTCACTCTCCTCTCACCAAAGTGATGGAGCTCTGGGCGTACACAGACACATCCGCAGCACGCCCACCTGCGGTCCTGCCTCCTCTTTCTAAGCCGGTGCCTAGCAGAGGAACGCAGACTGTTCCGCCCTCCTCGGGGCTGAGCGTGAGCATTTCAACAAGGCCGTCATAAAGCTCAGGTCACACGGGAAGAATGAGCAGAGGGATTATTTAATTGGGGGTGTTGAGGAGTCCAGACTAGCTAGACTCTGCACTGAGGTGAGGTGCAGCGCAGCGGGAGCCACCGCCGCCCGCAGGAAGTGGGGAGGGAGATTCGAGATTCACCTGTGCCTGGAACACAGCTCAGCGTGCACGAGCCTCCCCACCACGAGGGTAAGAGGGTCCGGATGAACTGACCTGTCTTCCTGCCGATCCTCTGCTACTAGGGGCGGTCATGTGGGCCTATGTTTTGGGCAAAGTGTGGGACAACCGAACTGGACACCTAATGGCTAGGATTTCCTCATTTCTTTTTTCTTTTTCTTTTTTTAATCATCTGCCCCATTGTTTATTGCACTTATTGCAGCTGAAATATGGAAGCCACTGAATTGCCTATCGATAGGTGACTGGATCAAAAATTTACGTGACATTTTTAGTAGTGGCTACTATTCAACTATAAAAATGTGGATGTTTACATTCAGAACAAAATGGGAGGTGCTAAAGGTAATTAGGTAAAACAAAATAGAAGGGGGAAAAGTACTGAATGATTTACTTATCTATGCAGTATATGGATTTAAAATAGATTTACAAACAAGACAAAATAAAAAAGACAAACTAGAAGGCACTGACAATAGAAACCTGGGAAAGGGGTGGTGGGAGAGACATAAAGGTAAGGGGGTATAAGATAATAGCATTAACGATATTTTTACAAGTTATTTATAATTTAAATTACCATCTCTATACAATTTTTGAGAAGTCTCTGTACAATTTTTGAGAAGAACTGCTTCATATAAATACACGAATTAGAGACTATTTCTTGTTTTCGTTGTAGTAGTTAGGGTGAGATGACTATAATAGTGTTAATGTTTATAGTCTTGGTGTACAAAGTTATTCCATCTCCACCATCACCCAAGCACCCAAGACCCTCCATCTTTGTCCTTCTATCACTCTCAGGCCACTTCTTCCTCTCCCTCTCTCCCACTGCTTGGTTGAGACTTAGTTTCTTTATCTTTTTTTTTGCATGGATTTCCTCATTTCTTTAGGGACAGTTAGTGTCAATTCTGTGTCTTAGTAATGAAGTTACTATGTATAGTAATGGAGTTATATGTAAAGACTTTGGTTGGAACAATCATCAGATCCACTCATTTGCTGGGACTACAGAACAGGGCTGGAGCGATAGCACAGCGGGTAGAGCGTTTGCCTTGCACGCGGCCGACCCGGGTTCGATTCCTCCACCCCTCTTGGAGAGCCTGGCAAGCTACTGAGAGTATCCCGCCCATGCAGCAGAGCCTGGCAAGCTCCCCGTGGCATATTTGAGAAGCCAAAAACAGTAACAACAAGCCTCACAATGGAGACATTACTGGTGCCCACTCAAGCAAATCGATGAACAAGGACAGTGCAACAGTGACAGTAATGAAGTTGCTCTGTTGCCATTATGCTTTACTTTAACATGTTCTTTTTATGGATTTTTACCCTGATTCATCTATTTCTAGATTTGGTTTCCCTATTTTGAAGCTCATCTTAGTTGCTCTATGATGTTCCCAAATAGCTATGACTCAAACATTCTCCAATTTTAAAAAAAATTGGTTTGAGATCATTTACCCTAAAATATGATGGAACTACAAACTTATTAAAGAGACAAAAATAAGACCCATTAATAAGACAAGGAAAGAAGAGCAGATCAGAAATCTGGGGGAAAGGAACTTAATGCCATTAAGCATCTTATGTAGGTCTGAGCTTCCTGGTAATCAAATCAAAAAGGGTAACAGTGAAGCAGATACACCTTATGAAATAATAAGAGAATGTAACCCAGCATTTTCAATGAGACCTTTTCCCCCTCCTGGCCTCGAGATGTGAAGGGAGCTGGTCACACTGAAATAAGGCAGGCGGGCACCTGAGACAGACTCTGACAATTAACACATCTGTCTCGGGAATCCAAAGCCACTTCAACTCAGCTCTGCTCACACCCCGGAAGGGGACACCCGTTAAGTACTGGAAGAGCAGATCTAAGCCTGGAGAATAAGCGGATGCTCCGGCCACAGGTTGTTTCCCTCGAGGGGAAGGAGGGGGAGTCTGAGCTGTCCTCTCCCCAGCAGAGAGCCGGCTGCCCACTCCAGCCCTGACCAACTACCCCTCCACCACTGAGCAAATCCACCCCACCCCACCCCCGGCCCAAAGGGCAGCCCCCAAAGAAAGCAGCAAGCGTCTTACTCTCGGTGTGGGCTGCGGGTCTGGGAGGCGTCAGAATCGCTGTCCTTGGGGGACATAGAGCTCTTGTAGGTGTAAAACACATCTTCTGTTTCGGTGATGTACGTCATTTCGCTGGCAAGGTTGTCGGCAGAGGAGTGTCGTGGCTTTCGGATCTCGTGCCGGAGCCTCGGACTGCGCCTGGGGAAAGAGGTTCGGAGGAAAGAACTGAAGGCGAATTCCACTGAAAAATGTCACGGGCTTGAGAAATGATCTTCCTTGAAATGAACCATTTTACTTTGTCTCTTACTTACAAATAAATGACAAACCTAGTCTCAGTGGAGACAACACTTGTATGCATTCTGAAGTCAAGCGATACTAACAGATATGCAGAATCTAAAAGCATAATTTTCATGGGTCTTCAGAATATCTTTCTCTAGTGCTGTATCCCTGGACCTCTTGAATAACTAGTCGGTCAGCAAAATTTTAAGTCTTAAAGGCGGCTTGGGTTTCCAAATTCAATCACTACCTTGCTCCCCACCCCGGCCACCCCAACTTCAAATTCCCACTATGTCAAAGTCATGTGCTCTCCACAGTACATGGTCACATGTGGTGTTACTACACCCTATTCAACCAGCTATGAAATGTTAGCTGCTGTATGAATTTAAGGTGTTGAATGAAAACCAGCAATGTGTTTAATGACGTGTAAATATGTGTCAAATTTCTGTCCTATATTATTCAATCAATTCTACAGGCAGTTAAAAAAGAAAAAGTCAGGCTCTCAGGAATCTAACTGTACCCTGTCCGACCTCTGGAAGGATGCGCTGGTGGAGGCTGCTGGGTAGTCAGAGCTGGTTCACCTCGACCCCCGCCTCCCCCACCCTGAGACCCAGAATCACTTGGGACCATGGCAATCCCCCACCACACAGCTTCAATTGCGCACCAGGGTGGACGAGAGGGATTTATACCCTTTGGGGAGGCGAAGAGTGCTGACTTAGGGGAGTCATTCTTCCAGGAGGCTTCGAGTTCTCAAGACATAATCAGGCCAGACTGACTACGGATTTGTTTTTTCTCCCCCTGATGAGTCGGAATGGTATAAATACAAGGTTTCAAAACCATATTGACCAAGGATGTACTTTTTTTCCCCCTGATGAGTCTTTTTTTTTTTAATAATTTATTTTTTAATTAGTGAGTCACAGTGAGGGTACAGTTACAGATTCACACATTTTCGTGCTTGTTTTATCCTCATGCAATGTTCGAGAGCCTATCCCTCCACCAGTGTCCATTCTCCACCACTTATGAACCCAGTATCCCTCCCACCCCCCTGTCCCATCCCCCCACCCCACTCTGCCTCTGTGGCAGAGCATTCCAATTTGTTCTCTCTCTCTCCTTTTGGGTGTTGTGGTTTGCAATAGGAGTATTGAATGGCCATCATGTACAGTCTCTAGTCTACTTTCACCCCCTGATGAGTCTTGAATGGCAACACGTACGTGATTTCAAGGCCAAAGTGTACTTCTTGGCCGTATTCAACCCTGTATCACTGCACGGCTTCTCTGTAAATCTTCCCTTGCTCCAAAAAGCCAGGCTTGCCTTTTCAGAATACAGACCTGCCGCGGCCCGGGCTGGCCAGGAGCATGGCCGCGCTCCCCTGACGGCAGCTGGAAGAGCCCGGGCAGGGCACAGCCCTTCTCCGGGCTCAACTGTGTCTACTTGCTCCTGGGAAGTGACTCGGATGAGGCAGTGCTCTCGGGGGGGCCTGATGAGCAATTCCAGGCCCCAGGCTCTGCTCCCCTGGCCCCGGCTCTTCCATCGCCCCTTCCTCTGGGAGACAGGTCCTCCCTGAGCCAGTCCCTGCCCGCAATCTTCACAGCACCTGCCCGCCCCCGGGTAATCAATAACACAACGTCCACAGTAGCATCAGGGAGGCTCGTGACTCCTCAGGAGGGCACCTATAAATAACAGGCAGCGCTTCGGGGCCTGGGGGGGCGGGGAGGTGGCGGCTCCGAACCCACAATTCTGGATCCTGGCCTGGGCTTTGGCACGGCTGCCCAGGAGACTTTCAGACAAACTGAGTTGCTACTTCACAGTGCAAATCTACCACTGCAGGATAAGGTGCCCACGGTGGGAACCGAAGCACTTCCCTGACGTCCACCGTTGCCCCCTGCCCAGAGTATGTGGCCCCAGAGGCGGACCCTGAACAGCCACTGCTTGTTTCACTACTTTTTAACGTGTGTGTGTGTGTGTGTGTGTGTGTGTGTGTGTGTGTGTGTGTGTGTATTCGGGTGGCATACCTGGTGACTGTTGAGGACCGTATGTGGTGCCAAACGAGGGATGAAATTGGGGTGGGTCACCTGTAAGGCAAGTGTCTTCCCTCCTGTACTAGCTCTTTCTTGCAGGGGGAGGGGGTAAGGTTGGTTGTTCTTTGGCTTTAAAATCACACCGGACAGTGTTCGGGGCTTACTCCTGGCTCTGCACGCAACCGATCACTCCTGGCAGGCTTCACGGGGGCACATGTGGTGCCAAAGATCAAACCCGGCTGGCCCTCGTGCAGGACAAGAACCTTCACGCTATTATGATCTCTCTGGCCCTGGTACACTCTCTCCTCTCCTCTCCTCTCTCTCTCCCCGCCCCTCCCAGTCCCCACCTCTTTCTCTCTCATTTTTGGGCCAAACCTGATGGTGCTCAGGGCTTCCTTAAGATTCTGTGCTCAAAGGGGCTGGAGTGATAGCATAGTGGGTAGGGCGTTTGCCTTGCACGCAGCCAACCCGGGTTCGAATCCCAGCATCCCATATGGTCCCCTGAGCACCGCCAGGAGTAATTCCTGAGTGCAGAGCCAGGAGTAACCCTGTGCATCGCCGGGTGTGACCCAAAAAGCAAAAAAAATAAAATAAAATAAAATAAAAGATTCTGTGCTCAGGGAACCCCTTTGGCAGTGCCAGGGATTGAACCCTGGTTGGCCGCGTGCAGGGCAAGCACCCTGCCCAACTGCAGTATCACTCCCGCCCTCTGCTCTATCATGTCCGGAGTGCTCCGGCTGGTCCTTCTCCGGCAGGGCATTGACGTGTCTACGACTCCTGGGTGAGGCACGGAAAGTCAGCTTTTTCCCAGCAGGGGCCTGGGGATGAGGCTTTCCGCCTGCTTTCCCCTCCTGCTGATGGACGGTAGCTGCTTTGCATTTACAAGAATAAGCCCGTGTCTTGGGGGCGGGGGGGGGGCACGCTGTAATAAAACAGTAATTCCATCTCTTTTTTTAATAGTCTGTAAGGCACTTGCACGGTTTATTGCCTCTGTGGTGACTTTTACGACCCTTCACAGGGGAGGAGATTGAGGCGAGGGAAGGAAATCGTTAATGAACAGAAGGGTCACCATCAGAGTCCAGGCTTTCAGCTAGGGACCCAGTGCCCTTGTCACTCTGCCAAGAGCCGCCTCCCTCCCTTAAAGCAGAGTCAATCCATCATCCTAAAGTTGGCAGCTGAGGCTACTTCCCTGTGTGCACTGGCCACTGCTTCTGAGAGTCACATTTCCTTACATGGGTCGTACACCACCTGTATTAGGTTTTCCCCGAGCTCGTTTTGTCTGATATTAATGGGAAATCGTGAGACTAAAAAAAGTCAAACATGCCTTCTTTTTTAGGTGGAGGGTGGTCTCCACCCACCAGTGCTCAGGGCCTCCTCCAGGCTCTATGCTCAGGGATCACTCCTGCCTGTTGGCGCTCAGGGGGGAGTGAGGACTCACTCAACCCGGGTCGGCTGCCAGCAAAGTGAGCATCTTAACCTCTGTACTATATCTCAGGCCCACAAAACACGCTTCTTCATCAAGGGATTTTTGGAAGTATTAGTATCCCATTGGGTACTTTAATTCCTACAACAGGATGCAGTTTTCAATTTTATTTAGAGCAAGTAACTTCTTTAAAAAGCTCACCACACACTGTGAAAAACAGCGACCTAGGGGTCAGAGCTCTCGCACAGCGGGTAGGCTGTTTGCCTTGAATGCAGCTGACCCGGGTTCAATCCCTGGCGTCCCATATGATCCCCCAAGCACCGCCAGGGGTACATTTCTGAGTGCAGAGCCAGGAGTAACCCCTGAGCATCACCAGGTATGACCCAAAAAGAAAAAACAAAAAGAAGAACAAAAACAAAACCCTTTTAACACAGCTACCTAGATTCATGTCTTTCGTGAAAATGGGCGGGTCCAGTAGCTCCCTGCAAGAGCTAGGTATGTAAATACCAAAGTTGGTGGTAGGCCATCTGTATTTAGAAACTGACTGGGTTTCTTTATTTTATTCATTAATTTTTTTCTTTTGGGGTCACAGCCAGCGATGCTCAGGGGTTATTCCTGGCCCTGTCCTCAGGAATTACTCCTGGCAGTGTTTGGAGGACCATATGGGATGCTGGGGATTGAACCCGGGTCAGCCACATGCAAGGCAAGCGCCCTACCCGCTGTCCTAGCGCTCCAGCCCCTTGGGTTTCTTTCTTTTAAAAGTAGACATAATGTTTACTGGTAGACTTCGGGGGGGGGGGAGGGCGGGGGGGGGGGTGGGGAGACAACATACCAGTTGGGAGTGATAGGAGGAGAGCGAGAGGGCAGACTCTTGGTTTCTAGCTGCTCCACAGATAAGGATCTCCGCATGGCTGGGTTCCACACCATTCCTCCAATCACCTTTTTGCAATACTGGTTATTTACAGACCTGAAAAACCAGATGCAAGTTCAGTTTCTGCACTGACATACTGGTGACAGATGTGACAGGATCTGCGAATGGTCCCCACACGCTGCCTCCCCGAGGGGCACGGGCTGACGTGTGTTTCAGTGGCACCTGCCAGGATTATGAGGAGCAGAGAGACTGGTCACAAGTGCTAGCTGTGGGCCGGGCTTCTTCAAAGAGTATGTCTTCCGGTGAAAATACTGCAGGGCAACCAAGTTGCTTCCCGGATAGAGCCAAACCTTACCAGATAGAAAGGCGTTCCTGGATAACGCAGATGAGATGGCGCAAGTCAATTCAAGGAACTCTTGCCTTATTCTCACTGGCCTGAGTACAAATGTGAACCCACCCTTCCGGGCACGGCACCTGACACTCTCCCACCGGCAGGAGCTGCCACTGTAAACCACTCAGGGAAGACCCACGGAGACACATTTCATAAAGGAGCAGACCTGAGCGCTGGGCCTTGTTCTTTCGCCTCAAAGGTTTACACCATACACACCAACCTACCCCCCCAACCCCTGCCCACCAGGCCTGGCTCCCTGTCCTTGATTAATCACCAGCATTTCTCACAGCAGACCTAGGTAGGTAACGAACTAGGTCTGGGACACTCGCATGGTCTTATTAGAGCGAAGGCTTAGCACCTGCCCTGATTATCACAACATCAGAATGATGATAATATTCACAGAGGCGGGTTATTCTTGAATTCTGTTTCTTCTACCCAAAGAACTGAGGTGCTGGCTGCCCACATCCCTCGGAGAGTGGAGTCTGGAGCTACCGCCCATCAGCGATCACCCTTTCAGAAGTACTGACACGTCTAAATGTTAAAGTACGGCTTTGTGTCTTATTAAAATAGCCCATACGTTTCCTTGCAGCCTAAAACCAACAAACGAATCGGAGCGAGGCACGACAACAACAAACCCAGAGAGCAGACGTAATACCACCCTCCCCCAAGAGTACAGAAGTGGTCTATTTTTCAGTCAGACATGCTGCTGTCACCGATCAAAGATGCCGAATGCAGGGTCACCTGCTCGCTGCCTCAGACACCCAAGGCCTCCTGAGAGCCCGGCCTCAGAAGCGGGGCCGAGAGCTGGATGATTCAAAGGCTTAATGGAGCATTTCCCCAAAGTATGTGTCACAGGCTATAAATAGGAAGTCCTGGGAGGGAGAGAGGAGGAGAAATTCGATTGTCCCATAAGCTTGGAAAATACCCAGGCAAGTTTTCTTTTTTGGTGGACTTAAAATTCAATGGATCCAAGGTGGACACAGCTCTAGAGGTCAGGAAAATCACGAAGCAATGTTATGCCTCAGTTTCCTCATCTATAAAATGGAGCTATCAAGGGCTGAAGTTTGCAGTTTGCTGGAGCTGGTATTGGTAGCCCCGCCCCCACCAGTACCCCAATATCCCAAGTGGCCCCCAGGGCTGCCTTTAGGTAGCTGCCAATCCCTGCCTGCAGGGACTGGGCCAGCTTGTGACCGTTCTCCAGTCTCTGGGTCAGAAATCTTCTCGCCCCCAGCCGACAGCCCACCTGAACAGGCCCTGTGCTAACACACAGAGGACAAGGGGTCCAGGCAAGTGACACTGCTCATTCCCCTCCAGACCGCAGACATGTGAGCGAGGTCATGCTGGCCCCTCAGCCCAGTCCAGCGTGCCACTGGCCCTCACCGAAACCCCGTCTCCACTTACGCCCATGGCAGAAGGATCGTCTGACCAAACCCTTCCCGAGTTCCTGCGACAGGGTGGCTGTGGACATTTTCCTCAGCCAGGGCAGTGCCCAGGCACTGCCTGCCCCACTGCAGGCCGCACTTGGCAGGAGAAGAAGGGAAAGATCAGGGATGCAGGTGGGATGTGAACCCAGGCTGCCCAGCAATGGAGTCCCCCCCTTTTGTCTGTGTGTGAGCTGGGTGTGTACATGTGTGTGCTGGGGATGGAACCCAGGAGGGAGTTACACACACACACACACACACACACACACACACACACACACACACACACACACACACACACACACACACACACACACACGCATGCGCGCATCTATATGAAAGATAGATCCCAGGCCCATGACAATCCCTGGTGACAATCTCAGCACCTGCAGGTCACGTGCTTGCTTGCTTACTCACCTGGCCACCTCTCAGCCGGCCCAGGGGACGAGGCCCAAGAGAAGTAAGTAAATACATTCCAATAAGCTATGTTCTGACTTGGTTGGTCTCGAGTATTACATGCATACAAATAATAAACTGCACGGACAAAGTGCAAAACCTCTGAATACATTTGCTCTTGGGTCCTCAGAACTGAGAGGATAAATACTATTACTGATGCTAATAGAAACTGGCTAATTTTCTGTTGTGTTTTGCTGTGGGGGGGGCCACACCTGGCAGTGCTCAGGGCTTACTTCTGGCTCTGAGCTCGGGGATCATTCCTGACAGGCTCGGGGGTACCATAGGGGATACTGGGGACTGCAACTGGGTTTACTGCGTGCACAGCAAATGCCCTACCTGCTATACTATTGCTCCAGCCCAAAATGTGTTCCCTATTCAATCTATCATCAGTTCCAACTATCAAACAATGGCACAGAAAGGAGACATCTCAATGACAATCGCACAAAAAACAGTGGGGTTTTGGTTCAATTTGGTTTCGTTTTCAGTGCCCAAACTGAGCCCAGGTCCTCACACAAGCAAGGGAAGTGCTCTACCGCTAAGCCGTATCCCAGCCCCAAGACAATTTTTCAAAGTAATAAACATTGATCTGGAAATGCTAAGAATAAGCTGATAATTTCAACTACACCTCATGGTGTTAGAACCAACAAATCACAAAAATATAGACCGCATGGCTTATTCAGGGGGTGAGTTGCTATCTAAATTGAAAGCAATCTGTAGATTAATTTCTTCTGCTTCACCAAATATTCTGAGTATCATCGCTGTGGATCAAGGCATGGTTGGTGGTAAGAATGGTTACAAGAATTAAATGGTTTAACAGAGTTAAGCATGTGCATGAACAAAATACACAAGCAACAATGATTAGCTGGACATGCAGTTGTAGTAGTATTTCATGACTATTCTTTGTGGCGGGGCCCAAAGTCACTGGACTCTAGAATCACAATCTCTCTGCAATCGTTATTCAGGACCATCTTGGGGAAATGACCGTTGGTAGGATGGGGGTTTGGCTCAGTGATAACAGGTCCCGGAAGTTCCTACGTCGGGCCCCTCCAGAGGCCCCGGGTCACTGCCATGATCACCCCTCCGAGGGCACAGTGTGGAAATACCTGCAGTGCTGGTTTCCCAGGGCCCTGAGGACCGCTCATGGCATCGAGGAGTCAGAAGGAACAGCGGGAATCAGAGGCTCTCTGGGGCGTGTGTATGTGGGGGGCGATGGGGGATGAACAGCTGCCCTCAGAGGGACCTTCTGCCGTGGTTCTGAGATCCACCTGTCACTCCGGCCCCGACATGCCTACATCTCAGTGTAGCACGCACACGGTCTGAGGTATACTCACTTTTTGGGGTTCCTAGAGCCCAGGGTCCAGTACTGAGACAGAACATTCTTTTCCTGAGGTAGAAGCTTCTTGGCCTGAAAGAACGTGTGGTGCTCCACACAGGATTTCCACAGGTTTTTGCAAGACCGGTAGTTTAGCATGTTGAAGGCCACGATATGGTCCCTGGATTCCGTCTGGGGGAGGAAAAGAGACAGTTACTCTGCACAGATGGAGAACAGTCGAGTCACACAGGCGTACTCAGTACACCCCGTGGGGCTGACATCAGGGAGGATGCAACAGAGTACATAAAGCTGGCTTCAGAAGCTCTATCGGTGGGCCAGAGCGACAGCACAGCAGGTAGGGCGTCTGCCTTGCATGCAGCTGACCCGGGTTCAATCCCCGGCATCCCATATCACCCCCCAAACACCACCAGGAGTGATTCCTGAGTACAGAGCGAGGAGTAACCCCTGAGCATCACAGGGTGTGACCCCAAACAAAACAAACAAAACGTTCTCTTGGTGGGGCGGGAGAGATAGTATGGGGTGAAGGCTCTTGTCTTGTATGTGACCCTGGCACATGTGGCCACTGGCGCACTGTAGGAGTGACCCAGGGTGACCTGTCAGCACAGAGCCAGGAAGGGCACCTGAACACTGCTGAGAGGGACCTGGAAGGCAAACGTATACACAAAAAGCTTAAGGCCACAAATTAGTCGGACAGTCTTACTGCAAGGCAAGATTTTTTTCCCCCCTGGGTTTGGGGTCACATATGGTAATGGTGCTACTCCTGGCTCAGTGCTTGGGGTCACGCTAGCAGAACACTGGGTGCTTGGGACGCATGAAAAGTCTGTTCCAGGCCTCGAGGCAGGGTTCCAGCCCCAGGGAGGGTTTGTTAATCAATGTCTAAAGATAACGAGGAAGTAAAGATGACCAAAGGGATGGAGCGAGAGCTCACGAGGCTGAGCATGTGCTCTGCATGCCGGGAGCCCGGGCCAAGCCCCGCACCGGCTCCCCCCAATCTCAGCACTGCTGAGCGAGCCCTGAGCACCAAGGCTGAAGCAGCCCCTGAGCACTGCCGGGTGTGCCCCTCCCCCCCAGTGACCAGAATCTATTTTTGATCATCTTCTATGGTCCTTTCTTTGTAAACTCTCGTTTCCAATCTGCTCGCGTTTCTAGGTTGGATATATTTGGAGCTTCTACAGAAGGGCAGTTCACTGATACATTCCTTTGAAAATCCGGCCCAAAGGGAACCTCTCTCACCCAAAGAAATCATCTCTCACCCATCACACAAAAGAAATTCTATAGCCCTTTGGGTTCCTCCAACCACATTCCACAGAGTGCAGACAAATCCAGGGCTCATCTATAATAATCATCCCTATGGTTTCCTTCACCCGCACCTGACTGGAGCTTCAGCTCTGCGTGAAGGTCAGATCGCCATCTCCCGAGTCTCTCTGCTCGGCCCCCCTCCCGGCTGCACTGGCAGGCCCGGCTGGGGGCGGGGGTGGGGTCAGAGAGGGTCTCAGGGGATCGAGGCTCTGGTCCCTGCGTGTATACTGAACTCTCGAGTTCTCACTTCTAAGGTTCTGTGGCAACGTGGGTCGCTCTTAAGTACAGATCATCTTTGAAAGGTACGGGAAAGGGGCATGGAGAAAGAAGGGGGGAGCCCCGGCAGTGCAGGGTCACGGAATGAGCAGGCATCTCGGTTTCATAATGAGAGGTTCAAGTGTCAGCTCCTGCACGGAGCCCAGTGCGGTCACCGCTTCCTTACTTCTGAGTTCAACCTTCACATTGTGGGTCTCTCTCTTTAGAAAGCTGGGGGCTCCGCTCACACACCACACACACACGCACACACACACACACACACACATGTACATGCACATGGACACACACACACGTAAATGCACATGGACACACACACACACACACACACATACACACACACACACGGCCCTCACGTGTGTCACACCGTGGCGGGCTCTGCCGCTGAATGCTTTACTCAGTGCTTTCACTTCAGTCTCAGGGTTCCCTGAGAAGGGACCGACCGTTACTGCACTTCGGCAAACAAGGTAACTTGGAAGCGGCATGTTCAAGTACCCTGCCGAAAGCATGGGGAGTGGAAGCGACCCCGAGCCCTTTCTGTCTCCGACTCCCAACCAAGTCCCTTCTCCAGGCAGACGGGCAGAGAAAGCTCCAGAGACCAGAGCCGGCTCCCCCGGCTCCTTCCCGCCGTCCGTCCGCCCGGCTCGGGCTCGCCTCTTACACCTGCAGCGAGTCGCCTTCGCCCGCCCAAGAACTCAAAGCCGCAGGCACCGCGGAAGGACGCGCAGAGCCCACGGAGCCCAAACTCACCTGCTTTTGTCGCTGGTGGATGAAGAATTTTTTCCTTTTGAAAGAGATTTTTAAAATGTTCACCCTGCAAAAAGGGGGGATAAAAAGGCGTATGGTGAGGGAGGGGGTGGCGGTCTCACCAGGGGCCCTCTACTCCACGACCGTCCCAGCCGGGGGTCTCGGCTTTCTAGACTTTACTTCCACGGAGAACTGATGGCGGCTCCATCGTCCCGGCCGAACACCAGGCAGAGGCTCGCGGCAGAGCCGCCGGGCTGAGAGGCGGCTTTTAAGTAACAAGCACCACGGGCAGTGTGCTCCCTTTGCCGTCAGCTGCTTCTGTGACACTGCCACTCTCTGGGGGCTGGTGTGTACCGGGGAAGGCAGGCGAGGGCAGTGTGGAGCAGCTGAACAGGACGGAGAGCGCAGCCACACCAGGAACGGTGCCCCAGTGCCCGTCAACCTTCCCTACCGTTGCACGGTAACAGAATCCCAGCCATCACTGACGGAACACGCCGGGCCTACCACTGAAAGCTCTCCACGGGTCCCGACAGCTAAGCCTGGCAGGAGTTCTGAAAAGTAGTGACCACAGCAGGTCTCTGGAAGAGGAAACGGCGGCCCAGAGACAACACTTAGCAGCTCAAAATTACGGGGGCCAAGAAGAGAGGCCAGCGAGGAAGGCGCTTATCTTGCACGTGGCCCACCCAGGTTCAGTCCCCAGCATCCAGCTGCCCGAAGTGACCCCTGAATGCAGAGGCAGGAGGAAGCCTGAACTGCTGCCGAATGGGTCCCCCGAACAAAACAAACTGAACAATGAGCTCAACTAGAAAACAGGGTTTATTTCGTGTGTCAATTCCAAACCCTCAGTGTAAGGGTTCTGTTAAGATGAATTCCAAAGTTCTATCTTAGCTCAATAAGAACTGAGCTGTGACCAGGGAATAAGTGTGGGCCCTGGGCTCACGCAGGGGTGAGGAACAGTTTTTGATATTTCTTAAGACTATATTCTGATCCAATAGAGACTTGAGAAATGTGTTGCACTGTGTATTTACTTGAGGAATGTATTAAGTACTAAAAGTCAAATATCTTTTGAATTATTTTGAGCTCTGAATAATAAATTTATGATTATTTAATATCCAATAAAAGATATTCAATAAGATTCCAGTAAACCTTTTTTTTATTAAAAAAAAACTAAACAATGAGCTCAAGATTATACAACTAGAAGTGTCTGGAGCCAGCATCTGAAGTTGCACTTTTTTTCGGGGGGTGCGGTTCGAGGGAAAGGGCCACACCCAGCTGTACTCAGGGCCTACTCCTAGCTGGGTGCTCCAGGGTCATTCCTAGCTTGGTGCTCAGGGCACCAGGAGGCAGTGCTGGGGATTGAACCCAGGCAATCCAGCCCCGTAAACTATCTTCTTAACTCCTGGGATTAGCTTGTCAAGTCCTCCACTAAAACCTTAACAGTGGGGCGAGCACTGCTCTGCAGGGCTGTCTTGAGAAGAGGCACGTTAGGGGCTGGAGCAATAGCACAGCGGGTAGGGCATTTGCCTTGCACGCAGCGACCTGGGTTCGATTCCCAGCATCCCATATGGTCCCCTGAGCACCGCCAGGAGTAATCCCTGAGTGCATGAGCCAGGAGTAATCCCTGTGCATCGCCAGGTGTGACCCAAAAAAGAGAGAGAGAGAGAGAGAGAGAGAGAGAGAGAGAGAGAGAGAGAGAGAGAGAGAGAGAGAGAGAGAGAGAGAGAGAGAAGAGGCACGTCTTCGGGGCTGCCCGGGGTTTGTAGACCAGAGGTGGACATTTGATTAGACTTCAGTCAATAACAAATGGACAGAAAATGCAGTTCCTGGCCAGAGGAAGTTCCCTGAACCCTGGCCCGTGTGCTGCCGGGGAGGGATGCCGGGATGCTTCCACTCCTAGCCCCCTGACTTGGGCCATGCTGTCCCCATGCTGACAGAGGATCCCATACCATGGGAGCGGGGGGAGGGGGACTGGAGATAAGTGGGGAGGGGGGACAAAAAAGTCGGAGGAGAGGAAAATGCTAAAGAAAACCAAACTCGAATTTTCCTGAGTTATGAATCTGAATAAAACGTGGCGGTCAGAGGTAAAGACATGGCGGGGGGTGGCGGGGAATATTTAGTTCCTTCTTTAGAAACAAAAGTCTAAAATTAGAGACACCATTAGTTCTGTGCAGTATATCTTCAATGCATGATTCAGAAAATAATTGGAACTGGTTTGCACTTACCAAGGATAGAAACTTGTGCAAATATATTTCCGGTATACCGCAATGCCCGTAGCAGCAATTCCAACCATCAGATCTAAGCCGTGCAGATCCTACAGAGAGGAAGCGCCCAGAGTCACGGAGTGCTACGGGCATGTTTGTGGTCTCCCCTACGGGCATGTCTGTGGTCTCCCCTAACTAAGGCACCCACACTGGTTCATAAAGAGCAGCTCGCACCAGCTTCAAAGGGAAAATGTTACCGAAAGCAGGCAAAGGGCGAACTAAGTACTCAGCACCAAACTCCTCCAAGGCGAATGCACGTGGCCCAACAATGCCTTGTGACGCCACTCAGGTTAGGGGTCACCATGCGCGTCCACTCCATCCACAGGGAGAGTGAAAGAGCCATACTCCAGTTTACACCCCCAACGATCAGGACGAGATGCCATATTCAAACTGGAAGGGAACTCGCCTCTGCACAGCTTTTTTTTTTTTCTCCCTCACTAGCCTGACACTTCCATTTACTCATCAAGGACATATTAAGTACTTAAGCGTGCACACACAATATGTTAAATACAAATATTTTTTGATGAAATGATTATGAATGCTCATTATTTACACAATCTTATAGAATAGAATATTTGATCAGTTCACTTCTCAGTCACTGATTTTATAAGACACAAGAAGAATCTGTTGATAGTAAGAGTTGCTTGGGTGTTTTTTTTTTCCCCCCCGAATTTTTTATTAGTGAATCACTGTGAGGATACAGTTACAGATTTACATATTTTCGTGCTTGTGTTTCGGTCATACAATGCTCGAGAACTCATCCCTCCACCAGTGCCCATTCTCCACTACCGATGATCCCAGTATCCCCTCCCACCCCCCAACCCATTTGTTTCAGTTCTCGTCACGGGAAAAGGCAACGACTATTAGGATGAAGTATAAAACTGCCGGCTCTGCATCCAAGGATTAAATGAAAACTGCTCAGGATCCAATACACTCAGCACGCGCTGAGAGCCTAGGTGGCAGTTAGCATCGTAAACTGCGAAGAGGCAGAGGAAAGACAGAGCAGTTATAAGCTGCTGTAAATCCAGCTGGGAACAGGTGAATATAAATAAATCAAAATTTTTAATTAAAACAGTTCCCTCCCTTGAGTCATCCAGAACTCCTATCCACCCAATCAGATACTCCTAATCACGAAGATGAGGCAGGGGCTGACTGGCTGACTCAGTTACCTGAGTGTGAACCTGAGATTTGCCCCTTAATTAGCTGTGTTATTTTCAGGCTGCTGAACCTTTTCGGGCAATGGGGATTCTAGAAGTTACCGCCACAGATTCTGATCGTGTTGCAATAAAAAGAATGTGAAGCAGGGCTTGGTATGCAGTATAGGATTCATTCCCTACCGCCTCTCAAATGACGGTGGGTAAAATCACTTTCCGAACAACGGAGGACAACAGGGGGTGTTAGGGGGAACGGCCAGAGGGGACAATGCCGACAGAAAGGAGAGCCCAGAGCACCCACTCTGGGAAATCGCGTGCTTTGAAGCCAACCCAGATTTGCATGGCGAGAACCAGGGTGGTATTTAAACATGACCCCTGTGATCCCAGAGGGAAGTAAGTATTAAGCAGGTGGGTCAGAGCTATGTACTATCATGTTATTAAGAGCTAGAGAGGTTTGGGTTGATGTCCTGTGGCCAGAGGTAACCCAATTCCCTCCAGAACCTTGAGGGTGTCAGGCAGGCTGCTAAATTATCCGACCTCAGGACCCCCGGGGGGGCAGAAGGACTTATTTTGCTAAGGCCCCAGGGGAGTAGAAAGAGCAGAGATCAACTTGGGCAGATAGATATCAAGTCCCCTTCACCACTGATGAACTTTCTCACCGCAACAGACGAAATTCTAGCTGCAAACAGATCCTGAAGCTGATCTGCTAGAGTATCTTTCCCCTCCTGACTGCCTGTCATAACTTGCTCACGGTTCAGTTTAAGGTAATACAGGGAGACGAGATAAAAATGTTTCTGTAGATTGCAAAAATATAGACGTGCAGTGTAGTGACAGGGGATGACAACTGACTTTATACCGGCTGCTGTCATCTTCACACGGGGCCTTGTGGTCTCCCATGAAAGCGTTTGGAACAACGGGGAGTGCATGAGCTGACCGTCAACCCAACTGTCTTTGCTTCCGGTTGGGTGCGGGCCAGCTGCGGGCAGAAAATGTTCATGTATCACCCCTGAGAGGTCAGAGGCCAGTCTCACAGGTTGGGGTCATGCCCTGCAGCCATACTTCTGTATGATGTGACCTTTGCCAAACTTCTGAATCACCAATTTGTCTATCTGTACAATGGGGATGTAATCATTAAAAAACAAACAACAACAACAACAAAAAACAACACAGCACTACTCCAGGGAATAAGTTAAAATAACAAAAGCCACTGCACTTGGCACACAGAAGTTTCTGGGAACATGTCAAATATTAGTCTGCTTCATTTTTAAAGTTACAGCCCATTTAAACTATTTACAGCTTGCTCCCACTACCTGACAATAAAACGCACCTCTACTTGGTATGATTTGGTGGGCTAGTTCTGGAGGGTCTGGGAAGACTGAATAATTTTTACTTATTGCCATAGAAATTCATGGTGTTAGTGTTCTACTTTTAGGTATCAGGGGAAATCTTTACTGATTCTCACAAGCATACCATCATACTTATCTAATCACACTGAATATCCAGTTCTAATTTGAGCAGCACGGAGATTAAGCGGAAGAAACTTTGGCTTATTAAAGCAACACTTTTTTTAAAAAGGCCTACATTGCCTCCTGAACCACAGCATGAGAAGCTCTTACAAAATTACTTGGTTTTGGTGCACTCACCTCCATTCTGGAGCTGACTGCACCCCACCTCTGGGAGCATGATCTTCCCTTGTCCTTTGGCCTTTTGTCTGTCTGTCTGTCTGTCTGTCTCTCTCTTTCTCTCTCCGCCCCCTTCCCTCCTTCTGCCCCCTCCCTCCTCTCACTCTTCCTCTTTATCCCTCCCTCTTTCTCTCTCTCTCTCTCCTATCCCACATTCTCCTGAGAATTAGTATCCTCTCTCAAGAAAACGTCTGTTTCCCTAAAAAAAAAAAAAACTTCATTTTTTCACTTGTTTCTAATCCCCCTGGAGTCCCCTTCCCCCCACCCCGCCCCCCAAGCCTAGATTACCAATTCAAATGGATGAGCTGCAACCAGGTAACCAGTGAAAGGAGTCTAACTCCCTAAGCCTTGCAAGAACCAGGGGGAAGACACAGGGGTGCGGGTCTGATCAGGCTGGAAAAGACGCAGCTTCGCCCAAGAGGTTTTCAGACCTTGTGAGGTCAAGGTCGCCACGCGGAAGGCCCGGGGGCCAGGATACGTACCCGGCCTCCGTGCAGCTCCACGCCGTAGAAGTCGAGGGTCCGTGCGATGTTGATGTAGCACGACTCGGCTTCCGACTGCTTGAGTCCGCTGCGGGGCAGAGAAGAGGCCGTGCTCACCCACGGGCCGGGGTCGGCTGCCCTAACTTTCTAAATCAATGAAAATCTCGCAGCACTCCTCTAAGGCGGAGGAGAGCTGCCTCTGGTTCTTCCTCTCGGCCTACCTACCCCTCGAATTCGGCTACACCCTGCGCACCGAGTTCAGACTCGTTTCTTCAAGAACTACCACCCTCAGCCGACTCGACACTCGGCCCCCAGAGACTGTCATCTTTCAGAATTCCCGCCTGGCTTAGTCCGCGTTGCTTAATTCCGAGGTGCTCTTTGGCCTCTCTGCCTTTATCCGCCCGCGCGGCGGCTGCCTCCGGCTCCTCCCCAATGTCACTGTCCTATTTTAGGATGCTGGCTTCGGCCTGGGCAACCAATCTGGGAGAGCGGTTCGGCGGTGCCCTTTGAGATGGGACACTGGTTGCTTGGCCTTTGTTTTTATGGCCTTCCCAAGAATGTGAGGCCCCTTGAGAAATGGCCTTCTCGGCTGGGGGGGGCAGGGGCGAGGGGGGGTGCCTTATTTGACCTGGGACGAACACAGCTGCCACTGCAGTTTGGAGCAGCACGGGTTAGGGGAGCAGAGGCCAGTGTCGGTTTGCCGAGCCAAGCTGAGTCCCGGCCCACCCCGCTTCTTCACGCAGAGCCGTCTCTGAGCCCCCTGGAGGCAGCCTGCCGGCACGGGTACCTAACTCACCAGCACCTAATGCAGCGGCCGGCTTTGCCACGTGTGGGACCACTGCTCAGACGCCTCCCTAGCAGAGCCTGTCTGTGGGCAGTCAGAGCTGACGTGGGAATGATGTTCGGGAAAGAAATGATTTCCACGGAGAACTCGGCAAATCACCCTGAGATCCACTGGCTGGATCTCACAGAAACGCTAGGTGTGTCGGATATTTATCTGCGATACCCAAGCGGCTCCAAGACTCATGAAACCCTCAACATCTTGAGGGGTCCTGGACAAAAGGAAGAAGAGACAACACCCAATGGGACAAGACACACACACACACACACACACACACACACACACACACCCCCCTTCCTCTCACCTATGCTGTTCATGGAGCAGTTCCACCTTCTTTAAGAAGTCATCATTCTGATCTGGTATAAACTGACTCTCGGCAAGATAGCCCGGGAGATGGATGGAAGAATTATAATCTCCAAAATGACCTGCGGAGACAGAGGGAGAGAAGGGAAGCCTCTTCCATGGTCTGCATTCACAAACACCTCTCGCGTCACGACGAGCAACAGACAATGGAAACACACAGAGAAGTTCGGCCACCACATGAACTTGAGCTGGCCACCAGCTCTAAGTCCGTGTTTATGACTTGACTCCCCCTCCCCGCCATGACAAATGAAGTGCTCGGGCTGGGTGCTCACTCGCCTCAGACCACCTGAGGAGGAGATGCGGGTGCTACTGAAATCTGGGACTAGACCCGCCGTCAGCTCAGGAGTTCTCACTCCGACTCCTGGAGAACAAGCTGAGCCTACGCTAGGAGCAACCCCAAGGTTTTCTGGGCCTGCTGCTGGAGTACTGAACCAAACCGAGCATTGGCCTTATAGCGCAGGCAGCTCTGGGGACCACCCAAGGGGATGACATCACTGGGTCAGTCCGCTCTGAACTATGGGGGAGCGGAGGGTGGTCTGACCACTGTGTCCTCATTTGCTAAAGAGCCTAAGAGGGTTAGAGCAATAGCACAGCGGGTAGGGCCTTTGCCTTGCATGCGGCCGACCCGGGTTCGATTCCCAGCGTCCTATATGGTCCCCTGAGCACCGCCAGGAGTAATTCCTGAGTGATTACTCAGTGATTACTCAGTAATTCAAATCCATGCCACATACGGTGTGATCAGCATTCCTGAGTGAGCGTGCCCCAGCCTGCAAGTGTCCAGTGGCGACGGCAGACCTCACTGGCTGGGTTCTAGTCTGTGGAGACCCAGAGTATGACCCTGGATTTGGCTTGTGGGGCCTAGACACACCTGCTTCCCTTTATCTAAGGCTCAGTGTCTGTCTACACACACAGAACAAGCGATAGCACAACAGTGGGTAGGGCGTTTGCCTTGCATGCGGCTGACCGTGGTTCGATTCCCAAATCCCCTATGGTCCCCCGAGCACCACCAGGAGTAATTCCTGAGTGCAGAGCCAGAGCCAGGAGGAACCCTTGTGCATTGCTGGGTGTGACCCAAAAAGCTAAAAAAAAAAAAAAAAAGAACAAGAGTGAGGACAGCAGCTTATAGCTCCAGTGAGCAATGAACCTACTGTCCCCATTTTCTGAACTAACAAACGTACTGCATCTGTTTCTTTAAAGTACTGACTTACTGACAGTGGGGGCCACAGAGAGAGTACAGCAAGCAAGGCACTTGCCCTGCACACACCTGACCTGGGTTCGATTCCCAGCACCCAGCCAGAAGTGATCCCTGATCTCCAGAGTCAGGAGTGAGCCTGCTGCACTGCCGGGGGGGGGGGCGGGGGGGGGGGGCAAAAACAGAACAACAACAAAAATAAATTAACTCTGGTCTTCTAAAAAATCCTTATGATTTCTTCCTTCCTGCAACTGAGCAACTGAGCATTCATCTCAGGAAGCTCCTGAATGCCCGAGTCTCCCCAGCACAGGTTTGCAAATCGAAAGACTTCTTTGCCGTCAAGGAAGGAGGTGGGTTGGTGAAAACGCATCGCTAATATTCCTCACGAGGTTAAAAAGTCAGGTGCCAGGGCTTACCCTGCTTTACACCGACGTGGCTGTGCTCACGCACAAACTGATTGGTTACGAAGGATCCTTCCCCTCCTTGCCCTGGTTGGGGTGTCAGGTGGGTCAGGCCTGAGCAAAAGCAGAGGGGAGGGAACTTGCTTTGTAGGCGGCTGACCCGGGTTCAAACCTGGGCACCCCATATGGTCCCCCGGCCCTTGCCTGGAGTAAGCCCCGAGTACTGATGGTCGTGGCCAAAATAAACAAGCAAAATAAAATCAAGTGGGTCAGACTCACTTTAAGGGTCGAGCACCCAGGCGGGACACACTGGAGCTGCACAGGGATGGGCATGCTCGCAATGAGCAGTTGAGGAGGCCCCTGGAGGGTCTGATTTTGGAAGGGCCGAGAATAAAAGGCCGAGCAAGCTATGTGTGCAGTCTCGGTGGAGGGCAGACAGCCAGAAGTAGCTAAGCCATGGGCCGAGTTATCACGGCTGTGCAAAGCAAGCCCCCGTGCTGCTTAGAGACAGGTGAGCGTGCACGTGGGTGTCTAATGATACTTTTTAGAACAGAATAATTGAGGTAACATGCACACGGGGCCCCCGCAAGAAAAGCTTGAGGAAACTTCAGAAGCATTCTGTCTAAACTTACACTCAGGAAAGAAACTACGTTTAGAGAGCAGGGACTCACTCACCTCTACCCCAGAGTCATTTCTCAGAGTCGAGACTGATCCCAGATAACCCCTGCTAGCACCTGGCCTCTAGGCCACTACTAGCCTTTTGCTAAGAATAGTTGTCATGTCCCCAGGAGGACAAATGACTTCCTGAGTCACAAGGTGGAATCTTATTAAATTTAAAATCAACTGAGCAATAGTGTTACAGCAGGTAGGGCATTTGCGCTGCATATGGCCTATCCAGGTTTGATTCCCGGCATGCCGTAGGGGCCCCTGAGCACACCAGGAGTGATTCCTGAGCACTGAGCCAGGAGTAAGCCCTAAGCACCACCCGGTGTGGTTCCCAAACAAACAAATCCATTGACTGGTTTCACTCAGGAGCGACTTTTGGCCTTGGCCACCTGCTGAATTGCTGAATTAACCAACAGTTCCAAACCCTGTAACTTTCTCCTAAAGTGATCAGCAAGGATATTTCTTTAGTCAAGTCATTGGCAAGCGTTTGATCTTAACATCTGTGCTTTCCCGCTGAAATAATATTTTGCTGGTGGGCTATGCTGCCCGTGGTCCTCCTCCTACACTCACATCTGAGAGCCCAGGGAGGTTTCAATGATTTCACACATCAGCCCGGGACTCGTGAGAATCCCGAGACAGGCAGTGCCTCCAGTCCCCATGGAACAAATAAGGGAACTGAGCCTCAACCGGAGTTACAGCAGGTAGTGGGTCAACTGGAGCCCAGGCTCACCACAGTCCACACCCTGGCGATCACCACCTGTTCGCAGGTGAGCTGCACATGCAAACGAGAACTAGAGCAGAGAAAGGAAAGGACTCGCTTAGATGCGAAACACCTTGTCCTTAAGCTTCATGCTCTCTCCCAACTAACACTTCCTACTCTGCGGGAGTGTCTGTATTCGGTGCACGGAAAGGCCAGTGCTTGTGGTGCGAGAGCCTTTCACACACTTCTTCCAACTTCAGCCCAATCTAGGAGGCTCCTGTCATCTCCAGGCACTGCTGTCCTTCTCCTGAAAACGGGGAAGGGTATCTTTTGTGCTCACCCACCGTTTTGCAAGCAAGTCCCCTCGGGGAGAGAGACTCTCTGTGTATCCCAGGGCTGGTTGCAGAAGCCGCACGTGGCAGGGGCTCAACAGACACCATGGAACAAACGTATTTCCAGAAGCTACATACATTCTCTGGGCCTCGTAGGCCCTTGAAGGGCCATCAGCAACTTAACCACCATGAAGTCTTTGCCGGCACTCTTCACTACAAATCACCTTCCTTTTGACTTAGTGAGAAATGTGCTTTTGGCTTACTAGTAATCAGTAGAATTTATTGTCACACATAAGTCACCTCTCTTAGGCCAGTTTATTTCTGTTTGTTGGGGGTGGGCATGCCCAAAGTTGCTTATGGCTTACTCCTGGCTCTGTGCTCAGGGATCACTCCTGGCAAGCGCAGGGGAATCACACGTTGGTACCAGGGATTGAATACAGGTTGGTTATGTTTAAGTAAGTGCCCCACCTGCTGCATCCAGCTTCTTGGGACAGTTTGGAAAACTGTATCGGATAAATTTAGATTCAGCAACTTCATACACAAGAATATAGAAGTGGGGGAGGGGCAGGGAACGGGAGAACCTATATTTACTATAGCTGGAGGAATGAAACCTTTATAGTTAAAACTCCCTGTCTGAATCCATAATTTTAATGCAGGTCACATGAATCACAACCACTGTTTTGCATATTTGTAGACAAAAAGAACTTCCATTATTCCCAAACTATTGCTACTTTAACAGAGGGGGGGGCTGACTTCTGAAGCTTAAGATTTTCAAATTTGGTTCTTAAATTTTACTCTACAACAGGCTTACTGTTTACCATGGGAAGCTCTGTTGATAGCTTGCTTCTGGCGAGACATAAGAATAAGATAACTGGGGCTGGAGCGATAGCACAGCAGGTAGGGTGTTTGCCTTACACGCAGCTGGCCTGAGTTCGATTCCCAGCATCCTATACGGTCCCCCTGAGCATTACCAGGAGCAATTCCTGAGTGCAGAGCTAGAAGGAACCCAAAAGAAAAAAAGGAAAAATAGAATAGCCTAAGTCCAACAAGGAGCTGAGTATGCCAGGTGGCATTCTGACCGCTCCACTCATGGGAACTTGTTTCCTCTTTCCTCTAGTCCAGTGACAAGGGCACTCTTTATCCCCAGTGGACAGACGGAGAAGCTCGGGCCTAGCAACACTCAAAGGCACGTGGGGTGGAAAAAGCCAAACCCAGGAGACGTGGCCCCCGTTAGCTCCAGAGCCGCAGCCCAATGGTCAGATTTCCAGTCACGGAGACAGAACAGCTTCATCGCCATTACTTAAGCCACGCAGCCATATCGCCGGTCCTCACCATCACCCTCCTCACCTCTTTTTTTTTTTGCTTTTTGGGTCACACCCGGTGATGCACAGGGGTTACTCCTGGCTCATGCACTCAGGAATCACCCCTGGTGTGCTCAGGGGACCATATGGGATGCTGGGAATCGAACCCGGGTCGGCCGCATGCAAGGCAAACGCCCTACCCGTGTGCTATCGCTCCAGCCCCCCTCACCTCTCTTCTGTGGGGGGGGAGGGGAAACTGAGGTGAGAACAACTGAGGTGAGATCACACCAGGAGGCATCTTCTGGGAGGGGGGGCGCGAGCCCGGAGAAGCCCGAGTTTGGACGGCACCTGCGGGCCCTCACGGCTCTGCCCTTCCTGCGGCGCCCACTCCCCAAGCCCGCAGCTCCCCCCGCACACGGGGCTCTGCTCCGTGAGACTCAGAGGTGGCGCGGTTTCCCAGCAGGCTGGGGGCACGGCCACCTCTGCTCTAGGCGGACAGGGGGCACTTCCCCAGCACCCAGGGGCCCACGGCGGTTGCTGCCTCTGGAGTTTTCCATGTGAGAGCAGCTCTGGGCTCTGTGGGGAGACTGACCCGGGGCGTGTTGTGTGCGGAGTATTACGATGCTCTCCTCCACTCCCAGGCCAAGCGGGAGGCTGGGGGAGCTCCAGTGCCAGCCACCTTGCTGGGGATGGGGGGGGGAACAAGGAGGCCCACTCAGGAATCTCTGGCAACTCCCCCTTGCTCCGTGGTACCTCCAGAGAGCAGAGCAGGGAAGGGAAGCAATGAAGCCAACCCCCTCCTGCAGCCCTGACCGTCTCATTGACCTCAGCTGCCCGCTAAGCAGTCAGGTCAAAGAGCCGAACTCAGCCGGTCACTGAACTCAGTCAGTTTAGAAAGAGAGGCCCGACGGCTGAGTGAGGGCTCAGAGGACAACAACAGGGCCTGCGTCAGTCCCGAGGGACCAGGTTGCTCTGCGGGAATTCTGGGCTGATGCACTGCATGGGTGCCACCCGGCAAACCCAGTGCAAGGTGGTACTGAGCCGTCCATCTGGCCGGGCACCTTTCCACTGCGCAAAGCCACCACCTACCAAGTGCCCGCTGTGGAATATGAACAAGGTCAAGTGTACGGATGGACCGGGTGAAGTTCTACTCCCGCTTGAACAAGTGCTAAAGTTTGGATTCTCTACCCATTGTGGCAATATGGACGCTAACAACCGCATAGGGCTGGGCTGTGCCACTTAAAGGTGACTCCTTGTCCGTGTTAAGATATGCTAATATGAGACCGACACCCAAGGATGGTAGAGACAAGGGCCAGGAGGATTGCTCCACGGTTGGAAGCCTGCCTCAGGAGCTGGGGGAGAAGGCAGTTGGGATGGAGAAGGGATCACTAAGTCAATGATGGCTGGAGGGATCGCTCGAGATGGGAGATGTGAGCTGAAAGTAGATCAAGGACCAAACACAATGGCCTCTCGGTATCTGTATGGCAAACCATGATGCCCAAAAGTAGAGCGAGAGTAAGAAGGAAGGTGCCTGCCGCAGAGGCAGGGAGTGGGACAGGGTGGGGGCGGCGGGAGGGATACCGGGGACACTGCTGGTGGAAAAGGTACACTGGTGGAGGGATGGGTGTTCAATCTCTGTATCACTGGAACTCAGTCACGAAGGCTTTGCAGTTGTATCTCACGGGGATTCAATTTAAAAAAAGGTGGGGGGAAGATGTATGTATAAAATCTGGACTGCTCTTCAAGCCTTAGTATGAAAAAGAAAGAGAAAGGGGCCGGAGCGATAGCACAGCGGGTAGGGCGTTCGCCTTGCACACGGCCGACCCGGGTTCGATCCCCGGCATCCCATATGGTCCCCCAAGCACCGCCAGGAGTAATTCCTGAGTGCAAAGCCAGGAGTAACCCCTGAGCATCGCTGGGTGTGACCCAAAAAGAAAAAAAAAAAAAGAAAGAGAAAAATGAAAGAGCTGGAGAGAGAGTGTGCAGGGGTGAAGGGACGTGCCTTGCCTCCCACTGACCCTGGTTCAAATCCCACACAGGGCTCCCCGAGTGTCCCGGCCGGCGAGCCAGGAAGAGCTTCCGAGCATCACTGCACGTGGGCCCAAACTCACCCAACAAAGAAGCACAATAACTTTCATGCTTTTGACATTGATTCCATATTAAAATGACACTTTATACCCTCCAAGTTAAATAAAATACAGCAAGCCTAATCATAGCTGTTCTATTTACTTTTTAACACGGCAGAGAGAAGACTTTAAATTACAACCTACTGCCTCACTTTGTATTCCCACTGGAAAGTTACACTGCGGACCACGACATCGGCCGGGAGGTCTAAATGCCTACGGTGCCAGCATGTCTCAGAACGGCACTGCGTCAGTGGCCGGGAGACTTCTGGCAGACTCCTTATCCTGACCAGGTAACAGTTTCCACGGCGGGGAGAGGTGACTGGTAGAAATGTTTGTTCCGGGGCTGGAGCGAAAGCACAGCAAGTAGGGCGTTTGTTGCCTTGCACATGGCTGACCTGGGTTTGATTCCCAGCATCCCTTATGGTCCCTCAAGCACGGCCAGGAGTCATTCCTGAGTGCAGAGCCAGGAGTAACCCCTGGGCATTGCCCGGTGTGACCCAACAAAAGGAAAAAAAAATTAAAGAAATATGTGTTCTACTGGGGTTCGTCATGGAGATGAAAGTCCAATCCTTCAGAGTGAAAGCCCTCTGAGAAGTATCATGTGAGACGGGGGTCCTCTATGTACGGGCTCCCCTGGGCGAAAACCCCAGAACCGCCCTCCTTGCCCTGAACCACCTGAGTGGCGGGAGAGTGAAGGCAAGGTGACGGGACATTCTGCAGACAAGCGGAGAGGGGCTTTGCCAAGAGACTTCCTGTGGAAGGGAAGGCGAGAGGTGAGGAGGAGAGGCAGGCGACAGGCGCACACACGGGTCTGAACCACCTGTCCACACGCACAAGGCTCCCTTCGTCACTTACACTGCACTTCGTAGGAGGCTAGAACCACCGCGCTGTTGAGAGGGCAGGTCAACCTATCGGGAGAAACACAGGTTAGAAAAGCAGAAGAACTGGCAACCCTCCGTCACACCCACGGATCAGGGAAATGGGTGTCTTTTTACTTCCTGGCTGAAACATCCTGAATTTAAAAATACTCTGACAGGGGCCGGAGCGATAGCACAGCGGGTCGGGCGTTTGCCTTGCACGTGGCCGACCCGGGTTCGATCCCTGGCATCCCATATGGTCCCCCAAGCACTGCCAGGAGTAATTCCTGAGTGCAAAGCCAGGAGTAACCCCTGAGCATCGCTGGGCATGACCCAAAAAAAGAAAAAAAAAAAAAAAAAAAAAAAAAAACTCTGACAGTCCCCAGCTCAATGAGTCAAGATAAACGTAACGCAAAGACTTCTTCCGCCCCCCCCAAAGTGTGACCATTTTAAAAATTTTAGTTCATGGGCATTATGGGGCCAGAAGCAATAGCCCAGCAGGTAAGGCGACTGCACTGAATGTGCCCCACCCACAGTCAATCCCCGGCAGCCCTAAGGGCCCCTGCAGCCCACCAGGAGTGAGCCCGGAGCACCACCGGTGTGGGCCCCAAAACCAAAATTAAAAAATTATAGGCAAATATACCATCTAGGCACAAATACCAGAAAGCTAAAAGGCCTCGTGCTGGCCAGTGTTTTGGCTGGTCAAGCACAGCCGGGTTTACGGCTCTAAGACCAAGGGCCCGGTCAGGGAACCGCCAATCCTTACGTTTCTCTCTGGCAAAGACATGAGACTTTTCATCTCTCAATAAGCCCCTGACTTCTGCTCATTCTGACTCCTGCTTGCCCACTTTTTGGATGGGGACATTTTAAAAAGCAGCCGGAATCTAAAAACTGCTGCAACCGTCACATTGTTGAATTGAATTAGAACAGCTGGCTGGGGAGAGAGTCGAGTGGGCAGGCGCTTCCTCACACAGCTGGCCCAGGCTCAAGCCCAGGCACCCCACCTGGTCCCCCAAAGCAGGAGGATTCCTGAGTGCAGCGCCAGGAGCAAGCCCGGAGGCCCTGCTGGGTAGGACCCCAAAACCCAGGGGGAGGGAAATGAATTAAGATTCCTGACTGTGTTTCCTAGTCTGAGGTCTCCAACTGATAGGGCATCTCTCAAATTTCTGCCCGCTCCCATCTCCCCCTTCCCCCCACACACCAAAAACCCGTGGATGCGAGCTGGCCCTGGCGCTCCCGCCCTCTCCGGCCTGCTGTCCTCCCAAAGCCCCGTCGCTTCCCTTTCTCCAGCCAACTCTGGACCCCAGGGCCTGCCTGCGGGCTTGGCCGGCCGACCCGGAGCAAGGCTCCCTGCCCGGGGGAGCGGGTGACGCTGACGGCAAAGGGGGGAGAGGCTTGCAGGGTGGGACAGCGGCAGCTGGAACAGTCCTGTCAGCAATCCCGTGGGAAGTGGAGAAACGGCAGTTTCCATGGCAGCCCGTGAAGTTCCCCCAAACGTGACTCAGTCTCACCTCTGACTCATGTGGCTGGCCGCCTGGGGGCTCCCTTTCCTGGCCACGGGGCCCTGGGCTGGTCCTGACGCAGGACTCTTTCCCATCAGGGACGCCCCAGCCCCACCCCCACCCCGCCCCGCCCCGCCCCCAACAAGTTCCTTCTAGATCTGTTCTCCACCTTGAGCGCTGCATTGATCTGTTCCTCGGGAGACCGACGGAAGAGCACTGTCAGCCCTGCTCTCTGCTGTCAAACTGACCCGTCAGTTAAATGTCAGGCAGAGTCCTGGCAGGATGCGGTGCAAGAGAACAGGGCTGAGCGAACTTCAGGGAGACGGAGAGGGTTCCGCCTGGAGGGCAATGCCACAGTCCCACAGTCCCATAAATAAAAGAAAGAAAAAGAGAAAGGGAGAGAAAGAGACAGAGAAAGAGAGAAAAAGAGAAGGAAGGAAGGAAGGAAGGGAGGAAGGGAGGGAGGGAGGGAGGGAGGGAGGAAGGAAGGAAGGGAGGAAGGGAGGGAGGGAGGGAGGGAGGGAGGGAGGGAGGAAGGAAGGAAGGAAGGAAGGAAGGAAGGAAGGAAGGAAGGAAGGAAGGATGAAGGAAGGAAGGAAGGAAGGAAGGAAGGAAGGAAGGAAGGAAGGAAGGAAGGAAGGATGGATGAAGGAAGGAGGGAGGGAAGGAAGGAAGGAAGGAAGGAAGGAAGGAAGGAAGGAAGGAAGGAAGGAAGGAAGGAAGGAAGGAAGGAAGGAAGGAAGGAAGGAGCACTCGGGTGAAGGCACCTATCTTGGCACGCAGCCGGTTTCGGTCCCTGACACTGCACATGGTCTCCCGAGCACTTCCAGGAGTGGCCCCTGAGCACAGAGCCAGAGGAAGCCCTGAGCACCGGTGGGAATGGCCCCCCCAAAACCCACAGATTACGTGCCAGTGCCTCTTGGCGAAGGGCCAGGGCTGTACGGGTCAGAATGAAGCAACTCTTGGAAATCCCCTTCCTCCCCGCTTCTCCAGACACATGCCCCTTGTGGGACTTATTTTTTGGTTTTGGGGTCCATGTCCACCAGTGCTCAAAGAAGGGTGAGAGGAAGTAGGGGGGTCTTCCTCCTGCTGACGGCTGCATTCTCCACCCAAAACCAAGAAAAACGAAGCCTGTGGAGGATGACGGCGGCCTAGCTCTGGGATCCCTCTGGGTTGCCTCGGAGCTACTCAGAGACGGTCCCCGTATGCACCAAGTGCTGAATCACAGGCGGACACTCACACCTCTGAGCAAAACGTTTCTCGAGGGGGGGGTGGAATGAATCACTCCTGGGTACCCCGAAAGTGACCTCAAATTCTGCCTGATGTCTTCCTACGTGAGGCTTCTGTTCATTCAAGGCCCTTCCTTCCCTCTCATGGAAAGGTCTCAGGTCTTTACCAGAAAGAGAGCTTTTGAAATTAAAATGAAAATGACCTAGAATTAGTCTTCCGCTCCTGAGCCCCCGAGCCCAGACGCCCAAAGCGTCACGGCACATGGAACGCTGCTCTCCCGACCCCGTCTGGGTTTATGTTTGATGGGACTCCCGGAAACATACGGCTACCCCCCACCCCCCACCCCCCGCACAGACCCTGCAGCTGTGCTTGTCTGTCAATGGACAGGAAAAGAAGAATGAAAATGTTTCATTACCTTCCTTCACAAATATCCATCTTCAGTTGTAAGAAATACAAATGCCTAGGGAACAATTGCTTTCGTTAATTCAGAACGTTCAAATCGAAAGAAGCAAAAACAGTATTTTTGATGACTCAAAGACAAGACCTGCACAGTTTAAAGACAAAAAAAAAATCCATAAAAGCACTTTTTTTGTTTCCCCTTCCCATTTTCCAGGTCTCAAGTATCAGGCATGGTTTTGCACAAAGCACAGTGGCCCCTCCGATCACAGTGGCTCCCGGGCTGCCTTATTAAGCCTTGACTGATGGGGATGGTTTCCAGGCAGCCTCGTGTGCCCACACAGGGCTGGGGTGGCGGCGTGTGCCGGAGCCCCTCTGCCCGCCCCAGCTGGGGCCTTCCCCGTCATGCTCGGGTGCATCTGCGGCACCAGGAGCCCCGGGCCCCCAGCCCCGGCACCCCCGCGCGCTGACAGGCCGCTGTTCTGAACACGGCATCCACACACCCACATTCCCTCTGCGGGAAGCTGCGAGGGGGGAGGCGGGACTGTGGCGCTTCCTCCAGGGCTGGGCTGCAGACACCCGGCTGGGTTTTCTGTTTTGTTTTGTTTTGTTTCCCTCCCTCTGTCCCAGGAGCTGCGGGGCACCTGAGCAAAAGTCTAAAAACATCAGTCAACTCTAAGCCACCGACCGGGACCTCCGTCCCTGAGCTCCCAGCAATGCACCTTCAAACCCTGGGCTCGGCCTTGGGGACAGAGCTTAGCGAGCCACTGCAGGCCCTGGCCTTGTGTGGGGTGTGGCCCCGGGCGGGTTATATTTAGGGAGGCGGCCTCCATGTGACACTTGGCGGCTAGCTCCCGCTCCTTTTTAAAACCCGGATTCAAGTGGGATAGACATTCCAACGTCTGGCCAAGATGATAAAAGGGAAACTTCTTGAAATATAATACACACAGAGCAGAAGTGTTCTGGGGCAGAGGAGAGAGAGTTTTGGCCAACTGGAGTGATAGCACAGCGGGGAGGGCGTTTGCCTTGCACGCGGCCCACCCGGGTTCGATTCCCAGCATCCCACATGGTCCCCTGAGCATCGCCAGGAGTTAACCCCTGTGTACTGCCGGGTATGACCCCCCCAAAAAAAAAGCAAAAACAAATAAACAAAGCAGCTTTGAAGGTATAAATGCATTTAAAGGCCAAAAAGTCTGGAGATATGATATCAAATGGCTTTACGGCCTCATGTTTGCAGAGTTCTGGGCTGCTTGGTGCTTCCGAACCAATTGCCTCATTTCAGCCTCTTAATAACAGAGTCAGGACCAGTGTCTGCTTTTAAGCAAAGGAGGTAATTCATGTCCAGAGACGTTATGTGGTATCACTTATACCTTATTTGAACCTTTTATTTTTCACGTCATGAAAAAAAAAATCTAACTAGCCTACAAATTTCTTATGCAACAAACGACTAAAAAGCTTAGAATTGGTTACGAAGTTCTGCTCTTACTGCTTTCACTATGATTATGACCAAGGACCCACGAGGCATCGAACGCCAGCCCGGAGACCAGAGACATGCATTTGCTGATTCACGTCTATTCTGCGCCGGCATCTCTATCTTTCCCACCTTGGAGAACTATAATCGGCCTTTTCGAGCTTGTTTCTATGTTTATCTAAGCTGACATTCAACCAGAATTAAGTGTTCTCTCCCACGATGCTACTGAGAGAAAGAAGAGAAGGGAGAGAATTTCAGATAATCCAATGGGTAAGCTGGGCTTTCCCTGATGAGTCCAGCTAATCAGCAAATCTCCCGAGGGATATAAACGAGAAGCCGGACTGGAGATCGCCGTTCATCAAGTGCTCCTCTGTCAGATCTTCAAGCTTCTGAGTCATCTCCGTGCCATCATACACGAAGAGGTCAGATGGATGCCATGAAACCCAACGCTTAGGAGACCGCCGAGGAATCTGGAGGGAACCTACTTTTGAGCCTGCCCATAAATTAGTCTGTGCACAACGAAATTAGTTTATCAGGCTCAGCGGGCGTGCGGGTTCAAAATAACTGTAGGCCCTGACTTAACAAGAAGATTAATGGAGGTCTTTGGGAAGAGATGGCAGCAGGCGAGTCTCAAAAACACAAGCACTGCTCTTCAAAGAAGCCCCTTGGCTGTCCTCAAGGTCAGCGGGCAAAACAAAAACAAAGCCATAGGCCTAGATCCTTATAAAACAAAACAGGAAACAACAAACATAGCAGGACTACTCTCCTCCTTTGATGCTTGAGTTGACTTTCTTTACCAGGGAACTGACTCTTGGAAAGGCTACAGAACCAGGGCTTAATACGATATTATGTGTCAGGAATACAGGCTTAAGTTAAAAAAACAACAAAAGTTCATCTGAGGGCCATGGACAGGGGCGATCACACTTGTCTTGCACATGGCCCACCCTGGCTGGATCCCTGGCACTGTCGCCTGAGCACCACCAGGACTGTGATCCCTGAGCACAAAACCAGGAGGAAGCACTGCCAGGGGTGGCCCCCAAAAGACAGAACAAAAAAAATTCATGTGAAGTAATGGTGGAATGATTCTGGGTCTAGTATTAAAAAATATCTGGGAGGGTGAGGCGGCTGGAGAGATAGTAAGACAGGTAAGGTGCCTGCCTTCAACGGGGCTGGTCCAGAATCAATACTCGGCACTGCATATGGTCCCCCAGCCCCAGAGGCCATCCCTGAACACAGAGCCAGGGGTAAGCCCTGAGCACCGCTGGGTATCACTGTCACTGTCATCCCATTGCTCATCGACTTGCTCAAGCGGGCACCAGTAACGTCTCCATTGTGAGACTTGTTGTTACTGTTTTTGGCATATCGAATACGCCACAGGGAGCTTGCCAGGCTCTGCCATGTGGGTGAGATACTTTCTGCAGCTTGCCGGGCTCTCCGAGAGGGGTGGAAGAATCAAACCTGGGTTGGCCGTGTACAAGGCAAGTGCCCTACCTGCTGTGCTATTGCTCCAGCCCGCTGGGTGTGACCCAAAAACCAAATACCAAAATAAATAAATAAAGAGGCAGGGGAGGGGAGGGTGAGATCTGGAAGCCCAGCCAAGTGAGACTGCAGAGATTAAGGTGTTTGTCTCGCGTGCAGCCAACCCTACTTCAAGCCCTAGCACCCCATATAGTCCCCGAGCACTGCCAAGAGCGATCCGTGAGCACAGAGATCAGAGTAAGCCCGAAACACCAAAATTTAAAGAACACACAAAAAATTAAGTAGAACAGAAAATCTGAATTAAGAAAGAAAGAAAAGAAAATCTGAATGTTCTTCACTATGCTTTTTTTAAAAAAAAAAAAAAAAAGAATGGCTTTGGTCATTACTCCTGGCTCTGCATTCAGGGATCACTCCCGGGGGGCTCAGGGGATCATACAGGGTGCTGTGGATCAAACCCAGGGTTAGCCACCTGCAAGGGGAGCATCCTGCCTGCTGTACGATTGCTCCAGCCCCAAGCAAAACACATTTTGTACTCAACCCATACATACATACACACACACACACACACACACATATATAAAATGGAACATATATAATACACATATTCTATCATACTTTTACTTTTTATTATATATATTTTTTAACTTTTTCTATTTTGATTTTTTATTGTGGGGTCATACCCAGCAGTGCCCTGGGGGGACTCCAGGCAGGGCTCAGGAGACCGTCTGTGGTTCCAGGGCTCTAACCGAGAGCAGCAGCATGCAAGGCGAGAGCTTCCGCAGTGTCCCTTGATCAGACCTTGGTGCCTGGTAATGGGCCTGGGGAAGCCCTGCAGGGTCCTTTAGAACATATTCTTGGGGGCCGGAGCCAGAGTACAGCAGGTAGAGCATTTGCCTTGCATGCTGCTGACCCGGGTTCAATCCCCAGCATCCCATATGGTCCCCCAAGCACCGCTAGGAGTAATTCCTGAGCATAGAGCCAGGAGTAACCTCAGAGCACTGCTGGGTGTGACCAAAAACAAAAACAAAAACACCACATATTCTCAGGGGGCACATCCCCACTGTGTGCTCACTCCAGGACTGCCCGCTGCGCTGAGTGTGCCTGCACGGCGAATGGTCCAGCACCAAGTGCCCCTGTGAGCCAGCCGAGGGCCCGTGCACAAGCCCTAGGCCAGACATCTCGTCTCACAGACTGATCTCAAACCCAGCCCCAACAGCAAACGGGGCCGAATCCCTGGTGTCTGCGAGAGGAGAAGGAAGGAGCAGGCAGAGGTGGCAAAGGACCATCACACAGACTCCTATTTGGCCTTTTATATTTTTTAAAAAGGTCAACAGGGTCACGTGTTCACCATTTTTTTTTTTTTTTTTGCTTTTTGTGTCACACCCAGCACAGGGGTTACTCTTGGCTCATACACTCAGGAATTACTCCTGGCAGTGCTCGGGGGACCATATGGGATGCTGGGAATCGAACCCGGGTCGGCCGCATGCATGGTAAACGCGCTAGCCACTGTGCTATCGCTCCAGCCCCCACCACCTTTTTTTTCATGGGCAAACAAGCTGGCCCCATGAGACTGAGTCAATGCCTGCCCCTTGGCACCAGCTCCAGGGAGCCCAAAAGAGCAGCAGATCCTCAGAGATGTGCCCTGCTTCCTTCTCAAAGAAAGTGTTTTTCTGCCTTAAGGAAAATGAACTTGGGGCTGGAGCGATAATACAGCAGGTAGGTCGCTTGCCTTGCACGAGGCCAACCCGAGTTTGATTCCCAGCATCCCCAAGCACCGCCAGGAGTAATTCCTGAGTGCACAACCAGGAGTAACCCCTGAGCATCGCTGGGTGTGACCCAAACATGCAAAAAAAAAAAAAGAAAAAAAGAACTTCATATCACTAAAGCGCTAAACAAAAGGGCTTCAGATTGCCGTGGGAGAGGGGAAGGGTCTGCTTAGGCTTCCTGTGCCCCAAGGGACAAACAAGTCCCGGTACAGGCTCGGGCCCTCTCCCTCATCTGGTTCCCAGGCTGCTCTGCGGCTGCTGATTCGCAGAGACAGAAGCTGGGCCAGCTCGCTCTCCCCAGAGCGCCCACAGTCTGAGCCCGGAGACCAGCGGGGGGCTCCTCGTCCCTTCTGCAGAACCCAGACATCGTCACGTCTCAGGATGAACTGAGGGCTGGAGCGACAGTACAGCGGGGAGGGCGTTTGCTTTGCACGCAGCCTACCTGGGTTCGATCCCTGGCATCCCATCCCCCCAACACCACCAGGAGTGATTCCTGAGTGCAGAGCCAGGAGTAACAACCCCTGAGCATCGCTGGGTGTGACCCAAAAAGCAAAAAAAAAAAAAAAAGTCAAGATGAATTGACTTCACAGATCTGTTTTGGCAGAAAATGACTGCTCTTTTCGAGCAAGGGGCTTCAACAAGCAGAGGTAACAGGGGTGGGGGGTGGAGGGGAGGAAGGAAGTGGAGAGGAGCGTGCTGGGAATGACTCCGTTTGGGGAGGTGACAGGAGGAGCCCCTAAGACCGAAAGCTTATTAGCCAACGATAACTTTTTTTTTTTTTTTTGGTTTATTGGGTCACACCTGGTGATGCACAGGGGTTACTCCAGGCTCTGCACTCAGGAATCACCCCTGGTGGCCATATGGGATGCTGGGAATCGAACCCGGGTCTGCCGTGTGCAAGGCAAATGCCCTACCCGCTGTGCTATTGCTCCAGCCCCTAGCCAACGATAACTTCAACCTGCGTGCCTGCGTCCCCCGCCCCACTGCCCCCACCCCCCATTTTCACTCGGATATTAATGATCGGTGCAGTTCTTCTACTCAAGTATAGTTTCTGGCCACAGTGATCAAACAGAAGAGTACATTTTTAGCGACTACTCATTTTTATATACTAAGTTAAAAAAACTTTAAAAAAAAATAAGTATTACCTGGTTTGTTCTTGCTGCAGTTTGTTGGGATCGGGTATAAAAAATCTTACTCGAAAATGCAGAGTACAGGGGAAACCTCCTATAACATTTTTCAAAAACAAATAGAATTTTCCCTTAAAAAAAGGCACACGTATGTAAAACTGCCACTCTCCCCGAGGTGACGCATTTTTCACCAGCCCACCGCCGTTTTCAACAGTAAGAGGACCAACTTCCAGGCAGAGCGCACAGTCAACGGTTCCGCAGTTCCCACATTTACAGGAAAATCATTTTGTACCATTAGCGAAGAAGGTAGCCCTCCCTTTCCGAGGACTAACTTGGGGCTGTGTTCAAACAACGCATTCGGTTTCTGTATTTGGAACCTGAGAAGTCTTTAAACAAGAAGTACTCTCTCTCCCGCCACACACAGATTTCCTACTTTTTGAACATTTGCATGAGTAGCCTGCACTGGAGCACCTTACAGCTGTGCAGAAGGGGCAGAGGCTTACGGACGTTTAAGGGATCTGCCTCGGGCCACACAGCATCTTCCGTCAGTGGATGGAAAAAACAAGACAGAATCCCAGCACTGAAGCTTTTGATTCTGCTTCGCCACATTTCAAAACGTTCTTTTAACACTGGCAGCTGGTTCACGATGCTGATGCAAAGTGAGTTCCCAAGGCGATTAATTAATACTCCCCTATACTGTATCATCGACATTCTCAGATGCGACTTCGCATACCACCACCCGGAGTAATTCCCCTTGCCCACATAAAATGAGCTGGTTTCTTTCCCTAGACATGGCAAAGGATGAGAGCAGGTGGTGTTCATGAGATCGGCAGGCAGTGCCGACCCCCTCTATGGCTCCATACACACCTGCTGGCCCTCTGGAAGCGCTCAGTGACCCCGCGTGCTGTCTATGCACTTCTGTCCCCTCCCCGACCGCCACCTCCAGCCCAGTCTCTCCTGCCTCCGCCCTCCTCTCTCCTCAGAGCCTTTCTTCCTTTCCTTTCTCTCTGGTTTGTGTCAAACATCTGGATGGTGTGTGGGTGTCTTGGTGGTAGGTACCTCTGGGTACATCAGGGCCAGTTCAGCTCCCTGCCCTGAATCTAATGTGTCCCTTTTGTCTCCTGGCCTTCTCTCAGCATGCACAGCATCCTTTCTGGGGCTCGGTGCCCGGGACTATCTGCCTGGTGGTCTACAGCGCCATGTCCGTCTGGGTTCCCTGAGGGCAGATTCCTGGGGAGCAGCCCAGTGCCTTGCCGAAGTCTGCACTTGGCGTGTTGGTTCAGGGAGTGAGCTAGTGCCTGGTCCCCAAGGGGGAGCAGGCAGGGAAGTACCGTTGACACTGGTCCTGCAGCACCTGTGGGCACTTCTGAGAGCTAAGGACATGCTCACGGGAGGTTAAGGTCCAGGGTTCTAGCTAGCTCTGGGTGAGGACAAAGCCAGACCTATTTGTCTCCACGCCTTTCTACGTGGGGGCACGCTGGGGGCATGTGGGATCATGCATTTGTATAGATCCACCTGTCTTCACCCCTCTACCATTTAATGGGGGAGGGGTGCTGAAAGGGATGCAGAAGGGACGTGACAAGGGTCTTTGCTTCAAGGAGTTTGTAGTGTAGAGGGGAGATGAAGAAAGTCTCCACAGGGGCCAGAAGCAGAGAGGGGATGTGGAAGGCAGGGTAGGAGGGAGGAGAGGAGGTCCGAGAGGCCTTGAGGGGTGACCAGCCAGAGCAGCAGGGCCGTGGGAGGGCAAAGCGCTCCCGAAAGAGGCAGGTGTGAGAGGGAAGGCGCCAAGAAGAGCGCCTGCAGCCAGCTTTGCCTGGGGCTCAGAGACAGAAAGGTTGGAGGACCAGGTTGAGAACAGTTGAGCACAGGTGGGTGTGGCCTAAGAAGTTCACATGACCTGGAGTTCTCTTCCTGGCTGGTGACCTGGGCCAGTGGGGGGGCATGGCCTCCCTGTGCCTCAGTTTCCCACGGATGGCGCTGTGCTGTAGGGAAAAGTGTGTGTGTGTGTGTGTGTGTGTGTGTGTGTGTGTGTGTGTGTGTGTGTGTGTGTGTGTGTGTGTGTGTGTGTGTGTGTGGTGTGTCCATCCAAGGACAATGCTGGCTCTCAGCCACCTCCTTTCATCTTTCCCTGCTCTGGAAGCATTGCTACTTGCTCTGAAATCAGGCAGAGGGGCACTGGCCCCCTCTCACCGCCTAGAGCAGCCCGTTCCACCCCACCTTACAGACACACTGGTGGCCGGAGAGAAGAGGGCCAAGCCACACAGATCCCCCTCGGTCGCTGAAACAAAGATGGTCACACCCACCTTTCAGCTGCTTCCTGATGGGTTTGCTCGACTCCAGCCATCTCTGTTGGGTGAGAAAACACAAGATATTAAACCAACCACGCGGGTACCCAGTGCGTCTTCAAGGGACGACACTTACAGGAGATTCGACTGGGTCATCTCCGTGCTGCAAACCGAAATACTCCTTTTCGGACACGCCCACGTGGTTGTGCGCAAGATCCAGGAGAACTTGACCGGTATCTTGCTTCTAGATTAAAAAAAGAAAGAAAGAAGGAAAGAAAAGGAGGTCACATTTTCCAAGAAATTAAGAATTGGGTTTAAATGCTTTGACTATTGGCGAGACGGAGTTAAAAACATTCAGACAGGGCCCGGAGAGACAGGAGGTCGAGCACTGTGGGTAGGGCGCTGTGGCCGACTCATGTTCAATTCCTGGCCACCATGTATGGTCCCTTGAGCCCCACCAGGAGTGGTCTATAAGGGCAGAGCCAGCAGTAAACCCTGAGTACAGCCGGGTGTGTACCATAACCCTAGTTAAGTATGTCCCTTAACCAGGGCCGGACAAATAGTACAGCAGGTAGGACGTTTGCCTTGCATTCAGTCAACCTAGGTTTGATCCCTGACATCTCATCTGGACCCCAAACACTACCAAGAGTAATTCCTGAGTGGAGAGCCAGGAATAATCCCTGAGTATTGCCAGGTGTGACCCAAAAAGGAAAAATAAAGCAAGTAGATTATGTAGCTGTCTGATAATTAAAAAAAAAAAAAAAGTATGTGCCTTAACCACTATACTATCTCTCTGGCCCCCGTAACACATGGAAAGAAATCCTTCCAGGACCGAGGAGCACTGGTGCAGGCTCTGCATGCAGAAGGCCAGAGTTTGACTCTCCCATACCATGGGCCCTGAGCACCACCAAGAGTGACCCCAGAACACTGCCCGGAGTGCCCCCACTCCCCCCCAAAAGAGAAAAGCTTGTATAAATTTCAAGTTAATAATTCATACTGGGCTTTTTCCACTCTGGAGAAGCCCATTATCGATTTGCTCGCGCGGGCACCAGTAACGTCTCCACTGTGAGACTTGTTGTTACTGTGTTTGGCATATCGAATATGCCACGGGGAGCTTGCCAGGCTCTACCGTGCGGGCGGGATACTCTCGGTACCTTGCTGAGCTCTCCGAGAGGGACGTAGGAATCGAACGTGCAAGGCGTATGTGGCTGACTTCTCTAAGTAAATTCTTTAAATTAAAGCTATTTTACATCATTTAAAAAAAAAAGAGAGAGAGAAAATTCACACTGTAAATGTGGGCAGCAGAGTCTAAAACACAAATAAACAATCAAACCAACCACATCAAGATGATATAAGACAGCATGAGCTTCAGTTTATTTCCTAAGTTCTGAACTGTCTTCCTTCCCCGTGGCTGAGATTCCCAGCATCAGTGTCTGCAAGGGAAACTGAGGCATCCCGAGGAGAGAGAGCGCTCAGGCACCTCCCTCAATATCCTCCCTTGCAGGAGCCCAGGGGGATGCTGGCGGAGTCGGGGAGAGCGTGGAGGGGAGCCAGGCCTCTGCTATAGCGGGTGCCCGAGTGCCAGCTCCACCCCCTCCGTGCAGGACCCTGCGCCTCCTTGCTGCCCACGGGCGGGCACACTCAGGCCCAGGAGGGGCGTCTCCGTGAAGCCCCTTCCCCACCCACCAGGGGCTGATAAATGTTCGGGGAGCCAGGGATACAACAGGGGAACCCCGTGTGGGGTCGGTGACGCCCGCCCAGGAGCAGGGCCGGTGACCGCTGCTGCCCTCCCAGACCCGGACACTCGGTGCAGGCGCCAGGCAAAGGCCTTCTCGGCAGAGGGCCGGGCACCGGAAGGCGGGGCCTGGGGCAGGGCTGGGGAACGGCGGGGCACCCTGGGGAAATCGGAGACTTGACTAGGTCCTTTGAAGCGAATCCTTGAACCGGAGGACAATAGGAGTCAGAAATAGACCCGGTACAAAGTAAGCGGAGGTGGCTGCGTTTTGTTTTCGAGAGCTGGAGAGTGGGCAACGCGGCTGGAAAAGAGGTCACCAAGACGAGGACAAGGAGAGACAGATCTCACGGTCACGGAAGCCCCGGCCCGGGCTTTCTCGGGCCCGGCCTCTCGGCAACTGCTGGGAGGCACAGGGATGCAGTTTCCTGGGCACACCCGGGCCCATGTCCAGGAGGGACGTGCTGGTCCACACATCCCCCAGTCCCGGCTAAACCCCGCTCTTCACCCTGCTGAGATGATTCCGACACAGGGTCACGTGTTTGATCTGTGTCAGTAACTACAGCCTGCCAAACACATCGACAAGGGGCCTGACAGGACAGTAGGTGCACTTCTGGGTGGGGGTGGGGGTGGGGGGTCCCTAGCTGTGCTCTGGGACCTGGGCTCCACTCCCTGTGACCCTGGGCCTGGGCCACGTGGGCCTGACCGTGCAGTGTAGCGTGGCACAGCAGTGGGGCGGGGGGGGGGGGGGGGAGAAGCCAGGGCCGGGGTGTCCCAGGCACACGGTCGACCCCTGGGCGTTATCTCCTCGACCTCTTATGTGCACCCTCCCCCAAGGCCAGGGGATCGACCCCACACGCCAGGCACGGCTCTGCCGCAGAGACACAACCCCGGCCGTGAGCGCCTGGTCCCTCTGTGTGGGCTCTGCCCCCCTCGGCCAGTCTGCAGGCGTCACCGCCATCTCCTCGGCGGAGGGGGGCAGAGGAAGGTCTGGGAGAGCAGGCAGCGGAGACTGTCAGCTGGGGGACGGCGGCCCGATGGCCTGACTCAGACCCGTGGGAGGCTGGCGCCCGCCTGTCCCCACCATGCCAGGCCAGCGCCCGCCTGCCCCCACCACACCAGGGTGAGTACGTGAGTCAGCCGGGCTCCACTCTGCACAGCTCACCCGGCTCTCAGGAGGGATGAAAAGTCCCGGAGAGTAAGAGCCGCGCTGGCCGGGGTGGCTGGCCGCCTGGCTCCACCCCGCCCCACAAGGGGTCATCCTGGCTGCACCAAGTCATGGTGAGACGCTCTTTCCGTGGGCTGCTCCGAGAATGACGGACGCCCAGGTCAGCCCCCTCTGGATGATACCCGCTTCCGGTCCCAAGCTGGGGCCCCCCGTCTTAAAAATCTGCTCCCACTGTGGTACAAACCATCCCCCCCGAGTGGAACACTAGGACCCGAGGGAGAGGGAGCGTCTCGGCTGCCACAGGCCTTCCCGCTCCAAGTTCAGATCAGCGAGAGGAGCAGCGGGCAGGCCGCTGGGCGCGTGTCAACAAGGAGGGCTGAGCTGAAATCGATCGACCGCGGGCCAGGCTGCTGCTAAGGTTTCCTGGGATTATCACTCTGTCGCTGCTCCCCCCGTGGCTATTCATGGGGCTCCTCCGGCTTTCTTAAGAGAGGTTCCTTCTCTAGCCCGCCTTGGAGGGGACTGGGACAAAAAGGGAGCCCCCCCATTCACCCGTGGTGGGACTGTCGACGGGGTCCAGCCTTCTGGCAAGACAATATGGACGTGCCTCAAGACAAGTAAGAATTCAGCTTCTCCCGGCCTCACGTGCTGGGGGAAAAGGCAGCTCAGACAGAGACGGGACCACCAAGTCTGGGGTGCTTGGAGGGCCCGCTGGAGATGGGAGATGTGAGCTGAAAGTAGACGATAGACCGAATGTTGGCCACTCGATACCTCTATTGCAAACCACAACATCCATAAGGAGAGAGAGAGAGCAAAAGGGAATGCCCTGCCACAGAGGCGGGGCGGGGTGGGGGGGGGGTGGTGGGATGAATGCTGGGGTCACTGGTGGTGAATGGGCACTGGTGGAGGGATGGGCCCTTGATCATTTTATGACTGAAATGTAAACACGAAAGTTTGTTAAGTCTGTAACTTTACCTCACGGTGATTCATTTAAAAAAATTTTTTTAATTAAAAAAATCACGATGATGATGATGATGATGATGATTATAAAAAATTAAAAAACAAACGATTTAAAAAAAAAAAAAGGAATTCAGCTTTCCTGTGACCTAGCAATTCTACTCCGAAAGCATAGATCAGAAAAGACACCTGCACTCCTATGCTCACTGCAGCCCAAATATGCAACGACCCCATGCCCTTGAACCGATGACTGGATAAAGAAACTACAGTGCATTTACACAATGGAATACTACGCAGCCTGATGCAAAGACAAAAACATGCGATTTGACACACCGTGGCCAGATCCGATAAGGATCAAGTTGAGTGAAATCACAGGGAGAGGAACAGACTCAGGATGATCACTCTCATGTGTGGGATAGAAAGAAACCTCGTAGAGGAATGCCAAACGCCCAAACGGCAACAGGAATGAAGAGTAGGAGAACTGGTCTTCAGCAGGAAGCTTGGCGCTGGGGGGGTGGGGGCGGGAAATAAGTCAGGGAAGGGAACTCTGGGATTCTGCAGGAGGGGGAAGTGCCCCCCCCAGAGGCAGGTGTGGGGGCCAGGAAGGAGACTGGGCGTACTGCGGGTTGGGGGGGGCGGGGGAGGAGTGGGCAGGCACTGGTGAAGGGACTGATGTTGAAACAATATAGGCCTGAAACACAATCATTAACATCACTGTAACTTTGGGAAGAAAGAGGAAGAAGGAAGGGAGGGAAGGAGGAAGGAGGGGAGGGAGGGAGGGAGGGAGGGAGGGGAAGGGAGAGAAGGGAGAAGGAAAAGGAGGAAGGGGAAGGGAAGGAGGGAAGGAGGGAGGGAGGGAGGGAAAAAGAGGGAGAGGGAGAAGGAGGAAGGGGAAGGGAGGGAGGGAGGGAGGGAGGGGGAAGGAGGGGGGAGGGAAGGAAGGAAGGGAGGGAGGGAGGGGGGAAGGGAGGAAGGAAGGAAGGAAGGAAGGAAGGAAGGAAGGAAGGAAGGAAGGAAGGAAGGAAGGGAGGGAGGAAGGAAGGAGGAAGGAGGAAGGAAGGAAGGAAGGGAGGAAGGAAGGAAGGGAGGAAGGAAGGGAGGGAGGGAGGGAGGAAGGGGAAAGGAGGAAGGAAGGAAGGAAGGAAGGAAGGAAGGAAGGAAGGAAGGAAGGAAGGAAGGAAGGAAGGAAGGAAGGAAGGAGTCAGTTCCTTCTGATTTTTCTCTTGCTCTTGGTCCCCTATCTCCCTGCCCCGTCCTCACCTTTTCCTGTTCCTCCTCCCCTGAGCCCTGCTCAGCTGACTTCCTCCTGGCTCTGAGTGAGAAGCACGAAATCTACCCCAGTGCCACCCGCGTCTGTCGCCCAGCCCGGACCCTCCGCTCACTCCCGGCACATCCATCTCGGAGCGCGTCTCTGTAGGTGAGAAACAGGAGCCCACAGGCCCCTGGAGGCCTTGCCCTCGGTCCCCAGACAGACCCCCCTGGGCTCCGTGCTCTCCCCCCCACCGCCTCCGCACCAACACGCCCGCCGGCTCACCCCTTCTCCGGACGATCGCAGAGTCTGTGTGCCCGGCCCGTGCCTGGCCAGGCCCAGAGTCGCCGAGGGCTCCGTGAGTTCCTCCCAGGCACCGGCGGGCTCTGCACAGCTCCCCAGTCCCGTTTCCTCTCCGCCCTGCCTGCTGCTGTTCCTCCTCCTACACGCTGACCTCCGGGCCTGTGCTCTGCTGCTGCTTCCGCCCGCAGTGCGCCCCTCCAAGGGGGCAGGCTTCTACCAACACGTCCCCCGGGCCACCTCTCCTCGTTCCAGTGAAGTCCCCCCTGAGCCACGCGTCCAGACTGCCAACCGGGAGGGAGCCGGAGAGAACGCACAGGCGGGAAGGCCTTTGCCGGCCTTGCAGGCGGGAGCTTCCTTCAGCCAGGACCCGGATTCCATCCCAGGCTCTGCGCCTGGTCCCCTGAGCACTGCCAGGGGACACTCCTGAGCACAGAACTAGGAGTAGCCGCTGGGCACTGCTGGGTGAACCTCCTCCACCCCCCCACAAATAAAAAATAAAAAATAAAATTAAAGGAACAAAGAAGCAGGACAAATTTTGGGAGAATGAAATGCTTTCCTCTTCCTTTCTGTTTTGTTAGTTTGGGGGTTGGACCTGGCAGTGTTCAGGGTTGATGCCCGACAGGGCTGGGCGGGCCAGGAGGGGTGCCCGGGACCAAACCTGGGCTAGCTGTGTGCAAGGGAAACACCTCCCTTGCCACGCCACTCGCTGCCAGCACAGAGAGCGCAGAGACAGGCGGGTCGGCTTTTCCAGGGACTCCCAGCTCAATCCCAACAGAAACGGTCTGAGAGCTCCCGTTCTCGCCTGCTTTCTTCACTGGAATACAGCCCAGGAATGAAAGACTATTCCTGAGGGCCATGGATTCAGAAAAAGGGGAAAAAAAAAGAAAAAAAGAAGGAAGAGAATTTCACGTGCAGAACTTACATTAACTTTAAAGGTCTGTACCAGGCCATCTAAGAAGCGGATACTGCAGACAACTTCGGATCGGGTTTTCTCCTTGGGCAACTCTGAGGCACGTATGTTATTAATTCTTCCACCCAACGCACGTAGCCGGGAGGTCATAACGATCGCGGGGCGACCTGGAACGCAAGAGACACCTGTTAGCTGGGGCGGGGGGGAGAGAGGGAGGCAGCTCCTTGGGCACAGGGTGTCCTTCAGGCCCCACCCAGGCCCACGCCTGGCCAGGAGCTCCACGGAGACCCAGATCCCGGCACCAGATAAGGTTTCCGTCTGTGTTCTAACTTCTAAGAAGCTCCGAGCAGAACATGTTGCTCAATGATGCTCACAGGGTCACAAGGCACATGCTTGCCTCTGTCTCCGTGGTCCAAATCATCTCATTTCATGAGTTTAAAACTAATGATTTATGACATGTATGTGTATGTGTGTGTTGGACCCTAAGGCTTCAACAAGGGTCTAGAATAATTTAAAACATCAAGTAGCACTAATAAATTGATCTACAATCAAAACGTCCTATGGGGCTGTAGAGACAGTACAGCGGGGAGGGTGCTTGCCTTGCAGGTGGCCGATACTGGGTCAATTCCTACACCATGGACTCCTGAGCCCCGCCAGAGGTGATCCTCAGTGCAGAGCCAGGAGTAAGCCCTGAGCTCTGCCAGGTGTAGCCCCCTTCCAAAAACAAACAAGAAGACCCCAAATTTTCTACTTATAGAAAGACAGCACTGTCATCCCATTGTTCATCAATTTGCTCGAGCGGGCACCAATAACATCTCCATTGTGAGACTTGTTACTGTTTTTGGCATATCGAATACGCCATGGGTAGCTTGCCAGGCTCTGCCACGATGGCAGGATACTCTCGGTAGCTTGCCGGGCTCTCCGAGAGGGACAGAGGAATTGAACCCAGGTCGGCCGCGTGCAAAGCAAACGCCCTACCTGTTGTGCTATCACTCCAGTCCTATAGAAAGATTCTATATAAAGAAGAATAGAAAAGGAAGCCTGAGGGAGCCATCATGTACTCACTCACAAAGGACATGCTGTGAAGGGGCTGGAGCAATAGCACAGTGGGTAGGGCGTTTGCCTTGCATGCGGCCGACCTGGGTTCGATTCCCAGCATCCCATATGATCCCCTGAGCACCGCCAGGAGTAAGTCCTGAGTGCAGAGCCAGGAGTAACCCCTGAACATAGCCGGGTGTGACCCAAAAAGCAAAAAACAAACAAACAAACAAAAAAAAGAACATGCTGTGAAGAAGAGGAAGAGACGGCTCGAGGCGCTGGAGCAAGAGCGGGCACTCTGCCTCTGGGAGCCCTGGGTGTGAATCCCAGCACTGCAAGGTCCCCTGAGCATTCCCAAGTATCAAGCCCCTAGCACAGAGCCAGGAGTAGCCCCCTGTGGCCCCAATCCATCGCCCCCCCTCCTTGCCAAAAATAAAGAAAATAAAGCTGAGAACGTCTGGCAGGCACAGGGCTCGGTAGTGGAACATACGTCTTGCATGCATGAGGCCCTGGGCCTGCTCCTTGGCACTAACAGAAACTATCAATAAGAAAAACACACCAGGACCCTCTCGCCTAAAGACTTTGATTCCAAAGATGTAACACATTCGGGCATCCAGCGCAACATCCGATAACGATGCACTGGGACACCAAACTGGGCTACAACTCTGTGCTGCCGGGGGTGGATTTTTTTTACCTCCCCACCCTGTCTTCCTGCACGGAAAGCGGCGGGCTGGCGGCACCCATGTGGCAGGCGCCATCTTCTGTGACTCCAGACCCACAGGTATTCGGATTTTACTTTGGGGGCTCCCAGGAACTCATGGGAAGGGGGTGTAACCGGCACGCCCTCGGCCCAGATAAATCCGGAGCCGCTGAGCGCGAATCGGACCCTCTGCGCCTAAAGACTTTGAATTCAGAGACTTCTTACAGCAATGCACTGGGACTGTGAGCTGGGCTATGTAATTTCTGGCAGAATTTTCCCTGGACTTTATACAGAAATCCAAAACCGCGCGGACGCTGCCGTGTCCGCGCGACTTAGCATTTATAATTGTCAGCAATGTGAAACGGTTCCATTTGAACAGGTCTGACTTGGGGGGAAAACTCCAAATAATAACAGTAAGTTTTTGTAGAAATATTGAAGGTTTTTAATGTAGCAGCCACCTCTGGACTGTGAACTAAGCAAAAGCCCCACGCTGGCCGACGCGGCGTGGCGTACACCATACTATGAGGCGCAGGACGGGGGATGAGGGGGAAAAAGGAAAAAAAAAAAGGGAAAAGGAAAAAGAAAAAAAAGAGAGAGAGAGAGAGAGAGAGAGAGTTATGTCAACTATAGTGAGTTTTGTGTTGAATTATGGAATGTAATCAAGGTAAAGAAAAAATGAAGTGAAATTCATTAGTTATACAGTAGGGGGTAGGGGGTGGGGGCGGGGGGTATACTGGGGTTTCTGGTGGTGGAATATGGGCACTGGTGAAGGGATGGGTGTTTGAATATTGTATAACTGACATATAAACCTGAGAACTTTGTAACTTTCCACATGGTGATTAAATAAAAATTAAAAAATAAATAAATAAATATTTTTTTAAAAAGAAAGAAAAAAAAAACAAAGAAAAACACACCAACTGGAAACCACGTTGGCTGTCCAAAAAATGCAGGTGGGGACGCCAAAGAAGGAGAGGAGTGGGGAGAGGGGAATGAGGAGGTGGACAGCCACCAACTAAAGGGTACTGATCTGGGACATTTTGTTGATATAGGGGCCAGGTAACTATGTACATCGAAACCGTAAGAGTCAACACTAGAGCCGGAGCGCAATGAAGTATATGACTGCCTTGCCTGTGGCCGACCTGGGTTCAATCCCCGGCATTCCACACAGTCCCCAGAACACAGCCAAGAGTGACTCTTGAGTGCGGGCGGAGAGGAAGTCCTGACTAATGGCTCCAAGGTGAGATGCAGCAATTTTCACGCACTTTCCTCTAAGGAAACCTTTTGGGATCCTTTTTTAGCTGATTATTCATCACAAGCCATACAAAATAATTTATTTAGGGGGCTGGAGCGATAGCACAGCAGGTAGGGAGTTTGCCTTGCACGCGGCCGACCTGGGTTCTAATCCCAGCATCCCATATGGTCCCCTGAGCACCACCAGGGGTAATTCCTGAGTGAAGAGCCAGGAGTAACCCCTGTGCATCGCCGGGTGTGACCCAAAAACCAAAAAAAAAAAAAAAATTATTTAGGATCTGCCTTTGGGACAGGCTTGGGTGATGGTGAGAAAATCTCAAACAATGGTGGTGGGAAGGTGGAATGGTGGTGGGATGGGGATTGGGATGCTGAGTGTAATTATTGTGAACAACTTTAAAAAATAAAAGGAAAAGGGGAGGGGGGGAAGAGTTAAGCCCTGAGAACACCAGGTGTGGCCCCCAGACTAAACGAAACAAAAAAGTCAAGAGCAGTTTCCATTTGTGACCCAAACTACAATGATGTTTTGGTCTGGGCTTTATGAGTGAGCCCTGAGCACCGCCGGGTACGGCGCCAGGACCGAACTGCGAGGGCTCCGGGTGTGCAAACAGGCACCTGCTCACAGCGCTACTCACAGCGCTACGGCTCTTCAGCCCTGCTGATTTTTTTAAGACTGATCTGCTAATTCCCTGCACCTGCTGTTTCTTTGTCGGGAGGGCGGAGGCTCTCTCCTCCTCCCACGTCCACGTGAGCAGTGCCCAGGGCCAGCCACGCCGGCCTCCCTCCCGGCCGCCATGTGTCTCCAGCAGGGCTCAGCACACTGTCACGGCAGCGCTGGAGACCCTGGTCCCCCACACGGGGGACACGCACACAGCACAGCCGCACTCCCCAGGGGGAGCCAGGATGAGACAGAGAAGCAAGCCGAGTCCCCCAGAGGGCAGAAATAAAGCCAGGCAACCTCTATGATCTCCGCCCATCAGGCGATACTAAGTAACTGCAGCATTTCTGTTTAAGAATACTAGATTTTAAAGTAGATACACTACATAGTATGAGAAACAATGTTTCAGGTTTTTATGCATTGTTTGCAAACCCACGGATCAGTGTAAGCTCATACATCACTTATGTAAAACTCTGGGAGTGGATCTCCAGTAACACACACACACACACACACACACACACACACACACACACACACACACACACACACACACACACACACACACACACACACACACACGCACGTGCAAATGTGTCTGAAAAGCCCTGCTGTAGGGCCAGAGACAGTCCAGGGGTTAAGGCATTTGCCTTGCACACAGCTGACCCCAGTCCAGTCCCCGACAGTACTACTAGGCGTCATCACCGAGCACAGAGCCAGGAGCAGCCCCGGAACACTGCAGGGTGTGGCCCTCGAAGTCAAGACAAATCAAAACAAAAAGGGCTGCAGAGGTAGCACAGGGCTGGCCTGGTTTGGATCCCTGGCACACATATGGATCCCGGAGCACAGAGTCAGGAGTCAAGCCTGGGCAGAGTCAGAAGCCAGCCCTGAGCACAGAGTCAGGAGTCAAGCCTGGGCAGAGTCAGAAGCCAGCCCTGAGCACAGAGTCAGGAGTCAACCCTGGGCAGAGTCAGAAGCCAGCCCTGAGCACAGAGTCAGGAGTCAGCCCTGAGCATCGCTGCTATTAGCCTCACCTTATTCATCCCCTAAGAGAAGCCCACTCCCATCCACATGCTCACCCACCACTGCTCCCCCCGTAACGAGCCCTCAGACAGCCTGGAGAGCTTTGCAAACGGGTAATCCCTGAGCACCACCAGGAAGCGCCCCCCACACCAAACCGACCAAGGAAATCTGGACATGGTCTAAGGGTCTGCTCTTTCTCGCAAGTGGGCCCAGGCTGCTGCCCTAGGACCCACACAGGGACTGGAAAGGCAGCAGCCAACTTCAAGGCAGGGCTTGAAACTCAGATGCGGGAAACAGAAGCGTGGGAGGTGGGCTGGGGAAATAGTACGATGGGTGAGGCACTTGCCTCGCATGCCACCGACCCAAGTTTGATCCCCAGCACCCCATATGGTCCCCCACCCCAGCGACACCAGGAGTGATCCCTGTGTGCAGAGTCAGGAGGAAGCCCTGAGCACCACCAGGTGTGAGCCAGAACAAAAAACAAACTCAACAGAAGCAAGGGAGGGCCACTGGCTGTGCAGAGATCAGAGAGAGGAACAGGGAGGGGGGGGCGGAGACATGAGGAGGAGGGGCGGGGGGGCTGTACCCAGACCCCCTTAGGAGGGACTCCACTCTCCCACAGCCAGGGCACCTCAAACTAAAAACAAAATTTAAAAAAAACAAAAAAAAACCTCCCGGGACCGCTGAGGAAGGAAACATTCAGCCTCTTCTGAGATTCCACCCACCCCACCACCTCCACCTTGCCCTTTGCAAAGAAAATGCCATCAGAAGCAGAGATGCATTTTCTGAGTAATACCAAGACTTATCAGCAGACAACAAATGTGTTCTGGAGTGCTTTCACCGCGTTCCCCTGCAAATGTCAGACTCATTGTTTTGGCCTCCTCTAAGAACTTCAGGTGGGTTCCAGTTCTCATTAAAGACACAATAGAACCTTCGCCAGGGCGGTTCTTAGCAAGAGGCATGGCGTCACCTACGGAGCATCTGAAAAATAAGCCTCTCCAGGCCCACCGAAAGGAGATGACTCAGCACCCTGGGGCGCGGCCAGAGTGCCCGTTACCCTCGGCAAGGCCTGGGCGAGAGGGGCCAGGGAGGGCCCTGAGATGGCTCACTGGGCTAAGGGCACACTTTACGCGGGGTGCACTGCTAGCTCTGCTCTGCAGTGCCCACCCCAGCACTGCCAGGTGTGACTCCCCCCACCCGAACCAAAAATAAAGTGGAGGGGGTGCTAGGGAGGAGGTACAAAGCTAGAGGACTGAGAGCCACTGGACACTGCCCAGGCCAGGCGCCAGTGTCCAGGATGAGCCTCGCCTGAGCACCTCGGTGGGGCGACCACCAGTGCCAGCTGAACCCAGCTAGCGACGTAACTCTGGCGAATGTGCCTCCCGGTCTAACCCTGCTGACCAGGCGACCAGCTACCTAGAGAGCTCAGGTTCTCCTCCTACGAATCTGTTACGTAAAGGGCTGGAGACTCACGGCGTCTTAGAACAGTGGGTGAGGCACTCGCCCGCCCGGCACACAGCCCTGGGGCAGAAGTGATCCCTGAGCACCAAGCCAACCAGAAAACAAACAAACAAACAAAAAAAAACCCACAACAATAATATTCATGAAAGTAGCATCAATGTTCTTCCTCCAGCTGTTTCTGGCCAACAGTGGTAAGAGTGAGCCGGATGCTGAACAATCACATCACGAGCACATCGTTGAGCTCTGTGGTGTTTGCAGATTGTCTTGACGTTGTGTCTTAAACAATCTAGTTTAGGACAATGGATGCTGACTAACTGCTCTGCTTCCTGTACCGCAGCAATAGGGGAACTCGGGGTTTTCTATGGCTTCCTTTATAAGCCTCTTAATTCTAAACAAAGCCACAAGCCAGCCAGGAACGCGCCAGCCTCTCTGCCCGCAGACGATTACCGTGGCCACTGGCCGGTTATGATGCGGAAGCGAGCCTGCTTTCCGCAAACCTTTCTCAGTCCCTTACGGCCTCAGAATCTTTCCTGCACCAAAATAAGAGGTTATATTGCAACTGTAGCGATTATGGACTACACTTGCAAAATGTAGCAAAGAGGCAACTTGGCACGCAGAGGGATGTGACACAAACGGTGAACAGTAGGATTAGGTTAGCCCAGGTAAAATGCAGGCACAGGTGGGGCACCTGGAACCCGGTGAACAGGCACCATAGGACGATGGGAATCTACTCACAGATTCTTTATTCTGCAGGCAATACAGGCGTCAGATACCTCCCAGATAAAGGAATGCTCCCCTTTTCAAAACGTTATTTCACTGCAAAGACAGTTGGCTCCAGTCAAAATGCAGCTGTTAGTGGTACGATACCACATGTATGCTGTTCTTGGCTAAGAGGTCAGAAGCAGGAGGGCGCTGCCCAAAAGTGCCATGTCTGGGGCACAAAACAATCTCCTTCTATGACCCCTGCATGTCCCTTGCCTGCCTCGGATCATGAGACAGGTAAGAACTGACGTTCCATTTCCTAAGTGACTACTCCCTGCGCCAGAAACTCGTTTCTTACATAAGCCACTGGTTCCCTAAGAGAAGGGGGAAAGGGGTACATTCTTCTCTACTGGAGACAGGAAAAAACAGCTGCAGGCAGGAGAGAGCTCAGCGGCTGAGCACAGATTCTGCCTGCAAAAGGTCTGGGGTGAATCCCCAGCACCACCTACCGTCTCCCAAGCACTACCAGGAGTGCTCCCTGAGCACCCTCCTGTAAGGTTTCAAAGTCCACAAATTTTTTTTTTCTTTTTGGGTCACACCCGGCGATGCACAGGGGTTACTCCTGGCTCTGCACTCAGGAATCACTCCTGGCGGTGCTCAGGGGACCATATGGGATGCCGGGGATTGAACCCAGGTTGGCTGCGTGCAAGGCAACCGCCCTCTCTACTGTGCTATTACTCCGGCCCCAAAGTCCACAAAAATTTAAAAACTAAGTCAAAAATCCACTCAACTCTTTGTGGATAATATTGTGATATGGTGATTTTATGCCTTTTGTTTTTAAAAATAAAGAATTTAGGGGGGCAGGGCGATAGCACAGCGGGTAGGGCGTTTGCCTTGCACGCGGCTGGCCCGGGTTCGGTCCCCCGCATCCCGTATGGTTCCCCAAGCACTGCCAGGAGTAATTCCTGAATGCAAAGCCAGGAGTAACCCCTGAACATTGCTGGGTGTGACCCAAAAAGCAAAAAAAAAAAAACCTCTAGATCAGGAGAAGAAAGGAAGAAAGCAAGGAAGGAAGGGAGGGAGGGAGGAGGGAGGGAGGAAAGGGGAGGGAGGGAGGAAAGAAGAGGAAGGGAAGGAGGAAGGGAGGGTGGGAGGAAGGACAGAAAGAGGGAGGGAGTCCAATTTATAAACAATTTGTGAGTGAACACAAATCAATGAAACATACATCCAGGTGACTCACGAGAATAGTCATCAAGCTGACCTGGGCCAACACTGCCACCTAGTGGTCTGCAGGAGGCACCTTCACCTGCTTCCCTTCCTCAAGGGCAAGGAAGCCCTCCACTCCCCGCTTCCCTTTTGGGTAACAGTTCGATATTTTACTTTTTAAAAAAACACCTCGCAATATATAAAAAATACCCGCCGCTTTGGGAGAGGCTGATTGCTCACACAGCCGGAGCGTATGCTCTGCAGGTAGGTGGCCCAGGTTCAATGACCAGGAGAACACAGTCCCTGAGGATCCCTGAGCACTGAGCCATGAGCAGCGCCCCCAAACACTGCCAGCTGCAGCCCAACAATCAAAAATAAAACCAAAAAATACATAGCGAATGAACTCAGGGAAGCTCTCTCCCCTTGAGAAATAAAGAGAGAGAGAGAGAGAGAGAGAGAGAGAGAGAGAGAGAGAGAGAGAGAGAGAGAGAGAGAGAGAGAGAGAGAGCTCACGGCTGCTGAGTTGCCTATCCCAGCACTGTGAGAACGCCCCCCAGCACTGAGCCCAGGTAACCCTTGAGCTCCACCAGGTGGGCCCAAAATACAAAATAAATCTTTAAATTTAAATTTAGGGGGCAGTCCTGGGGTTCCCGTCCCTTTTGTGATGTTGTGTGGCTGGGGATCACGCACACGGTGCACGTACTTCAGCTGTCACACACTCACACACACACACTTGGTTGTGGCGGTACATGGCTGAGCCACCAGACTCACCCTCCACGTGGCGGGGGTTGGAGGGTGGGTACCGAGCCTGAAGCCGTGCCCCATCCATGCCCACAAGGCAGGCGCTCCCCTCTTGCTCTCCCAAAGCCTCACCCCTGGGTGTCTACGGATTCGCTTATTTACTTGTTTTGCTACTGGCGAGCCCTAACAGATGCCTGTTCAGATGGGAAGGGAATCTCTAGCAGATAAGCAATAAACACTCCGTACAATCTAGCCAGGCTAGACGGATGACTCAGGAAATTAACCGCGCTTCTCCTTAATACCAATATATCACCTATCTAAGATAAAGATGTTGTGGAGGGCTGGAGCAATAATAGTACAGTGGGTAGGACATTTGCCTTGCACACTGCCAACCCAGGTTCAATTCCCAGCATCCCATATGGTCCCCTCACCCCCCAGCACCGCCAGGAGTAATTTCCTGAGTCAGGAGTGACCTCTGGTGTGCATCACAAAAAAAAAAAAAAAAAAAGATTTTGTGGAGCTATTGCTTACTCCTCTCTGTCACTGTGAACACACAGAAGGTGGATTGTGAATCAGGGATTAGCAAAGCATGGGGGCAGGGAATGGAGTCCTTAAAAACCACCGACGTCTTTTCAGTTCTGACACACTGGACAGTAAGATAAACCACACTTCCCAGCCGCACTGTGTGCCTCACACAGGGCAGCCTCCATCCTGGTCTGTCTTTGGGCCAGGCCCAGGGGGACATGAAATGCCTAGAGTGAAAACTTTTACCTCAGGGCCAAAGAGACACTACAGGGGTAAGGTGTTTGCCTGACATGTAGTAGTAAGACTCTGGTTCAATCCCCAGCACCCCAGATGATCCCCCAAGCCCTGCCAGGAGTGATCCCTGAGCACAGCCAGAGAGAGCACCCAAAACCAACAGAATCTTGTCCCTCTATTTTCTCAAAATAAAAATGACAAACACTGAGATGAGGAGTTACCATTCACCAAGCACTAAAGACTGTAACTGGATCACTGCATCACTGTCACTGGATCACTGTCATCCCCTTGCTGATTTGCTCGAGCGGGCACCAGTAACATCTCCCTTGTGAGACTTGTTGTTACTGTTTTTGGCACATCGAATACGCCACGGGGAGCTTGCCAGGCTCTCCCATGTGGGCGGGATACTCTCAGTAGCTTGCCGGGCTCTCTGAGAGGAACGGAGGAATCGAACCTGGGTCGGCTGCGTGCAAGGCAAACGCCCACCCGCTGTGCTATCGCTCCAGCATCATAACTGTAAGAATGTTTAGTAGGGGCTGGAGAGATACCACAGTGGGTAGAGCATTAGCTTCCCTTCCACGTGGTCCCCCCAGGTTCCATCTGTGGCGCCCCACATGGTCCAGGGGCTGGCCAGGTTGATCCCTGGACACAGACCCAGGAGGAAACCCTTAGCATCACTGGGTGTGTGGCCCCCAAACCAAACATAAAGTGCTTACTAAGTTATTATAAAGTGATTCAAGTAAGATTCAGGAGTGAGAATGGGTTATGCCTGGAGGTGCTGGGGGTCAAACTGGGGGCCACCACCTGCCAGGCAAGAATCTAAACTTCTATATACTCTTTCTAGTCTAAATGTGAGACTTCCCCCCCCCCTTAAGTCGAGGTAAAATTTTAGAGTGCTTCGTCATCTCGAAAGCTTGCTAACGTACAGATCTGGGAGCACTACACAGAGATGATGATCTAGTGAGGTACTAGGAAATTACAATGTTCGGTGGGGAGGGCTCCATCCCGCCCCCGCAAAAAACGTGCTGCTCGGGAGGCCCGGGGGAGGCCATTCAGCGATTCTCGGCCAACTGGGCCAGGGGTCAATGCCAACGCCAAGGAGGTGGCATTGCTCAGGCCCTGTAGGGCTGGGGATTACCGGCGTCATCTGACATGGCTGGGGGCCTCCAAGGCTGCCCCTGGCAATGCCCGGGGTCCCTGTGAACCCAAGTCAGACACTGGCCCGGCAGGCACCCTCATCGCGGTATTCTCTCTCGGCCACGCGAGAAACTGCAGTTTATTTTATTTTATTTTATTTTATTTTTTTGCTTTTTAGGTCACACCTGGCGATGCACAGGGTTACTCCTGGTTCATGCACTCAGGAATCACTCCTGGCGGTGCTCAGGGGACCATATGGGATGCTGGGAATCGAACCCGGGTCAACTGCATGCAAGGCAAACGCCCTAGCCGCTGTGCTATCGCTCCAGCCCCAGAAACTGCATTTTAAAACTTTGTTTTTGAACTTACAAGAAAAGTTGCACCCCTGCCTCTGTCGACTCCAGTTGGCCCGCATTCAACCGTGAACATTTTGCCACTTAATCTCCTCTCTCCCACGCCCATCTCTCCCCCCAGCCCCAAAACACATGCATTATGCCCTTATTTTCCTGGGGACTTGAAAAAAAAGCTGTTCAGTTAAGCTCCTTTGCCACTAAATATTTTTGCAACTCTTCCCCTTATCACCTCCACGATGCAGTTACTACCCTGAAAAAGTTGAACATGAACAGAAGCATTAAATTATCCAATACACAGTTCACATTACAGTTTTATTAGAACTCAGTCCTTATACTGAGTTCCTCTCGGGTTGGGGAGTTTCCTTCCCTTTCCCTTCTACTTTCCAATAAACCTTTCTGTTGCCAAAAAAAATAAAATAAAACTTTATGAGCTGCTCTGATTGTCCCGGCGTGTGTGTGTGTGTGTGTGTGTGTGTGTGTGTGTGTGTGCGCGCGCGCGCTGGGGAGGACCTTCGGGGGACCTCACTCCTGCACAGCATACTCGCTACCTCCCAGCCCGTGGGTCTTCCCTTCCCTCTTCTTGGGCCAGGATGCAAACCCGCCTGGCCCTGTTCACAGGTCCACTCTCAGTAGGTGGCCCCACACTGAAAACCCAAACAGTCCTGATTCGTTCCTTTCGATGGAGACCCTCAGGTCCTCAGCCGGAGGCGGGGTGAGGTGGCTGGTACCTACATGGAGTCCTCCTGTCCTTACTCTATGGCACCTCCCCAGGTCCGGAGAGCGAGACAGCCCCGCGGTGCAGAGCAAACGCTCTTTGGGAACTGTGGTGGGGGGCCATGCCCAGCTGTGCCAGGGGTGGGATGACAGGGCGGGTGGCTCTTAGCCACCACTGGAGCCGCCTGCCTGGCCCTCGGAGGCCCTTCTTCACAGACACAGAGGGAACCGACTCTGCCAGGTCCCTGTCGGGGCCCCGCCTCACACTGTTGTCGTAACCAAGAAGCAGCCGCAGGAAAACAACTGTTCAGAAAGGGCTCTGGCACATCACAGGACGCAACCAGATGTCTCGACTTGTTCCCTGAAGATCAGCTCTCTCTGGAACCTGAGTCTTCACAAGCCACCACGGCCGGGTTACAGGAAAGACCCCGGTGCCTTCCGGAGTGCGGCTCTCAGTGGAGGGGCAAGCTGCCCGCCGCCCACCAGCCCCAGCCGCTGTCAGGAGCTGCCTCGAGGCCGAGCGTTTGTTCAGTGAGGCCTGGCGAATGTTTCGGTGAACTCTGCCCAGCTCACTCAAACGGGGGAGTTTTAGCTTTCCTTTGCAAATGCCCCACACGGCCTCAGAGAACACTTTCAGGGCCAGAGCGATATAATACAGCGGGTAGGGCATTTGCCTTGCACGCTGCCAACCTGGGTTCGATCCCCAGCATCCCATATGGTCCATCCATATGTTTCCCCACCAAGCACCGCCTGAGTGCAGAGCCAGAAGGAACCCCTGAGCATCGCTGGGTGTGACCTAAAAAGTCAAAAATATAAAACAAAAATAGGGCTGGAGCAATAGCACAGCGGGTAAGGCGTTTGCCTTGCACGCGGCTGGCCCAGGTTTGATTCCCAGCATTCCATATGGTCTCCTGAACAGCACCAGGGGTAATTCTTCAGTGCAGAGCCAGAAGTAACCCCTGTGCATTGCCGGGTGTGACCCAAAAAAAAAATTAAAATTAAAAAAAAAATAACACTTCCAGGGATAACACTCTGGTCACTGTCACTGTCACTGTCACTGTCATCCCGTTGCTCATCGATTTGTTTGAGCAGGCACCAGTAACGTCTCTCACTGTGAGACTTACTGTTACTGTTTTTGGCATATCCAATACGCCACGGATAGCTTGCCAGGCTCTGCTGTGCAGGCTCGATACTCTCGGTAGCTTGCCGGGCTCTCCGAGAGGGGTGTTCATTTTATTTTTTATTTTTCAGGGTGCTGGGACCAACAATCACCAGTTGCCTAACTGTCAAAATGCTTCCAAAATCTCTTGATGTTGCTCCCGCATGGTAGCAAGCTCTCTGTGTGCTGCTTATGGCAGAAGCTCCCCCTCAACCCTTTTTTTATTTTTAGTTCCTTTTTCTGTGCACCTGATGACAAAATTTTCCTACAGTGACATCTGAAAGCATCTTCCCTCCTGGCTCTCATTTTCACAGGTTTGCCCACACGACCTTCTGCCATTTTCCCTCCATTGACTTGACCTTCCTAAATTTCCCAAGTACAACACAGCAAAATATAAATTTATACTAACTTATTTTAAAAACTAGCTAATAGGCTTCTACTATTACTGCTTACTAAAGTTAGGAAGGCATTCTGTCACAAGGGGAGACTTTTTTTTTTCTTTTTTTGCTATTTGGGTCACACCCGGAGATGCACAGGGGTTACTCCTGGCTCTGCACTCAGAAATTACTCCTGGCGGTGCTCAGGGGACCATATGGGATGCTGGGAATCGAACCTGGGTTGGCTGCGTGCAAGGCAAACGCCCAACCCGATGTGCTATCGCTCCAGCCCCCCAAGGTGGAGACATTTTCAATAGCTGATTCACCACGAAGGACAACAGGCTCGAAGGACAACAGGCTCATTTTTTTCCTGTTACCTGCACAACAAGGAATTTTTAAATAACCTCTTCAAAATATAAAAGCCTGCTAATGAATAGAAGAATCATTCCAGCTGGCAGCGGACCTACTGGTGCATAAGACTTATTCATTGATTTTTGTTCCAGGGCCATACCTGGAGGTGCTCAGGGGCTATCCTGGCTCTGTGCTCAGGGATCATTCAGGGTGATGCTCAGGGGGCTACCTGGGGTGCCAGGAGTCAAACCTAGATGAGCCACAGGCAAGCCAAGCGATTTACCCACTCTCCTACCTTTCTGGCCCGCACAGGACTTGTTTTTAATTTGGACACACACATATAAAAAGTGACCGGAAGCTGCAGTGACAGCTCAGAAGGCCAGAGTATGTGCTTTCACGTGCTGGAGCCCTGGGCTTGATACCTGGCACTTTATGCTCCCCTAAGCACCCCTGGGAGTGACACTCAAGACAAACAAAAACAGATATTTAGCAACACTTTTTTTTTAATAAAAAAAAGGGTGAGGGTGAGGGCGAGGGCACACAGCAAGAGCAGAGAGGCAGCTGGATGCCCTGACATGTGCAAGGTTGTGGGTTAGCTGATACCATGTGGCCCAAGAACACAGAGCTGGGAACAGCCCCCGAGTTCAGCTGCATGTGGCCGAAAAACAAAGCTGCCCCCTATGACGCACTGATGAAAGATGTTTAAGTCTCAAACCTTCCATCCCCGGAGGTGGATGGAAAATGGGTGCAGGGCGGAGAGGGGTCCCGCGCTTCCGGTGCTTCGGTGGTGGACCGGAGTGATACAGCTGCATATCCAAACCAGAGTCAACCGCACTGGAAACATGAGATCCAAACTACAACATGCAATGCAAAAACGCGCCCATCACGGGGGCTGCCGGCTGTGGGGTGGGAACCTGGGACACTGATGCCGGCAAGGAGATATGGGCAAGGGGGGCCTAGAACATTGTATGTCCAGAACTCAACTACAAATACCTTTGCAAATCATGATGATTTAGTTAAGTTAAAAGTTATAATAAGGGGACTGGAGCCATAGTACAGAGGCGGGGAGGGCATTTGCCTTGCACGCGTCTCACCCGGGTTCGATCCCCGGCATCACATATAAGTCCCCTGGAGCACCGCCAGGAGTTATTTCCTGAATGCAGAGCCAGGAGTCACCCCTGAGCACCGCTGGGTATGACCCAAAAGGCAAAAGATAAAATAAAATAAAAATTATAATAAAATTTAAAACAACAACAAAAAAAAAGATGAAAACTTAACATCCTTAGGAGTAAAACACCCAAGCGTGAGGATCCATGGTGTTATGCAGCCTGACCCCCCCGGGGACGCTGCCAGAGAAGGGGCAAAGCTCTGGTCCTGTCCGAGGAGTTTGTCGAGGAGCCCCTGGGCCTCGGAGGATTAGTTGTAGTCAAACAGAGACCTGTTGTCATGCGTGCCCTTGGTCACAGACAACTTCAAAATGCCAAATAGTTTTCTTATTATGGAGTCGGGGTTTATTTATAGGCGCGACACCATGACACTCGCAAACCTAACAAAATAAAAAAGTCATACTTGATACCGAGAGGTGCCGGGGCCGTCGTGGTAAGCTCCCTGAAGGACACCTGAAGAGCGCCGTGGCCCCGGCCGCGCGGGGAGCGCAGTAATGCTGCTATAAGGAGACGCGGAGGCGCTGGCGACCAGCACGGGGTTCTCAGGCGGTGACGAGGCGTGAGGAGGAGAACCTACCCCCCCAGAGTCAGCTCCTGGGGCCGTCAGGAGGCACCTGAGACATATAAATGGATCAAAAAGCCTTTCCTGCCTCCCCCTTCTCCTTGAAGCATCATGGGGTCTGGGGGGGACAAACCCCAAACATACAGGTCCTCACCAAGCCCCTTTACCCACCTGCCACAAAGCTACCCCCGTCTCTGCACTATTATTTCCATGAGATTTGTAGTCTGGGGTTGGGTGGTTAATTTCTCAGTCTTAAGAAAAGGTGATCAGGTATTGGGGCTGGAGCGATAGCACAGCGGGTAGGGCATTTGCCTTGCACACAGCCGACCTGGGTTCGGTTCCCAGCATCCCATATGGTCCCCTGAGCACCGCCAGGAGTAATTCCTGAGTGCAGAGCCAGGAGTAACCCCTGAACATCGCAAGGTGTGACCCAAAAAGCAAAAAAAGAAAAAAAGTAAAAGAAAAGGTGATCAGGTATCTCGAGGCTAAAAGACACCCCAGACCGCCCCATTCCTGCAGGCCAGCCCTCCCTCCCGGAGAGCTTTCCCAGTCAGAGAGGTGGGGGGATTGCTTCGTGCGGCTGGACCTGGGGGCTGTCACAGAACAGGGGCTGTGCTGATGAATGGTGAAAGGGGACAGACCCATGTTAACTATTAGGGACCACAGCAGCGCAGCCAGGAGCTTCAGCAAGCCTGCCCCCGCCACCTGGGAGAAAACGGTGCCCATCTCAGGAGGGGACCGGACTAAAGCTGGCTGCGGGACATGACTTCTAGGATCAGACAGACACGCAGTGGCCAAAGCTTCCGAGGGGACCGGGCGTCACAGATCCATCCGTCTGGATTAGAATGACAGCGAGCCTTTGTGATTGCTCCTGCCCAGAGTTCCGGACCATTTACTCATTCAATATTCATGCACTCTGCTCCAGCCAGGCACGGGGGCTCAGGGAGGGCTGGGGAGGGCCGAGGGGCCTGGGGTTTCCCAGTCCTTCGTAGAGGGAGAACCCCAGGGTGGGGCAGTTCTGGCTGGGGGCAGGGGAGGGTCCCACCAGGTTTTGTACCATTGTAGCAAGAGGACACAGGCTGGCAGGTGGAAGCCAGGCAAGGACCAGGACCATTGGGGGGAGCGGGTAGGGGGTGGGACCTGGAGCCTGCGGGAATAACTGCCTGAAGAACAACCCAAGGGTAAGATCAGGGTGTTCGAGCACCCCAGGGGCCTGCCGCAGAGAAAGAAGAGGAATGAGGGACGGGACAGCTACAGTGGGGAAGGGAGAGTTGGGGATGAGGCCTGGAACCCGGCTGAGCCACTGGTCTGCTGCGTCCCAAGCCCCCGAACCTATCAAAGGCTTTACTGACCCTCTGCTTTCCAAGACTGGGATAACGTGCACATGAACCAGCACCTCACAGGGCCCAGCCGAGTCACAGCCCAACTTCACATCACTGGTTTGTTTCCTGAGACCCCAAGCTTCAAAGGTGGCAGGAGAGAGCGAGCTCCAGGCTCTGGGGGTGACCAAGAAAGGGAAATTGGACAGGACCCCCGCGGTGGGAGACTGCACAGCTGGAAGGGTACTGACCATGCGTGTGGCTGACCTGGCTTCATTCCTCGGCACCCCAGAAGGTCCCCCGAGTCCTGTCACAAGGGATCCCCGAGTGCTGAACCAGGAGTAAAGCCCTGAGCATCACTGCGTGTGCCCCCACAGCGGGTTCATATAGAAGACAAAATGGGTTCAGCGCGTAGCAGCACGGTTCCAAGTAGCAGGGGTGCCGGAGTGAGTAGAGAGGAGAAGGCAAACGTTTGCCTTGCACGCAGCCAGACTGGGTTCAATTCCCAGCATCCCATAAGGTCCCCGGAGCACTGCCAGGGCCAGGAGTAATTCCTGAGTGTAGAGCCAGGAGTAACCCCTGAGCATCACTGGGTGTGACCAAAAAAGAAAAAAGAAAAAGAAAAAAAAAAAAGCAAAGTAGCAGGGGAGAGTCAGCCCAGGGGAGGCACTTGCCTTGCATTTGGCTGCAATGACCATGACCATGGGTTGCATCTCTGGTACCCCATATGGTCCTCTGAGCACCGCCAGGGGTCACTCCTGAGCAGAGAGCCAGGAATAGCCCCTGAGCACTGCCAGGTGTGGCCCCCAAACAAAACTAAACAAGAGGGGAAAAAAATCAGATGACTTTCGGGGCTGGAGAGATAGCACAGTGGGTAGGGCGTTTGCCTTGCACGCGGCTGACCCGGGTTCAAATCCCAGCATCCCATGTGGTCCCCTGAGCACCGCCAGGGGTAATTCCTGAGTGCAGAGCCAGGAGTAACCCCTGTGCATTGCCGGGTGTGACCCAAAAAGCAAAAAAAAAAAAAAAAAAAAAAAAAAAAAAAAAAATCAGATGACTTTCTAACACATCTCATCTCAAAGAGCACTAAAGGGCTAACTTCATTTCGGAAAGAAAATCAGAGAGACTATAAACCATGGGAGAGGAGATGAAGACTAAGAAGCAGGGGTGGGGGGGGAGAGGTAGGAAAAAGAGCAGTAAATACGGACAATGGAATACGGTGGCTTCTGAGCTCTTCTTACCTACAGTTTAGCTAACAATCACCTCCCTTTCATGCTTCCCAGTTGTTCCACTAGTCTCCAAGCAGAAAGAGAAAACAGGATGGAATAAATTTACTCTACAGGGACATGAATCAAGTTGCATCAACTTTACCAAAACACTGTGCTAATATTTGCCCCTGCGGCACAGGCACGCCCGTGCGGGTGTCAGGCCAGGATATTTCTATCTCAGCTTCCAGCCCTCACCCCTTTACAGCCAAAAGCAGCAAAAGCCCTCGGAAAAGAAAACAGCTAAAGTCACTTTGAAAGGTTTGAGATGTGCTAATCGCAGCGCATCCCAGCCAGGAAGCTGGAATCTCACAGCCCCGCCAGCCTGCCTGCTGGCTGGCCCAGGAGCCGGCCAGTCAGGGCAGCCTGGCCAGAGAAACCCAATCCTCACCTCCCCGGCCCGCGCCATACTTTTATCTCAAGGAAACATAGAAAAAATAGCCCCCAGGGCCCCCAGCACCACCCTCTCCTTACTAATCAGTCAAGTGACCTGGAACACAAGCCTCCTTTTATTTTATTTTTTTTTAAATCTCTGCTCCATTTCCCAGCTCCATTCTCCCCATCAGCTTTAACTCACCCCGAGATCTCAAGTTAGGTAGAGTAACTCAGCATCTAGAAACCAAGATTCAAAACAAAACAAAATAGTTTTTTTTTGTCAGTCTACTTGATTTTCCAAGGCTTTGTGACTTGGTTACAATGGTCTTGGAAAATTTATTGGAAGCATTGCATATAAATAGGTGGGGGGGGCGCGGGGGAGGGGGGAGAAAGGACACAACCTGAATGTATATTGGGACTACACCACCAGTGGAACCCAAACGCATTAAAGGCCTCGGAGACACAAGACCCATTAGAGGAGCCGGAAAACCTTTGAGATGCAGAATTCCAGGCTCGAGCAAGGCTGGATCCCTCCCAGGGGGGAATCCGCTGCTGAGGCCCTACTTCCGGGTACAAAGCCCCCCCCACTGAGAATATCAAGACCCCCAACAGCTCCAAGCTCCCCCCTCCCCCCTCCCCGCCCGTCAATCACACCTTTGCGGGCTTTGCTTTGGGGATCGGCTTGGAGAAACCCTATGTAAACTAACTCATCTCCCCCACCCTGGGGAAGTGGCCGGCACCTCTGGCCAAGGTGTGGACTTTCTGGACTTGAGACAGCCCAAGCTCCATCTTGGGGACCACCGCGGCTCTACCTGGTGTGTGAGCTGGGCTTTCTCTTTCTCCCCCTCCATTCCCCGGCAGACTGGTCTTAGCTCACTACTGGGCCCCTTCCTGAAACTCTTCTCTGCAAGGGAAAGCTACATTCCGAGAAGCCCTGGGGTTTAAAAGTCTGGACCGATTTTACTTTCCCGCACAGAGAAATAACCTCACTTCGGCCTGAGTGCCACAGCATCCCTCGAAACTGGGTGGCAGAGGTCATCGCCCACAGTGGGCGGAAAACGTGATTGGGGGCAGTGTGACAACTGCCAGGTGAAGCCTGCGGGCTGTGAGGTACATGCAGTGCTCCAGGCAGACGCTCAGCAGCCCTAAACTCACCCTGGTTGAGGTGAAGAGGAAGGTGGTCGGTGGTCTAATACACCCCCTTCCCAAGGTTGCCACCTCTCTCTCCCTCACCCCCCCCTCCTCATTTAAGTCTCCTACATCAAAAGACAATGTATTAACTCAAAATTTGAAAAATAATAATAAAAGAGTTCAAGGATGTCCAATTGTTCATCAGAGCGACCGCCTTTAGGAACCCTGGGCGGAGAGAATGCATCGCACCGCTGCTGGGCCTTGCACAGGCGGGGAGCTGGGAAGAAGGACATAAACACACACAGAGAGCACACTCGGCTGTCCTCGGACAGTCAAGATCAAGAGCAAAGGACAGGATGTGATGGCTGAAGTCAGTAGAAACTTGGAGGGAAAGAAAGGATGGGCAGACAGCTGGGGTGGGCGTGGGTTCCCCTGTATGGGATGCTGGGCCGAGGTGAAAACATCCTCTCGAGATATGGGGGGGAGGGGAGAGTTAACCTGGCAGTGCCCAGGGGGCATTTGAGGGTCTGGGGTTAATCCCTGCACTATCTTATCTCTGACTCTGACTCTCTTTAAATATCTTTTTAATATCTTAACTAGGCGGGTGGGTCAGCTCTCTGTGTTGGGTTCAAGGCATTTGAGGTTAGGTAAAAACAAAGGGGGCTGGGAAACAGCAGGATGTCTAAGAGGATTATCTTTTTGCACATCCTGGGCCCATTTTCCTGACATTCCAGGCTGGGAATTTTCCTGGGGGCGGGGGAGGGGAGCCACTTTGCCCTTGGGATCTCAGCCTCCCAATTTCCCCCCACTCCCTGTATCAATCCGAGCATCCGGAAGGCGCATCCGGAAGACCGAGGACTAACACACTGCTACAGGTGCTTCCTCACCTATCCACAAAGCCCCGCTGCAGCGAGCTCCTCCTGATGGCTCACCAGCTTCCTTCCAGGAGTACGGCCTCTGTCCCCGCCTGTCCCCGTCCCTATCTCATGGCCCGGCTTCTCATCCCGACAAGAAACCAAGGGCTCATGGGGCATCAAGCTTGTCACACCATGCAGCACCCATGCATGCTGGAGTCCCAGTTCATCCTGACAGGTGCCTGCCCAATCGTTGGCAAGTCCCCAACAGGGCACAGAGATGGGTGACTCGGGCTCTGAACCTTGCGCCCCAGCCAGGCACCTCCCAAGGGCACTCTGGTCCCAAAGCACCTGACAGGACACCCAGCTGGGCAGGCCCTGGGGTCACGTGGTGAAGGCGAGTCTTGGGTGAGTCATGGGGGGGGGTGCGGGTGGAGAAGGCCCTACGTGGTGACTCTTGGTCTCCAATCTAAAGGTCTTCTGCTTGCAGCTAATCCTCAGAACATTCCCCACAGCTCACGTGTTGGTGGATTTCCTCTTAGGGAGGAAATGGTTCAGAAAATCTCCCCCCACACACACACAAACCCACACCCCCCCTTCCTCCACACCCCTTATTAATTCCCTAAGAGCAGAAACCTGAGGCATGACTTGGGTATTTATTACCACATTCCCTCCATTCTAAGGAGACAATTGATTTAAACACGTGCCAAAAGAAACCCTGCAGGGCTTCCCCCAGCACCACCACCAAGCAGTGAGGGACACAGTTCTGAGAAGGGTCCTCTTGCTTTTGCGAAAGGTGTGAGAGCTGCAATGCCATTAGCAGGATTAATCATTAGGGAAGGGCGAGCAGAAGCGGCCCACCTGTTTCCTGAGGCCAGCCAGGGCCCTTCTTTCTCTCCTTCCAGGGAGCTCTGGGATGGGCTGGCCAGCCCCTGCCCCGCCCTCCTCCACACGGGTCTCTGGGGATCTCAGCCAGCTGAGTCCAATGCAGGTGTAGATGCAACTGCTTTCTTGGAAGGCGGAGCTTGGCCATGAACTTTAGCGCCCCCAGAGGCTTACCTGCTTGTCTCTCCCAGACACACCTGCAGGCTGGAAGCCAGGGATCAACAGGTCAGTTGGGGCGATTGGGGACCCTGGGGAATCCCTTAGATAAGGGCAGAGTCCTGGAGACACTCACAGCATCTAAGCCCTGTGGTTCTTTCAACAGGGGGGGGGGGCGGCGAGAGAGGTGCTTGAGCTGCACAGAACCCACCTCCAACGCCTGAAACACGCTCTGACCTCCTGCAGGGTCTGTGAGGGCAGCTGGGGCAGTGCAACTAGGTGAATGTTCTCTTGTCTGGAGGGGGTCAGTGGTTTGTATTGGGGGGGAGGGGGGAGGTTTGTTCCCACACGGAGCAGTGCCTCTGGCTCTATGCTTGAGGTTTGCTCTTAGTGGTGCTCAGGGGGGCTGTATGTGACGCCTGGGATCACACCCGGGCAGGCAGCATGTAAGGCAAGTGCTTAGCCCCTGTACTGTCTCTCCATCCCCTCTGCATTTATTTAAGCCACCATGTCCAAAAATCCCACTCTTCCTGGGCATTTGCACTGCACATCGCTGACCCAGGTTCAATCCCCAGCGCCCCCCCCCCCAGGGGCTCCCGAGTCCCACTGGAAGTAAGTTGTGAGCACAGCCAGGTATGGCCCCCAAACCAGAAATAATTTTTTTTTTAAAACATCATGCGGGGGGGGGGAGTGGGAGAGATAGAGCAGGCAATAAGGTGCCTTCCTTGCATGCAGCTGACCTGTTTTGAATCCCTGGCATCACATACGGTCCCCCCCAGCATCACCAGGGATCACGGACCACTCCTGAGCAAGAGTCAGGTGTGACCCATGAAACAAAAAAGATGATCATTTTTTGAGGCCAGGGAGTTGACTCGAAGTATATGCAGTTTATGCAAGAGCTCCAGGTTCAAAGCCTGACACCACCCCACAAGGCAGGTCCTCCAAATACTATACAGCGTTTCACCCCTCCCCTCCCCACACACACAAAGTAACAATCATCACTTTTCTGGAAGCCTAGCAGCTGGGACCCTGCCAGTGCTCAGTTATGAACAGAAACGGAAGATGGCTGAGTAAAACAAGCTTTGGTGGGCAGGCTTGAGCCCCCAGTTCTTCCCATCACTCCGGAAAGACCTCCCTCTGTGACTGAGGGCTAACTGGCAAGAAAGCCAATCCACAGCTGACATGTATTCAGTATGTATCAACAGCGCCTTCCTCCAGCCCAAATGTATTCATTATGTATCAACAAATGCATCCGCCTGCCTCTGGGAGGGTGAAATTAACATTGCCGATGATCTAATGGCTGAGTGACCCCAGGGTCCCTAGCCTGGGAGGTCCTGGGTTCCTCCAGAGTCTCCAAGTCCCTTATGGCACAGATGAGGTACCATGGAGGGGCTGATGGAGGCTGCAACCTCCCAAACCCTGGGCATCCGTTCCTAGGGCTCTCCCCCACCAGGCACCGGCCTCCGTGACCACCCACTGCAGATACGCAACAGAAACGGAGATTAGTCCCAATTGCTGCAAATGCCAGGAGAGCCATAGGTAGGGTGTGCCTTCATTATGCACGCCTGACCAGGGGGATCCCAGGCACCCCATATGATCCCCTGAGCTCCACTAGGCATGATCCCTCACCACCGAGCACAGAGCCAGGAGTAAACCCAGAGTACGGCTGGTATGGCCCGGAAACCTGGAAATAAATTAAAAAATCAAAACCTCCGAAGTGAACCCTGGGTCCTCGATCTCAAAGTGATCCTCAGGGAGTTTTAACTTTTGTCTGCTGTATAAGGCAGGGGTGGGCTGGAGCGACAGTACAGCGGGTGGGGCGTTTGCCTTGCATTGCCTCGACCTGGGTTCGATTCCTCCATCCCTCTCAGAGAGCCCGGCAAGCTACCAAGAGCATCCCACCCGCACGGCAGAGCCCGGCAAGCTACCCGTGGCGTATTGGATAAGCCAAAAACAGTAACAACAAGTCTCACAATGGAGATATTACTGGTGCCTGCTCGAGCAAATCAATGAGCAACGGGATGACAGTGTTACAGTGATATAAGGCAGGGGGGACTGAGGAGCCCCTTCCCCACCCCCACAGCCCCCAATATCACGACAGGGTGTGCATCAAATACAGGGCTCTCTGCCCTCCCTTCTCATCCTGGCAGGGGTCCCAGCTGTGCCAAGCTGGTTCCCACCCCCTGTTCCCTCTCCATGGGACCCCCACCCGGACTCCCTGCAAACAGCCCCCGCAGGCTCTCTCCCTACATCTGATACATGCTGCCAGATTCCTCCCTCCTCCGGAGGGAGATTCTTCATCTCCCTCGCTCAGTGCTTCTGCCTCTGCACTTACTAGCACCCTGGGAAGGCCTGAGAAACGGCCTGTCTCCTCCCACTCCCTCCCTGAGTGTGTCTGCAGACAGCTGTATCCCCAGCTCTTAGAACAGTGCCCAGCATCCATGAAGCACTCGGGGTCTGGAACCCAGGCCTGAGGATTCACCATATACCCCATCGCCCCGGCTTCCGGGAGGCAAGGCCAGCCTCTGCAAATGCAAGGGGGAGCAGTGTGGCCAGAGACCCATGGGGATGCTCCTGGCAAGGAAGCCCAGGACCTGCAGACCTGCAGTCTGTGCTCCTGCGTGCCACAGTCCACGGAGCTGCTGGCAATGTCCACTCTGCTGACCTGGCCAGAGAAAAGGAGTACTCTGAACTGGAACATATGCTCGTGGGCAGGGGATCGGGGTTGGATCCCTGGCACCACGTGGTCCCCCAAGTATCACTGAGTTGTACTACCTAAAGCCAATAAAGAAAAGCTGGGGGCTGGAGCATAGCACAGCGGGGAGGGCATTTGCCTTGCACTCGGCCAACCAGGGTTCCCAGCATCCCAGATGGTCCCCTGAGCACCGCCAGGAGTAATTCCTGAGTGCAGAGCCAGGAGTAACCCCTGTGCATCGTCAGGTGTGACCCAAAAAGAAGAAGAAAAAAAAAGCTAATCTCCCATTTTAGAAAACTTTAGAAGGCGAGTAAAAGCAAATCACAAGATGTCCAGGAAGACCGCATAAAGCTGTGGGAAGGAAAGAAATACTGAGTGGAGAATCCCACTCCCACCCACGGTGGCACCGTCATGGGTACCTGATTCCCACCCCCACCCACCCCTCTGCCACTCAACCCCAGGCTTTGAGTCCCAGGGCTGCACTAATCAGCATCAGCAATTTGCCTTGCACGCGGCCGACCTGGGTTCAATCCCCAGCATCCCATATGGTCCCCTGAGCACCGCCAGGAGTAAGTCCTGAGTGCAGAGCCAGGAGTAACCCCTGTGCATCGCCGGGTGTGACCCAAAAAGCAAAAAAAAAAAAAACAGCATCAGCAACCCCCCCCAACCTCTGTATGTGCCCCCTCCCGCCAAAAGGTCTCAGGCACTGCATGAACCCCCAAATCAAGGCTCCCCAAACGATGGTGCTCACGGGGTAAGGAGGACACAGGCTCTGGGTCTTGATCTGGAACCCCCAGTTGCCTTTCTGTCCCTCAGGGCTGCAAATCATAGTGGGGGGGAGGAGGAGTGTTGAGTGGGGGGATCCTCCCAGCATGCCTGTAGCCCAGCCCAAGGCAGAAACAGCATGTGGGCATATTAACCCAACTGAGGCTGGGCACATTTCAGATGGGCCATTCAACCCCCGCCCCCCAACATTTACCTCCAAGGCCCTCCCAGGGCCCCTTCTTCCCAGGCTGAACCCAGCCCCACCTGCCTGAGCCCTTGCACCTGCAGAGCGGGACAGGAAGCGGTAGTCCTGGGCACCCCACCGGCTCTGCGCACACCCCACTCTTGCCTGTGCATCTCCGGCTGCAGCTCCCAGTGGCCTCTGACCTGGGCCAGATGCCAGCCCCTGCCATCAGCACGTGAGGCTCTGCTCTGCAGCCAGCAGACTCCCCCCTGCCCACCCCTCCGCGTTCCCGGGGCCAGCTGCCCTGAGGAAGTGGGGGGAATTCCGCTTCCAGAGGGTCCAAGGGCGTCCACCTTACAGGGGCACCATGTGTGCCCCCTACCCCGTCCACCCCTCCCTGCCCTAAGCCCAGTGGCTGCAACTGGGGTCCCGCAGGGGCCACCCCAGTCCCTGTCCCTACTCACGCAGGACCCGGGCAGGCCACAGTGACTGGGCAGCTAGTGGGAGAAGCGTCCCCGAACCCTCCGTGCCCTCAGCGTGGAGAGGAGGAGAATAAGAAATGCAAGGAGGCTCAGTGCAGGCTGCAGGCGTCGAGGGGGCGGGGGAGTGGCATCAGTGCCCACCCCACCCTGGCAGGGAGGGCTGTGAGGGAGGTGAGGAAGTGCATCTGTGGGCGGCTAACAGGGACCAGGGGGTGGGGCGGGCAGGGGCCAGACCCCTCCAGGGACACGCTGCAGGGCACACCCTTAGCAGGCGGCAGAATGAGCCGCTGGGAGTTGGCTGATGAAAAGGGCCCCAGCCTGGGCCCGGGAGACGGCTCAGGCCGTGGGAGCACTTGAGGTTCAGGGCACCGCCCCAGGTTGGAGCCCGGGTACCCTGGGGTTCCCCAAGCAGGGCCCGGAGCACAGCTCCTGGGCACCACTGGGAGAGGGCCAAACAACAGAACCAGAGGCTGCTGAGATAGCACCTGCCGAACCCCAGCACGACATACGGTCTCCTCGAGCACCACTTCTGGGCGTCACAGCTGGGTGCGGCCCCTAAACCAAACAGGCCAGCGCCCTCCCTGACACCTCTCCTCTTCCCGACCTCCTGCAAATGCTATTCCCCCCGCCGCCCCCATCCCTATTGGGGCAGGTTTCTCCAACCCCAGCCCATGCCCAGTCACGGCTAGACTCCCTCAGGCCTGCCCTCCCTGGCCTCTCCTCCCTCCAGCCCCAGCCCAGTTCCCTGGAAGGCGTGACAGAGTCAGGAAGCTGGGGCTGGAGTGATAGCACAGCAAGGAGGGTGTTTGCCTTGCACACGGCCGACCCGGGTTCATTTCCTGGCATCCCATATGGTCCCCCGAGCACTGCCAGGAGTAAGTCCTGAGTGCAGAGCCAGAAATAACCCCTGAGCATCACTGGGTGTGACCCAAAAAGCAAAAAAAAAAAAAAAGTCAGGAAGCTGGCTTCCGCATCCCTACACAAGAGCACTGCCAGAGGAGTCCTCCCCTCTGTGGACTGGCAGTGCCTCGCCAGAGCCACCCCTTCAAGCCCTATCCTCCTGCTGTACATGGTCCGTTTCCAGAGTCAACCCTCCTGAAAGAAGGGTTTTCGCTCCCCCTCCAGCCAACATCCCAAGGAAGACCAGCTGAGTTCTGAGTTCAAGTCTCAGAGCATCCCACCCCTTCCCCAATCTGTATCCCTCAAAAGAAAACTGTCTCACCCTCACCCCCATGTCCCCAAACACTGGTTCCCCTAGACCAAGTGGTAACTCCTCAGAAACTGAAGCTTTGGGGACCGGAGAGACAGTACAATGGACAAGGTGCTTGTCTTGCACATGTCTAACCGATGATTAATCTCTGGCACCGCATATGGTCCCCCAAGCACCATCAGTAGTGACCCCTGAGCACAGAGACAGGAGTAAACCCTAAACACCACTGGGTGTGGCCTAAAAAGAAGTTACGAGAGAAAGACGAGAGTCTCAGAGTCCTCAGCAATGTCTTTCCTGGACGAAACAACCACTGCAGGAACATTCTGCCTCTGACTGATCAGACCGCTAACTGGTCCCACCCAGAACGGAAGGCACCGGCAGTTGGACAAGCAGGACCCCGAGAGATGGCTCAAAGGGCCCTCTTGAGTGCACGCTTCTCAAGATCAACCCCACCACAGTGTGGCCCCCTGAGCACTGCCAGGAAGGACTTCCAAGCACAGAGTCAGGAGTAGCCCCTGATCCTCAAGGGGTGTGGTCTCCAAAACAAACAAGTCCCGCAAATTAAAAGTAGTATGTTCTTAAATTCTTGCATTATTTACAGATTGGAAATATGTTGGTCAAACTCGACTGGGAAAACACATGTCTCGAGAGTCCAGCCACTGAGCAGATGGTCCGCGGCCCACGGTCTCAACACCAGCGGGAGGCTGGCCAGCCAAAGGCAGCCCGGCGGCAGCAGGCAGGGGCGCAGCAGACCTGCCTGACCCCGGCCGGGGCATCGGAATCTGCACCGCAGTACGAGGCTGGGGAGGCCCGGTTTAGGGAACGTGGCTGGCGGGACTGTGAGTAGAAATAGGAGAAGGCCACCTGGAGCCAAACTGCAGGGAACCCGCAGAGAACCAAGGGATCTTCTGTGCTTACCAAGGGGACATTTTCAGGCCGCAGCAACGTGGAGGAGCACGAGGCATGAGGGGCCTCTGGGGGACACAAGCCAAAGCAGAGGTCGGTGGGAGAACCCCCTCAGGTAGCCTGCCTCGGGCGGGAGGAGGGCTTTCTGCGGGGTGGCGAGTAGAATCTGGCCAGTGCAGGTATTAGCGGGGGGAGTGGAGGGTGAGCTGGGGTCGCTGAACGCAAGATTCTGTGTTACAGGGATGGCGTGCCAACGCAGACAGGGCTAAGGAGGCCACAGACAGAGGAGGGACCTGGGGACACTCCTAGGAGCTGTTCAGAGGTGACAGACTTAGGAGCCAAACTGCCCTTACAGTGGGGTCTTGTCAGGATGGTACCACAGCACCACAATAACTCCACGTCACTGAACAGCACACGGTTAGGATGGGGCCAGGGAGGCCCTGCGAAGGTCAAGTACATACCTTGCACACACAAGCCTGGGTTGGATCGCTGACAATACCAAAGAAAAGAAAAACGGGACCTGAGATAGTTCCACAGGCTGGAGGTGCATGCTATGCATGCAGCAACCCTGGAGTCCATCTCTGGCATCACACCGTTCCCAGAGCACCACCAGAGGGGTCACCCTGCTGGGTGTGGCCCCCAAACAAGAGTCAGAGATACAGCGAAGCAACAAACACTTGCCGTGCATGCAAGAAAACCTAGTTCAATCTCCATCACACACACACACACACACACACACACACACACACACACACACACACACACACACACACACACACACACACCACCCCCCTTGGGGGAGGGGAGAGATTTGGCCACACCCAGCTTTTTGGCTCTGTCCTAAGGGAGCACTCCTGGCAGAACTTGGGTGGGGTGGGGGTGGAGACACATCTGTGGTGCCGTTGATCGAACCCAGGTTGGCCACGTGCAAGGCAAGCGCCGTCCCTGTCCCTGCTGGACGCCTGCTCTGACCCCAGACGAGCTTTCTCAGCTCTAAGAGGAGAGGTCAGCCTGAGACAAGCCTGGGAGAGAAGGAGGAAACAGAGTCAGAAAAGGAAAGAGGGGGTAGAGGTGTGGGACCAACCCCTTCCCCGGTCACGGCCCTGAGTGTCTCAGGGGTTGGTGGAAGGACAGGAGACTGGAGCTGGACAGAGGCGGGTCAAGGTCGGGGACAGAGGGAAGATGGAGGGCTGATGGGCAGCACGGAAGATTGACAGGGGCGCCCACGGGGTACGGCACATATTTGCTCAAAACTCCTAGGCCTGGATGAGACCCTCCCCCACCCCCGGTTCGGGTCTCGGAGCCTTACTTTAGCAAGGCCAGGGGACAGGGAGAGACCAACGCTGAGCTCTGCTGAGTGCACTGGAGACTCCCGAGGCGGGGCCCTGTAGCCTTGGGTGATTATTTGTTTTGTTTCTGGTTTTGTTTTTGGTGCCAGGGCCTCACCCATGTGTGTGGCCTGTGTTCTGGGAGCTACGGGCCAGGCCCACAGCCTGTGATTCAACAGTGATTAAACAGGGGACTCAAGAGCTCAAGTCTGAGCAACATTAGGATAGAACATAGACATTCTGAAAGGATTAGAAAGGGTGGCAGGTACATAGATTGTCTTTGTATAAAGGAAGGAAGGGAGGGAGGGAGGGAGGGAGGGAGGGAGGGAGGGAGGAAGGAAGGAAGGAAGGAAGGAAGGAAGGAAGGAAGGAAGGAAGGAAGGAAGGAAGGAAGGAAGGAAGGAAGGAAGGAAGGAAGGAAGGAAGGAAGGAAGGAAGAAGGAAGGGGAAAACTTCTAGTGAGCCTCTGCATGAAAGAGCCAGAAATGCCAAAATGGGCTAGAGAGATAGTACAGCAGGGAGAGCACATGCCTTGCACTCACACAACCTGGTTTAGATCTCAGCACCCTATAACGTCCTCTGAGCACTGCTGGGAGTGAACCCTGAGCTCAGGGCTAAGAGTAAGCCCTGAGCACTGCAGGCTGTCACCCAAAAACCACCCCCCAAAAAAAAGAAAGAAGAGAGAAAGTAAAAGAAATGCCAAACTGTCTCACTGCCAATACAACCTATTTCCATGGTTAGAGAAATGTCAAAGAATACTAACACATAGTCAAAATCAACAGTCCATCCGATAAACAGCCTTAGGTGAGGTCTGAAAAATACACCTATAATATAATCCAGAGTTTGGAAACGAAGGTGTGGGGACCCAGACGCAGCCAATGTGACCTGCAGCAAGCCGGCCGCACCCCAGTCAGGGCTCGGTTTCCCATTTAGAAAAAGGAGGGACCTGGTAGGCTCTGGGCATCGCCAGGTGTGTGTGGTCCAGAACTTCCCCCTCGATCCCACCAAAAAGAGGGACCTGGAAAAAGCTTTGGCCATGGTGACTGTTTTGGTTTGGGGACCCACTCTTGGCTCTAGGCTCAGGGGACACTCCCACCAGGCCGGGGCGCCAGCCCCCCTGCAGGCAGAGTCCGTGCCCGGTCCTACGCACGTCCCCCCAGCCCTGAAACAACTTTTCTGAAAGTACACCTAGGCTGGCACTGCGAGATTCTTTCTGTCCTGGGGAAAGTGAGTTCACACTAAATGCTTTCGCACAGTTGTATGTTCAGAAGTGTGGTGTGTGGAGAGTGTATGTGTGTGTGGGGGGGAGTGGGGTACAGTTTCAGTCAGTGAAACCTAAGATCCCAGTTCCCTCGCCGAGTGTTCCCGTGCCCGGTGGGTGCCTGTCTCCTGCTTCTCCCTCCCTCCCTTCAGTTTCAGGGCCGAGTCTGGCCACACTGCACTTGCTGGGCGGATTCCTGAAGTGCACAAGCCTGGCACTTGCGGGACTGTCAACCCAGAAAGTGTCCCCACAGCCACACGCTCTCATCTCACACACTACCTTTTAAAAAAATAAATAAATTATTACTGAATCACAGACTTACAAACTTTCGTGCTTGTGTTTCAGTCATACAATGGTCAGGTGCCCATCCCTCCACCAGTGCCCATTCTCCACCACCAGTGGTCCCAGCATCCCTCCCACCCCCCCACCCAGTCCTCCCCCGGCCCCACCCCGCCTGTGGCAGGGCATTCCCTTTTGCTCTCTCTCTCTGCTTTCGGGTGTTGTGGTTTGCAGTGGAGGTACAAAGTGGCCATCATGTTCAGCCCATAGTCTACTCTCAGCCCGCCTCTCCCATCCCAAATGGGCCCTCCTCACACCCTTTACTTGGTGGTCGCGTCTTTATCTGAGCTGCCTTTCCCCCAGCATGTGAGGCTCTAAGCTGTCACATAGAAAGGAGGGACTCTTGGGTTGATCTGGCTTTTTTCTAGACAGAAAAATGAGCTAAAGCGCCAGGCGAGGGGCTGGGGCTGGAGAGGCAGGCAGTGGGGAGAGTTCAGCAGCAGGGGAGGCACTGGCCTTGCACACAGCTCACCCAGTTGGATCCCTAGCACCTCACGGGATCACCCGGAGTGATCCCCAGGCGCTGAGCCAGGAGGAAGCCTTGAGCACAATCAGGTGTGGCAAACAAACACACAAAAACCAAGAACCCGACTGTCTGCAGACCCCATTCCCCGACCTGCACTTCTAGGTACCACACCTGGCTTCCTGCTCCTACCCTGATCTGCTCCCAGGCGCCCCCGGGAGCAGGTTTCCTGACCAGCGCCTCCGCTGCCCCTCTGCCTTCCATCCCGTGCTTGTGCCCAGGTGCACGATGCCCGTGCCGGGGTGCTCAATGCCACCCGCTTCCCTTCTTCTCCCAAATGCCTTGGGACTTGGCTCGAGTCTCCAAACTCTGAGAGAGGGATGTGGGTGTCCGCGCAGGAAGAACAGGTGGGAGAAAAGCAGATAAGGCCACTCCGGACTCCGGCCCCACCTCGCACACACCTGGGCGCTTGGATTCCTTTAGAATTGGATCAGCAGGAAGTGCGGCTGGCTCGTGGCCCCCCCTTGAGTCACACCCTCCAGCTCTCCTTCCCCGTCCAGCCCTCTAGGTCCCTGTGGCAGGAGAAAGCAGGGTTTAGGCGGAGGCTGCTACAAGCCTGGTCTGGCAAAACACAAAGCTAGGGGCGGGCAGGGGCCTTGGGAGTCACGTTCGTCCAGTGCCTGGGACCCTGGAAGCTCTCGAGGTCAGCACGCAGGGGTGAGCCTTGTCTTTATTCAGGGGACAGGTTCCCAGAATGAGAGGAATTTCCAGGCCCATTCCCCATACTGGCAGGCCCCGTGGAAGCAGTTGATTAGATGCAAGATGTAATGATTTACATATAATTTAAGAGCCTCCCCCAAAATATATACAGAAAGAAAATTTTTGCAGTGCCTAAGACTGAACTCAGAGCATGTGCACGCATGCGCATACACACAAACACACACACAAACACACACACACACACACACACACACACACACACACACCCTCTCTCTCTCTCTCTCTCTCCCCAAAGGGCTATATCCCTACCTCTAGATGCCATTTTTTTTTAATTATTGAATCATCGTGAGATACAGTTACAAAGCTTTCATGTTCTAGTTTCAATGACAGAATACAATGTACAATGATAGAACACCCACCCCTCCACCAGTGCACATTTTCCATCACCAATGTCCCCAGTATCCCCACCCCATCCCACCTCCCTCCTGCCTCTATGGCAGACAATTTCCCCCATACTCTCTCTCTACTTTTGGGTATTATGGTTTTAGATGCTATTATTACTAACAGCCTATATCTCCTTTTTGTTTGTTTGTTTGGTTTTTTTGGGGGGCCACACTCCATGCAGTGCTCAGGGGATCATCTGGGATGCCGGGGACTGAACCCGGGTCAGCTGCATGCAAGACCAAATGTAATATCACCCACTGTAATAGCACTCCGGCCCCCGATGTCTCCTTTTATTCTCAAAATATTCTGCTTTGGAGAAGAAATTCTCCTCACCCTCCTCTTCCTGGCATCTTCGGCCTTCACACGTGAGCGCCGCACCTGCCCAGCCCTCCGTCAAGTGTTTTCCTCCCCGGCGTCACCACCATGCTGTCACCTGGCATCTGTGTAGACCTGCGGGGACAGGAGGCCCTCTTTTTCCTGAAGGAACCCTCTCTTTGTACGGTGGGCGGAGATGTGCAATAAGAACGGTAAATTCCAGGGGCCAGACTGAGCACTGCAGGTAGGGCACTTGCCTTGCACATCACTGACCCACGTTTGATCTCCAGCATCCCATTCGGGTCCCCCTGAGCCTGGCTAGGAGTTAATTCCTGAGTGCAGAGGGGGCGGGTGTAAGTTCCAAACCCATATACAGCACAACCACCACAAGGTAAAATTCCTCAGTCAGGAGAGTTAAGGCGAGGGGTGGGCGTGAGGGAGAGAATCCCGCTCCTCCGACTCAGGGCAGGCGATGGGGAGACCACGGCGAGGTGACAGGGCCAGACTCCTGGCGACAGAGACCGCACACACTCAATGCGCGCAAGTGAAGGTTTTGCATACAGGAGGCCCGAGTCTGACCACTAGCACAGCACAGTCCCCAGGGCACGGCCAGGAGTGACTCCAGAGCACCGAATGGAGAGCAGCCCCCCAGCAGGATAAGGCCCTCAAATCAAAACCAAACAAAAAAAACAGGCTCCAATTATGGAGCAGTCTACAAAACAACTGCCCTCACCTCTCCCCAAATGACAAAGTCACAAAGGACAGGTGAAGGTTAAAGACATGCCTGCCCCACCCCCTCAAGAGCAAGTGGGTAGGGCTTGTCTTGCACACGGCACATCCAGGTCCCCAGGTTCCATCCCCTAAGGTTCCCCCCCAAGCACCATCAGAAGAAATTCCTCAGTGCAGAGCCAGGGGTAACCCCTGAGCATCACCAGGTGTGGCCCCCAAGCAAAACCAAACAGAAAGACATGCTCGGCTCCAAGGAGACTGAATATCTAAAAGCAGTGATGAGAGCTTGGTGCAGGGTTTTTTGGGGTTTTTTTTGCCAGAGATGACCGGCAAGGCAAACCCTGTGGCAGCTTCCTCGTGCAGGTTCAAGTATTTATCAGGATTGATTTCTCATCTCAAAAATTCACGATACAAAGGCCAGTATCAGGACGCGAGGGTGTTCGGGAGATCAGGGCAGCCAGGACGCTTGCTGTGCATGCAGCCAACCTGGGTTCAATTCCTGCTACCGGACAGGAATTGAACGGTCCCCCAATTCAATGGTTCCCCGAGCCCACCAGGAGTGATTCCTGACTGCCAAGCCCGGAGGAATCCCTGAGCACGATGGGGTGTGGCCCCCAAACCAAAACACTGTATCACTGTCATCCTGTTGATCATTTGCTCTAGCGGGCCCAGTAATGTCTCCATTCATCCTAGCCCTGAGATTTTAGCAGCCTCTCTTTACTCGTCCTTCCGAACGGTGCCGTATTTGAGGCTATAAAACCAAGCTCCCGGAAGCGCGAGGCCGCTCATCTGATAGCCTAGTTCTACCTCTTGGAGAACCTGTCAAGCTACTGAGAGTTTACTGCCCGAACGGGGGAGAGCCTGGCAAGCTCCCCATGGCGTATTCATATGCCAAATACAGTAACAATGATGGGTCTCATTCCCCCTGACCCCAAACCAAATAATAAATAAAAATAAAGAACAGGGGCTGGAGCGAGTAGGGCGTTTGCCTTGCACGCGACCAACCCGGGTTCCATTCCCAGCATCCCATATGGTCCCCTGAGCACCGCCAGGGATAATTCCTGAGTGCAGAGCCAGGAGTAACCCCTGTGCAGAGCCAGGTGTGACCCAAAAAGCAAAAATAAATAAATAAACAAAATAGAAAGAAAGAAAGAAAGAAAGAAAGAAAGAAAGAAAGAAAGAAAGAAAGAAAGAAAGAAAGAAAGAAAGAAAGAAAGAAAGAAAGAACATGATACACCTGTGTAGCAAAGTGTCCATCCCTTTTAGGAAATACACTGACGTGTTTGGGGACCAAGGAAGACTAGAAGTGAGACTGAAATAGTTCAGAAAATAGAGAGGAGAGAAAAAAAAAAAAACGAATGTCACGGTAACATTTGGGAAATCTGGGTGAAGGGGACATGGGAATTCTTGGTTCTATTCCTGCAGCTTTCCAATTAAGTTTGATTTAGGTCAAAATTAAAAAGTTGACACAAGAAAAAAAAAAGGTTCAGAGGCAGTTCTTTATAAAAAGAACTGTCCTCGGCCCGGCAGGGGTGGCTGCGGAGATCCTTACTAATACCAATAATTACACAGCTCCCATCCGGAGTGCGGACTGTGAAGAGCAGCCACCCCTGAGAGCTGCCAGGAGGGGGAAAGCATCCCTGCAGCCCAGGAAGAGTCTGCTGGGGAGCAAAGGAGGCGGACTCGGAGCTCACGGCCTCTGGGAGGCAAGGGGACAGCTGGGGGACAGAGGTCTGCTCTGGGGCTTGTGGCACGGCGCCAACATGCCTTCCTTTGAGTCCGAGAGTGGCGCGGTGTGCTGCAGAAAGACCCTGTAGGCTGCGGGGCGGAGGCCAGGCTGGAGGGAGGGGCCGTGAGGAGTCCCGGCTGCCTCCACCCAGCGCCTCCCGGACAGCTTCCCCCAGACTTCCAACAGTAACCACGCGGCACCACGAGGCCGGCCTCTGCTCTGCAGTCCATCCGAGACTAGGCACCGGGGGTGGACCTGGACCTTTCACCAAGAACCTTGGCTTGACGGGGCGGGAGCGAGAGCATAGCGGGGAGGGCATTTGCCTCGCACGCAACCAGCCCGGGTTCGATCCCCAGCATCCCAGATGGTCCCTTGAGCATCACCAGGAGGAGGGATTCCTGAGTGCAAAGCCAGGAGTAACCTCTGAGCACCCCGTGAGATGTGACCCAACAAGTCAGAAGGGGAAAAAAAAAAAATACACCTTTGTTTGAGATCTTCACCCAAGGGAAGCGCGGGCCAGGGGCTGAAGTCACGGTGGAGTCCCTTGCCACCCGACAGCCATCCAGCCTGGCCCCTTCATGGCCCTGCCTCTGGGGAGCCCCACAGTCTTCACCCAGAGAGTCTGGACCCGGCACTGCCACCACTCACCCACACAACTCGGACCACCGAGCGCCGTGCTGATGTGGCAGAGCAGGAGGCCCAACCATGGAGGGAGGGACTGACCAGGTCACCTCAGTCGGAGTGGGTGTGCCCTCTTCGCCCACTCTGGATGGAACCCCGACGGCCACGAGCTTCCAGAAGCAAAACCCAGGTACTCCGGTTCAAGGACTAAGACTCCAGCCACATGGCAGCGGCGGAGACGGGGCCGGCCCTTCCCCCTTGGGGTCCCAGCTGTCACGACCACCACACCTGCCTGTGGGCACCATCTCAGCGCATCGATGGCCTTGATCCAGAGACTCCCAAATGAGTCGCAAAATGGATTAGCTTCCTACAGAGACGTCTCTGGACCCCAACCATTTACGATTTTAGAATTCCAGAAGCATACACACGACCTCTCATGATATTCATAATTAGCAACAGAAAATAAATTATCGAGCATCTGCCCCTGGCAGGCAGGCTCGAAGGGTGGTGGGAAAATTTTGAAATAATGGTGGTGGGAAGGTGTAATGAAGGTGGTGGGATTGGTGCTGAAATACTGAATGTGATCAATTAAGGTGAACAAACTGAATGAAAATAAAATTTTTAAAAAATAAATGAATGGGGCTGGAGCAATAGCACAACAGGTAGGGCATTTGTCTTGCACGCGGCCGACCCGGGTTCAATTCCCAGCATCCCGTATGGTCCCCTGAGCACAGCCAGGAGCAATTCCTAGTGCAGGAGTAACCCTGTGCATCGCCGGGTGTGACCCCAAAAGCAAAAAAAAATTTTAAATTTAAAAATAAAGGGAGGTGGGCTGGAGCGATAGCACAGCGGGTAGGGCGTTTGCCTTGCACGCGGCCGACCCGGGTTCTAATCCCAGCATCCCATATGGTCCCCTGAGCAACGCCAGGGGTAATTCCTGAGTGAAGAGCCAGGAGTAATCCCTGTGCATCGCCGGGTGTGACCCAAAAACAAACAAACAAAAAAAAATAAAGGGAGGTACCCTGCCACAGTGGCAGGGTGGAGTGGGGGGAAATGGGACTGGGGAGGTGGGAGGGATGCTGGGTTTACTGGTGGTGGAGAATGGGCACTGGTGAAGGGATGGGTTCCCGAACTTTGTATGAGGGAAACATGAGCACAAAAGAGTATAAATCTGTAACTGTACCCTCATGGTGATTCACTAATTAAAAATAAATAAATTAAAAAAATAAATAAAGGGAGGGACTGGAGTCCCCTGTTGATGTCAAAGGGCATCCCTAGCCAGGTGTAACACAAAGTCTTCTAGACATTTCATTACAAAGAAAAAGGTTCTCATTAGCCTTGGGACTAACTTTGCCGACTGTTCAAGTGAGAGCCGAGGACCACTCCCCTTGCCCCCGCCCCTCACTGGGCCTCAGGTCTCCCACCCCATCTCAACACAGGGCTGGTGGGATTAGGACAGTCCTGGGGCGAGCAGGCACCATTTAATTCCCCTGGGGGCTCCAAAAACTTGGGGACAGAAAACTCACTTTACACGACACACTGTTTAAATGGTGACTGAACACCTGTGTATCCGGATGGTAAATCGTGGACCTGAATTTTCCAGAATTATTCCAACTTCAAATCCTGTGTTAACTTTCCACATAAACCATCAAATATGGCTCAAAAATTCCACTGGCTCAGTATCCAAACAACACTCTCCAGGCCTCCACTTGCACGAAGCAGAAGCACAAACACTGTTGTTGCTCAGATGACAGATCCCAATCTCTGGCACAGAAAGTATGGCATGGGCTGGAGAGATAGCACAGGGAGTGGGCTTGGTGATACTGGAGCAGAGCCGTGAGCACAGCAGGAGAAAGGGAGGGAGGGAGGGAGGGAGGGAGGAAGGAAGGAAGGAAGGAAGGAAGGAAGGAAGGAAGGAAGGAAGGAAGGAAGGAAGGAAGGAAGGAAGGAAGGAAGGAAGGAAGGAAGGAAGGAAGGAAGGAAAGAAGGAAGGAAGGAAGGGCTAACAGCAGGAAAGCAGGCCAGAGTAACAGGGATTTGGACATTTGCCTTGCATGTGACCAACCCCAGTTCGATTCCTGCCTCTGCCTATGGTCCCTGGCCATAAGTGGGGAGAATACCAAGAGTGACCCCTGAGCACAGAGCCATGAAGAAGCCCTGAGCAATGCTGGGTGTGGCCAAAATTCCCCCAAAAGAAATTTTTTTTTTAAGTTGGGCTCAGTGCCTAACACCCAGCTAGCGCCGTGTCCGTGTTCAATAAGCAGACAGCGCTCTTGCCTCAGCGACAAGCAGCAGCACGGTGCTCACCCAGACGATGCAGGAGATAGCCCAGGGGTGAGTGAGCCCAGACCCTGTGAGCGCGGGCTGGAGTCGGGGATCAGCTGCATCGGGCAACACCGCAGGAAGCAGGTGATGGGAAAGAGTCCCACTCCCCACTCCTCACACAGGGTCTTCTTGGTGTTTGCTTTTGCATTAGGTTGGGTGGGGACACCACGCCTGGCAGTGCTCAGGGCTGACTCCTGGCTGTGCTCAGGAATCATTCCTGGCAGGGTTCAGGAGACCGCTTGAGATGCCGGGGATCAAACCAGCTGTGTGCAGGGCAAGCATCCTGCCTGCAGTGCTACCACCCTGCGCTTCTCTCTGTTCTAAGTGCCATCTTTCCCTATCTGCAAGGCTGAAGTCAAAGGCCAGAGACTCTTCAAAGCGTTCTCTGATTGATGCCCATGAGAAACGCCTGCCTCCACGGATATCTCTTGCATCTAATTTTATCTTTTCTGTGTGTTTTTGGGCCACGACCAAAGGTGTTCAGGGGATACTCCTTGCTCAGTACTTGAGGTTGCCCCAGGTGTGTTCAGGGGGGGCAAGAGACACCGGGGCTCAAACCTGGGCCTGCTGCATGTAGGGTATGTGCACTCTCCCCCTGAATAACCGCCCAGCCAAGGTTGTTCACCTTTCTTTTGGCAAGGGGGGGAGGGGGGTGTTGTTTTTGGGCCACACCAGCTGTGCTCAGGGCTTATTCCTGGCTTTGCACTCAGAGATCCCTCCTGGCGGGCTCAGAGACTATATGGGGGGAGGGCAGCAGTGGGCAGGGATCCAACCTCAGTCAGCTGCACCCTACGTGCTGTACTATCGCTATGACCCCTAGTGTTTTTTCACCTTTTAAAGTTATTAAACAGAACTAGGATATAGTTTAGGAGTCTAGGCTCTTGACTTGCATATGACAGACCCTGGTTTGATGCTGCAGCCATGTGGTCCACCGATCACAGCCAGAAGTAGCCTGAGTCACCACTAGGTGTGGCCCACCACACACACACACACACACACACACACACACACACACACACACACACACACACACACACACACACACACACACACACACTCTAAAACAGTTATTAGAGACAGACAAAAATCTGTACATACTCATGGGTCTTCTAATTCCACCATGAATCCTTCCAAAACGGAGTTTCAGCTTTTTTCTCCATAGCCCTAGGCTCTGAACATATTATAGGCTCAATAAATGTCTGGACTTAAGTGAAACCTAAGCCCCCAGTCTTAACCTGGAGGCAGAAGGTGACTCCAGCCAGCCAGAAGCACGGGCAGGAGCAAGATCACTAGGTCTTGGAGCCCAGGAGCAGATCAGATTTCAGCCAGGGGCCTTCCGAGCACTCCCCTCAAGCAGATGAAAGGGGACCCCGGTGAAGGTCAGGGCCCTCGAGCCGGCCAGTCGCCCGGCCGCAGAACTGCAGACCAGAGCCATGCGGACACCGACTGGTCCCCTTCCATCCCTAGTGGAGCTGGTAAGAAAAGGCCAGGCTGTGTCACCCGCTCCAGCCTGTCAACGCCAGGGCAAATGCCGAGTGCAGGGCATTCCACCCCTCCACCAGACCCTGGGAAGTGCCGAAGACAACTGGTTTTCCAGGAACTCATGTCCCAGGGAAGACGGAACGCTGGGATGACGGTCAGCGGGCACCTTCCTACGGTAGAGAGGGAAGACCCATAAATCCCAGGTGCCCTTCTATGCTGCCACAAACCCTGAGGGCTGGGGGAGGGGAGAATTAGGGTCTGGGTCCCTGCGATCCCCAGGCCTGGTGGGAGACACCCATTCGAGACAACAGAATCCCTCTGACACCCGGAATGGAGGCCCAGGAGGTCCCGGCCGTGTCCCTCCTGTCCCTGTCCCCACGCCACCAAGTCAAGCTCTGTTCCCTTATCTGCAAGGACATGGGGGGGGGGGCAGGGAAGTAGGAGGGGATGACTTTGAGGTTAAACAATGCAGGTGACTCCAAGTTCACAGGCAGCCAGCAAGGCGAGGCCTCACTCCACTGAGATCAATGAAATCCCAACCTCTTCCAGGGACCAGGACAGGTCCAGACTACTGACGCCCGCAAGGCCACGCACAACGCGAGTACTTTCTCTGTGAGAACCCGCGGAAAGGAGGGGTCAAAGTCTGGACCTGTAGTAAAGCAGGGTGGTAAACCTGGGTTGGCCTCAGTGTTGTCACCTTGGGTCCCTTCTCCTGCCTGGCGCTGTCAGACCCTGCTGGCGGGCCCCACGTCTGGCTGGATGTGCTCCCCTCACAGGGCTGTTCCTCCAGGCACCCTGGTTTCCTGAAGCTCACGGGTCTCCTCAGAGTCCCCGACCCAGCCCCGGAGCTGCCTTGGTGGAGCCGCTCAATAAATGCTTGGTGAACGGAATGCCCTCAGTAACTTTGGCCTTTTATACTCCCCCCACCCACACACACCACACACCCGCTAATGTCTAATTTGCATGCAGGAGACCCGGTTCGGAGACAGCAAATCGCCCGAGACAACTCGGGATCAATACAGGGCATTAGGCATGTTTCATTCTACGCTAATCCGCGGCAAATTGGTATTCCATTAACCGTACGTGGGATTTATGGGAGTTCGCTATCAACTAGAATATTTAACTAGAACAACCTACCCTCGGTCTGGTCATAGCTTATTGTTGTTAATTTTCAACCAGTCCATCTGAGGAGAAAAGGCCTCCAGCCTGCAATCTCCTTTCCATCCTGCCTTAATCATCAGGAGAGGCATCTGTTCGCAAGTGCCGAGACAACAAAGGGCTGCTCGAGGCAGAACACGAGAGCCTGCCCCTGCCGTCACAGCAGCTGCACCACAGACTGCGCGGCAGACTGTTCATCTGTGAAATGGGAAGAACACCGGCCCACGTGGAGACGGGTACAGAGTACCATGAGCTGCTGCACCCCGGATGAGCTCTGCAGTTCACCAGGCTTTACAAAGGGTTGGGGGGGGGGGAGAGATAGGGTCTCATGGTACTGTGGACTGGGAAAAACACTGTCTGGACCCAAACCGGCCCCAAAGTCACCATCACTGTCACTGTCATCCCGTTGCTCATCGATTTGTTCGAGCAGGTACCAGTAACGTCTCTCATTGTGAGACTTATTGTTACTGTTTTTGGCATATCCAATACACCACGGGTAGCTTGCCAAGCTCTGCCGTGCAGGCGCGATACTCTTGGTAGGTAGCTTGCCGGGCTCTCTGAGAGGGGCGGAGGAATCAACACGGGTTGGCTGGGTGAAAGGCGAACGCCCTACCGCTGTGCTATCGCTCCAAAGGCACCAAGGCATTTAATATACTGGACCCAGCCGAGGAGCCCAGAAAGCGCGCGTGCTGCCGGGGTCCAAGCTCAGAGCAGGGATAGGCCCCCCAGGAGGAGAGGCTGACAGCCAGGCTGACTACAGAAACAACGGCTTGATAAGAACTTGAGAAACAGATCCCCAGAGGAACAACGCTTTTCCCCATGAAAAAGCCCAATCAACTCCAACTTGTGTCACAGAATTCCAGACCAAGGCATTACAGGGGGAAAAAAAAAGAAAAGAAAAAACCCAATGCATAACCCCATCCGTAAGTGACTGAGTGCCTTCCCCACTCTCTCCCAGCCAAGGAAGAAGCGTGGTGTTCATCCTCAGGCGCGGAACATGCTCTTGTTCTCTCTCGAACCCCACCCCACCCCTCAGTCCCCAAATAAACTTCACTGTTTGGTTCTTTCCGAAAGTTCTCTTCTGTGAATGAAGAACAAAACATTCCTGGGTGGAAGTAAGAATCAACCTTCCGGGGCCGGAGCGATAGCGCAGAGGGTAGGGCGTTTGCCTTGCACCCGGCCGACCCGGGTTCAGTCCCCGGCATCCCATATGGTCCTCCAAGCACCGCCAGGAGTAATTCCTGAGTGCAAAGCCAGGAGTAACCCCTGAGCATCGCTGGGTGTGACCCAAAAAGCAAAAAAAAAAAAGAATCAACCTTCCCCTGCTACAAAGGCTAGCACTGTGCTCAAGCCGGGGCTTCCCCTGCTCCCGGAGAGACGCAGGTATGTAAGAGTGAAAGTGAGGGGCTGGAGCAATAGCACCGCGGGTAGGGCGTTTGCCTTGCACGTGGCTGACCCGGGTTCGATTCCCAGCATCCCATATGGTCCCCTGAGCACCGCCAGGAGTAATTCCTGAGCACAGAGCCAGGAGCAACCCCTGTGCATCGTTGGGTGTGACCCAAAAAGAAAAAAGAGAGAGAGAGAGAGAGAGTGAAAGTGAACCTCAGCCACAGCTTGATCGCTTTCCCGAAGGGCTGGTGGAACGCTACGCCGTGTAGATGCTCATGGTGGATTTTACCAGTCAGTCCCAAACTCTCCCAGGCATTTCCCAAGTCCCCAGAGTGGGGTTGTCGCCCTCAAATTTTCTCAAAGCTTACCACCTTACTTATCCCCACTTCACTTACATCACCTACAACACTTGTCGAGATGGCCAGGAGGCAGGTGACCAGTGACCAAAGCTTGGTTATCATACTGAAAACCACCTCAAGAGTCTGGTGACTAATGACTGAACACAGGAAGGTTTGGAAATGGAAAGAGGAGAGCGGGCAGGAATTATTTTACTTCCCAAGGGGCACTTCCAACTGGTTCAACTGAGAAAGGGTGGCGGGGTATGACATCTATTGGGTAGAGACCAGCAACGCTGCTTCCATACCCTCCAATGCTTAAGACAAGCCCACGGCATGTGATTACAAAGCCCCCAAAGTTAACGGTGTTAGTTAAGAAAGCCTGCCCCTCTCTGGTACTGCATGATTCTCTGTACACCACCGGAAGTAGACCACCAACACTGGCAAGTGTGGCCCCAACCAACCGCCCCCTCAGCCCTCCAAAAAAGCAGAAAAGAAACCCTGACCTTACTAATAACTAGTCATTGGGTGGGTGGGAGGGGAGGGCCGCGGGAGGAGCCTCTTTAGAACAGATCTTTTCCCAATCAGGTTTTACTTCCTCACATATCTGCTTAAATATTTGCAAGATGGATCACCTTGCAAACAGCTCTTTTGTAAGTAAAGTCGAACTGCTTTAACTTCTGGAGTTTCCTGAATGTATAACACGGTTTTCTCTCAAAAAGATGCTCTCCGAGCATAACCGGATGAAATTATTTTTCCAAAGCCCCTGACTTTAGCTTTTGGAAAAGCTCCTGGGCACCAAGACAGGGTCTTTCGCCGTCACCAGGCCCCCAAGATGCTTTCATAATTCTAATTTCCTGATGAAATGGGAGCCACGAGGGTCTCTAAACGAATTAAATTCGCATCACGCCAACTGCTCGCCTGCTTCGTGCCGGGCACGATGCCAAACTCCTCCACATAATTTATCCCACTTAATCCACCCAACAACCCTGCGAGGTGGGCATTATTACCGGCTGTTTGCAGGGGAGGAAATTGAGGATCAGACAGGTTAAACGAGTCGCCCCAGGTCACCAGCTGGCCAAGGGGGGGGGGGGCGGAGGCCGGCGTGGCACCTAGGTCTCCAGTTTCCAAGTCACAAGCTCTTTCCCCCCCGCCTCGGAAAACCCAGGTGTCAACTTGTCTCAACTTCCCATAAATGTTTAAGGCATCTACAACAACTTCTCAGTAAACTTTAGGTGGCCAAAGTTGGAAATTTCCCGGGGGTGGGGGTGGGGATGGGTGGTGGGGAGGGCGATGGGGCAGGTGGGGGGAGGTGATGGCTGGAGAATCTCGCACCTGTGACACTCCCCCCGCGCCGTGCCGCTGGCCGCTGTCTCGCCGCAGGTACCAGATAAGTCGGCCCGTGCGGCCCGCGGAGCGGCGAGGGCTGGGCGGCGCTGGAGTCCGTGCCAGGCCCAGGAAATGCCATCTCTGAAAGCGACAAGGTCTACGGGCGCCGCGCTCGGCCGGCTCCCCGCCCGCCGTGCGCCCCTTCGGGCCCCGGGCCGCGGTGGCGGCGGCGGCGGCGGTGGCGCCGGACCCTCCGGAGGGGGTGGCGGCCAGCGGGGACTCGGCGGGGCGCGCCCGCCCTGCCCTGCCCGGGTCGGAGCGCACGCCCACGCCCCGCCGCCGCCGCTGCCGCCGCCGCCTCGTCCCCGCCCGGCCGCGTCCCCCCCACCCACCACCACCACCCCGGCCCGGCCAGGTGAGCGCCGCCCGGGGCGCCCCCCGCCTCTCCGCCCCGACGTGGCGCCGGGACCCCGCGTGCGCCCGTCCGTCCGTCCGTCCGCCCGCCCGCTCGCTCACTCGCGTCTCCAAGCGCCGGGGGAACGCGTGGGGGCGGGGCGGCGCCGAGCGCGACCCTTGCCCGCCACCGCCACCGCCACCCCCGGCTGGCCCCGCAGCGCGCGCCCCGCCCGCCCGGGTCGCGCCGGCCCGTACCTGCGGCATCCGGGGGCGCGGGGCGCCCAGGTAGGTCGCGCGTGCGGGCGGCGCGGAAGCTCGCTCGCTCGCGGCGCGACCTGGCCGCCGTCTGAGCATGCCCAGTGCCGCCCGCGGGCGGCTCCCGCCGGCCGGGCTGGCCGCGACGGGCCCGTGCGGCGGGCGGGCGGGCGGGCAGGCAGGCGGGCCGGGGGCGGGCGCCTGGGCAGCCGTGCGGGGCATCCCTCCCCACCCCTACCCCCATCCCCCCACGCCGGCGCTCCGGGGCCCGCAGGGGCGGGGGAGGGGGGCGCTTCTCCGCGCCTAGCTCCGCGCACCCTGCAGTTCGCTCGCGCGCATGCACGCAGGCGGCGTTCGTGCCCGTCTGCTGGTGGGGGGACCTACTGTGTGGCCGGCCTCCCCCCCACCCCCCGTGGGAACTCCGTGCCTAGGAAGGCCAAATCGCTCCCGCTCAAGAAATCTTTCAAGTGACAAGGACAGAGGGAACTGGAGGGGGAGAGGGGGGGCCTGCTGACTCCCAATCCAGTGCTCTTTCCCGTTCACTGTAGTTTAAGCCTCCCGGTTTAAAACTTTCTGCCGCAGAGGGACGGGGTCCCTACCTGATCTGCGCGCCTGCTTGCCGCCTTCCACCTCCTCCTGCCCGCAGCCCATCAGCCCCTTTCTGTCCACGGAACGCGCAGAACTTGACCGCCTCTGCACATTTGCATACGGCCTTCCCTCGGAGGAGTGGGGCAGCATTGCCCAGCCTGACACGTGGTGGGCACCTGGTCGCCGCACGCGTGTCCCCCTCTCCCAGAGACCGCCACTGACCACCTTTCTAACTCTTCCGGCTGCTTCTGGACACTTTTCCAGAGCCTCGCGGAATTTTCACCACAGTTTCATTCAACAAATCCTCATTGATCACCCATGCTGGTTTGTCTCGTGGACATGGATTTTTTTTTTCCCCCTTTTTTTAAATTCCCGTCTGCAGGAGGAGTTTGGGAAAAGAAAGGGGCCGGCAACAACAGCCAAGAAGCCGAAAATAAACTCTTTTTAACGGTCTAGTAGTGAGGTGAGAGGTTTTGTGGAAGAGCAACAGGGTAATCAGATCTGGGCGGGGGCGAGGGGGAGGGAGTGCAATTTTCAATGAGAAAGTCAGATCGAGTCCTTGACAGGTGACACCGGGGTGACACTTTAACCACGGAGATAAACTGTGACAGGGAAGGGCCTTCCTGGCGGAGAGGAGAGCGCGGTGCCAAGACCCTGGGGAGCAGGGATGCTCAAGCAAGGGCATGGGCACGGGGTGGTGGGGGGGGTCACACACGGGAGAGGAGGTCGGTCGCTGACGTTTTGTCCGCTTTGCTCCTGGGCTGAGTAGCCCTGCCTGCCTGACCTCCCCTGCAGTGTCCGCGGCTCCGCCAGCACCGCCCCGGCTGCACAGTCGGGGGCTCGAACAAAACTATTTGTTGAATGAATCATGTGCAGGAAGAGATGGAGAGAGAGAGAGAGAGAGGGAGAGAGAGGAGAGGAGACGGCCGGAACCAGCCAAGCCCAGGTCCGGGGCGGGGGGTGTGGAAGGGGGAAGTCCGTGGCCCGAGGGCCGTCCGGCCGCCCGGGCAGCGCCCGGAGGTACCTCGCTCGGGTCCTAATCCGTGCCCTGATCGAGTCGCTAGTCCCAGAGGCGCGCCACCGCCGCGGGCGCCGCCGAGGCGTCGCGTCGGGGGATTCCGACGAAGCCCGGGAGTCCGGGGGTGGGGGGGTGGGGGGGACAGGACCCGCCCCGCGCCCCGCGCCCCGCCCCGGCCTCCGGTAGCCCAGAAAACCTGGAGCCCCGGCGGCCGCTCTGCACCGCGGGGACGGGCGGGCCGCGCCACTGGGCATGCTCCGAGCCCCGGGGCTCGCAGGGAGGGGCCTCCTGGCTGGGCGGGGCGGTGCCCCCCCTGGCAGAGCCCCGCCGGACACCCCCTCCCACCTACACACACGCCTCCCGCCCCTCTGGATTCGCGCCCGCCCCCCTACCGCCCCCCGTAGCCAGGTGGGAAATACACGGAAACGGGCAAGGGTGATCTTCGGTTGCTGTGTGTGATCTGGGTTTTCAGCCCTCTACCCCTCTCTGTGCCTCAACAGCTAATTCACTGCTTCACCTCTGTCCGGGTTGCGTGTGGGAGATGGAAGGAAAGGACGGGGGTGGAGGTGTAGGCGTTCCAGATTTATTTTATTGGGCCGAGGAGATGGCGCAAAGGTCTGGAGTGCACGCCAGAACCCCGGGTTCAACCTCCTGCAAAACATTTCCCCCCGGACCGGTGTGACCCCCTAAACCAAATGGGAACGAAACGAAGCCGAGAAAGGATTCCTTTCTCGAGCGCCTGCTTCATTTGTTCGCCTCCTTCGTGGAGGTTTCCCGGATGCGGAGATAAGCAGAGGTTTGCAGCCGTGAATTTTGTCTCTGAACCCACCCTACAGACATTGGTTTAAACACTGATTCCAAATCTGAGCTGAAGAATACTCACACGCCTAAAAAAAGACATAAGTGCTCTTCTAATCTTGAGTTTCAAATCACTGTAATGGAACAGGAAAGAAGACATTATCCCCCAAATTGGGAACAATGTACAGAAATAGAAGCGGTGAGGCTGGAAAGATAGTGCAAGGGCCGCCCTTGTCCTTTCATACTTTGCACTCGGGCGGCCTGAGTTCGATCCCAGGCAGCACCTGATACTTGAAGGACCTCCGAGTAAGCCCCTGGTGGCATAGCTGGCTGTGCCCCGCCCAGCAACTAAATAGAATAATAATGAGTTTATTATATTTGTCAAAATAGCTGCTATTTTACAATAAATGATCAATTATGATACAATAGGTGAAAACTCACAGTACAGTATTATGTGGAAGAAAACCTGAACGCACAAATATATACTATAAAGATTGTACATTTGCCAATCAAAGAAGAAAATACGGAGAAAAGTCAGACATTGAACAATGTCAATTGTTTGGGTTTTTTTCTATTCTTTTTACTTTTTTATGAGCGTGGATTTTCTTTTCGAGTTTATTAATGTCACATCATTCTGTTCACGATAATGCACACCTCGAAGTTCACATTTAAAATTATTAACTTTTAGGACCAGAGAGATAGCAGCTGCTGACCAGGGTTCAATCAGTCTAGACACAGTACATGATTTCACCGGAAATGTTGCTGAGCACAGAGCCAGGAGTAAGCTCTGAGCACTACTAGGTGTGCCGTTCGCCAAAAAAATAGCACTGTACTGTAGCACTGGCATCCCGTTGTTCACCGATTTGCTCGAGTGGGCACCAGTAACGTCTTCATTGTGAGACTTGTTGTTACTGTTTTTGGCATATCAAATATGCCATGGGTAGCTTGCCAGGCTATAAAAAATAAATAAATAAAAAACCCTGGCAGGGCTTGGGGAACCATATGTGGTGCCAGTAATTGAACCTACATGGGCCACATATAGGGCCAGCACCTTACCTGCTGCATGATCTCCCCAGTCCGAATTCTTGACTTTTGTGTAAGTGAAGTATTACTATTTCTAAGTTAGAGTCTGCTCAATACTTTATGTATCTTTGTCTTTAAGTGAAGCTCTACAGAGTTAGTACTTTTAGCTTAATTTTGTGGAGTTGGAAGCAATTCAGGAGCTGGTCGTATTGATAAGAGTCAGCATCAGAGGGCCATATAATATTAGTCCAGCGGGTAGGGTATTTGCCTTGCAAATGGCCCACCCACCCAGGTTTAATCCCTGGCATTCCATATGGTTCCCCAAGCACTGCCAGGAGTAATTTCTAAGTGCAGAGCCAGGGGTAACCCCTGACCATCACTGGGTGTGACCCAAACAGCCAAAATTAAAAAAAAAAAAAAAGTCAGGGTCAGGATTTGAATACAAATAGGTCTGGCTTTAAATCCAGGGTATCGGGATTTATAATATACTGCCTATCTATACTGTCTCTTTGTGTCGTAACTTAACCATGTATCCATTATTAGAGAAAACGTGTGTCTTTTCATTTTGTGTCTGTTGCCTCATTTTCCCATTCCTTTTTGGTGTGCTTGTAGGCTCCAAGTTATTTTTAAATGTTCCGGTCTCTAGTTTCTGTTTTATTCTCAGAGGCAAAATGTTAAAGTCCATCTTTTTAAGTTATTGCACCTGGAGTGATAGCCTGTTATTATCAGCAATGACAGTTGATTTTATACCCTAAGTTCCCAAGCCTTATGCAAATGAGGCTTTTGATGGACATAGAGTCGTAGTTTATGGTTGAACCCAGGCAAATTCGAAAGCAAATTGAGACAGTCAGGAATAAGGCTGCGCCAAGTCGGATCAAAAGGCCAGTCTAGAGAGAGTAACCTCTGATAGATTACTGTCAGGATTACAACAAAATGGAGACCAGAGAGATAATTCAGGATATTTAATACCTGCTTGTCTTGCATGCAGCTGACCCAGGTTCTATCCCTGTCACCCCGTATGGTCGCCCAAGGATTGCCAAGGATTCTGAGCACAGAACCAGGAGTAAGCATAGGCAGGTGTGACCCCCAAACAAATAGAAAATCATAACATAATAGACCTCCATGGTGGGGACTTCGCTATGGTGAAAAGATCCAGAGCCAATAAAGTCCTAACATTTATTTGCCAAGAAAAAGCTGGGACCCTAGGGGAAGGCCTTTGACTGGTGAGAATCTCTCCCTGGGAAGAGGGCTGGTAGCCTGTACCTGGCCCAGAAATCCAGAAACTGCTAAACAAAAACTGCACATACAAAAAGTCAAAAAGTAATTTCATTAGAGAGGGACATATGCCACAAAGCAAATCTGCGTTCCGGGTAATGAATCTGATTCATACAAGTGAAGAGAAAGAGACCAGAGATCAGCAGCTGAGCACAGTTATTAGCAGCATTCCCAGAAGCTGCCATTTGTGCGGAAAATCTGGTGCCAGGCAGTGCACATAAGCAATTGGCTACAGGCACTTGTAGGAAGAGTTTCCTGGAAGAAGTACTGAGGATTGTCATTTACATGCCGACTCTGACTCCGGAAGTCTGGACACCATGTGGATGGTCCAGTGATTTACAGGGTAGGCTCCCAACTGAGACGCTAATGCTCATCAATTATTTGTGCTGTTAATGCAAGCTCAGAAAGGGCCCAAGAATTCCCTAATACATGGGCAAATGGTACACTTAGAAGGGCAAGTAGAAAGACATACAAGTGGAAAATTGCATACCTAAGCTATGATTTTAGCTGTGAATTACGAGAATTACTGAGCCATATACAACTGTCCTTTTGTAGATCAACAACGGTTGATCAGCATCTTCCTCTAGTTCAGGTTAGTGCCTACCTGTGCATACACTCAGAAAGAAATTCTAGAAAGGTCGGCACCCAAATATTAATGGTGATTATGTCTGATTACTGTATGTATGCAGTGGGAAAAGTAAAAAGGTACAAACACTATTTTTTTTTTCTTTTTGGGTCACACCCGGCGATGCACAGGGGTTACTCCTGGCTCATGCACTCAGGAATTACTCCTGGCAGTGCTCAAGGGACCATATGGGATGCTGGGAATCGAACCCGGGTTGGCCACGTGCAAGGCAAACGCCCCTACCCTCTGTGCTATCGCTCCAGCCCCCTACAAACACTATTCTTTTGTTTTTGTTTTGATTTGTTTGGAGAACACTTTCAGCCGTGCCGGAGCATCAAGTGATGCCAGAAATGCCGGGGGCTTCCACCTGGGAAGCAAGTATTCCATCCCTCTGCGATATCTCCCTGGTCCCCCAAGCTGTCTCTATTTCTTTGTATTTCGTCACAGATTTTTAACCCCTATGGAGGGGGGTGAGATTCTTCTGGATTTGAGGCTACACCCTGTGGTGCTCAGAATTGACTCCTGGCTCTGTGCTCAGGAATCACTCCTAGTGGACTCAGGAGATCCTATAGGGTTCTGGAGATCGAACTTGGGTCTGCCACATGCAAGGCAAGAACTTTATCTGCTGTGTTATCTCTCTGGCCCTTGGAAGTCTTTATTTTTTTTGGGGGGGGGATCACACCCGGCAATGCACAGGGATTACTTCTGACTCTGCGCTCAGGAATTACTCTTGGCAGTGCTCAGGGGACCATATGGGTTGCTGGGAATCGAACCTGGGTTGGCCGCGTGCAAGGCAAACGCCCTTTCTCCAGCCCCCTGGAAGTCTTTTTTTTTTTTTTTTTTGGCTTTTTGGGTCACACCCACTGATGCTCAGGGGTTCCTCCTGACTGCACTCAGAAATAGCTGCTGGCAATGCTTGGGGGACCTGTGGGAATGATGCTTGGGAATCAACCTGGGTTGGCCGCACACAAGGCAAACGCCCTCCCCACTTCACTATCACTCCATCCCCTTGAAGTCCTTTTTCAAAACCATTATAGGGGCCGGAGCAATAGTATGGTGGGAAGGGTATTTGCCTTGCATGTGGCCAAACCAGGTTCCCATATAGTCCCCCAAGCACCACCAGGATTAACTCCTGAGTGCAGAGCCAGGATGAACCCCTGAGCATCGCTGGGTGTGACCCCCCAAAAAACTATTTAAAAGTGTTTATTTTAAGTACCATGATTTAAAATACTGTTAATGATAAGGTTTCATGCATTCAATGTACCTCCCCACCTCTCTTCACCATAGTAAGTTCTGAAGACCACTTCTCAGGTTCTGTTGCCTTTGGACAGTTATTATTCCCTGACTCTGTTTCTTTATATCCCACAGAGGTCATTCTGTATTTGTCCCTCTCCTGAGTAACTTCATGCAGCCAGTTTCTTAAATGTCATTTTACAGCAAGTGCGTCTCCTTTAATTGCCAAGAAAAAAAAAATGAAACAAAGTTAAAAGGTGACTAAATTAGGCTGAAGAGGGACTATAGAGCAGGTAAGGGCACTTGCTTGCATGCTGTCAGCTGGGATTCAATCCCTGGCACACTTATGGTTCCTTGAGCCCCACCAGGAGTGATCCCTGAGTGCAGAGCCAGGAGTAAGACCTGAGCATAGGTGAGTATAACCCAAAAAAAACAGGGGGCGGGGGGGGGGGCGCTAACTTTGAAGCCTAATGTAATCATAGAAAAGAAATGAGTTTCCATTGCCAATTATCACTGCTGAAAGAGAAAAGGCATTTGAATGGAGAAAAAAAAAAGATGAAGAAATATAGCATGAGAATGGAAATGGAGATGGGGTTGCTCTTCATTCATTTTCACCCTATAAGTATTTAGTATTTAGTATGCTGGAGCCATAGCACAGCAGATAGGGCATTTGCCTTGCACGCAGCTGACCCGGGTTCGATTCCTCCATCCCTCTTGGAGAGAGAGCCTGGCCAGCTACTGAGAGTATCCCATCAGCATGGCAGAGCCTGGCAAGCTCCCCGTGGCACATTCGTATGCCAAAAACAGTAACAACAAGTCTCACAATGGAGACGTTACTGGTGCCCGCTCGAGCAAATCGATGAACAACAGGACTATAGTGCTACAGTGCTAAGTATTTGGTACCGACTCCTGTGTGGCCAGCACTGCTCTCAGATCGTGGAAGACATCACCAAACAAAACAAAAGTCGGTCAAAACAAACAACAGTCTGCTCTCTTGAGCATTTGTTTCAATAGGGGAAGCCACATCAAGAGCATCAAACACTGTAAATAAGCCAATGCCACTGTATTTGAAGAGAACCAGGCAAGGGTAGCGGTGGTGGGGGGGAGGACTCATAGAGGTGGGGTGAGTAAGGAATTGCAATTTTAAACTGGATTAAGACTTTTAATCACTTAGGCAAACACTTAAGCAAAATCTTGAAGGAGAGGAAGTTGTTATTTATGCAGATAGTTGAGGCAGTGTCTTCTAGGCAGAAGGAATTACCAATACAAGGTCCTTAAGAGCAAGGGGGGTGGGGCGCAGAGAGAAGAGACTGGGGGGTGGAAGGAAGAAAGGAGAGAGTGGTGGGGGATGAAATCAGAGATACCAAGGGCTGAAAGCCCTTGAGTTCTCTAGTCATCATCTCCAGGAAGGAATCAGCCTTTCTGCGAGAGTTAGGCACAAGTGAAGTCTAGATGGTGGCTGCAAAAAGGGTTTGTCAACACAGTTTTGACCCTAGAGATCAGGAAGTGGAAAAGGACCTTATAAGGTCCTAGAAATCCTGGGGTCTGCTCCCAGCCCCCAGCACATGACAGGGCACACACATCTGCTTCTTCTCACCTGTACATCTGGCCTATATTGTACGAACTACGAGTGATATAAATATCCAAATGGCCCTGGCAGTAAAAAAGGTGGCTCACTTCATGTCTTGATAGTAAACACAGATTTGAATGAGGATCTGAAATCAGGGAACAGCCCTCTGTGATAAGAGAATGTGCCCCAGCAAACAGGTTGTGCCTTTCCCCATCATGCTTTTGAGCTACACCCAGTGTATGCAGGAGCTACTGGGGGTTCACTACCTGGTTACTTGGTGGGCCATGTGATGCTGGGAATCAAACCCAGGGCCCTCTTGTGCAAAACTTGTGCTGCAACCCTTTGAGTTCTCTCCCAAGCCCTGCATGCTGTTACTACGACAGAAATGGAAAGATAAAGTTAAGAATTATTGCCGAGAATTTTCAGACTTGACAACACTGGAATATGGGTCTGGGAGGCCCTGGGAGATGGTTTGAAGGGTTTGAGCACATATTTTGCCTGCTGGAGTCCTGGGTTCAATGTCTGAGCTCAGAGTAGCCCCTCCAGTACCAGCAGATGTGATCCCCACGCAAACAAAAGAACACTTGTATGAACCATCTGGAATACATACAACGGAGTCAGAAAAAACATGCTTCGGGTACAGCATTGTAGTTTGCAACAGGACCGAAAGGACCACAGTAGACTCATGCATGAGCCATCACGTAGATTTGTTGTCACATGAAAAACATGGAAACGTAGGTCAAGGAGCTTTGAGATCCTGCTTTAAAGTAAAAGCAGGGAGGGTGTCCCATCAACATAAGGCTGTCGCTTTAGAAGCAAAGAGAGGCAGCGAGAGTGCGGAATGGAAGTTGGCTGACAGAACTTAGGCGAACAAGAAATTTAAGCAAAAGCCTTCCCTGAAAGGACCGGTGTCATCTTACAAAACCCCAAGAGAATGAGTCTGTCCAGTCTCCTTAGCACACCTGCCAGGCTCCATAATGGAAAGAGCGGAGGGAGAGAAACGCCTAGAGACAAGAGATTAGCCATAGAGAAGTCATAGCTTTGAAAAAGAAAAAAGAAAACAGGGGGAGGGCAGTGGAGAGAGTGTGCAGTGGGTAGGGCTCTTGCCTTGCACATGGCTGACCCAGGTTTTAATCCCTGACACCATGTATGGTCCCCCAAGCACCACCAGGAGTGATCCCTGAGCACGGGCCAGAACTAAATCCTGAGTACAGCCATTGTGCTGCCCCCCTCCCCCCACCTCCACAATAAATAAACACAATTTTTTTAAAGAAAGAAAAAAAGAGCCAGAGAACCAGAGAGATACCTCAGCAGAAGATCAGGAGTAAACCCATGGGACCGGAGTGGTAGTACAGTGGGGTGGATGTTTGCTCTGCACACAGCCGGCCCGGGTCGATTCTCGGCATCCCATATGGACCCCCAAACACTGCCAGAAATAATTCCTGAGTGCAGAGCTGGGAATGACCCCTGAGCATCTCCGGGTATGTTCCAAAAAGAAAAAGAAAAGGAGTAAGCCCTGAGCACCACTGGGTGTGACTCCAAAACAAACAAAAGTTAAAAAGTAAGGTGGGGGCTGGAGAGATAGCACAGCGGGTAGGGCGTTTGCCTTGCACGCGGCCGACCCGGGTTCGAATCCCAGCATCCCATATGGTCCCCCTGAGCACCGCCAGGGGTAATTCCTGAGTGCATGAGCCAGGAATGACCCCTGTGCATTGCCGGGTGTGACCCAAAAAGCAAAAAAATAAAAAAAATAAAAAAAATAAATAAATAAAAAGTAAGGTGTTTCTAATAATAATAATATATACATTTCTTTTTATTTTTTGGGGGGATCACACCTGACAGTACTTGGGGGGCATTTCCAAGCTGTGTCCTTAGTATCACTCCCTGAGGTGTTCAGGGGACCATGAGGTACTGGGGATTGACTATGGACCTTCCTTAAGCAAAGCACAACCGCCAACTCTTTGAGCTATCTCTTCATTTTTGGTTGTTTGTGTTGTGACACCTAGCAGTGTTCAGAGCTGATTTCTCACTCTCTGCTCAGGGATCACTCCCAGCTGCGTTCAGGGGACCATGAGGGACAGGGGATCAAACTTGGCCTCCTGCATTCAAAACTTGTTCTCAGCCCATGACAGGTATCTCTAAGGTGTAGGATAACATAGCTTCAGGTAGTTTAGGTTTATTGGGTTACTCCCGTTACAGTGCTCCCACTCCTCTGTGTTTATTTGTAACTTCTTTCTTTGTATTCTGTTGACTTGTAAATAATGTTTTTCTCTTCTCCTTGAGTCCTCTGCATAGTTTACTCAGAGCAATGTCCTTTTTGTATGGACACAGGAAGACTTAGCAAATGTTATGCTTTTGTAACCTGGGAGTCATTTGACTCTACATGATATTTTCCTCCTGGGCATCTGTTCTCTCAACCTAAGCCTCAGCTGCCCTTACTTCCTAGCACTCCCAAAAGCAGGGTCCCAACGAGGGACAAGACGGACCCAGGGCAAGCCGTGAGTTATGTGCTACCCTGGCATCAAGATGGGCCTGGCCAAAGTACCTAATGCTTAACTATAAGTTAAGAGCTTGATCATGGACAAATGTTGTCATGATCTAAACAGTGATAACTAGATTTGGATCCTGCTAGGGTTAGGAATGATTAATCTGGCCTGAGTGCTGTGGTCTGAGCCTGTGGCAAGATGTTGCCAGGAGAGCTACCTTGCAAACCTCAATGTATCTCTTGCTATGTCCATGCAAAAATAACTAGTATTAAGATGTTAATGAGTGTTTGGAATGAGGAGAGGAGAAAAAACCTGTAAGAGGTATTTTGCCTACTGGCAGTCAGGAAGGGCTTTGGAATACCCCTAGGTTGTGTTCCCTTTAAACCTGGCAGCCCTCAAGAAGGGCTTTATTATGTTGATTTTGCTACCTGGCAGTGTGTAACCTAGGGGCAAGGGTGAGAGAGGAAAAAGGGAGGAGAGAGATGGAGGGGCGGCAGTTGATCCAGAGAGGCTGGAGCTGGGAGTGCGGGAGATGAGAAAGATGGAAGATTGAATAAACGGTAACTAATCAGCAACCAGCTTGGTCCTCGTTCTTCCTTCGCCTGTCCTTGGCCAACAGCTGTCCCGATCCAGCTCATACACAGCGGTTCCAGAGCACTGAACTCGGGTGGTGAGACAGAGCCGCCCGGAGAGCCCGCGAGTGCATGCGCCCCTCAGCGAGCATTAGTTTTTTTACACTAAGGCTACAGAGATACTGCAGGCATTAGGACTCCTGCCTTACCTGTGGCACACCCAGCTTCAATCCCTCATGTGCTCTCCAGAGCCCCAGCAGGAGTGATCCCTGCCAGCAGAGCCAGAAGTAAGCCCTGAACATCTTGAAAATACTCACTTGAAAACACCTTCCACATAGCTTCTCCCCGCCACCTCCCCAGTGGAAAGCCTCCTACTGAAGGGCAGTTCTCTTGTTCTTCCTTTCTATTACCTTTCTGCTGGAGCTATAGCACAGCGGGTAGGGTGTTTGCCTTGCACGCGGCCGACCTGGGTTCGATTCCTCCATCCCTCTCCGAGAGCCCAGCAAGCTACCGAGAATATCTCGCCTACAGGCAGAGCCTGGCAAGCTATTCATGGCATATTTGATATGCCAAAAACAGTAACAAGTCTCACAATGGAGGTGTTACTGGTGCCCGCTCGAGCAAATTGATGAGCAACGGGATACATTGATCCTTTGTTTTCTTTTCTAGGTTCACTATCCTAAATTTTGTGGGCCAAGGATAAATCCCAGATTTCCTGTCATGTCAAGACCTAAATTGTGACCAGGGTGGTGCATCAGTGTAAAACCTTCTAGAAAAATCAAGACAAGCAAACAAACAAACAAAAAAAAACATGCTTTGGTCCAAAATTTTTACTCTGATGAGAAATGTTTGTGGCTGTGCAATGACACAGCAGTATAAAAGCTTTGTTTGGATGAGGATAAAAGAGAAAGGCAAGTAGTTTCAGTGACCTTGAGATCAAAAATGACGCTTTCCTGACGCTGTTGGTAATTAAATAGCCAGAGAAGCCAGGTGAGGGCCAGAGAGATAGTACAATATGTAGCATGCTTGCCTTACACGTGGTTGACCTGGTCTCAATCCCTCACACTCCCATCTGTGACCCCTGAGCACAGAGCCAGGCGTAAGCGCTGAGCACAGCCAGGTGTGTCTTCAACCCAAAAAAAAAATAAAAAAAGCCAAAAATCTAACAGAGAAGCCAAATGAGCAGATGAGGCCCTTCAACTCGAAGGTGAAGGAGTTTGCCTAGGCGCCAGGTCCATGAATCATGTGAAAAAGGGCTCCTGCCTGGCTGATCACTCAATCCCTGAGATGCTGGAAACATGATCTGAACCCAGGAGAAGCCTCTGCTCCCAACCCCTGGTGACATTTCAAGTACAAGGGACAGCATTCAGCCCGGCCCGGGCTCTGGTGACCTTCTAGCGTTGCATGGGTGATTCGACACAGGATTTCCTCAACTGCGTGCTGGCGTCCTGCTGGGGTGTCTCTCTCACTTTTTCCATAGTACACATGGTCACCACATGGCTGCACAAACAGACTGTCCGGCCAGAAGAGACTGTAAACATGAGTCACATGTGAGTCTGGGTTCGGCCACATGCAGGGTACAGACTGAAGAGACCAGTGCCGTTTCCTGCACGTAGCCGCCAAGCCTCCACAGATGATCTTTTCTTTCTACCCCCTACTGGGTGAACTTACCCAGCAATATCCCAAAAGACATCATCCTCTTTCCACTTCTTCACTTTGATGGCCTTCTTTTTTTTGAAGAGAGAAATTCTCTGTGTGCCTTAATGTCACCCCAGGCCAAGCACCAGCACATTTCCCCCATCTTACACTCCCTTGAGACCCCTCGGCAAGCTTCCAAACAAGCCATTCTCCTATCCCTACCAGCTGAAATCCTCTCCCTCTGTTGGGGTTCATCTCAGAAGCAACCTGCAGGATTATCTTTTTTTTATTTTTAATTAGTGAATCATCGTGAGGGTACAATTACAGATTTATACATTTTTGTGCTCATGTTTCCCCCATACAATGTTCGAGAACCCATCCCTTCACCAGTGCCCATTCTCCACCACCAGTAAACCCTGCATCCCTCCCACCCTCCCCAGTCCCATCTCCCCCCACCCCACACTGTCTCTATGGCAGGGTATTCCCTTTTGTTCCTGCAGGATTATCTTAAGTGGTCCTGAGCTCTCTACTGCTGCCTGTACCCCATGGCATTTGGCCAATTCTCTTCTCATCTGATTGACACACATTGCATGGTATTTGATTGGTCTTTGTTTCTTTGTTTTTTTTAAATATATTTTAATTTTATCTGTATAAAGTAATTCACAATATTCGATTGCATTTAATATGCAAATACCAATCCCACCACCATAACTTCCCACTGCCATAGTTTGGATGTTTCCATCCTGAACCCCACCCCCAGCCCCCAAGGCAGAGCTGAAATAATTTATTCTGTATTGTTATGAATAATTTGCTAAAAATGATCCAAAAAAGGTTTCTTAGAAGAAAACATATGAAGATTGTTGTATTTCACCCAGGAGCCATCAAGTCCTTCTATAAGAGATTACTAAATTACTCTTGTTAAAGATTTGAGCCTTGGGGGCTGGATCCAAAAAGCCAAAAAAAAAAAAAAGATTTGAGTCTTGTGTGCATATATATATATATATATATATATATATATAATATATCTGTAAAAATATATTTCCCCGTAAGATTAGTTCCCTTCTACTTTATTTTATTTTATTTTTTTTCTTTTTGGGTCACACCCAGCGATGCACAGGGCTTACTCCTGGCTCTGCACTCAGGAATTACTCCTGGAGGTGCTGGGGAGACCATATGGGATGCCGGGGATCGAACCCGGGTCGGCCACTTGCAAGGCAAACTCCCTACCCGCTGTGCTATCGCTCCAGCCCTGCCTTCTACTTTAAACCCCACTAAATGTGGTGCGCTTCTCTTGGAATCTTAGTGGTGTGAAGCATGAGATGTCACACGTCTGGGAATAGGTTCACTAAAGGGTGAGGCTCGGCCAGAGCGTGTGGAGGCGGTCATGAGCATGGTGGCGGTTGAGGTCTGGAGGTTTTCTGCTGCCAGGGCTGGTTCCCCTGAGGCGGGGAGGGGCCTCAGCCACTCCCTCTGGGTTGCCCTGAATAAAACAGCCTTGGTCCAGTCTCTTTCTCATCTGGTTGACATGCACCTATTAAGGTACATCCCCCTTTGGGGAAATGCTTGGAAAATTCCTTGAAAGGAGTTAAATATCTTCTGGACGCCAGCTGGGCTGTGAGTATCGTTTCTGACAGGGCATGCGTTGATGCCCTGCAGAGATACTACTTGCTGTGTCCACAGTGAGCAAGAAAGCCCTATTGTATCTGAAGCCCTTCCAGGATTCCTTCTGGAATTTTGTGGGTGAGCCTAGCCAGTTGACGAATAGGCAAAAGACAGAGATATGGGAGAAGGGATTGTTTGTGCTTGGATTTCACGACACACTTTCCATTTCTCTGTGAAACAGTTAGAGGAGCTCAGACATGTGCCCTGCCTCTCCATACCTAGACATCATTGAGTTGTGGTGGCAGGTCTACAGGGCAGAGGCACACCCCTTTATTGCCTCCGTGCTTTGCTGAGTGAGCCCATTCCAAGCCAGTTGGGGCCCCGGTGACCTCTAGCTTTGGGCAGAATGATAGGGTGTGACCGGTGAGTAAAATTCGTCATCACTGGGCTGGGGAGATGGCTCAAAGGGCTGACGTGCATGCTTTACCCATGGAGTCCTGGGTTGGATCTGGCACCAGTCTCTGCTGGGAGCAGTCCCCATCAGATTTTACCAAAAAAATAGAGAGAAGAAAGAAAAAGAAACTCTAGAAATTTCCAGGAGGTTAAAGGGGAGTTAACATTTTCTGTATGTCTCGTGGTTTTGATATCATTATCATCTAGAATCATGTACATATGGAGCTGGCCCCAAATTGTGCCTGTGATAATATTTTATACTGTAGGGCAAGTGCTCTGAGAAGCTTTCATTCGTTAGTTTATTGGGGGGTGAGGGGGGAGTATACCCAGTGGTATTCAAGGCTTACTCATGGCTCTGTGCTCAGCGGTCACTCCTGGTGGTCTGGTGGTACTCAGGGGACCAGATGCAGTGCTGGGGATCAAACCTGGGTCAACTATGTGCAAGGCAAGTACTACTTGCTATACTCCAGCCTCCCTTATCTTTCTTAGGCTTGTACAAGCTGAGTGATCAGTTTTCTCTGATTTCATAGGCAGACCCAGGGGCCTCTCCATCTGCATTTAGATTTCACCAGATTCACACTCAACACATTATACACAATTGAATAAGCCTATTACCCCAACTGTGAACTCTCACGTTGTTTATTCTTACTCTGGGAGTCATACAGAATCAGGTCCTTCCTAGAAGGATGATTGAGTGAGAAAATTAATTGAAACGAGATGGCTTTATGGCTCTGCCTTCATCAGGCCATATCACGTGACCTAACAAGGCCATTGTATTATTTTCCATGCCACTTGGTTCAGTGGCATAAAATAAGATATACGTAAGAGTAGTACATATTTCAATTGTCAAGGCACAGGAGGGGAACAATTTCCCAACAGTGTTATCTAGTTTCGTCTCCAGTTCCCTGGGTTGAGGTCAGTCTTTGTAGTTGATGTTGGGTTCCTGACCCAAACACAGCCTGTGCCAATGACCAAAAAAAAAATCCATTTTCCATGGTTTGGATAAAGAGGTGACCGTGGGAATGTGTCTCTAGTTCTGGGGAAGTCACTGAAAAGCCAACTCAGGCTGGCTGTCCCATGCACCCACCCGGAAATGGGGAGAGACAAGGACTGTCAGGCCAGAGGAAATGGAACCATCCTGCAAAAGCCAGCCTTGGCACTGCCGCAGTGGAAACTCTCCCTCCAGTCCAGGAGGGAAAATATCTCTTCCATTCGTTATTAAGAAACATTGAAGTCATCTTGAAAACTTTATTACAGAGGGAAAAAAATATAAAGGAAAAAATCCATTCAGAGGAAAAAAGTCCAGATGTAGATACAAACTAAAGGTCAGAACTAGTTTTTTTTCAATTTCTTTTAGTTTTTTTGTTTTGGGGTTGCACCCAGCTGTGCTCAGGGTTTACCCTTGGTTCTGTGCTCAGGGATCACTCCTGGTGGGGCTCGGGAAAACCCTATGTGTTGCCTGGGATAGATAGAACTGGGGTTGGCTTCCTCCCTCCCTCCCTCCTTCCTTCCTTCCTTCCTTCCTTCCTTCCTTCCTTCCTTCCTTCCTTCCTTCCTTCCTTCCTTCCTTCCTTCCTTCCTTCCTCCCTCCCTCCCTCCCTCCTTCCCTCCCCTCCCCTCCCTCCCTCCCCTCCCTCCCTCCCACCCTCCCTCCCTCCTTCCTTTCTTTCTTTCTTTCTTTCTTTCTTTCTTTCTTTCTTTCTTTCTTTCTTTCTTTCTTTCTTTCTTTCTTTCTTTCTTTCTTTCTTTCTTTCTTTCTTTCTTTCTTTCTTTCTTTCTTTTTTTCTTTCTTTCTTTCTTGCTTTCTTTCTTGCTTTCTTTCTCTTTCTTTCTTCCTTTCTCTTGTTTTTGGGCCACACCTGGCAATGCTCAGGTCTTACTTATTGTTTTATGCTCAGGGATCACTCCTGGCAGGGTTGGGACACCACAAGCAGTGCTGGGGATTGAACCTGGAGCATTGCCATCCTATATCTCCAGTGCTTGAAGGTCTTTTTTTTTTTTTTTTTTGCTTGAAGGTCTTTTGAAACAAGTTCTTCATGATTACTGGAGAAGAATTTGTTAAGGATGTCTTGGAAACCTGAAGATCTGGTCCATCAGTGGATGTTGCTAATGAGGTCACTGCAATGCCTCCAGGACGGGAGAGGTAGGGTGATGGCTCTTAGGGTCTGACAAGCCCCTGTGCACAGTTTGTAAATTCTAATCATAAAAACGACAACCAAGGGATTAGAGCACTTGATCTAGTCTTAATCAGCTAGGATTCATTATGAGTACGAAGGTTCTCCTCGGAAGAGGCAGGTCTTTGGGACCGCTATGTAAAATGTTTCGGGGACTGGAAAAGTGAGATACATTTCCACTTCCTTTATGTGCAGCTCACGGCTGGGCACAGTCTGACTTCATCCACCTAAAATTTCCTCAATTTTTGGTATCTGTTACCATCATTTCCCCCTGGTGTCTGAATTGACCAACCCCTGTTTTTGCTTTTATTTGTTTATTTGTGGGCAGCGGTGCTTAGAAACTGATCCCAGTTCTGGGGTTGCTCCCAGCAGTATTTGGGGGGACTCTGCAGTGCTAAAGATGGAACCCACAGCTCCCACATGTGTCCTTTGACCTATTGCTCATTCCCGCTCCCTCCCTTTTTTTCAGTGCCAGGGATGAAACCCAGGTTCTCACACCTGCAAGGTAAGTGATCTGCCAGGAGCAGCATCTCTTGCCCTTGACCCGTCACTGAATATTTATCCAGGCCCTGTCTCATTTGCTTGCACTTGCCCAGTTATGTAAGTCTATACCCCTCCCACCCCCCACCTGGAGGACAGGGTATTTTCTTATTCAGCCCCTGGCCCCATGGCCCTGAGCACAGCTGGGTGACACATAGATGAGATTAGATTAGTCCTTATTTGTTGATTATAGAAAAGTCAAGGACTGTGAGTGGGAGAGGTTTAAACTCCTAGCGTGATCCTACGCCCAGCAGGGTCAACTCTCTCTCTCTTTCTCACTGTGAAGTTCTTGATTTAATTAAAAAAATTTTTTTCCGGCCACATCCAGAGATGCTCAAGGCTTATACCTGGCTCTGTGGTTGGGGATCACTCCTGGCAAGGCTCAGGGTGACATACGGAGTTCTGGGAATTGAATTCAGGGTCTGTGGCTGCAAAATAGGCAAGCCCCCTACCAGCTGCACTACTTTTCTAGCCACTAATTTAATATTTAGGTTTTTTTTTTTGGGGGGGGGGGAGGTTGTTTTACTCAAGCCTCGCTCTAGGCTCTATGCTCTAAGATCTATTTGCAGTCCTGGAGGTCAAACAGGAATTGACTGCATGCAAGGCAAGTGCTTTACTCTGTGTTATCTCTTCATCCCAAAGTCCTTAATTTTACGGAGCATAATGTGAGGAGAAAAATAGAGGCATGCTTATAAGATGAACTCTAGCCTTAAAAAAAAGAAACATGCCTATGACAGACTATGTAGATTGCATTGTTCATATATTGATTGATTATAGGGATTTCATTGCTCACAATTCTTGCCTCCTCCCTGCATCCATGCTTTTATTCCTGGGACTTAGTTGTAGGTATGTAGGTAGTTTTCTCTTTGCCCAATTTTAACTTGCTTTGTATATATCCATTATAAATATACATGTATATATTTGTTTGCTTGTTGGGGCCACACTCAGCAGTGTTCAGAGCTTAATCTTGGCTCTGTGCTCAGAATCACTCCTGGCAGGGCTCAGGAGATGATCTGGGGTACCCGGGATCGAACCCAAGCCAGCTAAGCAAAGCAAGCCCCCTACTGACTAAACTCTCACTCTGGCCCCATAGCTAATGAGTATTGGTAGACATCAAGCAACTAGAGGCTTGTAATATATGCTTGTACGGTTAAACTTGTTCCTCTTGCTCATCTGCTTCTGCCATATAAAAAAAGACTGCCCCAGGCAGGCTGCTGCTCCCAGAAGAATGTGAAGCAGAACTGAATTGTAAATAAATGATGTTTCTGTCTGTGTGGAGGATATCTCAAAAAGTTAGGAATAGATCTTCCATTTCTGGGCATCTACCCTAAGAACACAATGACACAGGCCGAAAGGACACCTACAGTTCATCACAGCTCTATTTGCAGTAGTCAAAAGGAAAGAAAAAAAGATCTAGACATATCCCAAGTGTCCAACAACAGAGGAGCGGGTAAAGAAATCGTCGCATCTATACACACACACAGTGGAATACTACTCGGCTATGGGAAAAGATGAAATTGTGCAGCTTTCTGCAGCTTAGATGAAATTGGAGCCTGTCCTTGCTAAGTGAGGCAGAAGGAAAAAGACAAACACCAGATGATTTCCCTGATATGCAGAGTATAAAAAAGCACAGAAAGGGATTAGACAATGGAAATAAATCTTGCGATACAGTCAGTAGGGCTGTAACCTGAGGATGCTAAGTGAGTGGGTGGGGAGGGAGAGAAGGGACATGGGGAGGATGCTGAACTCCCAGTGTTGGCCATGGTAGAGAAACACTATACTTTTAAACTAGAATACTGATCTATTGTGGTAAAAAACAACAAAAAATACTTTTTTTTTTTTTTGGCTTTTGCTTTTTGGGTCACACCCATCGATGTTCGGGAGTTACTCCTGGCTCTGAACTCAGGACTTACTCCTGGCGGTGCTCAGGGGACCATACGGGATGCTGGTGGAAATCAAACCCGGGTCGGCTGCATGCAAGGCAAAAGCCCTATCCGCTGTGCTATCACTCCAGCCCAATAAAAATTACTTTTAAAAACCTTTCAACGACCAGAAGCTTGAATGACCAAAATAACAACCACCCTAAAAGAAGGCAATGCATGAGATCATGTTAAATCTCTGGCTTCCTTCTGACCTATCAATATGTTATGCTGACAAAAATAAATGAAAGAAAGACATTATTTGGGGGACGGCTGCATCTGATTTCCACAATAGGCTGACTCCTACTCTTCATGCCTCCTCCTCACATCCCTGCGCTCAGCCTGGGCTGCCTTGGGGGGTGGGAGGTGGCGGGGGTGGTCCTCACACATTGATCCCGTCCATTGGAGAAACCCTTCATACAGGAAGTGTCTTAATCCAGCCATTTTCACCAGCTCCCTGGGACCCCATATCTTTTGTAAGTTGACTTATTGGGCCATTTCTGGTCCCCAACTGGGGGCAGGTATATTGCTCCAGATGATGCCTACGGATCAGACCCAGGGCTCCCTCAGCCCCCATGTGGTGTCTGCACTCCTGTCCTCTGTGACATCTCCCGGTCCCCTGGGCAAGTCTTTGCCTTGTCCCACAAGCTCCTTTCACTTCCTTGGAACTTGAAAGAGTCTAAACCGACGTCTCCCCTCCAGTGAGTGGGCCTGCAAGGGGAGAGGGTGCCTTGACGGCACTGGCTCAGAGCCTCGGCAGGCATGCACTCTGCTGCCGTGGACTCAGTGATCTGCTCTCCACGCTCCTGGTTTTTTTCTTTTTTTTTTTCTTTTTGCTTTTTGGGTCACACCTGGCGATGCACAGGGGTCACTCCTGGCTCTGCACTCAGGAATTACCCCTGGCGCTGCTCAGGGGACCATATGGGATGCTGGGAATAGAACCAGGGTCAGCTGCATGCAAGGCAGACGCCCTACCTGCTGTGCTATCGCTCCAGCCCCACTGCTCCTGGGTTTTGAAAGATTTGCCAAGCCGAAGTTAGACTGTTCCTGAATGCATCTGTCCACCCCCCTCACTCTCGGGGACTGGAAAGATCTCTCAGCCCTGGGGAGACTCCCAGGCAAATTGGGCTTTACTGATCCTTTCCTTTGAGGGATCCTCAAAGAAGAGACAGGAAGATGGTTTCAAGGTGATGACATGACATCTATCAGAGGAATGAGAAGGAGAGATTGGAGGAGAACAGACTAAATCTGGTTTTGGGGGCGGGGGAGAGCAGAGGAGAAGATGATCCTCGAGATGACTTTTGATAGGCAAGGGGGAGTGGCCAGGTATTGAAAGGGGGAGCACCTTCTAGGAAGAAGGTGAACAAGTACATGAATTTCAAACCTATAATCCAGGTGGCGGGCTGGAGCAATAGCACAGCGGTTGGGCGTTCGCCTTTCATGCAGCTGACCCGAGTTCGATTCCTCCGCCCCTTTCGGAGAGCCCGGCAAGCTACTGAGAGTATTGAGCCCTAGCGGCAGAGCCTGGCAAGCTACCCATGCATATTGGATATGCCAATAACAATAACAATAAGTCTCTCAATGAGAGACTTTACTGGTGCCCACTAGAACAAATTGATGAGCAACGGGATGACAGTGACAGTGACAGATCCAGGTGGCAGGGTGTGGAGGGGCAGGAGGGAGTTGGGAGGGGCAGGAGGAAGTCAGGAGGGGTAGAAAACAAGGCCAGCGCGGTGATGTGAAGGGCCTGGTGTCTGAATGTGATCTCAAGGGTTCTGGAGAACAAGGAAGATTTTGTAAATCAGAAATAAGACAGGTCCAGATTTGGCATCATTAAAATAATTCCCCTTTGGCAACAATGACGTAAGGAGCTTTTGGGTCATAGACGTAATAAAGGGAGGAGCAAAGACGTGCAGATGTGCAGGGCCTCCTCGAGAAGCAAAAGGGAAGTGCCACTCGAAGCTGAAGGATTAGAGCGGATGGCCAAGTGGGCGGGACGGAGGCCTGTAGGGAATGGCTCCCAGGTTTCTGCTGAAACCAGGTGGGCAAAGACTCTGGGAGGTTGGAAGTCCTGGGGGTTTCGGGTCAGAAGGACAGGAGAACTGCGTGGCCTCCAAGTGTTGGTCGGCTAGGCAACTGGACACCGGAATTCAGGGAAAGAGTGTATCGGGGAGCTGGAGAGATAGTACAGGGTACCTGTTTGTAATCCGTCTTCGATTTCCCACACCTCAGGGCCCCCCAAATACCACCAGGCGTGCCCCCTGAGCACTGCTGCATGTGCCCCCACACCCACCCAAAGAAAGATAAAAGAGTACACATGGGTGTCATAAATGTGTGACGGTGGTGGAGACCGTCTGTTTGGTTTGTAGTTCTTGTCTGGTGCTTGTAGAAGTGTGGAAAATTAGCAATGGGTTTTTGGGGGTCCCAGAGAATCCCTCTATGGCATCTAGGGATTTCTCCTAGGAAATCCCAGGCAGGGATCATCCTTGTTCCTCTTCATTTTGCCAGCACCTTCGACCTGGCCAGAGGGTTACTACACGCCCAATAAAGTTGAAAGTGTGGATGGGTAGGGTGCCTGGTCCTTGGTAAGTCACAGGTGGAGAATCAGTATTGCCAGACCCCTGCTTCCCTTAGGTTCCAATCGTGCACTAACCAAGTTCAGCACTCCTGTGACCCCACACTTTGCAAGGACTCTCGGAGACTTTCTCCTTGGATTGTTTTGTTGTGTCTGATTTGGAGCCACACCCGGCTGTGCTGGGGGCTGTTTCCAGGGTGATGTTTCCATGTGATACTGGGGATTGAATCTAGGGCTCCCACATTGTGCTCCAGACCCTTGGACCACCTCCCTGGCCCTCAAGTGACTTTTGAAAAATTATCAGGGGAACTTCCTGAGCATACACATTCCCAGGCTCCAGCAATAGATGTGACTTTTTGGGTCTAAGTTAGAGTTCAGGTATCTACGTTGGAAACAAGCTCCGGTAGAGGCTCTGATGCAAAGCCACGTGCACTGTGTTTGGGGAAAGCAGGAACACAGACACTCTCCTTTACCTCTGGCCTCAGCTCTCCGCTTTCACTCACGGAAAACACAAACATTGACTGGAAAGAACCAGGAATCCTCGACCCAGTGCAGGTGAGTTCAATTCAAAACATTTACCACGTGCAATCCAATGAGCTACAAGAGTTAAAGAAAGCCACACAGGAACAGCACGTGCTCAGGGGAGAACTGGCTTACTAGAAGGAAGAATCCAGAATCAAAAAAGGATGGGAAATAGCCTATCTGAGGGTGACAAACCTATCGGATCGGATGTTCTCTCTGGGGACGAATGTGAGGAGAAGGTAGCAGGGGACTTCCATTCATTGCGCGGATACTGGTTAGCCCCTGCTCTGGGGCAGTCGTGGTACTGCATTCTGGGGAAAGAGTGAAGTTTTAGATCGGGTGGATGTATTCGTGAGGAGACAAAATGAGCAGACATTGATGCCTGCTTGTGCGTTAACTTCTAGCTTAAAAACACTGCGTGGCACATTAGATAGACTTTTTTTTTTTTTTTTGAGGGGTAGAGGGCCATGGGCTGGAGCGATAGCACAGCGATTTGGCGTTTGCCTTTCACGTGGCCGACCAGTGTTCGATTCCTCCGCCCCTCTCGGAGAGCCCGGCAAGCTACCGAGAGTATGGAGCCTGCATGGCAGAGCCTGGCAAGCTACCTGTGCGTATTGGATATGCCAAAAACAGTAACAATAAGTCTCTCAATAGAGACTTTACTGGTGCCCGCTTGAACAAATGAATGAGCAAGGGGATGACAGTGACAGTGACAGAGGGCCATATCCGGCAGTGCTTATGGACCATTACTGGCAGTGCTCAGGGGACCAGGTATGGTGCCAAGATTTGAACCAGGGTCAGAGCTGCAGCTACATGCGAGGCTAACAGCTTGACCTTGGTGCTATCAGAATCCTGTCACCACATATGTTCCCACTGAGCACTGCCAGGCATGCTCCTAAGTGCTGCAGAGCGTGGTCTCCCCAAAACCTTTGTGTCGTCTTCCCAGCCCAGAGTATCTAGACTTAACTGTCCCTAGTTCTTCGCCCTGCCCACATGCATTTTTTCCCATGCGACTTTGAAGTTCATCAGGTTAGGAGTAGGGACGGAGAGATAGTAGAGGGGTTAAAGCATTTGCCTTGCACGCAGCTGACCCGGGTTTGGTTTCTGGCACCACATATGGTCCCCAAGCACGGCCAGAAGTGTTCCTTGAGCTCAGAACCAGGAGTCAGCCCTGAGCACCACTGGGTAAGATTTCCTGGCCCCTGCACCCACCGCTAAAAAGGAGAAAAATAAAACCTAAGCAAATAACAAAACCAACCAAAAACCCAGAAAATAAGGCACCAAAACACTGTCCACGATGTTAGAAGTAGATGGAATTCTATTACACAATGTGCAATAGTGGGGGTTCAAGCGTTGGTAGTGTATTGGGACCACTATGTCAAGGGTGGCAGAAAGCTTCTCCAAGAAAGGAAACGTGAACGATGAGGTGAGTGGTGTAGGGAATGCAGAAACAGAGAGAAAAAAAAAAAACCCAACCAACCCAGGTAGAGACAAGATCATGCAGGAGTGGGTGGCAATATTTGGGAGCACTGCCACAGAGGAGGAGGCTGTTGGGGTGTCCAGGTCTTGTCTGCTGGGAGACAGATGCAGCAGAGCCTTGAGCTGCTCCCCTGGGACAGGCTAGGCAGGGGGTCCAACTCCAGGGGTCCAGCCCTTTCCCAATGGCTATGCTTCAGACTCCTCTAAAGCAAGTTTTAAAAGGGCCAGGATGAATGTTACTCATTTGGGAGTCTGCCTCAAGGGTGGTGGGAGAGGGCAGTTGGGACAAAGAAGGGACCATGATGACAATGATGGTTGGAAGGGATGACTCTGGATGGGAGATGTGTGCTGAAAGAAAGTGGGTAAAGGACCGAACATGATGACCTCTTGGTATCTGTATTGCAAACCATAATGCCCAAAAAAGGGACGGGGGAGAGGAGAGAGAGAGAGAGAGAGAGAGAGAGAGAGAGAGAGAGAGAGAGAGAGAGAGAGAGAGAGAGAGAGAGAGAGAGTACCTGCCATGGAGAAGAGGGGGTGAGGGGGTGGCAGGAGGGATAGAGAAGACATTGATGATGGAAAAAGTACACTGGTGGAGGGATGGGTGATGGAACATTGTATGACTGAAACCTGATCTCAAAAGCTTTATAACTGTATCTAACTATCACTATCATCCCGTTGGTCCTCGATTTGCTCGAGTGGGCCCAGTAACGTCTCCATTTGTCCTAGCCCTGAGATTTTTAGCAGCCTGTCTTTACTCGTCCTTCCCAACAGTGCAGCATTAGAGGCTCTTTCAGGGTTAGGAGAATGAGACCCATCATTGTTACTGTATTTGGCATCTGAATACACCATGGGGAGCTTGCCAGGCTCTCCTGTGTGGGCAGGACAGTACTAAGTATTAAAAATTCAATCTGACAGTAAGTGACAGTATTTAAATTCTGAGCTATTAACATGATTGTAGATGAGGGGCCAGTTCAAACCTCAGTACCCCAATGGTACCCCCAGTCCACCAGCAGTGATCCCTGAGCACTGTGCTCTGAGCTCTAAGCACTGCCAGTTGTGGCCCAAAACAAAATTAAATCCGAGATGAACTATTAACATTATGCATAAATACTATATTTAATGTATATAGTATAAATAACGTATATAGTATACATAACATATGTAGTATAAATACTATATTTATATATAACTGTATCTCATGGTGATTTAATAAAAATAAATAAATTAATTAAATTAAAAAGCAGGTTTTAATAATCATGTCTATAAACATGTCAAATAAGGCAGGTTTGACCCGTTGACGCCAGCACTGTAATTTGTGTTTCTCACCATCTGGCAGCTCCACTACTACTGCTCCACTTTGTCCCATGGCACCAAAGTGTCATATAAAATTTTGGCAACAATAACTAGTTTTGTTGGCATAGTCCGTCTGGGGCATGCAAGTGTGAGCCACCAGTAGTACACACCAGCATCACAGTGATGCATCTGGGAGAAAGGGAGACAGAAGGATGAGGGGTCTCAGGTTCAGGAAGTTAAAAGAGAAGCTCTGACCCATGTATACAATAGACCATCTGTTTGGGACTCTGGATGCCACAAACTCTATGTATTGATCAAAGGGTGACAAGACGACCAAACTCCTATTCATCCTTCAAAACCCAAGTGAGATTTCACCACCAGGAAGACTTCCTGGAATGCCCTCACTAGTGAGTGCCCTTGTGTTCATGCTTGGTGCTGGCAGTTTGTGTCATCGATTACCACCTCTCTAGCCATCTGGCTTACTCACTTGTTTGCTCCCACCTGTTGTCTCTTGCCCTCCAGGATCTACCACTGGGTCTAGAGCACAGTAAGATATCAAAAAATATTTGAGCTGAATGGAAAGAATTTTTTTTTTCTTTTTGGGTCACACTTGGCAATGCTCAGGGGTCACTCCTGGCTCTGCATTCAGGAATTACTCCCGGTGGTGCTCAGGGGACCGTACGGGATGCTGGGGATTGAACCCAGGTCAGCACCGTGCCCAGCAAATGGCCTACCTGATATACTATTGCTCCGGCCTTTGACCTCTAGAAAGAAATTCCTGCTGTACTAGAAAAATCAGCATCGAGTGAGCGTGATTATCAGGCTTGCTTGACGAATGGGGAATCTGGCCCCGGCAGGAAGGACCAGGCAGTTCCCTGAGAAGAGAACTGGGATCTGACCCTAGACGCCTGTTCTTCCCAAGGGCTGGAGAAGGCAGGCCTGGGCATCCACACAGGGGCAGTGGGGTCAGCTGACGAATGTGCTGAGCCAGGAGAGGGAGAACCAGCGCTCTGCTGAGGAAGCAATTACTTCTTGCCAGGAAGTGCTCTGAGCACTTTATTTGCATCAACTTACTTAACCTGCCCAACTGCCTTGAGAAGTATGGATGTGATCATCACCTGATTTGACAAATGAGGGGACGGCCAATCGAAGCTGGTGAAGAATGCACGCCAGGCAATACCAGCGAGAGGCAGCGCTGGCGTTCAGGCCCCAGCTGATTTCAGATCCCACGCTCTGAATGTGACTCCACTTTCCCCGGGGCACATGACCCAGCTTCCCGTTTAGGAAGAAAGAGAAAGCACAGCCCTGTGTTCCATTGCGTTTAAAAGTTTGGAAACAGGGGCTGCAAAAGTAGAGAGAGAGTGTGGGGGTTGGAGCAATAGCACAGTGGGGAGGGCGTTTGCCTTGCACGCAGCCAATCCCAGGTTCGATTCCCAGCATTCCATCTGGTCCCATGAGCACCGCCAGGGGTAATTCCTGAGCGCAGAGTCAGGAGTAACCCCTGTGCATCGCTGGATGTGACCCAAAAAGTGGGAAAAAAAAAAGTAGAGAGAGTATGGGGGAAATTGTCTGCCATAGAGGCAGGGGGAAGGGTGGGGTGTGGGGGAGGGGAAACTGGGGACATTGGTGATAGAAACTGTGCACTGGTGGAGGGATGGGTGTTCAATCATTGTATGACTGAAACTCAAACACAAAAGCTTTTTAATTGTATCTTAGGGTGATTCAATTTAAAAAAATGAAGAAGAAATAGGGAATGGAGTCAAATAGTACAGCAGATAGGGCATTTGCCTTGCATTGTGGCCAACCCAGCTTTGATCCCCATAATCTCGGTCACCTCAGCACTACCAGGAGTAATTCCTGACTGCAGAGCCAGGAATAACACCTGTGAATCACCAGGTGTGACCCAAAAAGCAGCAATAAAACCCCCAAATCAGAAATGTGTCTCTGCAAAAAAAACCCCAACAAACCTAAACAGAAAAAGAGTGCATGTCTATGTGTCCGTCCACCAAGGAGGTGGTCGGACTTCTTTATCAAAACCCTGAATGTGTGATTTGAGGCTCTTCCTGTTCCTGAAACAAGCAGATATCATGGGGCTACACGAGCATGCGACCAGGGCCAAATGGAGACGTTACTGGTGCCCGCTTGAGCAAATTGAAGATCAAGGGGATGACAAGTGATACAAGTGATACAAGTCTGTGTGTGTGTGACAGAGAGAATTGTATTTCTAAGAGCACCCACAAAACATTCAAATTGAACTTTGAAAATTAAGAGAATTACTGAGTAAATAGCACAGGCCTGCTGGAATAGTTATGTGACCGCAGACTTATCTATTTGGGTCTTGTTTTTTTTTCTCCCCCCCCACCCTACTTTGGGCTTCATTTCCATTTCCTTCCAAAACCTTCGGGAAAATATTTCTTTTCCCAGCACGAGTAGTTTGTTATCAAGTCCAGTCTCCGTGCGCCCTCTATCGGTCTCCGAGTTTCATAGCAGCTAGGGGTGCGGATGGTTAGCGTGAAATGGGAGGCACAAAAAAGCCCCTTTTGTTGATGTGTATTTTGGTTTGGGGCCACACCTAGTAGGGCACAGGGTTCACTCCTGACCCTGCGTTCAAGGATCTGCTTGTTCCTGGCACGGCCCAGCAGACCATGTGGGGTGCTGGGGATCAAACCTAGGTCAGCCGTGTACAAAGCAAGAGCTTTACCTGCGATACCATCTCTCCGGCCCCACAAAGCGAGTCTTAAACCACCCAGAGCAAACACAGAAGTTCACGATGACCTAAAGCAGAAAAGCCAGTCCAATCCTGTCCTGTCTAAGGCTCAGAAGCCCCGTTGATCCAGCCCACACAATCCCAGTTGTTTCCCGAAGGGCTGCGCTTGCGAGCACTTGTAGGCACACTGCACACCCACCCGCGCGCCGCCTGTTATTAGAGTCACCACTTTGTATGGTAATTGCCTCCCAACAAGCCTGCCTGTTAAAGCACAAGGCCCGGCGGTTACCGTCGAATTCTCTGCCTGCAACCCCAAAAGTGCATGACGCAGGCCTTCAGCACGAGCTGATCAGACGGATGTGGAATGGAGAGGAATGAACAGAAGAGAAGAGGGAATCATTCGGACCCAGGCCGGGGTGGTAAGGAACAGGAAATGGGGGAATTTCTGGGTTTGGAACCAGCAACTCTGAGATTCCACCTGTTTGGAATTGCACTGGCTTTTTTTTTTTTTCTTTTTGGGTTACACCCAGCGATGCACAGGGGTTACTCCTGGCTCATGTACTCAGACATTACTCCTGGCTGTGCTCGGGGGACCATATGAGATGCTGGGAATTGAACCCGGGTTGGCCACGTGCAAGGCAAACGCCCTGCTCCCTGTGCTATTGCTCCCGCCCCTTTACTGGCATATTTTTTTCTTCTTTGTTTTTCCTTTGGGGTCACACCTGGCGGTGCTCAGGGGTTACTCCTGACTCTGCACTCAGGAATTACTTCTGAAAGTCCCAGGGGACCATATGGGATGCCAGGGATGAAACCAGGTCAACTATGTACAAGGCAAATACCCTACCTGCTGTCCTATCGCTCTGGCCATAGCATTGGCATCTTTTTGAAAGTCAGAATGGAGAAGGTGATTCATAATGGAAGCAAGAGGAGAGATTTAAGGTAACGGGCCAGGGTGATGGATATATCAGTGTATTCACATGGTGGAAAATGCATGGAGTTGTAGATGTATGTGCCTTGTGATTGTTCTTGGTTTGTTGTGTGAGTTTAGCCACTGGTTGCCCAGCTCTATTGCAGTGGATCTCCTGCGGTCAGAACCATCTGGCACTTTCAGGCTTTGACACTCTTGACCATCCCCTCTTTCTTGAAATTCTCCTACTTCTGGGCTCTCTGGACTCAATGTTCTCTCTCTTTCATTCCAATGCAGCCTCTTTTATGGGAATTTCTCCCAAGGACTACTCCTTGAAGCTCCTGAGTGTTCTGTGCTAGGCCTTCCCCTTTCTAACTCTGCAGATTCTTCCAGCATGACCTCATTCCCTCTCAAGACCAACGCTGTGCGGTGCTGGTGACTCACAAAAAATGTCTTGAGCCCATACATACCTCTCTGGTGAACCATGCACCATTTGCCAGCCCTTTGCCATCCCTGCTAGAACACCTTGGTGATAATGCCATTCAACATCACCCTGGATGGAATCCACATTCTTTTCACACCCCTTGCTCTCAAACAGTTATCCTTTTAGAATCCTGTTTAGCAAACGCTCACTCTGCTTTCTGTCTCCACCTTAGAGCTTGGTAGCGCTCTGCAGCTCACTGACTCTGAGCTTGCCTCTGGGTTTGGTTCTGTACAAAGGAATGGTCAGGAGTCAGTCATCAGACCCATGGGGCTGCAACTAGGTCAGCCTCTCTCAGCTCTAGGCTATAGGTCAAGTGCACATTTATCTCATGTATCTCTTGTTCAGCGATTCGGATTCAAGGAGCAACAATTTTCATCAGGTTTGAAAAAGATGCCTGGACTTCTTCTTGAGCTTGAATGCTGTTTGTCAAATGAATGCTATGTGATGACAATAATGGGTGACAGAAGTCCAGACATGAAAACTAAGCCCAAAAAAAATGAAGCATCAGGAGTATGGCACTTGGAGGATTGCCTCTCTGTGCCCCTGGCCTTCTGTCCTGAGAAGAGCATGCCACTGGTAGTTGCTGCTCCTTGAATCCGGATCTCTGAATAGGAGACACGTGAGATACTTGTGCACTTGACCTATAGCCTAGAGCAGAGCGCAGCTGATCGAGTTGCAGCCCAATGGACCTGCAGATGGCTGTGTACGAAGCAAACATTTCAAGTAAGCTAGATTCTGTTCCATCTCCTCACTTTCCTATTTCCAGCCAGGACCCTTCAGTTCTACTTTTTTTTTCTTTTTGGGTCACACCCGGCCATGCACAGGGGTTACTCCTCACTCTGCACTCAGGAATTACTTCTGGCGGTGCTCAGGGGACCATATGGGATGCTGGGATTTGAACCCGGGTCGGCCACGTGCAAGGCAAACGTCCTACCCACTGTGCTATCGCTCCAGCCACCCCTCCTCCCGCCCCATTCAATTCTACTTTCTTGAAGAACTTCTGCCTTTAGTCCACTCTTTTTATCACCTCTTGTTGCTTTGATTCTTGTCTAACAAGTTGTTTCCTTTGCATTTTTGTTGTTGTTTTTTGGCCCACACTCAATACTGCTCTGGGAACCATATGTGGTATTAGGGATTCAAACTGGAGCTGGTTGCATGCAAGACAAGCACCTTATATTTTTTACTACTCTGGCCTACTTTTAGACCCGACAAGCCTGGCAAGCTACTGAGAGTATCCTGCCTGCATGACAGAGCCTGGCAAGCTACCCGTGACGTATGCCGTATGCCAAAAACAGTAACAACAAGTTTCACAATGGAGACGTTACTGGTGCTCGTTCTAGCATATAGATGAACAATGGGACGACAGTGCTATAGTTGTCTCCATGCTGCTTGAAGTGATGTCAAAGTTAATACTCTGCCAGTGGCATTGACAACTGGTACCACCTGTTCAGTAAGCACTATAGCAATATGGAGCAACAAATATAATGCTTTTTATCTTTTGGGACCAAGTAATTCCACATAATAGGAAATAATTCTCAGGAGCCAATCAAACAGAAGAGAAAAGTTATATGCATGAAGATATTTCTTATAGCAAAAAACCCCCCACAAGATAAAAAGGAAATGGTTGTGCAAATGAAAACTATTATCTTCACACAGGTCATTCCAGATGACTTATAGAACAACTTAGTCCACTCAATCTGTTGAACTCAATAGGGCACAATGGCGGCTGAGAGCACGGTTGAAGAGCTTTTGGTCTTGATGCTTTCATTATGGTGCTACCTTGCACAGGTTCACTATGAGTCAACTTTTCATCTATAAAATGAAGATAATATTTTCTCATCAGGTTATTGGGAGGATTGAATTACTCAGTTTTATTTAGCTAAACTGTCTACTGCTTCTCTGTCCATAATATAATCACTATTTTATAGGGGATGTCAGAGCTCTAGCCTAGAGCTTCATACATGCAATGAAAGCACTTGACCAGTGAACTACATTCTTGACCTCTATACTATCATTATCATTATCATTATTAATTGGGGAGGATTGGATCACATTTGGCAATGCTCAAGGATTACTTCTGCTCACTCTTTTTATTTTTTTTGGGGGGGGGGAAGGAGACAGGCACACTTGACTATACTCAGGAATCACTCCTGGCAGTGTTCAGGGAACCATATACAGCACCAGGGATCAAACTGGAATTGGATGTTAATGTCTGATCCCCAGCATCCCATATGGTCCCCTGGGCCCTTTCAGGAGTGATCTCTGAGCAGAGTCAGGGGTAAGCTCTGCGTACTGCTGGGTGTGTCACCCCTCTTCCCACCACCCCACAAAGCTATCCCCCATGTGCAAAAATAATTCTCTCTGGTGAAGTAGTTCTCAGGCTTGATCCCACACCCCGCCAGGAGAGATTTCTGAACACAGAGCCAGAGTAATCCCTGAGCACAGCGGAGAAAGCGAAAAGAAAGGTAAAAAGACAAAGATAGAAAGAGAACAAGAGAAAGAAAGAGGTAGAGGAAGGACAGAAGATAAGAAGATAGAAAGGAAGGCAGGCAGGCAGGAAGGAAACACGCAGAAGTAGTATAAGTCAAAGGGAAGTTAAAATATGCTCAACTAATATTCTCAAACAGACTCTAAGGAAGAAGAGGGTTGGGGGAGAGTTGAAGCAGATGAAAAAGTAGGAAGAGGAGAAGAGAATGTTATAAACACACACGTTTAGTTTTCAAGGCATTCTCTCTATATGGAAAACCCAACATGAATATCACAGATCTATGTCTAGAAATATATTTATTTTGTCTCTAAATCAAGATCAAGATCAAGATCAAGATCAAGATCAAGATAAAGACTATATCTAGTCCTCTAGATAATTTCCGAGAGTCAGCCACAGGCAAGAAAATCACGCCTGCAGTAAGTCCATGGTGTTATTTTCCTTGTCCTCATTCTTTTTTTAATATTAGTGTTCTTCTATGTCTTCCTAAAATCTTCGTGGACTTTAGAAATGTCTAGTAAACTGCTATGCTTACAGAGGTGTCCAGGTCACCACCTACCATCCATGTAGGGGAGACAGGCTGTGTGCACTGGCGTCGTGTTCCCGTGTGGCAGTTCCTGCTTCCCCATCCTTCAAAGTTCCTAGGCATCTGGGGCTTCGGAATATAGCTGGTGTCCTCCTGGGAGGAATTTTGCTATGTGTGTCTTATGAGAACTTGTCTTTTGGCAAATCTTGACAGGTCATATTGGTTCTCAGATTACTGAAGCCCTGGACCAGTTAACATCAGCATCCCCTGGAAACTTACTAGAGATGCAACTTCTCAGCTCCTACCCCAGATCAAGTAAATCAGAAAGTCTGGATGGAGTAAAGTCCAGTGGGAGGTCTACTTTGTCCAGGGATACCAGAGCCTGCTCAAGTGTGAGGACAAGGGACCGGAGCGATAATACAGTGTGTAGGGCGTTTGCCTTGCATGTTGCTGACTTGGGTTTGATCCCCAGCATCCCATACGGTCCCCCGAGTATCCCCAGGAGAAACTCCTGAGTGCAGAGCCAGGAGTAACCCCTGAGCATCGCTGGGTGTGACCCAAAAAGCACACACACACACACACACACACACACACACACACACACACACACAAAGCTAGGATCACCCTCTTAGAGCACAGTCCAGTGAGTCTCCTGGACAACCACTCTTTCTTTTCCTTCACCAGTTTCCATGATAAGAACTCTTGCCAAAATTTCTTTTCTTTTTTGATTTTTTTAAAAAATAGAATCACCGTGAGATACAGTAACAAAGCTTTCAGTCATACAATGATCGAACACCCATCCCTCCACCAATGTACATTTTCCACCAACAATGTCCCCAGTATACCACCCCCACCCCCACCCCTGTCCCTTTCCCACCCTCCCCCTGCCTCTAAGGCAGACAATTTCCCCCATGCTCTTTCTCTACCTTTGGGCATTATGGTTTGCAATACAGATACTGAGAGGCCATCATGTTTGGTCCTTTATCTGCTTTCAGCACACATCCCCCATCCCGAATGATCCCTCCAACCATCACTGACTTAGTGATCCCTTCTCTATCCCAGCTGCCTTCTCCCCCGGCTCATGAGACAGGCTTCCAACTATGGAGCAATCTTCCTGACTTGCTGGAATTTCAAACTGAAGTTCTTTCCTATTATTCTGTCACTCTGATCCCAACTGGTTTTTAGTGGCTGGTAGGATACAGCATCCGTTTTTGCTTTTTGGAGTCCTAATGGGATTTAACTTTATTTTCACTTGTGGAAAAATACAAAAATAAAAGTTGCCATTATACCTACTTGGATTTATTTCAGTCGTGGTAAGGACATTTACAGAGCTGTGTGACCCACACTTCTATCCATCTCCAGAACTCCTTCCAGTTTGCACAACCAAACCTCCCCACCCATCAGGCAACACTCCTTGCCTAATGGGTATTTTTGCCGCTCTAGGAATCAAACCCAGAGCCTCACACATGCAAGACGAGTGCTCTGCTACTGAGACACACCCAGCGCAGAGCCTACTACTGAGCCAGTTTCACTCGCCCTGATATTTCCATTTCTGGGTCACGCACAGATGAACCCAGAGCTTACTCCTGACTCTGTGCTCAAGGCTCACTCCTGCCAGTGCTTCGAGGACTCTGTATGGTGCCAGCCATCAATCTGGGTCTTCCATAGACAAGACAAATGCCTACCCAATTCTCAACACCTTAATTTTATTTTTCAAATTCGTTTTCTTTAGATTTTGAGTTTCGTTCTTTGGCCCACATCTCACAGAGCTCAGGGCTTATTCCTGGGTGCACTCGGGGACCAGAGGTAGTGCTTGGGATTGAACCAGAGCTGGCCACATGCAGGACAAGTGCCTAAACCCATGTATTACCTCACCAGCCTGCTCATTTCTATTTTTCTATTTAGGTCATACCTGGAGATGCTCAGGGGTTACTCCTGGGTCATGCACTCAAGAATTACTCCTGGTGGTGCTCGGGAGACCATATGAGATGGCTGGGAATCAAACCCGGGTCGGTCAGCGCAAGGCAAATGCCCTACCTGCTGTACTATCGCTCCAGCCCCACTAATGGATTTTTAGAAAGCATTTTTTTTTTGTCATTAAGTGGAATTTTGGGTGGAAGCTGAGGTCAGCACATGCATGTGCTCTAAATGCTATTTTTTTAAAAAAAATGTTTATTTATTTGGTTTTTGGGCCACACCAGGTGAAGCTCAGGGGTTACTCCTGGCTCTGCATTCAGGAACCATTCCCGGTGGGCATGGGTGACCATGGAGGGTGCCTGGGACTGAACTCAGGTCAACTCAGTGCAAAGCAAGAACCGTACCTGCTGTACTACTGCTCCAGCCCCTCTGTGCTATATACACACACACACATACATATATATGTATGTTTATATATGTATATCTCAATACAAAGCTATATATGTATATATACATGTATATATATACATATATATATTGCTTTTTGGGTCACACCCAGCAATGATCAGGGGTTACTCCTGGCTCTGCACACAGGAATTACTCCTGGCAGTGCTTGGGTGACCATATGGGATGCTGGGAATTGAACCTGGGTCGGCTGTGTGCAAGGCCAACACCCTACCTGCTGTGCTATCACTCCAGCCCCCTCTGTGCTATTTTTTTTAAATGATTAAATCTGCATCACAAAAATTTGGCCATTTCTAGGAAATAGTTTGGTGGCACTAAATATGTTCATTGCTGTGTAATGATCATCATTACCCACCCTAGAACTTTTTCGTCTCCCCAAACTGAACCTTTAAATTGACCACCGTTCAATTCTTGGCTATATGGTTTTCCACTATTGAAGGAATGACTTCCAAACCCGGAGCTGGGGACCGGAGCTAGAGAACAAGTGGCAGGGCATTTGCCTTGCCTGTGACCAACTGGGGTTCGATCCTCAGCACACCCAAACTCTGCTGGGTGTGGCTCAGCCACCCCCCCCCCACCCCATGGGAGATAAGTGTGAGATTGATAAGAGATAGTATTTATAAATGTTTGCCTCCTGGAAGTCCAGAGCTCTAATTATCAATCCTGTGCTGTCGGGCTTGGTTGTCACTCACTCCATCTCTGCTTGGCCAGAGACCATTGCCCAAGGCTAGGCCAGACAGCTCCATCCCTCAACTCCAACCCTTGATTCTGAGCCAGCCCTGTTGGCCTTCAGCAGATGATTGTTGAGTCAGTGGTTTGAAAGGAAAGAAAAATTCCCTCTGGGGACAGAGAGATAGGACAGTGGTTAGGGCGCTTGCCTTGCATGCAGCCAAGTCCAGTTTGAATGGTGGCGCTGCATATGGTTCCAAAAGCACTGCAAGGAGTGATCCCGGAGCACAGAGCCCAAAAACTCCTTCAAAAACCACCAACAGTGAGTTCCCATGCAGCTACATCAATCACAGTCAGGGCATCCAGGTTTGAAGCGAGTTGGAGAACTCTAGAAATAAACTCTTCTTATTTTTTTTTTAAACTCTTACTCTTTGAGTGCGTTTCTTCCCATAAGAAGGATGACAAATGTTTTGTTTGCTTTTTTTGGGGGGGGGTCACACCCAGCGATGCTCAGGGGTCACTCCTGACTCTGCACTCAGGAATTACCCCCCTGGCCATGCTCAGGGGACCATATGGGATGCTGGGAATTGAACCCAGGTCAGCCGCGTGCAAGGCAAACGCCCTACCCGCTGTGCTATAACTCCAGCCCCAAGAAGGATGACAAATGTTGTCGAAATTCTCTTCTCATCAGTGCTGCCATTTTATTTTTGCTTTCCCCACTTTCCAAATAAAACAAATCCAGCATCGGGGATGATATTTTGGAAGGGCTTTTGTTGGAGGTAAAGGCTGGGAACCTAAGTATTTTGGTTTTCATTAGATTGTTCTAGGATTGCTCTAGATCAGGAACAACCCTCAATTCTGGGGTTTTCTTAGGAATAGTTGGTTGATGAGAAAGAACAAAGAGAAGCTTAATGGCGGACACACTGACTATAATAAGAAAGAGATCAATTTTTTTGTTTGTTTGTTTGTTTTGGGGCCACATCTTGTGGTGTGGGCTTACTCCTGGTTCTGTGTTCAGGGATCACTTCTGGTATGTTCAGGGACTATATGTGGTTCTGGGGATCAAACTTGGGTCCATTGCATGCAAAGCAAGCGCCTTAGCCTCATTACTATCACTCCAGCCCTTATTGGCTACTTTTAAAAAAGTTATCACTGTATCACTGTATCATGGTCATCCCGTTGTTCGTCGATTTACTCGAGCGGGCACCGGTAATGTCTCTATTACACTCAGCCCTAAGATTTTAGCAGCCTCTCCTTACTCATCTTTCCCAACTATTAGAGGCTCTTTCAGGATTAGGGGAATGAGACCTATTGTTACTGTTTTTGGCATATCGAATACACCACGGGTTGCTTGCCAGGCTCTGCCCGTGTGGGTGGGATACTCTTGGTAGCTTGCCAGGCTCTCCAAGAGGTATGTGTGTGTGTGTGTGTGTATATATATATATATATATATATATATATATATATATATATAACATATTACTCTCTATGATTTGTTGCCTACTGATTGAACTCCATCAAATATGGTGTGGTAATTATGGAAAATGGTTAAAAAGTGTCTTAAAATGTGTCTAGAAGGCTAGCCTGGAGCGTGGCAGCAGTTGGGTAGTGGAGGTTGGCTGCCGGGGCTGGGTCCCTTGGAGAGGAGAGGGTGCTCACCAGCCCCCCTCCGGGGCACCCCAAGTGAAAATAGCCTGGCACGGAGTCCCTTAAAAAAGTTAAATGTACAATGTTTCTTGACATGCTAAAGTAGATTAAATGAATACTCAGAAAACAAAGGTATTAATTCAACATCGTAGTCTCTTCTTGGAATCTATTTATGGACTGTGGTTTGCTCTCCTCAAAGCCAGGCTTCCTTCCTTGGTGAAGCATTTGATCAGAGACAAAGCTTTATGAGTAATCTTCAGAGAAAGAGGAAGCGGGTTTATTTTACTTTAACAAATTCTATTGAATGTCAAAGTTGGTAGGATGCACAAGAAGATGAACTGAAATTGTATTAAAAATTGACACTAAATGAATGGTGACTAATGTCTTCCATTATAATGAATATTTCTGAGTTCAAGTTTAGTGGAACTTAGTATCACTTAACTGAAACACCATTTATTCTTATTATTTCTATTTTGCAGTGGTAGGGTACATTCTTTCCGACCCAAGGCATTATACTTAAGAGAATTTCTGTCACAATACAATGATAACATGCCTTTAAATCAGAGTCTGTCCCTATATCTGAGGGCAGTGATAGAATCTTATCCATCTGTGAATGCCCAGCACTTGGTATTGGCCACTCAAGAAATGTTTGTGGTGCTGGATTGAATATAAAGAGATTATATAGAGAGAGGCCGGAGTGATAGTACTGCGGGTAGGGCATTTGCCGTGCATGTGGGTGACCTGGGTTTGATTCCAGGCATTCCAGATGGTCCCCTGAGCACCACCAGGAGTAATTCCTGAGTGCAGAGCCAGGACTAACCCCTGAGCATTTCTGGGTGTGACCCAAAAAGCCAAAAAAAAAAAAAAAAGGAAAGGATGATATAAAAGGCCTTAAAACACATTTTCATTGAAGAAAATGTGCTGTGTGAGCAAGGTTTGTTTTGCATTTGAGGGAAAAGCTAAATGGAGACAGAGAAAACCCGGCAGACACTCTGGACAAAAGTGTGGGAAAATTGGCATCGTAGAACGGATCATCCACTGATCTGCCTTCTGTGGCGGGTTTGCCATTAGCTGATTCGTGAGTCTCTAGAAGGTTACATTTTCCTCTCTTTGAAAGGGAAAAGTTGGGACTGGAGTGATCATACAGCGGGTGGAGCGCTTGCCTTGCACACACAGGTTTGTCCCCCAGCATCCCCCCTGGTCTCTCAAGCCTGCCAGGACTGATTCCTGAGTTCAAAGCCAGGAGTAACTCCTGAGCACCCCTGGGTGTGGCCCCCAAACCATAAAACAAAACAAAACAAAAACAAATCACAAATGAAAAATTTTACTATATGAATGACATCCAATTATTTTGTTGCCTTAAGTAGTCAAAGCATTTTTAAAATAGAGGAACTCAGAGGTGAAAGCTCGGTGTGGCTAGAATCAAGAAGACGGAGGGGGCTGGAGCAATAGCACAGCAGGTAGGGTGTTTGCCTTGCACGCGGCCGACCCGGGTTCGATTCCCAGCATCCCGTATGGTCCCCTGAGCACTGCCAAGAGTAATTCCTGAGTGCAGAGCCAGGAGTAACCCCTGTGCATTGCCAGGTGTGACCCAAAAAGCAAAAAAAAAAAAAAAGAAGAAGGAGGCCTGGACAGCGGGACTTACCCCCCCCCCCCCACCCCTGCCACCAGCACTGTCAGGAGTGACCCCGAGCACGGGGCTGGGAGGAGAACCCGGGCAGAACCTGGTGGCCTCAAAACAAAAACGAACAAAGTTGAGGGGAGAGTTGTGGAACATGGCAGGGAGTAGGGGGCCCACTAATCTTTGTAGCCCCAAGGATACAGGGTGCCAAGGTCCCAGCCCATTTAGAGCTCCTTGTAGTAGCTCTGAAACTCTCCCGGCCCACAGAGACGGACAAACACCAAGTACTAATTATTCTGCACAAAAACCCCAAAGAAGTATTTTCCCCCCAAGAAATAGAAACGTACTTTAGGATTTGGAAGGCAACGGATACAAGAAGAAATAGGCTTTATGAGAAATGATAATGAGGCATATGCGGGGTGAAGAAAGCGATCTCCCACTTCCTCTCACTTCTTCATATTCAGAAAGAAAAAATGTTGCGGGCTGGCTTGGAGACTAGAATTATCAGCATGTGACTTTCCTAACTAAACTGGTGAACTGAGAACATTTGCTCTCTAAGTGTCCTTCCTGTCTGCTCAAATGCCGAACGTGTCTAGAGGCAGGTCTTGTCTTGTCCTTATGCTGGGATCCCTAATCTTTCCTTTCCCTACCCGCCTCTGGGCCGGAGCGATGGCACAGCGGGTAGGGCATTTGCCTTGCACATGGCCGACCCAGGTTGGATTCCTCCGCCCCTCTCGGAGAGCCCGGCAAGCTACCGAGAGTATCTCGCCCGCTACGCCAGAGCCTGGCAAGCTACCCGTGGAGTATATGCCAAAAACAGTGACAAGAACTCTCACAACTCCATTGTGAGATGTTACTGGTGCCCGCACGAGCAAATCGATGAACAACGGGACAACTGTGCTACAGTGCTACTGCTCTCTCCCTCTCTCCTCTCATCTCTCTCTCCTCTCTCTCTTTTCTTCCTCACTTCTATCTTTCTCTCCTCTCTCATTCTCATCTCTCTCTTTCTTTCTCACCTCTCCTGCTGTAATGTCTAGAAAGCATGGCATTGGCACTCCACCCTTGTGTTAATTTTTCTCTCTCTCTCTCTCTCTCTCTCTCTCTCTCTGTCTGTCTCTCTCTCTCTCTCTCACCCTTTGCTTGAGAACTAGCCAGAAATGGGTTCAAAAAGCTCAGACCACTTCCTGACATGCCTCTGTGTTGGCAGGCTGTGACTTGTCCCCTGAAGATGATTCGCCCTGGAAGCTGAACTTACTTTGATCTTGTTCAAATTGCTGCTTCTGCTGAAGTTCCTTTGTATTCTTTCTGCACATACCCAGGCTGCCCCTCAGAATCTCTATTCGAGTGGAGGCCCAGAAATTACCCCGGCTCTGAGACCTGAGACAGTTGGCACAGATGTCTGAAATAAGCCAAACCTCACATTATTCACACTCTGAGCATTCCCACTTACTCTCAACAAGCTTAACTTAAGCAGTGCAGCCACGAGCATTATTCACATTCTCTATGGATTCTTTCACTCATTTTATTTATTTATTTTTTGAGGGCGTGATGCTCTTCTTGAAGTTCTAGAACTCCCTTTTAAAGGGGACAGCCCTTTTTTTCTGGTGGAGCCGTATCAAAAAAAAAAAAAAGATTCATTGCCCCCCCTCACCCCATGTAGTTGGGGATCAAATCCACAGCTTCTCACATGAAAGATAAGTACTCGACTGCTGAGTTACATCTTAAGCCCAGTAAAATTCAGTTTTAATATTCTCTTGTATTTACTTCCTTAACATTTGTTTTCATTCAAAACGGAGCATAACTACACTAGAATAGTCTCATCATTTTTTCGGAATGCTTCTTAAAAAAGGAACTTACAGTTTTCCGGAGGATGCTCGCCTGCGGATAATCCTTCTCGCTCCACCATGATTCAGCGGGACTAATGGAGAATTGAACGCTGTAATCCTTTACACAGCACTTCAAAAAACTGATTTAGAAAAGCCCAACTCTGTCTTGTAAACCCCAGAACTTGTCTCAGAAATCTCGACTCCATCGGCTTCCAAAGTATAATGCAACACGATTATTTTCCTCTTGGGAAACCTGTGTGACAGGTCTTCAAGCCCCATTTAATGTGTCAGAGTTTTAATTGATTCTTTACCATGTCTATCCACCCCATAATAGCAGTGCTCAACACAGGACGTGTTTTACGGGAATAGTCACCCAGAGCTTAATTTGTTGTTGCATAGCAGACAGAGGATTTCACAATGGAAATACATTTATGTCGTGCTTGGAGAATTTCTTTCTGCTGCAGCGTGCCTTAATCCTATCACTGAGCACCCATCCTTGGATGCCTCCCGTCAGCTCTGACCGGCTTCCAGGGAAAAGTTGGTCAGCATGCCTTGCCAGTTCCTGGAAATTGCTTTTGATTGCCAAGACAGGTCTCTGCAAACTCTGATTCTTAAGTTCATTTATGGTATCTTGGTGATCAAGACTGGGTACCTTGGGGCTGGAGCAATAGCACAGTGGGTAGGGTGTTTGCCTTGCATGCAGCCGACCTGGGTTCTAATCCCAGCATCCCATATGGTCCCCTGAGCACCGCCAGGGGTAATTCCTGAGTGAAAAGCCAGGAGTAACCCCTGTGCATTGCTGGGTGTGACCCAAAAACCAAAAAAAAAAAAAAAGACTGGGTACCTTTATAAATATTCCTCATTAAGAACCTAATATTTCTTTTTTTAAAAAAAAAATTTAAATTTTGGGGCTGGAGTGATAGCACAGTGGGTAGGGCATTTGCCTTGCACGAGGCCGACCTGGGTTCAAATCCCAGCATCCCACATGGTCCCCTGAGCACCACCAGGGGTGATTCCTGAGTGCATGAGCCAGGAGTGACCCCTGTGCATTGCTAGGTGTGACTCAAAAAAAAAGAAAGCAAAAATAAAATTTTTTTTTAATTTTATTGAATCACCATGAGATAGTTACAAGCTCTCTTGTTGGGTTACAATCTCACTATGATCAAACACCCTCCCTCCACCAGTGCACATTCCCTACCACCGATATCCCGGGTATACCCCCCCTTTCCCACCCTCCCCCTGCCTCTAAGGCAGACAATATTCCCCATACTCTCTCTCTACTTTGGGGCATTATAGCTTGCAACACAAACACTGAGAGGTCATCATATTTGGTCCATTATCTACTTTTGGCATGCATCTCCCATCCCAACTGAAGAACCTAAGATTTCAGTGGAAGATAGTGACAGTTTCCTATCTGGAAGTACATTGCATTTGGGTGGTGCATCAGGAGAAGAGACAGTTAATATCTCGGGAATCTCTGCTAGGTCTTTGGACTTGATACTTATGCTTCGGTGATTTCAACAATTCTCATGCTTTTTTTTTTCAAAGATTGGAGGTGGGCAGTGCGAGATGGGGGTGCAGGGGACCACTGGTGGCTCTCAAGCATCTTTCTTCTCAATTCCCAGTCAATCAGGCATCAGTTTAATTCGAGGGTCTGAGGATACTGTGCTGCTTCAGATCCTTAGGGGTCGGAGAAGGCCTGTGGGCAGGGCTAGTCACACACAATGGCATTCAGGGGCCTCCAGGGAGGTGCTAGGGGATCCCTGTAGCGCTGGTTTCAAACTCAGGTCTGCTGTGCTATCTCCTGGCCACCCCCACTAAGTGTCCTTCCTGTCTGCTCAAACGCTGAACGTGTCTAGAGGCAGGTCTTGTCTTGTCCTTATGCTGGGATCCCTAATCTTTCCTTTCTTTACTCCCCTCTAATGTCCTCTCTCTCCTCTCTTCTTCTCCCTCTCATCTCTCTCTTTTCTTTTCTTCTTCACTTCTTTCTTTCTCCGCTTTCCTTTATCTTTCTCTCCTCTCTCATTCTCATCTCCTCTCTCTTCCTTTCTCACCTCTCCTGCTGAAATGTCTGGAAAGCATGAGAACTCCCGGTGCTGGGGTGAGACCAGGCTCTCACCATATGCAAATAATCTCACAATTTTGGAGGGAAAGGGAAATACATTTTTAAAAAAAATTTATTTTAGGTATTGTGATTTACGAAATTGATCATGACAGAGTTTTATGCATAAAACATTCCAACACACACCCTCCCGCCACCATTGTCCCAAGGCCTCCTACCACTGCAACCTAGCAATGTTATATACAGGGAGCGTATACATGCATGAGAGAGAGAGAGAGAGAGAGAGAGAGAGAGAGAGAGAGAGAGAGAGACAGAGAGACAGAGAGACAGAGAGACAGAGACAGACAGAAACAGAGAGAGACAGAGAGAGACAGAGACAGAGAGAGACAGAGAGAGACAGAGAGAGACAGAGAAGAGAGAAAGAGAGAGAAGAGAGGACCTATTTTTTTTTCATGACTAGCTGTAATCTCTCCCCTAAACTCCAGTCTTACAGACCCAGCTTCTAACTCCGCTTTCCCACCTGCACATCTCACAGACACTAATAGGCATTTTGTCCTCTCCTCCCCATCTCCCTCCCCCCCACCCCCTGCAATTGGTCCTTGCAGCTGCTGGCCTCCATTTCTAAGTAGACCCACCCCCATAAGCATCAGGCTTCTGTATCATCAACCTCTAGGCCCTACCCTAGAGCTTTTCTTTTCTTTTTTTTTTCACACCCTCTCCCCTTCTCCTTGGGTAACCTTGCCCTGCATCAACGGGAAGCAGATGCTGTCTTCCTTGGAGGGTGGCCAAGACCGCTTTGCCCTGAACTTGCTGCAGCTGAACTTCTGCCCCTCAACACAGTTCACACTTTCATTCTATCAACAAACACTTGCAGCGAGTTAGAATTATTTTAGTCTCAGACATCAGATCTTGCAAAAACAGAGCTACTTTCCTCGAACGTCAGGGCAGTTCTCACAGGGCTCTCATTCGTCCTGAAGGCAGAAGTTTGTTAATCCTAGATGTTTTCAGCTGCCTGAAGGATTTTCTCTCTCCCTGGGTACTCGTTGTTGTATTTAAGGTCAACTCACTGGAGCACGGATGGTGATGGAGCACGTTTATGGTTTCCAGGGTCTTCCTCCCACTTTGGGTGCAGCTCAAAGGTGTCGTTCCTCTGCGTCTCCAACATTTGGTTACTCCTGACATTCCTTGCTATGTTGGGTTATTTGTCCTATTTCAGTTTTGTCTTACTCTGATCTTGAAGCCTCTGTCACCTTAGGGGCTTCCTTCTAGCAGGCTTCTGCATCCTACTAAGTGTAGGAGACTTCTTTTTTATTTTATTTATTTTTTTATTTTATTTTTTTTGGTTTTTGGGTCACACCCGGCGATGCACAGGGGTTACTCCTGGCTCTTCACTCAGGACTTACCCCTGGCAGTGCTCAGGGGACCATATGGGATGCTGGGATTAGAACCCGGGTCGGCTGCGTGCAAGGCAAATGCCCTACCCGCTGTGCTATCGCTCCAGCCCCTGGAGACTTCTTCTTCTTCTTCTTTTTTTTTTTTAAAAAAAACTCTTTTATTGAATCACTGTGAGGTAGACCCTTACAAAAGTTGTTCATGATTGGGTTTCCGTCATACAATACTCCAACATCCATCCCTCCACCAGTGTACATTTCCCAGCACCAGCGTCCCCAGGTTCCCTCCACAACCCCCACCCCCACCCTAACCCTGTCTCTATGACAGGCACCTCTCTCTCTCTCTCTCTCTCTCTCTCTCTCTCTCTCTCTCTCTGTAGGAGATATGTGAGTGCTTTTCTGAGCTAATTTAAGGCCTGGGGAAATTCCAGAGGGCTATCTCAGGCTTTCTTGGGCTAGCTTTGTCATAGGTCCTTTTTATTCTGAAACTCCTCTCTTTTCCCACTGTGCCCAGGATGAGAGTGACGGACCCCTCATTTCTCAGGCCAGCTCTCCTCTGTGATGATTTGTCCCGACCTGGGCACACCTAATTTCCTTAAACACAACCGTATCCCTTCACCTCTGACCTTGGGGAAGTTGGGCCGGGTGAGGGGCAAAATCAGGGACTCTTCACACCCTCTGTGTTCTGCTGTATTTCCCAGTGTTTCCCTCTTTCCCAGCGCATGTAAGTTTTACGGGGGCAGGGAGTTGGGAAGCAGAGCGGAGAATTAACCTGGCAAGAGTTTTTTAAAGGACAAGAGCTAAGAGTTCAAATTACTTTGATTCTCATGGTTTTGCTATGACCTCTCTTCTGTGAAGCATTTAAGTCAGAAAATCTTAGCTGTGTAGACTAGGGAATGGGTACACATACTGTGGAAGTGGTGTGCATGTGTGTGTGTGTGTGTGAGAGAGAGAAAGAGAGAGAGAGAGAGAGAGAGAGAGGGAGGGAGGTGGGGGAGGAAGAGAGAAAGAGAGAAGGAGAGAGTCTGTTTATGTCTCTTTTTTTTTCACTTTTTGGGTCACACCTGGCACCTGGCAATGCACAGGGATTACTTCTGGCTCTGCACTCAGGAATTACTCCTGGCAGTGCTCAGGGGACCATATGGGATGCTGAGAATAGAACCTGGGTTGGCCGTGTGCAAGGCAAATGCCCTACCTGCTGTGCTATCCCTCCAGCCCCTATGTCTCATTTTTATCTGATGCATTTGTTGCCATGTCGCATAATTTTTGCCAGGTAGGGGCTACAGAGATGGGTAGGCATGTCCTTGTTCATGGTGTTCACAGTCCTGTGAGATGGGCAGCGGGACAGGGGCTAACCCTGTAGGTAAGTACATTCTCAGGCAGTATGATGATGCTGGCTGATTGGAAGGAGGTGTAAGAAGCTCTGACACCTTTCCCAACCATCTAAGCCAAGACTGAATAATCCTTCAACTTCCCTGTTACCTACGCTATCAGGTGTTCACAACTTTGGGTCACCTGAACAAGAATAACTTATTAAACAATTATTCTTTGATCTTTATGATGGCATTAGACTTGCTCTGCCTCAGGGAGAGTAAATAGGGCTGACCCTCAACTAGCCGGGTCCAACACATCTTAGGAATGTGCTCTACTTCTTGAGCAGTACCCTCTGCTCTCTTCAAATACTTTCAGGTGCCAATCTCTATTCGAAACTCCAGTGATGTAAATCTTAAACCTGTTGATGTTGATGTTGTCACGTAGGCATCCATTGCTCTACTCATTGCCTTACAAATTTTATTTCCTCCATTTTTGTGATTAAACAATTTCTATTCACCTGGCTCTACATGCCTTGGGTTTTGGCTCTGACATCTCCTTTCTGCTATAGGGTCCATCCAGAAAATCTTTGATTTGAAAATAATATAAAATTATATATAATAATTATACGTGCATATAAAATTATATATATATAATTGTGTATATATATGTATATATATATATATATATACACATTGGGCTGGAATGATAGCACAGCGGGTAGGGTATTTGCCTTGCACACGGCCAACCTGGGTTTGATTCCTCCATCCCTCTTGGAGAGCCTGGCAAGCTACTGAGAGTATCCCATCTACACGGCAGAGCCTGGCAAGCTACCTGTGGCATATTCGGTATGCCAAAAACAGTAACAACAAGTCTCATAATGGAGACATTACTGGTGCCTGCTTGAGCAATACAGTGATACAGTTATATATACATATACATTATATGTACATTAAAAGTATAATATATTTAATATAATATAATATAATATATATTCATTTTACATTTGTATAGTTTTTATTTTGTGTTTAGTTTTGGTTTTTGGTTGTTGAGTCACACCCGACAAAGCTCAACAGCTACTCCCAGTTCACAGCTGGTGGTGTTCAGGGGATCCTGCATTGCCAGAGTTCAAACTCGGGCTTTTAGCATGCAAAGCCTCTGTTTCAACAGTTCCTAGCAGCACAGATCGTGGCTGTAGTCGATTTAACATTCTTGTCTAATAGTTCTAAACTCTGGGTCATCAAAGGATTGGGCACTTCTTAAAATATTATTTTTTCTTTGAGAACCAAACATCCTTGTCTTCTCTGTATGCTGAGTCATTTTGGATTGTATTAAAGACATTTAAGATATTATGACATGAGAGGCTTTGGATCTTATTAAAATCCTCTGAAGAACATTGACATTTGTGTTTTAGAAGTGCCATTGCGTCCCGATCGCTTGTTCTGTAGCCCGTTCTGTGGGTGGTTGTTCTAATGTTAGTTTAGCTTTCACACTTCTGCTGTGGTATTTTGGGTCTGTCCCACATTTGTGCTACTTAGGTGTGCTGCTAAGTATTTGTGCTCAGATGAGGGCTGCAGTGTAAACTCTCAAAGCCTCGCCTATTCTGCATTGGGCGTGATGCAGGTTCATATCAAGAATTAGGGATTTTCTTTCTCCAGGAGTCAGAGTGATAGTACGGCGGGGAGGGTGTTTGCCTTGATGCAACCGACCTGGGTTCCACTCCTGGCATCCCGTACAGTCTGATGAGCTCTGTCAGGAGTGATTCCTGAGTGCAGAGTCAGGAGTAACCCCTGAGCAACCTGATGTAACCCAAAAAGCCAAAACAAAAAAAGAAAAAAAAAGAAAATTCCTTTCTTCAGTTCTCTCTTCTTCAGAATTTCTTCCTCTGAGAGAACCTTTTACTGATTCTAAGCCTGAAATGAGGAGGTTTTACTTAGAGGTTTATCAATCTGTATGCTTGTTGCTCTCATAGCTTTGTGACAGGGTCTCAGACTCAGGACAGTGGGGGAAAGAAAAAAAAAGAGAAGGATTCCTGCCATACTTTCGGTATTGCTCATAGCTCTCTTTCCTGAATTGTTCTGGCCAGAGATGCGGAGTTTCCTTCTTTTTTCTTTTTTTCCTTTCTTTCTTTTCTCTTTCTTTTATCTTTTTAATGGAATCACCTTGGGCTACACTTACAAAGCTTTCGTGATTGAACTTTAGTCATATAATGATCAAACACCCATCTCTCCTCCAGTGTACATTTTCCACTGCCAATATCCCCAGTATCCCTTCCCTGCCCCCCTCTCCAGGCCTACCCCTCCTCCTGCCTCTATGGCAGACAGCTTCCCTCTTACTCTCTCTCTACTTATAGGCATTATGGTTTGATGTGGAATTTCTTCTATTTTTTTATTTTATTGAATCACCATGTGGAAGGTTACATAGTTCTCAGGGTTATGTCAGTTATACAATACTCAAACACCCTTCCCTTCACCAGTGCCCATATTCCATCACCAACCACCCCAGTATACCTCCCTCCCACTCCTGTCCCCCCCAGTCCCCGCCCTTGTAAGTGATAAGTTTCACTTTGTTTACGCTTTATCTTGATTACATTCCATGTTTCAACACATAACTCACTATTGTTGCTGGAGTTTCCCCCCCAAAAAAAAGACAGTCCTACTGCCAAGGAAGCATTTGATAGTTAGTTTTCCGTTGCTGAGAATGTAGAGATATTAAGTCCCGCTGTTTGTTACATAACTTTTCTTTTTTTTCCCCCTCTTCCCGAGCCACTGAGTTCATGCCTGCTTAGTAATCCTCATAGTATAATTGACACCACGCTGCCTGACAAAGGGAAAAAAACCTAGAAAGATGGTTATTTCCCGTCATCAGCCGGCGTGGGGCTACGGCTTAGTTGATAGTCTAGCAGAATGTCTGCAAGCAGTTTCTGGAACCCAAAGTAGTGCGCTGGTATCGGCCCTGGCTCGAGACTCCACCAGCATCCCGCTGCTCCATGTACATAATAATTTTTTTTCCCTTATATCCTATTCCCATGCTACCAAGTCTGTGTCTGCTTAATGGACATCATACTATGGCTAATGCCACGCCGCATTTCTTCCTGAGAAAGAAGGATATTTCTTCTCCTCAGCCGGCGTGGGGATATGGCTTAGTTCAGTCTAGAGAGATGGCTACCACTTTGATTGCCTTCAATATTTCAACAAAAGACTTACTATTCTTGTTAGGATTTCCCCCCAAAGTCTGACCCGTTACAAAGGAACTATTTCATATTGCTGATGATTAGATGACATTAGGTTGTGTGGCCTCGGCAGCGGCCGCGCGGTTTTGGGTTTCTGTATAAAGTCCAGGGAAAGTTCTGCCAGAAATTACATCACTGCAAACTTTTACCCTTTTATGGTGCTCATAAGATGGAAAAACCTAGAGAGAGATACCCTTCCCCGCTGTCGCAGCCTGGCATAAACTCTCAGTTCATATTCTGGAAGTATTTCAGTGGGCTGCTGGTGTCCAAAGTAGCTCTTTTGGGCTCTTTGATCATGCTTGAGCGGCAGCAGTGGCAAAAGGGGCCTGATGTGGAATTTCTATTGGTGTTTTAGCTCTCTTGCTTTCTACTCTATGGCTCCATGAGTGAGGCTTTTAAAAAAAAATTTATTTTTATTTTTTATTTTTATTGTGAATCACTGTGGGGTGCAGTTAAAAACTTATGAACTTTCATGTTTGTATTTAGTTTATACCCCTCCACCAGTGCCCATTCTCCTCCACCAATGATCCCAGTATCCCTCCACCACCCCCATCCCAACCCCCACCACCCCACCCTGCCTCTGCGGCAGGCATTCCCTTCTGTTCTCTCTCCTTTTGGATGTTGTAGTTTGCAATAGAGGTATTGAGTGGCCATTATGTTCAGTCTATAGTCTTCTTTTAGTACGCAGCTTTCAACCCGAGTGGGTCCTCCCAACATTCTCTACTAGGTGTTCCCTTCTCTATCTCAGTTGCCTTTTCCCCCAGCATGTGAGGCCAGTTTCCAAGCTGTGGGGCAGACCTCCTGGTTCTTATCTCTACTACTCTTGGGTGTTAGTGTCCCATTCTGCTACTTTCTAATGAGTGGGGCTTTTTGGAGTCGCAGGGAAAAAGATAGAAGCCTGAAAACCCTATCTTCTTTTATTGGAGAGTGGGGTAGGGAGACGAGGGCCTCAGCTGGAGATACTCAGGGGCTATTCCCGGCTCTGTGCTCAGCAGTGGCCCCCGAAGTGCTCAGGAGACCATCTGTGATGCCTGGGATTTGAACCTGAGGTCTATGGGATGCAAGGCAAGTGCCTTAGCCCTTTTAGTATCTCTTTGGTCCAGGAAAGCCTATCCTTGGGTTATTGCTCCACATTATCATGCCCATTAGTATCTGTGTGATTTGGGTTACTTTTCAGAGTACTCAGGTCTTTGCAATTTACATCTGGTACAAAATTTTGCATTTTAACTAAAGAGAGGATGTCAGAGAGATAGAACAGAGGTTAAGCACATGCCTTACATGATGGACCTGGTTACATCCTTAGTACTACTTGGTCCCCTGAGCATCCCTGGGTGTAGCCCTGGAGGTCCCCCAAGTACCACTGAGGTGACTCAATTAATATTCTGCATCTCAAGGCCCAAGTAGCAGCATACCCTTAGGGTCCTGCTTTGAACCATCAGTTTAGGAGGCCAAGAATCTCGGGAAGTAATATCCAGACCTCCTAAGCAACACCTGGGAGATGCCACCCCCCTCCCCCCACCACTCCCCTGAACACACACACAGGAGAAAAAAAAAAGGGAGAAACAGGCTTTCCTGTAAAGAGCTTTCCCTGTCTAGTTTGGCACTGGGAATTCCTCCAATCCTTCTCTTTTAATGTTGCTATTGCTGAAATGACCGGGGGTTGTACACCAGCCTGACGATAGTGCTCACACTATTTTCTTTCCCAGTGCTCGCTGGGGTTGCACACAGGGTTGAGGTGCTCACACACTTGTGCACAGTGGTGCTCACTGAAGATTGCTCTCCTTCAGTGTGTTGTCTGCACAGTTGCTTTCTGGGGGTTGTGGCTCACAAGTCATGGTTGTGACTCTCAGCAGGGCTGAGCTTACTTCCTGGATGTGTCACTTCTGCATCTTTTTTTTGTTGCCTGCTGAGTGTCACACTGCTTTCAGTGTGTGGTGCATCCAGAAGTTGCTTGTGATGTGGGGTGGGGGGGGGATCACGGAGACCAGAAATGTCAGGACTGTGCTCAGTGCATGAGAGACCCCAGGGGTTTGAACTCAGGCCAGCATGATGCTTACAAAGCAGTTGCTCTAATCTATTGCCCTGTTCCTCAAGATCCTCTTGGAATACTTGTAACATGTTGTGTTCTTTTACTTTAGTGCTTTGATCCTTCTAGAATTAATACAGATGGGAGGAGGAATGTAGTGTTACCATCATTATCATTGTCATTACCTTCTTTTTACTTTAGTGTTTTGGTTTTGCAGCCACTCTCCGCAGTGCGCAGGGGTACTCCTGGCTCAGTACTTGGGGATTCTTCCTGGCAGTGCTGTGGAGGAGGGGGGGAATATGTGCTGCCAGGGATCAAATATGACATCCAAATAGGAGTTCCAGTCTTTTGAGCTAGCTCTCTGGCCTGCACTATTATTGTTGTTCATTTTTAAATTTAATTTTATTTTTATTGAGTCACTGTGAGATACAGTTACAAGGCTTTCGTGATTGGGATTAAGTCATACAATGTTCCAATACTGATCCCTCCACCAGTGTACATTTCCTACCACCAATATCCCCCATATCCCTATTGCCACCCCACCCTCTCCAGCCAGCCTCTATGAAAGGCACATTCTTCTCTCTCCCTCTCTCCCTCTCTCTCTCTCTCTCTCTCTCTCTCTCTCTCTCTCTCTCTTTCTCTCTCTCTCTCTCACCTTTGGGCATAATGGTTTGCAATACAGATACTGAGAGGCCATCATGTTTACCCACTTTCAGCACACATATTCTTCTTTTTTTTTTAATTTTATTGAATCACTGTGAGATAGTTACAAGTTTTCATGTTTGGGTACAATCTCGCAATGATCAAACACCCATCCCTCCACCAGTGCACATTCCCCACCACCGACATCCCAGGTATACCCCCCCTTTCCCACCCTCTCCCTGCCTCCATGGCAGACAATATTCCCCATACTCTCTCTCTACTTTGGGGCATTGTGGCTTGCAACACAGACACTGAGAGGCCATCATGTGTGGTCCATTATCTACTTTCGGCACGCATCTCCCATTCTGACTGATTCCTCCAGGCATCATTTTCTTAGTGATCCCTTCTCTATTCCATCTGCCTTCTCCCCTTCACTCATAAAGCTGTCTTCCAGCTTTATGGGACAATCCTCCTGGCCTTTGTATCTATCTACTGTCCTTGGGTGTCAGCCTCATGTGATGTTATTCTATACTCCATAAATGAGTGCAGTTCTTCTATGTCTGTCCCTCTCTTTCTGACTCATTTCACTTAGCATGATACTCTCCATGCCTATCCATTTATAAGCAAATTTCATGACTCCATCTTTCCTAACAGCTGCATAGTATTCCGCTGTGTAGATGTACCAAAGTTTCTTTAACCAGTCATCTGTTCTCGGGCACTCGGGTTGTTTCCAGACTTTGGCTATTGTGAACAGTCAGCACACATCTTCCATCCAGAGCGATGCCTTCCAACCATCACTGTTATTTGTAATAGTCCCTTATATATCCTCACTGCCCTCTTCCCTAGCCCTTGAGACATGCTTCAAAATATGTAGCATTAATCCTGGCCCTTGTTACTACTGTCCCTGGGTGTTTGTCTCATACTATGCTTCGTTATTCATTTTTATTAGTAGACAACTTTGGTAGGAAGCTAAATCAGACTGTGAGTGAGAAGGGCATAAAATTTGTAATTAGGTCAGTTGGGGTTTAGATGGCTTCATCACTTATAAGTTTGTGATCTTTGAAGCTGCCTCCCTGATTGCATCCTCACTGGGATAGTGGTTAATGGTAACAAATGTCCAGTTTGTGCCATTGCTGCATTAGGTGGGAAAATGCCAGTAAAATATTTGGCACCTAAGGACTTAATAAACAGTACTGTGACCATGATGATGATGGTAATTATTGTTTTTATAAGTAATGAGACAAAGTCATCACACTATGATGAATCCGGTACAAATGAAATCTTGGTGCAATATTTCCTACTCAGAGTCCATACTTCCAAATTCATGCAAAGCTACTCTCTATGCAGAATGCAGGTGAAGACTGAGTCAGTGAGAGATTGGGATCATCTGATCAAAATTAGGGACTGGAGCATGTGCTTCGTAGAATTCCACCCATACCTCCTCCCTCCATTAATTTCAGTCGACAAAGAAATCGAAGACGCATCCTCTTGAAACAAATTTGGTATGGGATCATATCTGACAGTGCTCATGGCTTCCAGCTCTGCGCTCAGGAATCACTCCTGGCAGACCTCTGAGGACTGTATGAGGCACTGAGAATTGAACCTGGATCAACCACATGCAAAGGAGGTGCCTGGCCCATTGTGCTATCTCTCTGGCCTCTCCCCACATTTTCTAAAATGGTGCTTTTAAAAAAAATTTTTTTTTATTAGTGAATCACTGTGAGGTACAGTTACAGACTTACAGACTCTTGTGCTTGTGTTTCAGTCATAAAATGCTTGAGCATCCATTCCTCGACCAGTGCCCATTCTCTACCACTGATGATCCCAGTATCCCTCCCCCCACATTCCTCCCCACCCCACCCCCCCGCGTCTGTGGCAGGGCATTCCCTTTTGTTCTCTCTCTCCTTTTGGGTGTTGTGGTGGTCTGTAATAGGGGTATTGAGTGGCCATCGTGTTCCATCTATAGTCTACTTTCAGCATGCATCTCCCATCCCTAGCAGATTCTCCAACCACACTTTACTTGGTGTTCCCTTCTCTATCTGAGATGCCTTTTCCCCCCCAGCATGTGAGGCCGGCTTCCAAGACGTGGAACAAACCTCCTGGTCCTTATCTCTACTATTCTTGGGTGTTAGTCTTCCATAAAATGGTGCTTTTAAAAGTTTGATCAGATTATCTGGTGTCTTTGCTAAGATGAAAATGCCTGAGCCCCATATCTGACCTAGAAAATTGGATCTGTGTGGGCAGGGTCTAGGAATATAAAATGACCAGACTCCCAAGTAATCTTTTCTGCAACAAAATTTAAAAAATGTTTCTCTAGAAGGAAAAGGGAAAAGGTGGGGCTGGAGAGGTAATATGCAGTGAAGACCCTGACTTTGCATATGCAGTCAAGTCCAGTTTGATCCCTGACGTTATACGTGGCCCCCTGAGCACCACCAGCTGTGAACCCTGAGCACAGATACAGGAGTAGCCCCATAGCACTTCTGGGTGTGATCCAAAACAACAACAACAACAACAACAACAACAACAACAACAACAACAGATGACGACCTTTACCTAATTATAATTTCTAGTACCTCTGTGGCTCACTTTTTTTTTTTTTTTGCTTTTTGGGTCATACCCGGCATTACACAGGGGTTACCTCCTGTTTTTGCACTCAGGAGTTACTCCTGGCGGTGCTCAGGGGACCATATGGGATGCTGGGATTTGAACCCGGGTCGGCCGCGTGGAGGTAAACGCCCTACCCGCTGTGCTATTGCTCCAGCCCCTGTGTGGCTCACTTCTGATCCACTTCTCTGTCCTCCAGGCTATCATCCTCTTCCCATTGAATTCAGTCCAAAAGTGAATTCAAAGACTCAGTACCCATAAGCATCTGGAGCTGCTTTTTTTTTTTAATTTTTATTAGTAAATCACCATGGGGTACAGTACAAACTTAATGAACTTTCATGTTTGTATTTGGTTTACATCCCTCCACCAGTGCCCATTCTTGGAGCTGCTTTCTTATGGGATCCCGATTCTAATCCAAGTTTCTTTTTAAAAATGTTATTATTAATTCATTTAAAAAATTAAGGCATCTTTGTTTACAATACTATTAAAGTCCCCGATTTAGAAGGATTAGCACAGTGCTACCAAGACGGCCCTCCATAGTCTCACACTGTTCCTCTTTTTTCCCTCCCCTCCATCCCCCCCACCCCCGCCCAAGTTCCCTGTTGTATTTATCAAATCGCTGGATATTTTGTACAAGGGATTGTTTAATCCCTTCTTTGTTTGTTTCTTGGTATTCTGCGTATAAATGAGATCATCTGGGGTTTATTTTTCACTTTCTGACTCCCTTTGCCTAGCAGGACACCCTCCAGTTCCATCTGCATTGCAACAGCAAACTACACAATTTCATCTTTTCTCAGAGCTGAGTGGTATTCCATTGTGTATATAGAGCACAATTTCTTCATCTGCTCCTCTGTCTGGGCACGCGAATTGTTTCTAGATCTTGGCTACTGTAAATAGTGCTGCGATTTCAAGAAAAAAAAATAGTGCTGCGATGGATATAGGCTTGTACATGTCTTTTGGGATTAATGTTGTTGTGTTTCTGGGGTATAGTACAAGTTTCTTATGATGATCAATTTTAGGTGTTAACTTGATTGGGTCATGGAGTACTCAGTTGGGGTTGGACATTATTCTGGATGTGATTCTGGCAGTGTTTTGAGTGACATTGACTTTTGAATCAGAAAACTGAGTCAAACAGATTGATCACCCTAAAATAGATGGACTTTATTCAAGCCACTAAGGGCTTGAATAGAGCAAAACCGTGGGGGAGAAGCAGAATCAGTTCTTTCTGGTTGTCTATGAGCTGGAATATCTAGACCTAAAACTGTCCCAGCATTTATTAGTCTTCATCTTGCTGACAGTGGCTTTTTTTTTAGATTTTTAATTTAATTTAATTTTTATAAAGTAGTTCACAATATTTGATTAAATTTAATATTTGAACACCAATCCCACTACCATTATACCTTCCCACCACCATTATACCTTCCCACCACCATATTTTGGATGTTCCCATCCCAAACCCCAGCCACTGGCCCAAGGCAGAACCGAAATAATTTATTTTGTATTGTTTATTGTGAATAAACCAACCGCAGCTTGAGTCTTCTCAGTCCCCCATAATGGTGTGAACCAGTTCCCTATGGTGTATCTCTTTATACTAAAGAACAGACATCTTTCATTGAGGAACTCTTACCACAGCTTCCTACTTCCTGCTTGGTTCCTGGCTCACCATCTCCAAGTTTTGTCCCTTTGGTCATGCACTTGGCTCTCAGGAATGGACTTCCTGTCCAATGGTTTACAGACACATGTTTCCATGACTCCCCGAGACTTTCAGAATGAAGCATCAGCCTTCCTTGACTGGCCCAGGTACCTTCTTGTCACCCTCTCAGCCTCCACTCCCCTGATCTGTAATAACTCCTCCCGGGCTCTCCTCCCTGTCCACCACGCAGACACTTATATTTCCTGCTTCCTGTTTCCCTGCTGCCTGGGATGCCCTCATCCTTCAAATGTGTCAGGCTCACTAGCTAACTCCCTTTGATCCTTTAAGACTTCATTCAGTCCTCAACTCCCCCAGAGTAGTCCCTGACAGAGCTGAACCAGAATTTGCCTCTGTTGACCTAAGAATGCTATTTCAGACCCAGAGAGGTAGGGTAGTGGGTAGGGTACTTGCCTTGAATTAGTAGATCAGATGGGTGGTTAGATGGATGGATGTTGGTTGGATGGATGGATGGATGGATGGATGGATGGAAGAATGGATGGGTGAATGGATAGATGAGTAGATGGATGAATGGATGGATGGATGGATGAAGGAATAGATGGATGGTTGGATCTGATGGTCTTAGTTTTTTTTTTCTTCCTTGGGTCACACTTTGGTGATGTGTCTGACCTGGGTGTGATCCTTGGCACCTGATAAGGTTCTCAAGCACAGCCTCTTCCAGGAGTGATCCCTGAGCAGAGAGCCAGGAGCAAGCCCTGAGCACTGCTTGGTGTGGCCTAAAAATGGAAAATAAGAAAATCCTCAGTGTCCCTCAATACTAGGCTTTGTGTGCGTGTGTGTGTGTGTGTGTGTGTGTGTGTATGTGTGTGTCTTCCACTGAATCATAAGTCCCTTAACCTATTTAACTTTGTAGTCCTAAACCCTAAAATGTGGCTGGTGCTGACCTGACTGTTGATGGAACACACCCAAGTCCTTGCAAAGGGAGCTCCTGCTTATCTGATATCAAGCTCTTTTGTTTGTTTGTTTTGGGGACGCACCCAACAGTGCTCAGGGCTTATTCCTGGCTCTGCACCCAGGGATCACTCCTGAGGGCTCAGGCATTGAAGCCAGGTCAACCACTTGCAAGGCAAGGGCCCTACCCACTATACTATCTGTGACCCCCACGGAGATCTTTTTTTTTTCTTTTTGGGTCACACCCAGCAATGCACAGGGGTCACTCCTGGCTCTGCACTCAGGAATTACCCCTGGCGGTGCGCAAGGGACCATATGGGATGCTGGGATTTGAACCCGGGTTGGCCGCGTGCAAGGCAAATGCCCTACCTGCTGTGCTATCACTCCAGCCCCCCCCCCACACCAAGATCTTTTAGAGCACCTACCCCCATTGGTTCTGTTCTCTACTCCCTGGTGTCCACTCCATCTCTCCTTATCACCAATCTTTTCCTCCCCAAATGGGCACCCGGACTTTGATTTTTAGTTTGTACCTTGATTTGAGCTGCTTCCTTTCTGTCTCTGCCTTTTCCCTCCTGCTGGCTGTCTGGTTTGCACAGTCTCCTAGCACTTCTAACGAGCACCTGCTTCACAGGACTGTTTGAACTCCAAAGCCCAGCTCTCCTCACCAGACCATCTTGTTGCCTCAAAAAGCCCTATCATCTTCAAATTCCTTGGTTTTACTTCAGAGGCATTAAGCATTATTTAAATTTTATTTGAGTATAATAATACCTTGACCACAATGTCCTTCATAACAAAACAACAAATGTGAACATTTGTGTGGCGAGGTGAAGTTTACAAGATGTTTTCACGAATTTGTTTCCTGCAGTCATCATCACAATCTCCCACAATGGGTTATTAGCTCCATTTTACAGTTGAGGAAACGAAGGCTCAACATAGTTAAATGAACGGCTTGTGGCCTTGCAGGCAGGGAGTGAGAAAGCAGGAATCTCAGTTGCAACCTTCTGACTCTAGGGCTCCTCAGGATATTAAAGCATTAGAGATAGCTCATGAAAAACAGGTGGAGCTGATTGTGAAACCTGCTTAAACACATACAGCAGTCGGGATGGAGAAGGGACCCTTATGGCAATGATGGTTGGAAGGGATCACTCTGGAGGGGAGATGTGTGCTGAAAGTGGGTAAAGGGCCAAACATGATGGCCTCTCGGTATCTGTATTACAAACCATAATGCCCAAAATCAGAGCGAGAAAGGAAGGGAGAGAGAGAGAGACAGAGAGAGAGAGAGAGAGAGAGAGAGAGAGAGAGACAGACAGACAGACAGACAGACAGAGATAGACAGACAGACAGACAGAGACAGACAGACAGACAGAGACAGAGACAGAGAAGTGCCTGCCATAGAGGAAGACTGGGGGATAGAGAGTGGCAGGGGGGCATATGGGAGGGGTATATTGGTGGCAGGAAATGTACACTGGTGGAGGGATGGATGTTGGAACATTGTATGACTGAAACTTAATCATGGAAACTTTGTAACTGTACCTCATGGCGATTCAATTAAAAAGAAAAAAAAGGAAAAAGAAAAAATTAATAAATACCTTCTCCAATGCCATCCTCTACTGTTGGTATAACTTAAAGCCCTTCAGTTAAGTTCACGATTCTTCCATGATTGTTCTCCTTCAGGGAGCCCTTTAGTTTCTCCTCCAGTTACGTGAGAATCTGTTAGGACCCTGACCTCACTCTTACTCCACATTTTATGAATCTCTACCATTTCACTTGCTTTAAACATCAAAGGTCGCTCATAGCTTACTGCTCTTTTGTGGGGCGGGTACACCTGGCGATTCTCAGGGTTTCTCCTGGTTCTGTGCTTAGGGATCACTCCTGGCGGTGCTCAGAGGATCATATAAGTGCTAGGGATCAAGAGGTTGACGATGTGTAAAGCAAGCACACTACAAGCTGTACTAAATCTCTGGTCCTCTTACTGCTCTTTGATTCAACCTCCTCCCTCTATCTTTAACTGCCTTTTGCTGCCTTTTCAGTACCTCCTTTCTCTCCAACTTCAGGCATCACTTCTACTCTGGAGTGATTCTAACACCCAACTCTACCCTCAACGTCTCTGCTTCCTTCATGACGTTATTGAGTAAGTCACACACTTTTGTCTCCTCTATCCCTTTGCAGCAGTGTTGTTTTGATGATCCATGTCTCTTTGGGGAGTGTTCTACAGCCCTTCAAGTTAAAAATGATGCCCAAGTCTTCCTGTACTTTTGTATACAGCTCAACACACAGTAAAAGTTAATTGAACAAATAGATCAGATGAGGGGCTAGCTGCCTGGCAGGACTTAGTTTTATTTATTTTTTAACCTTTAGGTCACACCTGGTGATACTCAGGGATTACTCTTGGCTGTATTCGGGAAGACCATATGGGATGCTGCTGTATACAGAGCAATCTCCTTACCCACGATACTAATTTCTCAAGCCTTGGGCTCAGTTTTTGGATGTATAGATAGATGAATGGATAGGTAAATGGATGGGAGGAGATATGGCTAATTGAATGGATGGATTGCTAGATGGGTGCATGGAACAATGAGAGCTTCAAGACCCAGACAAGCAGTGATGTAGAGCCAGCCTTGCTGGTGTACTGTCATGGGTTCAAATCCCTGGTGTCTCACATGTGCCAAACACAATCTTGGCAGCTTTATTGTAGCAATCCCCGGTGCTGCAAACAATTTGTTTCTTTTTTGTCATTGTTTTTTTTGGGGGGGACAGCACACCCCTCAGTGTTTGGGGGTCAATCCCAGTAGTTCTTGGGGGACTCTGCAGTGCTGGGGATTGAACTCAGTTCTCCCACATGCAAAGCATGCACTCCAGCCCTTTGAGCCATCTCCCCAGGCCCAGAAAATGATCTCTGGTTGCATCAGAGCCAGGTGTATGCAAATAGCAGGAGATGTGGGTGTGATCTCTGGAGAGTAGAGCACTAAAAGCTCCTAATGCCCTCCTGATGAGCACTGCAGTCACTCCCATGGGCACTATAGTCATAACTTGTGGACCTCAGCTAAGAGTGTGACCCCCCCCACTGCAAGCACTCGTGCAAGCCCAGAAAGAAAAGGATGGCAAACTGAGGCGAGCAGCCCAGCCTGGTGTGGAACAGTCAGAAGTAGGACTCTGGCAAGCACCCGCAGCCAGGGCTATGTGCAACCTGTGGTCATAATAACAGCAGCAGCAACAGCGGTGAAGGGGAAGGGGTGGGGCAGGGGATTGTGATTTCAAGATGACATTTAAAATTGTTTTCCTTTTCAAATTATCTAATGCTTCCTTTTCAGCAGATCTGACTTTAGGGGAGAGACTCTCCAAACAATAATAGTGAGTTTTGTTGAAATATTGTATGCAATCAAAGTGAAAGTAAAGTGAAATTTATTAGTTACACAGGCGGGGGGGGGGGTAAGGGTGGGGGGGCTAGGGGCGTGGGGGTGTTAGGGGTATGGGGGGGCGGGGTGGAGCTATACTGGGATTCTTGGTGGTGGAATATGAGCACTGGTGAAGGGATGGGTATTCGAGCATTGTATAACTGAGATTTAAACCTGAAAACTTTGTAACTTTCCACATGGTGACTCAATAAAAAATTAAAAAGAAAATAAATAAAAAAATAAAACTAAAAAAAAATAAAATAAAATTGTTTTACTTTTATTAAGACACTGTGATTTACAAAGTTGTCCGTAACACAGTTGTTTCAGGCATACAGTGTTTCATTACCAGTATGAAACCATCTATGACTCTCCCTTCACCAATGTCCCCAGGTTTCCTGCCACTCTCACAGCCTGTCTCCTCAGCAGGCATATAACAAATTCATTTTTATATTGCTTGCTCCAACACAAGTTAAACGGCAAATGGAATTATCAGAAAATAAATCACTGAGTCAGCTTGTGAGGATTGGTTGCCATATGATTTCAAGCGATGTAAATAAAGAATTCATTTAATACAATATAGTGCTTCTTTACATAAATAAGTTTCAACTGTGGCATCTAAAATGTTGCATAACATTTTAGTTTTGTTTTCCGGGTAGAGCCTGGCAAGCTACCCGTGTTGTATTCGATATGCCCAAAACAGTAACAAGTCTCCCAATGGAGACATTACTGGTGCCCCCTCGAACAAATGGACGAACAACAGGACGACAGTGCAGTGCTACAGCGCTATTCTGAGGATGGCTGCCCCAGGGCCGACATTGTAGGTGCTCAGTAAGAAGTGAGTGCATGAAGGGATAAGCAAAGTTCTCTAGTCCATTCTACCTAAGTTTGTCCTCCAAAGGTCGTTAGGAAGCCCTTGTGGAATTAGCACAACCAAGGAGAGACATCCAGTTGGGTAGAGAACATGGCTAGCACCCCGAGAGGCCGCTTTTGGAATACCTTACTAGGTGTGCCTGGCTCACTGCTTCCAGGGGCTATTTGTCCCCCCAAAACTTTCAGTTTACCTTAATGCACTCTTACTCCCCACGAGGCAGTCACGTGGGGAAGAAAGCAACTGTTTTTTACAAAACCAAACCAAAACCAAAATCCTGTCTGTCTAGGACTTTGTAAGCTATAGAAAAATGCAAAATGATGGTGTCCTGAATATGACAGATTGTTATTTATTCATTTGTTTGTTTGCCCCTCTCAGAGAGCCTGGCAAACTACCGAGAGTATCCCGCCTGCACGGCAGAGCCTGGCAAGCTACCCATGGTGTATTCAATACGCCAAAAACAATAACAAGTCTCACAATGGAGACGTTACTGGTGCCTGCTCGAGCAAAGACAGTTTGTTTGCAGGTAGAGGGGCACAGTCATCAGTGCTCAGGGGCTATTGCTGGCTCTGTGCTCCGGAGTGACCCCTGGGGGTGCTGGGGGGACTGTATGCCAGGTCGGTGGGATACCTTACCCACTGTACTATCTCTGTCCCCAGACTGTCATTTGAACTCAGTTGGGTTGTAAGAAGTGACAGAACCAGACTTTCTCTTTCTTGTTTCTCCACCTTCCTGTTGGTTCAAGGCGAGGACTCAAGTTCCAAGCCACCATTGTCTCTAAGAGAGAACAGGAAGGGATAAAGGATAAAAGGAAATGAAACCATGTTCTAGGGATTTTCTAAGACTCGCAGAAACTTTTTTCCTCAACACTTTTTGTTGTTGTTATTGTTGTTGTTGCTGTTTTGGGGCCACACCTAGTGGTACTCAGGGCTAACTCCTGGCTTTGTGCTCAGGTTTGTTCCTGGCTGAGCTCAGGGAGTTCTGGATCAGACTTGGGTCGACTGCATTTTGCAACGCAAGCACCGTACCCAGTGTACTGTCTCTCTGCCCTGCTCTCCCCGCCCGTCTCCCCAGTGCTCCCATTTATATCTCATTGGTAGAACTTAGCTATAGATCACTGTATCACAGTCATCCTGTTGTTCATTGATTTACTCAAGCAGGCACCAGTAACATCTCCATTTATCCCAGCCCTGAGATTTTAGCAGCCTCTCCTTACTCATTTTTCCCAACGATTGGAAGCTTTTTTCAGGGTTAGGGGAATGAGACCTGTTATTGTTACTGCATTTGGCATATTGAATATGCCACGGGGAGCTTGCCAGGCTCTGCCATGCAGGCAGGATATTCTTGGTAGCTTGCCGGGCTCTCCGAGAGACATACATATATATATATATATATGTATATATTTCCCTTTATGATGATGAGCTGGGCTGGAGCGATAGCACAGTGGTTGGGCTTTCGCCTTTCACGTGGCCAACCCATGTTCGATTCCTCTGCCCCTCTCGGAGAGCCCGGCAAGCTACTGAGAGTATGGAGACCGAGTGGCAGAGCCTGGCAAGCTACCGGCGCGTATTGGATATGCCAAAAACAGTAACAATATGTCTCTCAATGAGAGATGTTACTGGTGCCCGCTCGAACAAATCGATGAGCAACGGGATGACAGTGACAGTGACAGTGATGATGTTGAGCGGCTGTGTGGTCCAGGAATATGTTCACTCATGCATGAGGCTCGGCCCAAGCATGTGGAACGTGGCCTGAAGCATGGCGGTGGTGGGGTAGTGGAGGTCAGCTGCCGGGGCTGGGTCCCGTGGGGCGGGGAGAGCTCTCACCCACCCCGCCTCTGGGGCACCCCTGGTGCGGAGTTCGGTGGCATGGTTCTGTGTCATGGTCTCATGTTATGTTTCCTTCTGGGAGAAGCAGCTGTGCTTATCGTAGCTATAGATAAGACCAAAAAAAAAAAAATAGGTTTTGTTGCTTTGTTGAAGCTGAGCGCTCCACTCCTAAGCCGCAGATAGGAAACGAGAGGATCTCTCATTTCAATGCTGCCTGCAAGGGCAAGACAATTCTTAGGTCGGGCATCAGGACTGACCCTGCTGTGGTCTGGGCTGTGGTCCTGGTCGGGGGTTGTGGAAGGAAGACTTGGTGTTCACGCCGCTGCCTGATGCACGTCCACAATTCTCAGATCCAGGATATGATCTTGGGTAAGTTAGGCTCTCAGATGTGGTATGCCGGGCGTGCAGCACTGGCCCAGCTCTCCCTAGCGACGGCCACACCCAGCAACCCAGCCCATATCTAAGCATGCTCTGGCCAGCTCGGGTTCCCTCCCTCTGCACATGATGTTTCCGGAGTGCAGAATGCACTTTCCACCCCCACCCCCCACCCCGCAGGAAAACTCCCAAACACGGTGCTTTCCCCAGGCTCCCCTCCTATGTGGATGGCCTCTATCAACCCTTCTTTGTGCTCATCTTAGGGTGCGGTGTCGATAATTTCCCCCTCTCCCAATCGCACAAAGGGTTCAGCCAGTAATGCAACTCACAAGCGGAGTTTAGTAAGCCAGCTAGCTAGCTGGGGTCAAGCTTCTAGGCACGCAGGCCCAAGCAAGACCCCGAGCAAGGGAAAAGCTGCAAGTTTTATCGTTGATGTTTACGTCTGCTTACATCCTAACCCGCATGTACGAATTTTAACAAAAACGTACGTGACAATGCAAGTTTCATGATTCATTCATGATTCAGAAGAAAACATAATTTCAAGTAGTGCAAGCAAGCAGTTACAGATAGGTGATCTAGACATGTCTTCAGAACATTCTGGCAGCTACTCACCCTGCTTGTGTCTGGGTGGCTTCTATAGACAGTTGAATAGTGGTTATGAAACTATTTGCCAAGGCCGAGTTTTCAGCCCAACTGACCTTCCCTCGAAGATGGCCAGGGGGAGAAGCAGGGGTTTTAAGAAAAACAAAAAGGTTTAAGTAAAACAGGATGTGGAGCAGGAACCGGGCATGATGGAGTCGCTCCTGCCCTGCTTCATGTCCAACAGTCACACCAAGCCTTCCTTTCCCCCATGCTTTCATTTGCTTGTTTGTTTTTTCTTTCTTGGGTCACACCCAGCGATGCTCAGGGGTCACTCCTGGCTCTGCACTCAGGAATTACCCCTGGCCATGCTCATTGGACCATATGGGATGCTGGGAATCGAACCCGCCATATTGGATATGCCATTGGTAGCTTGCCAGGCTCTGCTGTGCAGGCAGAATACTCTCGGTAGTGCTGGGCTCTCCGAGAGGGACGGAAGAACCGAACCCGGGTTGGCCGCGTGCAAGGCAAATGCCCTACCCGTTGTGCTATCACTCTAGTCCCTTTCCCCCATGCTTTCTTGTCTTCATCTGCTCACGCGTCTTCCCTGTTGCTGATCACTCTGTTTAAGAGAATAACCCTCGGGGGCCGGAGAGCTAGTATTGGAGTGGAGGTACTTGCCTTGCATATGGCCAACCCCAGTTTGGTCCCTGGCACTGCCAAGGAGTGATCCCTGAGCAAAGAACCAGGAGTCAGCCCTGAGCACAATCAGGAGTGGCCTCAATTTTGTCCCTCAAATAGAAGAGAAGCCCTTATTCCTCTCTTGCCCTCTTTTGTTTTATTCAAAGAGCTTAACCTCACCTGTCATTCTCTTGAGTTCTCTTTTTTTCATGTATTGTTTTTTGGTTTTGGACTTGAGTGATAGCACAGCAGGTAGGGTGTTTGCCTTGCACGCAGCCGACCCGGGTTCGATTCCTCTGTCCCTCTCGGAGAGCCCAGCACTACCGAGAGTATTCCAGCTGCATGGCAGAGCCTGGCAAGCTACCTGTGGCGTATTCAATATGCCAAAAACAGTAACAACAAGTCTCACAATGGAGATGTTACTGGTGCCTGCTTGAGCAAATTGATGAACAATGGGACAACAGTGCTATTTTTTGGTTTTGGTCATGAGAAACTACTATTTTTGAGTTCTTTTTTTTTTTTATTTGTTCAGTCATTGATTAAGCTGATTGAATTGGGCATGAACTCCACATCACTTTTTCATTTTATTGTATCACCATGAGATAGAGTTACAAAGCGTTTGTGTTTGAGATTCAGCCATACAATGATGGAACACCCATCCCTCCACCAGTGCACATTTTCTACCACCAATGTCCCAAATATCACCCCCCATCCCAGTCCTCACTCTGCCTCTATGGCAGACAATTTCCCCAATACTCTCTCTCTAATTTTGGGTGTTATGTTTTGCTCTAATTTTCCCACCACCATTCAAACCTACCTGCCAGGGGCAGATGCTAGATAATATATTTTCCATAACTCATTTTGAATATCACGAAAGCTCATGTGGCTGCGGTTGTAAATGTAAATTTCTAGGTTGTAAATGGTTGGGTTCCAGAGACATCTCTGTATGACACTAATCCATTTTGGGATTCAATCGGGAGTCTCTGGGCAAGGGCTGTTGCTGCACTAAGACGGCACCCGGAGGCAAATTGTGGGTGTGACAGCCAGTTTTCTGGGCGGGTGGGAACCTGGGAGGGACAGCCTGGGTCCTCTGCCACCATACGGGCTGGAGATTCAGTCCTGAACCCGCATACCTGGGTCTTGCTTGTGGAAGCTCTTGGTCACCGGGATTCCATCTGGAGTAGGCAGGGAAGCTACACCTGCTCCATCTGGGGTGCCCTGGTGATATTGGCTTGGTATGGGGCCCGGAGAGACCTCCAGCACTGTAGTGTCTTCTGGGACTTGCCTCTGTGTCTCTGGGCCAGAGATGTTGGTGCGCTAAGATCCACATTACAAAATTTTCAGTAGATTATATCTTGGTAAGGTTCGTTCTGAGATGGTGGAGTCAGGCTTGGGGTATGGTGGTAATTTTGGATTTCGGAAGCAAGTGGCTGCTGTGGACTCTTCTGGGGGTGGGTACAGGCCAACCCGCCCCCTCCAGTTTACTCTGGTCTGTTCAGCCAAGTATGGGCCCGAGTTTAACTGTAGCTTTTGATCTCTTTCGAGATTTATTTAGGGGTCTCTGAAGCAAGGCTGGCAGTAGAGCTTACAGGGTGGTGCTGTAGTTGGTTAGTGGGGGTGACTGCCAGTACTTCTACGTGCATTGGGAAGTGTGGGGAGGTAGCCCATTCCAACTCTGTGAAAGTCTGGAGATTTCCATCACAAAACCCGCGTACCAGAATTTTCAGCAGATTATCTTGGTGAGGTCTGTCCTGAAATGGTGGAGTCAGGCTGGGGGTTTGGCGGTGATTTTGTTTTGTGGAAGCAAGTGGCTGCTGGAAATTCTTCCAGGTTATCTGCTTGGGTGAGCCACCAGGACAACCTGGCCCCCCTCCGATTTACCCCAGTCTGTTTAGCCATGCTCTGATTTGAGATTAACTGTGTCTTTTAATCTCTTTAGAGATTTATCTATGGGTCTCTGAAATAAGGCCAATAAATGAGCTTGTATAGCTGAGCCGGAGGTGGTTTGTGGGCATGGCTCCCATATACCTAACTTTTGGCCATTTAATTTCTTGGTAAACTTGGAACCAAGTTGTTGGGGTCTGGCCAAAGGCAAAGTGGCAATTTTGGGTATCAGGAAGCCTGAAGACACCATCAGGCTGCTGATGCACTAGCCCTGCAGGTACAGGTTGACCTGTTGGTGGCACCATACCCCCAGATTTTTGAATTCTTTTTTTTTTGTCCCCACCCCAGATTTTTGAATTCTTAATAGTTATTTATCTTAAGAAGAACAAAAAAAGAGAATTTCTAGGAATTCTTGAGAATTTGTCAAATCATATTATTCCTTTTGAAGATCTGAAAGTAGTCTTTCATCAACCATTTAAAAATAAATAGTAATGAGTGAACATGAAATACATAGGAAATCATTTTTCTGAGATCTTTACATACATGTGTAGCAATATCATGGAAAGAATTTTATATCTTATATTTATCTTATATTTTCTTTCCATTGATAATTTAGTTGTGCTTTTTTTTTTTTTTTTGCTTTTTGGGTCACACCCGGCAATGCACTGGGTTACTCCTGGCTCTGCACTCAGGAATCACTCCTGGTGGTGCTTGAGGGACCATATGGGATTCTGGGAATTGAACCCGGGTCGGCCGTGTGCAAGGCAAACGCCCTACCCACTGTGCTATCGCTCCAGCCCCTGTGCTTATTTTTTCTTACCTCTATTTTCCTTTTTCATTTCCATGCTACTCAGTATTAAGTATTTTCTCATATCTTGCTTCATGGTTATATAATCAAATCAAGTACATATAAGACATGCACGCACTTGTATAATTCCTTTAAAAATTTTCTGTTTTTTTTTGGTCATACCTGGCGATGCTCAGAGGTTACTTCTGGCTCTACACTCAGGAATCACTCCTGGTGGCACTCAGGGGAACCATGTGGGATGCCGGGGATCAAACCCGGGTTGGCCATGTGCAGGGCAACCGCTCAACCCCCGTACCATTGCCCCAACCGTTACTGTTTTATAAAATAGATATATTATATATTGCTTGGATTTTGCCTTTCTCACTTAAGTATATAATGGAAATTCTTCCAGGTTAAGATATAGAATACACTTGAGGACAAAAAGCACAGTATAATATTTTTATTGTTATGTAGTTCTTTCCTTCCTTCCTCCCTCCCTCCATCCCTTCCTCTCTTTTTCTTTTTTTCTCTCTCTTTTTCTTCTTTCTCTCTTTCTTTCTTTTTTCTCTCTTTCTTTTCTCTCTCTTTCTTTCTTCTTTTTTTCTTTCTTCCTTTCTTTCTATTTATTTTTCTCTTTCTTTCTCTCTTTCTTTCCCACAATGGCTATGCTCAAGGCTTTGGTTCTGTGCTCAGGAGTCGCTCCTGATAGGCTTTGGGGCAGGGACCATATGTAGTATTGAGAATCAAATTCAGCAAGTTGGCTCCATGCAAGACAAGTACCTTACCTGCTGTACTGTCTCTCTAGTCCTATAGCACATTTCTTACTAATGGGCATTTCTCATTTTTTTTTGCCATTTCTATTCTATAATTTGCTTTTTTTATATGTAAATACTTTTGAATCACATGTTAATGTCTATTTGTTACATTCCATATAGAGGATAGTGGAATTTATAGTATATTATGGTATGTGTGGACTGGAGTGATAGCACAGTGGGTACGCTGTTTGCCTTGCAAGCGGCTGACTTGGGTTTGATACCTTCATCCCTCTCGGAGAGCCTGGCAAGCTACCGAGAGTATCCCACCTGCATGGCAGAGCCTGGCAAGCTACCCGTGGTGTATTCGATATGCCAAAAACAGTAACAATAAGTCTCACAATGGAGACGTTACTGGTGCCTGCTGGAGCAAATCGATGAACAAATGGGACAACAGTGCTACAGTGTTATGGTATGTGGCCAGAATGGATATGCTAGATAACTTTCCAAAGCATTATAACAATTCACATTTCTATCAGTGATGCCTAAGAATGATCCTTTTCTCTGTGGATGTGGGGGACAGGGAAAGCAAGAAACCAAACAGAGAACTGTGTGCCATAAAAAGATGAAGAATGTTGCTACACTCCTTCTAGGCCTTCTAGACCTGTGGCTTTTCACACATTGAGAGAATTAAAATCTGTAGCTATTTGTTAATTCTTCTGGTTCAAAAAGGTGATAAGATTTTTCTTCTCTCTTCAATCTGGTCAAAACGATAGTAATCTGGATTGGATTCTCAGGCTAAACTTAAGTGCAAGAGACACTGAAAAGCTATTTCCCTACGTACTTATATTTCTAAAGGGATCAAACACAGACTTACAGACATCCCTGGGTTGTGGAGCCTAGAACCGTGGGACTTAGCTGACGTGAGAAACAGGTCTGGGTTTTACACTCCAAAAGGTTAGAGTGAGAATCAGGCTCCTGCCCTCTCTCTCTCTGGTGCTTTGCAGAGAGAAGCAACGATGCCTTTGTCTCCTCTATGTCCAAATGGAGAGTCTGGTGTTTTCCATTCTCATCTCCAGGGTGAAACATGCCACTCCCAAGACACGTCTGCTGGCCAGGTGCTAGGAAAGGACCGTCAGGCTGTCCATCTGGCTGTATCAATAACGAGTTCTCTCCTGACCCCACGGTTCTGCAGGATCCACAAGCACTGATTGCAAACACTGCTTTTTTTTTGTTTGTTTGTTTGTTTTTGGTTTTCTGGGTCACGGCCAGTATTGCTCCTGGCTCTGCACTCAGGAATTACTCCCAGCGCTGCACCCTATGGGATGCATATGGGATGGTGGGGATCAAACCCAGGTCAGCTGTGTGCGAAGCAAAAGCCCTACCTGCTGTGCTATGACTCTAGCCCCTAATGGCAAACTGTGGAGTCCTATTCCACCCAGCACAGGTTTTGACTGAACATTCAGCCAGCATCGCCACAGGTCATTGCTTAAGTTTACCGGTCAAGTGAGTGAGAGCGGGTCTATCATAGTACTTTGAAGTCTATTTCTCTGGCGATCTGTGAAATGGACATATTTCATGAGAGACACATTTCTGGGTTTGTGAGTTTGTGTGTCTTTTCATGAATGGTGCCTATTTTCCCAAAGCATTCATTGGTGTTTTTCTCATCAGGTTGGATGGACTGTTCTTGGAGTAGCAGCGATCAGGATTACAGTGTGGCGGACTCTTTAGCAAGTGTTTTGCAAATACTTCATGAAATCTGTTTGCGTGAATTGATTGACTCAGAGTTTTGGTGAACTTGTGGGCAAGTTCCAAGGGCTCTTTCTTCAGCTCACTCAGCTTCCAGATCTTTCCTTTACGTGCCCATTGTCCCAATGTTCAATGTAATTATTAACAGTGTATTGTTAATAAAAGTGCAATGTGCACCTTTTTCTTGCAGCCAAATCTGACTTCATACTATTGTTCTCATCTTATTCTCTTTCTACAAGCTTTTGTCTATCTACATGTTATCACACAGGAAAAGCATCCACAATACCCCCCTCCCCCCGTTTGGGGTCCAGGGGCTAAAGCACTGAGAGAAATGTCCTTATTTCTTGTACAGATGCTCTTAAAATCCTTAAAATTTCCTCACTGAGGAGAAGGATAAAGTTGTTTTGTTAACAAAGTGATTTTTTTAGACCAAACTTAGGTCACCTAGGGCTGGGGGCTGATTACAAGAGCGCCCATAGACCCCCTGGAGAAGGGAAGGTTGGCTCAGTGACCAATGGGCAAGCATCTACTCCATGACTATGGAAAGAAGCCTCTGTAAGAACCAGGAGGGGTGGGTTCCAGATTTGAGGATCTTGAGAATCTCACATTCCTGCCACAGACACCTTGCCTCCTGCACCTCTTCATTTAGGTGTTTCCTGAGTTACATCCTTCTGTAACAAACCAGCCGTCTAGCAGGCAACATATTTCTCTAGCAGATTGATGGGACCAAGGAAGAGCTTGTGGAATCCTCTAGTCTATAACACAAAGGTTAGAAGCGCAGGTAATAAGCTGGAGTTCTATAGTCTACTTTCAGCCCGCATCTCCCATTCCACTTAATACCTCTACTGCAAACCACAACACCCAAAAGGAGAGAGAGAGCAAAAGGGAATGCCCTGCCATAGATGAGCGGTAGGGTGGGGGGAGGATGGGGTGGTGGTGGTGGGAGGGATGCTGGGACCATTGGTGGTGGAAAGTGGGCACTGGTGGAGGGATGGGCACTCGACCACTGTATAACTGAAATGCAAGCATGAAAGTTTGTAAGTCTATAACTGTATCTCATGGTGATTCACTAATAAGAAATTATAAAAAAAAAGCTGGAGTTTTGATTGACCACTGAAGGTACTGGCGAGCAATCTTATAGGCCCTGGTCTTCTGTCTGCAGGACCTGACACTGCCTTCAGGTTCACGTGAATTGAGCTGAATTGTAGGACAACCAGCTGCTCGAGGAGTTCTGCTTGGGGAGTGTGGGGAAATCCTCGAGTTGGAACTGGGTAAGGAATTGACTCTCCGAACTGGATTCCCATGTCTAGCTTTCCTCTATTCAGCCGCACTGAGTTTGGTCTCGGAACCCGTTTGTCACAAGCCTGTGTCCTGTCATTTCAAACCACCCAGGAATGTGTGTCACCCAGGCCTGACCACATGAGTTTACGTGAATGGACTTGTCCATGTACCAGGCCTGCACCCTTTGAAGGGCCTTGGGGGTCACAAACTCTCCACCTCGGTGCCCAAGTGTTTAGTTAAGTGCCTCTTCATGAAAGTGACACAAGAGTCACATGAACTAGTCATCAGCACTGACCGAGGCTGGCTCACCAGCACCACCTGGAGGATGGGGCAGGTGACACTTCAGAGGGGTTGGCCCAATTGGATGCTGTTCTGAGACTCTAGGGAAGGAGCATGAGCCTGGAGCTTCAGAGCTTCTTGTGATGTTCCTGCCGTAAGTTCTCCTTGGGGCCTGGCTGAAGCCTGTAAAAATGAGCTCCGTCTTCCAGTTGGTCCCGTTTGTCCTTGCCAGGAGGGCGGAACGCTTCATATCAGGAGATGGTGGTCGTCCTTGCTCAGTGGCTCCTGGGAGTGACCTTATGTGGTCAGAGTAGTCATTCCCTGTCTTGTTGCTTTTCCTGTTTTTTTGCTACCTTTTTCTTTGGCTTTTTTGCTTTTTTTGGGGGGTAACACCCAGTGATACTCAGGGCTTTCATGTGGCTCTGCACTCAGGAATTAGTCCTGGCATTTCTGGGGGACCACATGAGATGCCGGGAATTGAACCGGGGTTGGCCTTGTGCAAGTCAAAGGCCCTAACCACTACACTATCATTCTGGCCCTTTTCTGCTACTTCTAAAGAGGATGACATCAACAGTTTTATGACTTTGGCAATTACTCTGTTGATGCCATCACCGCCATCATCATCACCATCTTCATCACGGCCACCACTATCATCAGCACCATCACCATCATGACCACCAGCACCACCATCGATTATTAGGCTGGACAGGGTGTCGGCTGAGTCAGAAAATCACCATAGAGCACTCAGAGTACTCTACTTAGATCAAAGGGGGAAAAAATAAAGAAAAAAGAGAAGAGTAAGACACTAGAGAAACCAAGGTCAAAGAAGACAATGAAGTAAGTCCAGGACCATAACCTGCTCAGCAGTATTTAACTCCCCTCCCCCTCAATGCCATTTTGACATATTGTGCATAGTTAGCTTTAAGGTATAGTTTGCATATTGTTTTGCATAATCCGTGGGACATCCCATGATGAAGGAGTCATTTTACATACCAGACGGTTAAGGCTCAGGAGGTTCAAAGATCTTATAGGACTTGGCTATCTTGACCTAGTGGGAAAGTGGAATTTGAGCTCAGTTCTGTTTGGATTTAAGGTTTCCTAGTTTATAATCTGGATGTCACTTCCCTGGGTGCCACTTGTTTTCTCGGTAAAATGGGGGAAAGAACTTAATTCTAAGGTCATCATTTTAGACCTCAACTCCCACAGGTGGCCGTCAAGAATTAGACGTGGGAAGGAGCGACAGTACAGTGGGTAGGGCGCTTGCCATGAATGCTGCCGGCTCAGGTTCTATCCCCAACATCCCATATGGTTCTCTGAGCCCATTAGGACTGAACCCTGTGATCATGTCCAGGTATTATTTTCATACTGATCCCTCCTCTATCTTATCTACCCTCTGCCTCACACACACACTTGTGGGTTAAATTTTTTTTTTTTTTTTTGCTTTTTGGGTCATACCCGGCAATGCACAGGGGTCACTCCTGGCTCTGCACTCAGGAATTACCCCTGGCGGTGCTCAGGGGACTGTATGGGATGCTGGGAATTGAACCCGGATTGGCCGCGTGCAAGGCAAATGCCCTACCCGCTATGCTATCACTCCAGCCCCCGTGTGGGTTAATTTTTTAATTCAGATATAACTTGCATCTTAAAACATGTCTTTTAGAAATGTTTATTTTCGGGGCTGGAGCGATAGCACAGCGGGTAGGGTGTTTGCCTTGCACGTGGCCAACCCGGGTTCGAATCCCAGCATCCCATATGGTCCCCTGAGCACCGCCAGGGGTGATTCCTGAGTGCATGAGCCAGGAGTGACCCCTGTGCATCGCCGGGTGTGACCCAAAAAGAAAAAAAAAAAAGAAATGTTTATTTTCATAAAGTTGCTCACAATAATTTATTACATTTAATATTTCAACACCAATCCCACCACCGTTACACCTTCCAACCACCATTTCCACCCTGGCCCTCAAACCCTGCCCCCAAAGCAGGACCTAAACAATTTATTTTGTATTGCTTGTTATGGATAATTCACTAAAAAAGATCCAAAAAAGTTTCCTTCGAGGAAAGTGTATGAAGATTGTTGTATTTCACCCTGGAGCCATTAAGTAATTGTATAGAAGATAACTAACATGTTGTTAAAGGTTGAGCCTGTATGTATGTGTGTGTATATAAATATATATATATATATATATATATATATGTAAATTTGTAATTTTGTTTCTTCTGAGATTGGTTGCCATCAAATGTGATGTGGTGTGCTATTCTGGATACATCAGTGGAAAACACACGTAGGTGATTTTTGATGCATTGCTACCTGTATAAGGCAGGTTACAGTCCATGTATAGAACATCTTCATTCTCCTAAAATGTGCCCTGGGCGCCATCTCAGTCAATTTTCCATCCTCTCTGGGTCTAGGCATGTCAGAACTTATTTACGACATGATAGATCAGATTCGTCCTTTTAATGGTTTCATCTAGGTGAGATCACGGAGCATGTACTCTTTCATGTCTGGCTTCTTTCACTCAGCCACAACTCAGCCACGTCACTGCATGTATCAGCATCATTCTCTATTGCTGTTCTATTGTTCCAACTGTGCAACACCTTTACCTATTCCTCTGTGTATGGGTATTTGGAAAGTTTATAGATTTTGTTTAGTATGAGTGAAACAGCTGTGGACATTTACAAACCAGGTTTTAATTTTTATTTATTTAGTCTTAGGCTACACGAGGAGGTGCTCAGGTCTACATTTTTCCCCACACATTTTATTTTTTTGCTTTTTGGGTCACACCCAGTGATGCACAGGGGTCACTCCTGGCTCTGCACTCAGGAATTACCCCTGGCCATGCTCAGGGAATCATATGGGATGTTGGGAGTCGAACCCGGGTCGGCCCCGTGCAAAGCAAATGCCCTACCCGATGTGCTATCACTCCAGCCCCCTCTCCACACATTTTTATCATAAAAAATTTGATCCAGGAATGTGATTTTCAAAGGTAAAAATTAAATTTATATCAATAAAAAGAAAATCAGGAAGTCTACCAATATGCTTATTAAAAACTGTAACTCTAATACTTCTGAACAAACATTATGTGATTTACAATGTAAGCCCCCCCTTTAATAGGGAAAAATAAGACTAAAAAGAGTAGAACAAATTTTTAAGACTTATAGGGGAGAAATTGTATAATAGATTAATTTTTTTTTTTTTTTTGCTTTTTGGGTCACACCTAGCGATGCTCAGGGGTTACTCCTGGCTTTGCACTCAGGAATTACTCCTGGCGGTGCTTGGGGGACCATATGGGATGCCGGGGATTGAACCCAGGTCGGCCTCGTGCAAGGCAAACGCCCTACCCGCTGTGCTATCACTTCAGCCCCTATAATAGGTTAAATTTGTTCTGAGCTTCTTGACTACCAGGACAAAAGACAAATCAAATGACTTTTATGGAGAAACAATAGGACTCTGTTCTTCTCTCGTCATGGATAATGCTCAAATCACACTGCAAAAAAAACACAAAAACCCAACCCAATTCTGGTCTACTTCTGGCTCTGTGTTTCGGGGTAACTCTTGACAGTGCCCAAGGGACCATGTGCTGGGAATTGGACTGGAATTGGCCACATGTAAGACAAGTGTCTTAATCCCTGACTATCTCTCCAGTCTCATCTTTTAAAAAGAATTGAATCACCGTGAATTACACTTACAAAGCTTTCATGTTTGAGTTTCAGTCATACAATGATCGAACACCCATCCCTCAACCAGTGCACATTCTCCACCACCAATGTCCCCAGTATCCCTCCCCTCGACCCCTTCCATCCCTCCCCCTGCCTCTGTGGCAGACAATTTCTCTCTTACTCTCTCTCTACTTATGGTTCAGCCTCATCTTGTATACTGATTTTTTTGTAGGTATATGGTTTAATTTTTCTTGGATGCCATCGAGGAGTGAAATTGCTGAGTCTGTGGTATATGCATGCTTAGTTTGCATTCTGTGAGGCTGATGAAATTTTTTCTCCATTTAGTGTGCAAATTATGTGGGTTTTTCCCCTAACGACTTGTTAATGTGATAAAATAAAACAATTGAATTTTAAATTTAACCATTTGAATGCTGAGTTTATAAGACATTATCTTGGCTTGATTTAATTTGTGAACATTTTATTACAGCTTTTTGCTTTTATGAAGGATATTGATCTCAGGGCTCATCTCCATTGGGGACTGTCTTAATCCCTTGCCTTGTTTCTTCATAATCCATATATGAGCAAGCTCATCTAGCATTTATCTTTTTTCTCCTGACTCTCTTTTTAGCATGATATCCTCCAGTCTGTCCAAGTTGAATAGCTGCAGGATTCCACCTTTTCTCACAGCTGAGTAGTAGTAGTCCATTACGTATATAGACCATTCAGTAAGCTTTAATCTGTCGTCCCTAACCAATTGGGTGCTCATTGAGATTCTTGAATCTGTGAGTTAGTAGTTTTCATCAAATTCGAAAACTATTTGCTATTGCCATTTTTGCTTTGTTTTGGGGGCAATGCCTAACAGTGCTCAGGGTTTACTCCTGGCTCTGCGCTCTGGAATCACTCCTGAAGGAGTTCAGGGAACTTTATGGGGATCGAACTCTTGTCAACTTGTGTCAAAGCAAGCAACTTGCTTGCTATACTATCTCTACAGCCTCTGGCCATTATCTTAAAAATTATTTTTTTCCATCTCCATCTCCATCTTCTCTTCCCCATCTGAGTAATTTCTTTCACTCTTGATAACTGGGTTATACCATTTTTTTTTTCCTTTTCTAACAATGGAGGTTGGTATCAAGGAACTTTAGGTTTTGGTGGGAAAGGTTTTAGAAAAACTAATAAGCAATACAATAGAGATAATGATCAATAAGAATCCTCATAGCCCAAATTGGGCTACATCTAATTTAAAAGGTTTTACATGTCAAAAGAAAATCAGGCTAGTTAGAACTCAAGTGCTGCCATGCTCTAGGCTGATCTTCATAGGCTCGAACAGCCTCATCCATGAGTGAATCTGCTGAAAAACCCAGGTATGTGGGACTTGTGACTGAACTCTCCAGGCTCTCCCGGAATCGGGAACGGGTGACCTCTCCCCATCTCCCTGGGCTTCTGGTAGCTGGGCAGGAACTGCCCCTGGTGCCATCTAAGCTCATTAATGGCCATGATCCCAGAGATGCACAAATAAACCTCTTGGAAGAGAGCAACACAGTATCACAGAGATGCCTCCAGAACCCAAAGTCACCATCCGGTTAAAAAAAAAAGCAACCAAAAATTAAGTTAACCTCAGCTGTGTAACTGTATCTAAAATTTTAGAATTCCTGGAGCACATTGGCACGGATGCCAGTTTTACATGTTGGTAATCTTCTATACAAGGGTTTACGGGCTCCAGGGTGAGTTACAGCAATCCTCACACATTTCACTCTAAGGAAACTTTTGGGGATAATTTTTAGCAGATTATTCATAACAAGCAGTGCAAAATAAATTATTTAGGTCTGGTTTGGCAGCAGGATTTGGGGGTTGGGGGTGAAAACATTAGAAAAATGGTGGTGGGTATGTGTAAAGGTGGGGGGATTGTGTTGGAATATTAATTGTAACAAATTATTGTGAACAACTTTAAAAAATAAAATAAACTAGAAAGAAATTCAGCTAAAGAAATACCCTACTAAGAAATACACATTGTACATCACATAAAGGAATAGTAGTTTAGATATATAAAGGACTCACAAAGTTTAACAACAAAACAACAATAATCTCATTGAAAATGAAAATAGAGAACTGATAATTCCTTTTTATTTTATTATTTATTTTTATTTATTTTTTGCTTTTTGGGTCACACCCAGCGATGCTCAGGGGTAACTCCTGGCTCTGCACTCAGGAATTACCCCTGGCGGTGCTCAGGGGACCATATGGGATGCTGGGAATTGAACCCGGGTCGGCTGCCTGCAAGGCAAAAGCTCTACCCGCTGTGCTATCACTACAGCCCTTGATAATTCCTTTTTAAAAGAATTTTTTAAAATTTATCTTCATAAGTTTGTTCACATTAATTGGTTACATTCAATATATCACCAACCCCACCTCCACAATTACACCTTCCCCACCACCATTATACCTTCCCAACACCATTATTTTGAATTTTCCCATCACCTTTAAGCCTGCTTGCCACGGATGGATTCTAGATAATTTATTTTCTATTGCTTATTATGAATGTCATGAGAGATCGTGCATCCATGAAAGTGGCCACGCGCTCCTGGAATTCTAATTATGTAAATGATTTGGGTCCAGAGACATCTCTGTAGGGAGCTAATCAATTTTGAGATTCATTTGTGAGTCTATGGATCAAGGCCTGGGGCACGCTTAAATATAGCCCAGAGGCAGTTCGTGGGCGTGACAGCCAGGACCCCGGAGAGGTGGGGAGACGACGGGAAGGGATGAAGCGTCTCTGCTGCCATGTGGCTTGGCATCTTCAGAACCCATCCCCAAGTACCTGGGTTTTTCTTCGGAAAGTTTGCGGTCACTGGGGGTTCATCTGGGGTGGGTTGGAGAAAGGACACCGGCTCCATCTGAGGAGCCCCAGTGAGATGGGCTCTGCGTGGGGTCTGGAGAGATCCCCGGAGAGCTGCTGTCTTTCGGGGTTCACTGCTGAATCTCTGGATCAAGGCCCAGGGTGCGCTTACATATGGCCTGGAGGCAGGAGAACTGATAATTCCTTAAAGAGGAAAAACTAGTAGACATGAAAAAGTGTTCATTGTTACTTATGCAAACCAAAGCAACAATGAGGTATCATCTCAGACCAGGAAGAAAGGCATTCTTCCTGGACCAGGAAGAAGACTGGAAACCACCAGTGCTGACCAGGATTGAGATTAAAAACAAACCTTCATTCATTGTTGGTGGGAATGTATTCTGATTCAGCCTCTGTGGAAAACAACGTGGATAGTTCTCAAGAAAGTAATGGCAGAGCTTCCATATGATCCAACAATTCCACTTTTTGGCATCTACCCACAAAACTCAAAAACATTAATTAAAAAATTATATATGCACTCCTGTTTATTTTTTTATTTTTTTCTTAATTTACCGTGAGATACAGTAACAAAAATTTCATGTTTGATTGAACTTCGATCGTACGGTCATCCAACACCCATCCCTTCACCAGTGCACATTTTCCACCACTAAAATCCCCAGTATTCCCCCCCACACACCACTTTCCATACCTCCCCCTGCTTGTGTGGCAGACAATTTGCAAGGTATTCGTTCTCTACTTTAGTTACCTTTGATATTTCAAGACTAGTCCTACCTCCCCTTCTGTCTGCCGAAAATACAATTGCTAGACAATGTGTGTTAGTATTGCTTGTTATGGATAAAATACAAGGTCTCACGGCCGCAAGAGTGGCCGTGCGCTTTAGGAATTCTAAGATTTTAATAATTAGGGTCTGAAGCAATTGCTGCCTCAGGTTGGTCGTGTCTGAGATTCCTGTGTGTGTCTCTGGATCGTGGCCACGTGGGAGCTGGTGCTTCTTGCTGGCTTCTATAGAATGGCAACCGCTGGAACTCTTAGAAGGCAGGTGGGGGCATGGCACCTGCCCCTGTCTAGAGCAGCCCAGCAGAGAAGGCCTATTGCCAAGTACCCGGCCATCTCTGCCGAAGCTGCTCGGGTCCGAGATTTCTGTGTGTGTCTCCTCCTATGTTTATTGTACACTGGCTAGGCTCTAAGAACAACCCAAATATTCAATGACAGTTTGGTGAGGAAGTTGCAGGATATCTGCACTATGAAATACCTTATAGCTGCAAGAAAACTTTGCTGCAGTGTGGATGGAACTGGGGGTGTCATGTCAAGCAAAAGAAGCCAGGGAGAGGCCAATACCCGATGACCTCACTCACTCATCTGCAGCATGTAGAGAAACAAAACAAGGGAACAGGTAGTACTGGATGAGACAAGCCCTTGCCCTTGTGTTACAGACCTGAGATACTCTAATAGGGGTGAAGGGTTCAAGCATTAGAGGGGACATAAAGACATAAGGCGGAGGGTCTTGGGCATTTTGGTGGTAAAGGCGCAGTAACTTCGTATATCAAAACCAAAAATTTAACACTATTTAAAAAAAAATTAACACTATTGCAATTGTGTTAAACCATATATATATGTATGTATATATATATATATATATATATATTTGATTTGTTTTTGATCCACACTCAGCTATGCTCAGGGCTTTCTCCTGGTTTGGTGCTCAGGGCTTTCTCTTGGTTCTGTGCTAAGGATTTTCTCCTTGTTCTGTGCTCAAGGGTACTCCTGGTTCTGTGCTCAGGGATGACTCCTGGTTCTGTGCTCAGGGATGACTCCTGATTCTGTGCTCAGGGATTTCTTCTTGTTCTGTGCTCAGGGATGACCCCTGGTTCTGTGCTCAGGGCTTTCTTCTTCTGTGCTCAGGGATGACTCCTGGTTCTGTGCTCAGGGATGACTCCTGGAAGTGCTGGGGGGACCATATGTGATGGTGCTGAGGATCAACCAGGTCAGCTGCATGCAAAGCAAGTGTCCCCCACCCACCCCACGGTGCTATCTCTCTGGCCCTTAAGCTATAATTTTACAAAAAAAGATGTTTAAAGGGTATTTGAAATATTTAGATTAAAAAAAAAACAGCCAACACACATAATGAACCCTCGGCGCCCCACTGCATGGGTAGAGCAGTCAGTACTGAGCGCAGATCGCCATGAGCTTCTGGAAGGTGAAGTCCTGGCCCCCCTACTGATGAGCTCGGTCCTTCCAGCACCCACCAGCTCTGTGTCCACACCCTCCCTTGGGAGGGCGCCAACAGCCGCAGGGTCTTGTGGCCCTGGCCATCGGTCCCTGCTGAGATTCCTGCGATTCCCCTTGTCTCCGGCATAAGGTGGTTGGGGTGGTTCGCGCCTGACTCTCGAGGCTCCCAGCAGTACAAACCAGTCACCATCCTTCCGGCAAGCCCAGTGGGTGCCCTGCAGCCCCCGTCTCAGCCCCTCAGCCCGGCCCTGCAGCCCTTTCCTCTCCCACTGCTCACCCCTGCCTCCCTCTCCTCCCTGTGCTCGCAGAGCTGGGAAAAGGGTCTCCAGTGATTTTGCCAAGTGTGGCAACAAACGGTAATCTGGCTTCTATTTGCATAGCTCTACAGTTTTCAAATAGGAGCTTCCACCAGCCGTGCTCAGCGGTCCAGGGACCACTCTGGTCCGGCAGTGTGATGCTCTGCCCCACTGTGTGAGGGAGTCACCAGGGCCACGCCTGGTGGTGCCTGCGGTGGGGGCTCAGGGGGATGGCCGGGGATTAAGCACAGGGATGAAACTCGTGTAGGTGAGAGATGTGCTCCACCACTTTGCCTTGTTTCCCCAAGGATCTCTATCCAATAAGCTTAAAAATAGTTGGAAAATGGGCTGCAGCACTGTTCACAACAGCCAGAATCTGAAAATAACCCGAGTGCCTGAGAACAGACGATTGGTTAAAGAAACTTTGGTTCGGGGCTGGAGTGATAGCACAGCGGGTAGGGCGTTTGCCTTGCACGCAGCCGACCCGGGTTCAAATCCCAGCATCCCATATGGTCCCTGTGCACCGCCAAGGGTGATTCCTGAGTGCATGAGCCAGGAGTGACCCCTGAGCATTGCTGGGTGAGACCCAAAAAGCAAAAAAAAAAAAAAAAAAAAAGAAACTTTGGTTCAGCTACACAATGGAATACTATGCTGCTGTTAGGAAAGATGAAGTCATGAAATTTGTTGGTAAGTGGATGATCATGGAGAGTATCATGCTAAGTGAAATGAGACAAAAGAGAGGGACAGACTTAGAGGGACTGCACTCATTTGTGGAATATAAAATAAACATAATATAGAACTGACACTTAAAGACAGTAGAGACAGGGGCCAGGAATATTGCTTTATACTTAAAAGCCTGTCTCATGAGCTGGGGGAGAAGGCAGCTGGAATAGAAAAAGGATCACTAAGTCAGTGATGGTTGGAGGAATCCTCGGGATGGGAGATGTGTGCTGAAAGCAGACAAAGGACCAAACATGATAGTCTCTTAGTATCTATATTGCAAACCATAATGCCCCAAAGTAGAGAGAGTATGGGGGAAATTGTCTGCCATAGAGGCAGGGGGAAGGTTGGAAAGGGGGGGCATACTGGGGACATTGGTGGTGGAGAATGTGCACTAGTGGAGGGATGGGTGTTTGATCATTGTGTGACTGAAACTCAAGCATGAAAGCTTTGCAACTGCGTCTCACGGTGATTCAATTAAGAAAAAATTAAAAAAGAAAGAAAATGGGCTGGAGAGATAGTACAGCGGGGAAGGAGCTTGCACACAGCTGACCCAGGTTCAAGCACCATACGTTCCCCGAGCCCCACCAGGAGTGATTCCTTGTGTAGAGCCAGGAGTAACCTCGAATACCACCCACCAGGTGTAGCCCCTAAACCAAAACAATAAAGAAAACTGAAAGCAGACTGGGAGAGAGTGTGACAGGCTGCTTTGCGTAGAAGAGACCAGGGTTCAATCCCAAGTGTCTTACAGTCCCTTGAGCATGGCCAAGAGTGTCCTGAGGGGAGAGCCGGCAGTACCCCTTGAGCCCGGCCAGCTGTGGCCCCCAAACAAAAAAAATTAAAAAGAATTTAAAGTTGTTTGAGTCTATTTGTAAATATCCTACCATCTCAGAATACTCTTGAAATTCTGTAGTATGTTGATTTTACTGGGGGAAGATTGGGTCATATCCAGCCGTGCTCAGGGGCCACTCCTCCATCTGTACCCAAGGGTGACCCCTGGTAGGGCTCATGGGAACCAGATGTGGTGCCAGGGGTTCGAACTGGGGTTGACTGGGTGCAAGGAAAGAGCCTTAACCCCTCTACTTGCTCACTGTCCATGTTTTCTTTCTGGTAATGCACAAAATTTAAATAATGGTTGTTGTAAGAGCAAGCATTAAACTTTGAAAGAATGTATGTAGCTTAAAACTGATTTTTTGGGTGATCATCAGAAATAATCATTCTTAGAGAACTTTAAGTTTTAAAATCTTAAAGTGGCTTTCAAATATTATTATTATCATTATCACTGTTATTATTATTTTGGTTTTGGGGCCATACTTGGGGCTGCTCAGGGCTTACTCCTGGTTCTGTACTCAGGGTACCTGGTGGGCTCTGGGGACCAAATCCTAGTTGGCGACATGCAAGATAAGCACATCTCCGCTGTACTATCTCTCTGACCTCTTTAAATGCTATTTTTTTCTCTTGAATTTTTTATATGAGAAATGATACATTGTCAGTTTTACAAAGTTTATTTGTAGTTTTTCAGAGTGAATGTTTTTCTTTTTTTGGGGGGGAAATCAACATTTTAATTTATTAATTTAATCAATCAATCACATTTAATTAATTAATTGCCTTTTGGGTCACACATGGCAATGCACAGGGATTATTTCTGGCTCATGCACTCAGGAATTACTCCTGGCGGTGCTCAGGGGACCATATGGGATGCTGGGAATCGAACCCGGGTCGGCCGCATGCTAGGTAAACACCCTACCCACTGTGCTATCGCTCCAGCCCCCTTAAATCTATTTTTAAAATAAATTTTTATTGATTGAGGTACTATGCTTTACAACACTGTTAGTGATGGCTTGATGTACATAATTCCAACTCCACACCCATCACCACTTCCCTTACACAGTACCCCAATACTCCCCCCTCCCACCTACTTAGTTGTGTGTTTTGGTTCTCCCATTGTGCTGCTGTTGGCCCTTTGTTGCTCCCTCTCTGTGTGTCCTAAAGTCCCACCGTCATTCTGTATTGGTCCCTTTCCTTCTGACTGACTTAGTATGATTCCCTCTGATTCCATCCATGTCGAGGCAAATTTAATAATTTTGTTCTTTCTTAGAAATCAAGAGTATTTTGGGGCTGGAGCGATAGCACAGCGGGTAGGGCATTTGCCTTGCTCGTGGCCAACCCAGGTTCGATTCCCAGCATCCCATATGGTCCCCTGAGCACCGCCAGGGGTAATTCCTGAGTGAAGAGCCAGAGTAACTTCTGTGCATCGTCGGGTGTGACTCTAAAAGCAAAAAAAAAAAAAAAAAAAAAAAAAAATCAAGAGTATTTCATTGTGTAAATATACCACAACTTCTTTCTTGATCCATTCATCTGAAGTTGGGAATTTGGTTGTTTTCACATCTAGGCCGTTGTACTAATCACTGTGATGAACATAGGACATAGGTGTGCACGTATATGTTTGAAATAACATTTTTGTGTTTTTGGAGTAGATGCCAAGAAGTGGTATCACCGGGTCATATGGGAGTTCTGCTCCCATGCCCCCACCCCCCACCCCCAAGATCTCCCCTAGAGGTTAAACCAAAGGGCATTTGCACCAACAGTGCATGAGGGTCATCAGTGGTCTGTCTGTTCCGTTGTTTTGTCTCTATAATCCATAGGTGATTGAGACCGTTTGATATTTGTTGTCTCTCTGGCCAAACTGAGTGGACATTAGGACAGTGATGAAAGGCCAGAGCCCCTCTGGCAGTGTTGGTATGCAGTCATTTTTTACATCATTGATACAGACTTTAATACTATGATAACCATGGTACCTAAGCTATAATACTTTTTTTAATGAAAAAAAGAAAAACCCTACCAAAACAGTGGATGTTTCTCAATATAACCCTGCAAACACTGCTGTTTTCAGACTTTTTGATATGTGCCATTCTCACTGGCATGAGATAATATCTTAGTGTTGCTTTGATTTGCATTTACCTAACCATGAGTGATGCAACGAGTACTTTTTATATACCTAGTGGCCATCTGTATGTCTTATTTGGTATCTGTTTATCTCCTCTCCCCAATTTTGGATGGGGTCATTAGATTTTTGTTGCTGGGTTTTGTTAGTGGTTTATTGATATAACTCTTTATCTGATGTATTGAGCACAAATATTGTCTCCCATTCAGCAGGGCATATTTTTATTACAGCTTGAATTTTTAATTTGATGTTCATTTGTTTAGTTTGTTGTTGGTGTGCAAAGTTAAACAAATGTTTTCAGACTATCGAGAGCTTCCAGGGGAACCTTGGGTTGTTGTTGTTTGTTTTAGAGCCACACCCAGGGGGCACTCGGGGACTATTTCTGGTTTGGTCCCTGGGATGCTTAGGAACCATGTGGTGCCAGAGATTGAACCAGGCCTTTCTGTGTGCAAAACACACGCTGACCTTTTGGAGCTACCTTTTTGCGCCCCCAAGTCCATCCTTTAGAAACATTTTTGTTAATTTTAAAGAATATGATTTTGCCCTTGAAAGTGCTCAGGGATCACACCTGGTGGGCTCAGGGGACCATATGTCATGTCGAAGACTGAGCCGAGGTGAGCCACGTGCAAGACAAACACCTTACCTGCTACACTATCTCTCTACTCCCTATTTTTGTTAATTAAAAATGTTTTATTAAGGCACCATGATTTACAAAGTTATTTATAGTTGAGTTTCAGGCATACAATATCCCAACACCGTCACTAGTATCAACTTCCCTTCAACAATGTCCCCAGGCTCCTTCCCACCCTCTATCTGCCTTTTTGACAGGCGCATTTTATTTTATTTCGAAATTTTATTTGTTTATTTATTATTTTAAATTTTATTGAATCATCGTGAGATAGTTACAAGCTTTCATGTGTGGGTTACAATCACACAATGATCAAACACCCATCCCTCCACCAGTGCACATTCCTCACCACCGATATCCCCGGTATTACCCTCCCCCCCCCCCCCGCCGTTCCAACCCTCCCCTTGCCTCCATGGCAGACAATATTCCCCATACTCTCTCGCTACTTTTGGGCATTATGGCTTGCAACACAGATACTGAGTTTATCATGTTTGGTCCATTATCTATTTTCAGCATGCACCTCCCACCCCGACCGATTCCTCTAGCCATCATTTTCTTAGTGATCCCTTCTCTATTCCAGATGGACAGGCACAAATGAAAGTTTGGTTATTTTAAAGTTATTTGGTTATTTTAAAGTCATTTTGTTACTTTAAAGTTATTTGGTTATTTTAAAGTTATTTTAAAGTTTGGATCTTTTACTTTTAATTGTGTTGGTTCGTGGCTTACACTACCTCTCAATACTACACATAGATACACTCACCTTTTGGGCACTCTGGTCCCTTAGCACTTTATTTAGAAACCTTTTTGTTTGACATTTAAAATACCTTCCCCCCCAGAAATAAAACATTCTCCCCCCGCAAAAAAAATTATAGCATTTCTTTTTTTTTTCTCTTTTTGGGTCACACCTGGCAATGCACAAGGGTTACCTCCTGGCTTTGCACTCAGGAGTTACTCCTGGCAGTGCTCAGGGGACCATATGGGATGCTGGGAATCAAACCCAAGTCGGCCGCGTGCAAGGCAAACGTCCTACCCGCTGTGCTATTGCTCCAGCCCCAAATTGTAGCATTTCTTTAGGGAGACTTTTCCATAATCGAATCTCCTGAGGTAACTTACCGCCTTTCCACTAGCACTCTCTCTGTCCCCCCCAAACACAGCCACAGACTTGCCCTGGACATCTGTGCTTTTCCTTCTGGTGTCCCTTCAGAATGGACCCACCTGGCGCCCCTGCTGGGAACTCCCTGCTGGCGAGGAGGAACTCAAACCTCCCTTCCCTCCTGGCCCTTCCTTTAGTTCTTCCTCTCTGAGTTGTCTTCTCTGAGATCCTTGACACTTGATTCAAGGTCTGCACTGTGTTGGCAGCATTGGAAAGAGGGGACCGTAGAGTTTGACTGTGATGCCTGTTCCGGGAAGTCTTTCCTCTCAGGGGCTCTGCTGCTTTCTTGGAACTGGGGCAGTGCTTTCTGATTCCTGGCTTCCCACACTCTGTTTTTAATTATGATATAATTCACTACCCAGTGGGTAGGGCATTTGCCTTGCATGTGGCTGACCTGGATTCAATTCTTCCACCCCTCTCGGAGAGTCCGGCAAGCTATCGAGAGTATCTCGCCCGCACGGCAGAGCCTGGCAAGCTCCCCGTGGTGTACTCAATATGCCCAAAACAGTAACAACAAGTCTCACAATGGAGACGTTACTGGTGCCCGCTCGAGCAAATCGATGAGCAACGGGATGATAGTGACAGTGACAATGATTTACGACACACTGTAAACCAGTATTTTTCCAAACTTGATGTGCACATAAACCACCTGGAGGGAATGTCAACTGCGTATTATTAACAGGAGCATGGAATCACATTTCTGAATAAGCTTCTATATGACATCCACATTACTGATCAGGTTTGGGATTACACCTCCCTAGAATAAAGATAGTTCCACTGAGTGGCCACAAGAGGGTGCAATGCGCAAAGGTTTCTGCTGCTGTTTCTCACGTATGCCTGAGCTCCTGTGACCCGCTTCTCAGCAGCGGTTTGGCTAATTATCTCAGGGAACAGGAGCACTTGAGATATTTCAGTAAGCTGAAAATATATTTCTCTTTAAGTCATTCTTCAAAGAATTTTCCAAGTTTATACTCACAGACATAAACTGTGACTGGACGATAGCACAGTGGGTAGGGCGTTTGCCTTGCACACGGCCGACTGGGGTTCGATTCCTTCGTCCCTCTCGGAGAGCCCAGCAAGCTACCGAGAGTATCCCGCCCGCATGGCAGAGCCTGGCAAGCTCCCCGTGGCCTATTCGGTATGCCAGAAACAGTAACAAGTCTCACAATGGAGACGCTACTGGTGCCCACTTGAGCAAATTGATGAGCAACAGGACGACAGTGCTATAGTGCATACTCACAGATACGAAGAAGCATTCGATATCTGTAATTAGAAATGTCAGGAAAGAATAGTACTAAAAAGCATTCGATTTGAAAGACGTAAAAATAATGCTGGTAATGATAGCAGTAAGGTCGTGGGGGCAGCCATGATTGCTCCTGATTACCCGTGTAGTACGGTACTAGCTGCCTTACGGAGATGGTTTCATTTCATCCTCCCCACTGCCCCACTAAATAGGTAAGATTGTTCTCTTTTTTGTGTGTGCCCATTAAAAAAATTAATTATTTTTAAAAAATGAATCACAGTGAGATGCACAGTTGCGAAGTTGTTCATGATTGGGTTTTGGTCATATAATGTTCTAACACCCATCCCTCATACCACCAATGTCCCTAGTTTCCCTGCCCCCTCCCCCCGCACCCCATGGCAGGCACTTTTCTTCTCTCTCTGACTTTGTTTACTTCCTGTGGCCCCGCATCTTACTGGTTTGGTGACCATAAGGATTGAGTTTAGGATACAGGAGAGAGATTGTAAGAAAAGCAAAGAGCAATTGTTCAAGCTAAGAAGTGGCCAATACAAAACACCTGGCATAGATTTAGGCTTGGAGCCAGTCCTTGGGTAGACTGTCCACCTGCCCTTGATTAGAGCTGCCCATCCTTGGACCACTGTGCTTGGCAGGTACCAGTCCACAGGTATGAAAAGATTGACACATTTTGTCCTGTATGGGGGAGAGGTCAGCAGGAAGGTAGGGGCCATGTCAGGCCCTGAAAGCTTCCTTGGGAAATTGAGAGGGAAGACTCATACATTTTTGTTTGCTAACAGGATGATTATGATTAATAGCGGGAAGTGGTGTATGAGCTCTAGGATTAGATGGGGCACAGTCTGAATCCCATTCATGCAAACTGTGGAATTCAAATCGCCAAGGATAAGTCATTTAACCTCTGCAAGTCTCGAGTTACTCATTTGGGAGTGGATAATAATAGAAGTTGTCCGATACGTTTATGAGGTGTATAAAGCACCTGGCATAGAGTTAGGGTTTATCTGTCGTTCCAGTGTAATTAGCACCCCTTTCACTATCAAAAGTGTTATCTGTTTGGCTGCTAGATTATGTGGGCATATTGAGTTGGCATTGTGTGTGTGTGTGTGTGCGTGCGTGTGTGTGTGTGTGTGTGTGTGAAAATCATCCTGTATGCTCATGGAGGACATTTCTGAAGGACACAGGACTTGAAATGGAGATTTCTTTTAGGAGGGTCTGAACCAGTGGGTGAGAACAGAACAAAAAGAGTTTAGAATGAATATTCTTTTTAAATGGTTTTATTTTTTCCTTTGGGGGCTACATTCTGCAGTGCTCAGGGCTTACTTCTAGCTCTGAGCTCAGCGATTATCCCTGGCAAGGCTTGGATTTGAGGTACCCTATGGGATGCCTGAGATTGAACTAGGCAAGTGCCCTACCCATCTACCTATTGTACTATCATTCTAGGCCAGGACCTTTTTTTCTTTTTTTTTTAAAGCAAGCAGCATTTTTTTTTTTTGGTGGGGGTAGTCACACCCAGCGATGCACAGGGGTTACTCCTGGCTCTGCACTTAGGAATTACTCCTGGAAGTACTTGGGGGACCCTCTGGGATGCTGGAGATCGAACCTGGGTTGGCCTCGTGCCAGGCAAACACTCCAGCCCCGCAAGCAGCATTCTTATAACTGGTGATGAATTATATGCTCCTTGACTTACACTAATGTTTCGGATATAGGTGACTGAGTAGATGATGACAGGGGGTTTATTCACCAAATCAAGGTCTACAGAAGGCAGCGCAGAAACAGACACATGTCAGGTGCGTGTCAGACACTAACTTCAAGATGTCTGAGGGATCACTCTGGTATTGTACTCATTTGTGGAATATATAAAGGCATAATATGAGATTCTTATACAAGGGCAACAGAAACAAGGACCAGGAGGATTGGTTGGAAGCCTTCCTCAAGTGCTGGGGGAGAAGACAGTTGGGATGGAGAAGGAACCATGATGACAAAGACAGTTGGGAGTGATCACTCTGGATAAGAACTGTGTGCTGAAAGTAAGTAAAGGTACACACAGGATAACCTCTCCGTATCTGTATTGCAAACCATAATGCCCAAAAGGAGAAAGGAAGAGGAGCGGGGGGAACGGAAAGTGTCAGCCATAGAGACAGGCTGAGGAGAGGAGAGGGTGGTAGGAGGGAAACTGGAGATACTGGTGGTGGGAAATGTACCTTAGTGGAAGGTCGGGTGTTGGAACTTTGTATAACCGAAACCCCACCAGAAACAGATATTTTTTTCTTTTTGGGTCACACCCAGCGATGCACAGGGGTTACTCCTGGCTCTGCACTCAGGAATTACCCCTGGCGGTGCTCAGGGGACCATATGGGATGCTGGGAATTGAACCTGGGTCGGCCGCGTGCAAGGCAAACGCCCTACCCGCTGTGCTATCGCTCCAGCCCCAGAAACAGCTTTGTAACTCTGTATCTCATCATAATTCAATACAAAATAATAAATAAATAAATTATAGCCTACTTCTCCCTCTGGGAGAACCAGCAGGCTACCGAGAGTTTCCTGCCCACATGGAAGAGCCTCGCAAATTCCCCATGGTGTATTCATATGCCAAAACCAGTAACAATGATGGGTCTCATTCCCCTGACCCTGAAAGAGCCTCCAATGTGGCATGGTTGGGAAGGACCAGTAAAGAGAGGCTTCTAAAATCTCAGGACTAGGATGAATGGAAACCTTACTGAGACTGCTCGAGAAATTCGACGATCAATGGGATAATGATGATGATTGATGATGATGATGATGATGATGATGAAATGAATAAAAATAAAAAAGAGAGACCCAGGATAGAAACCAAGAGTGCAGTGGGGGATGGGGGGGCAGCTCTTCAGATGAGGTACAGACCTGATGCTCAGGGAGAGAAACTTGAAGTGGAAAGAGAGGAGGGTTGAAGACTCCAAGGAGTTCCGTGGAGGAACAGGGCTGGGCAGGAGTCCCTGGAGGGGAGCTCGGGACAGACAGGGGGAAGGAGAGCTGTGGGGGACAGATGCAGAAGAAGCTGGAAATTGCCCCGGATGCAGGCCAGCACAGGTAGAGAGGTAACCATGATGGAGGGAGAAGGGTCCCTAGATGGGCCCAAGAGAACGCCAGAAGCTCTTCAGATGGAAAAGTTCTGTGGAGTGGCGGGGAGGGCCAGGGAGGAGACACTAGAGGGAGAGTTTAGTTAGAAGGTCAGTGAAGGGGTTGCCCATGAAGGGTTTAGGCATTTGTCCCTTCGGAGTAGGGGATTCAAGTCAAGCCCCAAATCCTAGTCATCAGAATTTCTGATTAGAAAATGATGATTTCCTGATTGTGGCTGAATGCTGAGCACCTAGAGTTCCTGGGTTTTGGGCTTAAATTTTTTTTTGTTGTGACACCCTAATATTTGAAACGATAGCACAGTGGGTAGGGAGTTTGCCTTGCACGTGGCCGACCCGGGTTCAATTCCTTTGTCCCTCTCAGAGAGCCTGGCAAGCTACCAAGAGTAAACCTCCCACACGGCAGTCTAGCAAGCTTCCCGTGGCGTATCCGATATGCCAAAAACAGTAACAACAGGTCTCACAATGGAGACATTACTGGTGCCCACTTGAGCAAATTGATGAACAACGGGAAGACTGTGCTGTGCTGTGCTTGTTGTCAGTGACTTGGTGAGGTGCGGAGGAAGGGAGGTAGCCTTGAGAAGAGTGCTCTCACCTCTCTCTCGATCCACCTGAGCCACCCAGGGAAGTACCTAGTACGATCAGGACTAGCAAAGTCTGCTGCAAGCACCTACCTGCCTTGATGCATGATGCATGCGTTCACAATGTGATGGTTTCAGGCATTACGTTTTCCCTCACCAATCCTACCACCAACGTGCTCATCCCCCTCCACCAGTGTCCCTAGTTTCCCACCCGCCACCCCACCCTGCCCCTAGCAGGCACAGATACATTCACTTTATATTGTTCGTTACAACACAAAGGCTAACGGAGTTATTGTCAAAACTTAATGTTGTATCTTGCCATGATGGTACTAAAGTCACAGGCTAAGACACTGTAGGGCTGATTAGTGCTAGCTGAACTTTCTGTGTTACTCTTTTTTTTTTGGCTTTTTGGGTCACACCTGGTGATGCTCAGGGCTGACTCCTGGCTCTGCACTCAGGAATCACTCCTGGCGGTGCTCAGGGGACCATATCGGATGCTGGGAATTGAACCCGGTCGGCCGCATACTATCGTTCCGGCCCCTCTGTGTTACTCGTTAGGCTCACTAAACTTGGTGGTCTTCTATGCAACTTTCCCGTCAGATTTTCTGTGGCCTACGGGGTTGATAGTCTTATGAAACTCTGAGGTGTCACACAGTTACATATGTGACCACATGGTCCAGAAGCTACGGATCTGGAACAAGTCAGTGGCTTGGCAGTTTTGATGACGTTCAGTTGTGGAGCTGGGTGTTGGAGGATGTCAGATATGACTGTGGGCCGCTGTGCCCTGAGGCAGAAAGGGGAATCTGTCCATCCCCATTCCAGGAAGGGCCCAGAGTTCTCACCTGGGCCAGTCTGGGAGGATTGAGCTGTATCATGTTCTCTTGGAGCTTCAAGTTCTCTTTGATTCTGACTCACCCTATTTGTTCCTTGGGACCCCAGACCCAGCCTCAGAAATCTGATACCTTCTCAGGTTCTGAAAAGAAAGGGAGACAGTACAGTGAAAGGGCACTTGCCCTGGATGCAGCTGGCCTGGGTTGGATCCCTGGCACCCCAGCTGGTTCCTGAAGCCCTGCCAGAAACGATGCCAGCACACAGAGCTAGGAGTAAGCCCTGGGAACTTCCAAAACTGAACAAGAAAAAAGGAGATTAAACCCTCTTAAAGGGACCGTCATCATTTTTATTCTTAAGCTTAATTTTATTCAAGCACTGTGATCTACAAAATTATTCATAGTTGGGTTTAGACATACACCATCCCAGCACGGATCCCACCACCAGGGTCAGCTTCACCCCACCACATGCCCTTTCCTACCCCCTACCCCCACTCCCTGTCTGCCACCTTGACAGTCACCTTCATATGTTTGGTTGTTAAAGTTTAGGTCTCATGATTTCAGTGTTGTTGACTCTGTGGTTTTTTTTTTTTTAAATTTTTTATTGAATCACCATGTGGAAAGTTACAAAGTTCTCAAGTTTATGTCTCAGTTATACAATATTCAAACACCCATCCCTTCACCGGTGCCCATATTCCACCAAGAAGAACCCCAGTATACCCCCGCCCCCACCTCCCCACCCCCGACTGTATAACTGATGAATTTCACTTCATTTTCTTTTTACCTTGATTACGTTCCATATTTCAACACAAAACTCACTATTGTTGTTGGAGTTTCCACCCAAGAAAGACAGCCCTACTACCAAGGAAGCATTTGATAATTAGTTTTCCATTGCTGAGAATGAAGAGATATGTAGCTCCACTGCTCCAAATACATAACTTTTATTTTTCCTTTTTCCTTTTCCTTTCCCCGCCCCCCCCCCATTCCCCTTCCCGCGCCTCATAGTATGGTGTACGCCACGCCGCGTTTCTCCCTGAAAAAGGGAAACAACTGGGAAAGAGGGATATTTCCTCTTCTCGGCCGGTGTGGGGCTTTTGCTTAGTTCACAGTCCAGAGAAGTGGCTGCTACATTAATAACCTTCAATATTTCAACAAAAACTCACTGTTATTATTTGGAGTTTCCCCCCCGCCCCCCGCCAAGTCAGACCTGTTCAAAAGGAACCATTTCACATTGCTGACAATTATAGATGTTAAGTTGCGCGGACGCAGTAGCGTCCACACAGTTTTGGATTTCTGTATAAAGTCCAGGGAAAATTCTGCCAGAAATTGCATAGCCCAGTTCACAGTCCCAGTGCATTGCTGTAAGAAGTCTCTGGAATCAAAGTCTTTAGGCGCAGAGGGTCTGTTTCACTCTCCGACTCTGTGGTTTGGATAGTTAGCTCCATTATTTCTTTTTCTGGGGGGGGGTCACACCCAGCGATGCACAGGGGTTACTCCTGGCCCTGCACTCAGGAATTACCCCTGGCGGTGCTCAGGGGACCATATGGGATGCTGGGAATTGAACCCGGGGTTGGCTGTGTGCAAGGCAAATGCCCTACCTGCTGTGCTATCACTCCAGCACTCTATTATTTCTTAACACCACTGATGTACCTGAATCCCTTTGACCCCTGTCTCCGTTACTTCTCATCTGTCTCTTCCCGCCCCCCCCCCTCCATGACACTTGATTTCTATATTTCTCCTCCCATTACTATTACTCTAGGGTCAAGGATGACTCTAGCCATCTCCTCTTTATTTATTTATTTTTTAAAACTTTTTAATTGAATCACTGTGAGATAGACCCTTACAAAGCTGTTCATGATTGGATTGCAGTCATACAGTATTCCAACACCCACCCCTCCACCAGTGTACATTTCCCAGCACGCCAGTGTCCCCGGGTTCCCTCCCATCACCACCCACCCTCCCACCCCCTGTCTGCCTCTATGGCAGGTGCTTTTATTCTCCCTCTCTCTCTCCCTCCTTTTGAGCATTGTGGTTTGCAATATTGATACTGAAAGATTATCAGGAATATCCCTTTTCATCGCCCTTTAAACCATTGCATTTCCTTCTCCAGTTATTCTAAATATCACACATAAGTCATATAGTCCTGTGTTTATCCTTCTTCTTCTGACTTACTTCATTTAACATATATCTTTCAGTTCCATTCATGTTGTAGTGAATCGCATGATTTTTGGGTACCAACCCCCAGGACAGAAAAGCATTCATTCAAAAGGATGCGTGCACACCATTATTCATTGAAGCACTCAGTACAGTAGCCATCACTTTTTAAAATAATAAAAAAAAAACTACTGGAAGTTTATGTAACTCTCAAAAGACCATCCTATGCTAATCACATGACAGGCCTGAGAATTCAGACTTTCCCTGAGCGAGCACAGTGGAGATTGACCTGCCTTCCCTGCTCCGGGGGCACAAGGCAACTCTGTGTGTCTCTCCAGAAAGGTGGGGCTTGTCCCTGGGTGAAATGGCCAGTTTCAGTGTAAGCTTCAAGAATGATGTCTGTCTTTGGAATTTGAGTGGATGGACATGGAGAGTATCATGCTGAGTGAATGGAGTCAGAAAGAGAAGGACAGACATAGAACAACTCAGTCATTTGTGGAATATAAAATAATATAGTATAAGACTGGTGCCCAAGGACAATAGAGTCAAGGGTCAGGAGGATTGCTCCATAGTTGGAAGCCTGCCTCATGAGCTGGGGGAGAGGGCAGTTGGGATAGAGAAGGGATCACTAAGTCAATGATGGTTAAGGGATCGCTCAGAATTGGGAGATGCGTGCTGAAAGTAGACAAAGAACCAAACATGTTGGCTTTCTCTGTATCTGTATTGAAAACCATGATGCCCCCAGGGAGAGAGAGAGAGTTAAAAGCAAAGTGCCTGCCATGGAGGCAGGGGTGGGGTAGGGTGGGGGTTCTGGGAGGGATACTGGGGACATTGGTGGTGGGAAATGTGCAGTGACGGAGGGAGGGATAAGTGTTCGATCATTGTATGACTGAAGCTCAATCATAAAAGCTTTGTAACTGTATCTCACAGTGATTCAATTAAGAAAGAAAAAGAATGATGTCTTTTAATATCTTCCTGGGGCACCTGAAGTTCTGCCAAAACTCATGAGAAAGAAACCAGACCCCACTCCCTCTGGCCAGTGGATTCGGACTCTGCCAACTCTGAAGCCACTCTGGGGCCTTGAGTGCCCTGATTCTGGACAGTCCGTGTATGTGTCATTCTCTACACCATCACATGCACATTCTCAAAAGTCTTTATAGATGCAGATCATATCACATGCCAATGGAAGGCCCCAAGGCCAGACTAATTTTCAAAAGGAAAATAAATTTCGAATGGAGAGAAAGATAGATAAAACAGGGCAAGACTTTTTGTGGAAAACCATTCAGTTCAAAGTGTGGACTAAATCTTTTTTAATCCACTTGGGTGAAGTTCTAAACTACATTATTATGCTTGTGGTTGCTGTTTTACTTATCTTTTAAACTTTAAAAGTTGAAATACTGTGATTTATAATACTGTTAATGATGATTTCCCACGTACATAATTCTAACACCACACCCATCACCAGTGTACCACCTCCCTTTCCCAAAGACCTTAATGACTCTTTCCCCCGACATCCCCTTCAACCCCTGACAATTCAGTTGTGTGGATCAATTGTCCCATTGTGTTGCCTTGGCACTTTGTTGTTACTTTGCTATGCATCTTTTTTTTTTTTTTGGCTTTTTTGGGTCACACCCGGCGATGCACAGGGGTTACTCCTGGCTCTACACTCAGGAATTACCCCTGGCGGTGCTCAGGGGACCATATGGGATGCTGGGATTAGAACCCGGGTCGGCCGCGTGCAAGGCAAACGCCCTACCCGCTGTGCTATCGCTCCAGCCCCTGCTATGCATCTTTAAGTCCCACATATGAGAAAGATTATTCAGTACCCTTACTTCTGACTGACTTCACTCGTCTAAACTAATCCTTTTATGTGAAAATAGGAGTTTTCAAAAGAACACATCTTTTTCTTTTTTTTCTTTTCTTTTTTCTTTTTTGGGTCATACCCAGCAATTCTCAGGGATTACTCCTGGCTCTGCATTCAAGAATTACTCCTGGCGGTGCTTGGGGGACCATATGGAATGCCAGGGATCGAACCCAGGTTGGATGCGTGCAAGGCAAACACTGTACCCGCTGTGCTATCACTCCAGCCCCAACACATAGTTTTCTAAATGAAACTATGATAAGAATTCTAGATATTTTTCAATGGAGGTAGCCATATGGAAAAGCCTGGATGGAGGAGACACACACCAAGCCTACCATTGAAGTTGCCTTGAGAGCTCAGAGTGGCTGGCCACGCTGCAGTAAGTGAAGGCAGCAGACAAACAGGAGAACTCAACTCTGACTTTAATATCAGGTCAGACATGTGGTCTGTGGATTACACCACACTTTTAGATGATGTTTAGAATCAAACTATTTTCCTACCCACATTAAAATTTGATTTGTCCTTCATTGGTGCGTGATGTAAAACCCCTTGTGTATAAAGACGATCGGGTCCTGGGCTGGAAAGGTAGGACAGGATTCAAGGTCCCTCACTAGCAGGCGGCTAATCCCAGTTTAAGCACTGATGGGAGAGACCACCAAGCACCCAACCCACCATTCCCCTAACAGAATTAAGCAAAACCCCAAACTGCCAGGTCTTTAGTTTGAATAGTGACAGTGATCCCACACCATCCAAAGTCACTCATATGAAGATGAAAAAAAAAAACAGGAGAGGGCTCTCAATAGAGGCAGAGGCCTCAAATTTGACCCCCTGAATGGTGTAGCCCCCAGTACGACCTGCCTGAGAATTAAACTTGCAGGACCATATGGCCAGGCTGAGTCTTGATGGAAGTGTCCTCCCATATATATCACGGATGAGTGAACATATTCTTGGACTGCGTGGCTGCTTCATCATAAAGGGATATATATGTATATATACATATATATATGCCTCTCAGCCCAACAAGGTACCAAGAGTATCCTGCCCGCATGAAAGAGCCTGGAAAGCTCCCCATGGTGTATTCGCTATGCCCAATACAGTAACAATAACAGGTCTCATTCCTGTGACGCTGAAAGGAGCCTCCAATCGTTGGGAAAACTGAGTAAGGAGAGGCTGCTAAAATCTCAGGGCTGGAACAAATGGAGATGTTACTAGCGCCCTCTTGAGTAAATTGATGAATGGGATGACAGTGATACAATGATATATACGCATATATATCAGAGTGATGAAGTACAAAGTACCGTTGTTGCATTCTGATGTATGATGGTCACCTTGAGTAAAATCCCTTGGGTGTTCTCTTTTTTTGGGGGGGGTCACACCCGACGATGCTCAGGGGTTACTCCTGGCTCTGAATTCAGGAGTTACTCCTGGCGGTGCTCAGGGGACCATATTGGATGCTGGGAATCGAACCCGGGTCGGCCACATGCAAGACAAACGCCCTACCCGCTGTGCTATTGCTCCAGCCCGCTTGGGTGTTCTAGTTGAGAGTTAGACCATGTGGTTTTGCTTCTGGGTACTTCTGAGCAAGAATCACTGACCCCAAAGCAAAGGCAGCTTCCTCTTCAGGCTGATGCTGCTATGTGGTGGATGAACTAGATCCTCGTCCTTATCTGCGATAGGAGGTAGCAGCCAAGGGTGACGCCAACCTGCCGGGAATGTGACTCTGTAAGAGACTGGCCTTTCCCAGGGATATCAGTTTCGGGAGGCTGGCAGGATGTGGAAGGAAAGCAATCTCAGCTGCCTTACCTTACCCTGGACAGGCCCCCCCCCCCCCGCACCGTCACGTGGGATTTCCACGGGAGCCAGGCAGAAGACAAGCCTCCCCGTCTCCTTGCCCACCACCTCACTTCTCGCCAAGTTACCAAGGCTGGCTTACATGATCTCTAATTGCCTTGGAGTGGAGCTGCATGTTTGAGACGCCTGTGCGGCGGTGGGGTGGGTAGTGTTTATCCAAGCACAGACCCGTCTCTCCACTGTGTGTGGATTCAGAAGCGATTAGAATGTTTGTGCTCAAATGAAACACAGATAATCTCGATTTCTTCATTTTCCACCTGAGGCCTGATGGATCTCAGGTAATTTGTGGGTGGCGTATTTGATCTCCTACTCTGTGCTCAGCATTACCTCGCTGTTATAGACTGGTGTTCCTAACCAAACCGATGGAAATGCTAAGGCTCTTGTGCAACTCACTGCAGCCTCACAGAGACACATGGAAGGGAGCAAAAGCGGCCGGGATGCAAAAGATTCTGAAATCCATATACCTGATACCCGTGAATATGACCTTATTTGGAACTAGACCTTTGCAGGTGGACAGATGAGGAAGATGAGAGTAATTAGGATGGGCCTTCATTCAACATGACTGTGTCCTTATTAAAAAGAAGTTTGGAGCAGATAGACCTTTAACGAGACTGTCATGTGAAGAAAAAGGTAGAAATTAAAATGGTGCATCTATAAACCGAGGGTTGCCAAAGACGGAGAGTAAACCATGAAGACCAAGCTTAAAGACATGGAAAAGACTCCCCTATATCCTCAGGAGGAACCAACCTTGACCTTGGATTTGTAACCTGGAGAACTTCAAGGCAATATATTTCTTCTTCTTCTTTTTAAAAAAATTTTTATTGAATTACTGTGAGATAGTTACAAGCTTTCATATTTGGGTTTCAATCACACAATGATCAAACACCCATCCCTCCACCAGTGCACATTCCCCACCACCAATATCCCCGGTATACCCCCCTTTCCCGCCCTCCCCCCTTCTCCATGGCAGAAAATATTCCCCATACTCTCTCTCTACTTTTGGGCATTATGGACTTGCAACACAGACACTGAGAAGTCATCATGTTTGGTCCATTACCTGCTTTCAGCACACATCTCCCATCTTGACTGATTCCTCCTGCCATCATTTTCTTAGTGATTCCTTCTCTATTCCATCTGCCTTCTCTCCTGCTCTCATGAAGCAGGCTCCCCTCTATAGGGCAATCCTCCTCGTCCTTTTATCTACTGTCCTTGGGTGTCAGCCTCATGTGATGTTATTCTATACTTCACAAATGAGTTCAGTCCTCCTATGTCTGTCCCTTTCTTTCTGACTCATTTCACTTAGTGTGATACTCTCCATGTCTATCCATTTTATAAGCAAATTTCATGACTTGATCTCTCCTAACAGCTGCATAGTATTCCATTGTGTAGATGTACCAAAGTTTTCTTTAACCAGTCATCTATTTTAGAACACCCGGGTTGTTTCTAGATTTTGGCTATTTTGAATAGTGCTGTAGTGAACATATAGGTACATATGTCATTTCTACTGTGCTTTTTTGCATCCTTGGGATATATTCCCAGTATTTCTTCTTTTTTAAAAAAATATTTTAAAACTGAATCACTGTGAGATACAGAGTTACAAAGCTGTTCATGATTGGGTTTCAGTCATACATTGTTCCAACATCCATCCCTCCACCAGTATACATTTCCCACCACCAATCTCCCCAGTTTCCCTCCTTCCCCCACCGCCCAACCTGTCTCTATGGCAGGCACTTTCCTTCTCTCTCTCTCTCTCTCTCTCTCTCTCTCTCTCTTTCTCCTTCCTTTTGAGCATTATGGTTCACAACATGCAATGCATTTCTGTTGCTTACTCCACCCCATTTGTGTCACTTTGTTGTGCCCTAGGAAGCTAATACACGGGAGCTATGGTTTCCATGCAGGATAAGCCACCACAGATAGACTTGCTCCCTTCTCTTCATGAAAAAAGAAATCAGGATGTTAGAGGGCTTCAAATGTCTAAATACAGCCACCAGGGAAGTAGGGTGGCCACTTTCATCTTTTCACTGGTAAAACTCTCCAGGAAAATATGAAATCCAAAATAGCACGCCCAGCTGCGGGTTGACATTGCATAATTACAGCTCTCCTATTTGTTGTAGGCAAAAGGAGAGACCCTCGCTGTGCGCTAACAAAAGGAGCAGACTGTTGCCTGAGTGGCACCCAGTTACTGGGTCCTCAATTTCCCAATCAAAGCCGTCAGAGATTGCTCTTAATTAAGCTGTCTTCCCAGCACCCCAGCATCCGACAGGTTCCCATAGTAATTACTAAGGTTTCCAAGTGGGGCTGGCTTTGCTGCGCCTCTTCACACTCTCCTGGCAGGCAGGGTGGTTTGGATTGCTGTGAGATTTTGGCTTTTCCTGGATGAAACACTCACGTTGAATTGCATTTTAGTGCACGTTTGATTTGTTCGGTTTTTCACCTAGCACAGGGATGGAAAATGGAGTAGAACCCAGGCCTTGAAGTACACAGTGGGGCTGCTCTTGGCCGTTCCTGGGGGGTGGGGGTGTCTCCGACTATTCCCTAGGATTCGGGGAGCAGCAATGGGGATGGGGCAGGAAAGTGGGTGAGCAGTGAAACTGGAGAATTAGCTCCTGGTTCTCTTAGCTGAGGAATTGTCCGCTAGTCTGTGGTCATTGTTGTTTTGCTCTTAAATCCACTTGATGCCGGCCATATGCCCATATGTTGCCTACATTCCCTAGGCTGATTAAATATCAAAGTGGTCATTTCTTTTTAATTTTTGGGGGAGGGGCTGCTTAGGGATCACTCCTGGCTGTGCATAAGGAACCACAGGCAGAGTTGGGGGCTCATGTGGGGGAAAATGGGATTAACCCAGTAGGCTGCATGCAAAGGGAGTTCCTTAACCTATGTATTATCCCCCACACTGGATACTATAATAGTTTATAACTGCCTATCAGTCATGATCTCTTATTAGGAGTTAATTTTTTATTTTATTAAAAAATTTTAAATTGTTTTTAATTGAATCACTATGAGATACACAGTTACAAAGTAGTTCGTGATTGGGTTTCTGTCATACAATGTTCCAACACCCATTCCTTCACCAGTGTCCATTTCCTACTACCAATGTCCTCAGTTTCCCTCCAGTCACCCTCTCACCCCTGCAGCTTGCCTCTATGCCAAGCACTTTCTCTCTCTCTGTCTCTCTCTCTCACATTCTCTCTCTCTTTTTCTTGCTCTCTGTCTCTTACCCTCTCCTTTTGGGCATTATGATTTGCAGTACAGATACTGAAAGGTTATCATGTGTGTCCCTTTACCTCCTTTCAGCACTCACCTCTTGTCCAGAGTGATCATTTCCAGCTATCATGACCATAGTGGTAGTTTAATTTAATGTATTATTTGTAATTTACTTTTTGGGCCACACCCAGTGATGCTCAGGGGTGACTCAGAAATTACTCCTGGTGGTGCTTGGGAGGGACCATATGGGATGTTGCGGATTGAACCCAGGTCAGCTGCATGCAAGGCAAATGGTTTCCCTGCTGTACTATCACTCTGTTCTGATAAATGAAGTTTAAATATTTCTTTTTGGCTGTTTCCAGGGGTGCTCAGGGGACCATGAGTGTGGACAGAGAGAGAGAGAGAGAGAGAGAGAGAGAGACAGACAGACAGACAGACAGACAGACAGACAGAGAGACAGAGAGAGAGAATATATGGAAGAAATAGTACAGAAGTCTTAAACTGTCCCTCCTGACTCTATTTCCCAGTTTCTTTCCAACAGTTTTGTGTTTTTATTTATCTATTTATTTATTTATTTATTTATTTATGCTTAATTTGGGGTCACACCTAGTGATAAAATCTGGTCTTACTGGGCTGTGTGCTCTGGGTTCCGTCATGGTAGGTGGTATCATATGTGCTGCAGGGGATTGAACCTGAGTTGACCATATACAAGATAAGCAATTTACCCTTATGCCATTTCTCCAGCAATCCTTTCCAAGGTTTTGTACTTCTTCTTGAAATTTTCTTGGCATGTGTTAATATATGTACTGTACCTCATAATTATTTACTATACATACATCTGAATTCATAAGGTATGTGCATAGAACATACTTTTAAATATTTAAAGTCAACCTAAATATTTATTATAATATGCACAGGGGCTGGAGCAATAGCACAGCGGTAGGGCATTTGCCTTGCATGCAGCTGACCCAGGTTCAATTCCTCTGCCCCTCTCAGAGAACCTGCAAGCTACTAAGAGTATCTTGCCCACACGGCAGAGCCTGGCAAACTACCCCTGGCGTATCCAATATGCCAAACACAGTAACAACAAATCTCACAATGGAGACATTCCTGGTGCCCGCTCGAGCAAATTGATGAGCAACAGGATGACAGTGACAGTGACAATATGCACAGAGGTGAATTTCAGAAAGATTGTGTCATATTAGATATTTTATTTGTTTGTGAAGCCCTCTCCCCCATTTATATGTTCATATTATTTAACAGTGGTTTATTAAGAATCTACTATGTATGTTGTGGGCTATGTGCTACACACATACATAATACATATATCATATATATATATAATTGGGCTATACACTTGTCTAACAGGCATTATCAGAAAGCTGATTTTTTTTAAGTCAGTGTATTTTTCTGATCTCCATCTGCTGTCTCAACTCTTCATAGATCATGGCCTGGTGTGTGAGGCTTTGTCCTACCTTCTTTTTTTTTCTTTCTTTTTTTTTGCAATCTTTACCATTATTTAAAAAATAAAAAAAAATTTTATTGAATCACTTTGAGATAGACACTTACAAAGCTGTTCATGATTATGTTTCAGTCATACAGTTGTTCCAACACCCATCCCTCCACCAGTGTACATTTCCCAGCACCAGTGTCCCCAGTTTCCCTCCCACTGCCCAGGGTTTACCTTTACCATTTGTTCTTGAGTCCCTCAGATATTGAAGTCCAGGCCCAGTTCTCATTCATCTGTTAGCACCCAAGCCTAGTGATGTTTAATTTTCTTTCATTGTATCTATGGATTTTATTTCTCGATCCGTAATTCATCTTTGTCTTTAAAAAGTCCTTATAGATGGTGACTTGTTCATTTATCTTGATTTTACCTGCTTGTAGCTGAGGATGGAGTGGGGTGGTTCTTCCGTGGCAAGTGTTTGTTGTGGGAGCCCAAAGTTAGGAGATTTCTAATAGGCACTGAGAAAAATTAAGACAGATGGACAAGGAATGTTAAGATGTTGCACTGGACACAAAAAAATATCATTCCTGCCCCTGACATTAATATGAATTATTTTAAATTGCATTTATTTACAACTTGGTATATAGAATGGAACCACACAGGGCTTGACATTTGACGTAAGGTTTACAATGATGGAGATTGTGATGATGAAGATTGTGAGTTTATTGATCTCAGTAGTTGCTATAAAATAAATCTTCAGTGTACACTTGTAGATCAAATATATGAATAAGTGAATGGGTGAAAGTCAGTTTGCTAAAGCAGAAATATTACAGTTGAGGTCTTCCATCCTTAAAAATAATTTGACTGTTTGACAACTTTGATCTTGAGCTACGATATTGACCACCTGCCCTGAGGTAAGTTATTGATAAGCAGTCACATACGGGCAGAGTGGGGCAGATGAGAAATGTGAGCAGAGAAACCAAAAGAGGGAGTTGGAAAAAAATTTTTTTTCTCTCAAGGAAAGGACACATGAAGGTGACTTAAAAATTAAAATAAAAGGGCAGTATTGAACTTATATTAGAAATGCTTTATTGTCTTCGTGGAGAAAAAAATCAATGAGAAGGTTAGAGTGGAAAGAGAAGAAAGAGAAGAGTTATGGTTTTCTCAGCACACATTTTCTACCAGGTGTGAAGACATCTTTGCTCAGGGGAAATTTCACAGTGACAGGTAAGAGGTGGCTTCCTAGCACAAGTTATAGACCATCTAGGGGCAGCCATGAAGAGCGGAACAGCTGTTTATTTCAAAACAGAAAATGGTCTCTGCAAAAAAAAAATTATATTTAGATGCTCTGTGGGGGAGAAAGTAGACCCATTATCTAAGAGTTATTTGATTCAAAAAAGGATGATGAACTTTGTAATCATATTGAATGGATGAAAGCAAGTAACAGAGAAACAGTAGCAAGACCAAACTAAATCTGTGGTGATCCCCAGTGAAACAAGATCAGTATGTGGACAATAGGCAGGATATATGGGCATCATTTGAGAGGAGCATGGGACAGGAAGCTTGGGAGGGAAGGGTGGCAGTGCACAAAGGGAGATAGTAACATATATCCACAGGTTGTCCCTGGAGTGCTCAACAAAGAAGGCAGAATTATTCTCTCTGTTCTTCTATCCCCTCCCTTAAGGTTATGGTCTTCTGATTGAAAAAGGTAGAACAAAGAGTGCATGGAAAAAGAACTGCAACCTAATATAGTAGAGGAAATAATGAGGACCAGGTCCTGATGAATAACATTCCAGAGATTAAAGGACTTATACCTATCTAAAGCTGTTATCAATAACCTATGAGAAGTGGCAAAAATATCGGTGCTGTTTAGCAGGTTGAAGGTGAGTTGTTTTAGTTCATTTGAGATGCAATACTCATATCATAGGTGGATGGCTTGTAAATAGATAAACAAACAAATAAAAACCATGCATTTGTTTTTCATGATTCTGGAGTTTGGGAACCCAAGATCCAACTGCTTGTCAAGTTGGTGTCTGTTAAAGATCAACTTCTTTGTGTGTGTGTGTGTGTGTGTGTGTGTTTGTGTTTTTTTTTATTTTTGGGTCACACACAGTGATGCACAGGGGTTACTCCTGACTTTGCACTCAGGAATCACCCCTGGCGGTGCTCAGGGGACCATATAGGATGCTGGGAATTGAACCCGGGTTGGCTGCATGCAAGGAAAACGCCCTACCCGCTGTGCCATCGCTCCAGCCCCCAAAGATCAACTTCTTAATCCATCAATGGCATCTACTTACTGTGTCTTGTCATGTGCAAAGGGCCAAGCAGGTCTCTGAGCTCTATGTAATAAAGGTATTAATCCCATGAGGGGCTAACACACATGACCTAAAAACCTGTCAAAGGCCGTGTTTTCAAATACCAAAACTTTGGGTATTAGGTTTCAACATTAATTTGGTGGACACAAACATCAGTTAAAGATGAGTTAACACATTTTCCAGTAGAGTTGCCAGTCACTTATATGGAGCCTTTGTGAGAATTATCACAAGGGACCTATTTCCCAAGATGGATTTTCCTCTACTGGAATATTATCATATTTAAATTTTTGGCTTTTTGGCCACTCCCAGTACCTGGTGGTGCTCAAGGCTTACTCTTGACTCTGTGGTTAAAGATCACTCCTGGCCTCTCACTGAGCTCACCAGTAGTTTTTCTTAACACTAAAGTTATTTATCATATACTTATCTTTCTTCAAAGCGTATATTTATTATTATTATTTATTGATCATTGTTTTACAATATTATGAAATTTGAGGATTTAATTTCTTATCTCTAGGTATTTAACGTCATACCTGATAAACATTACCAAAGTTCCATGCCATCATATCACCAAAAAGATGCCCTCATCCTCACCATATTACCTCCAATAAACACAAGTGTCTGGGAGTTAGATTTGTTGTTTATCACCAGTTAATTTGTTGTGTTAGTCATAGTCCACATATGAGTGAAACCATCTAGTGTTGACTTTCACTTTTTAACTTATTGACTTAGCATAATCACCTCAAGATCCAGCCATTTTGTCCCCAAAGTCACAATTTCATTTTTTAATGGCAGAGTAGTATTTCTTTAGGTATGTATACCTTAGCTACTTCACCAAATTATCTATCAGTGACCATTTAGGTTGATTCCATGAGTTGATTTAGGTTAATTTTTCTACTGTGAATAAATGCTACAGTAAAAATAGGTATGAAAATATCTTTATAAGTTAATGCTTTCGTATCTTTTGGGTAAAAATCTAAGAGTGGTATGGCTGGATTTGTGTCTGTGTGTGTGTGTCCTAAAATGTCATTGATATTTTGGTAGTGTTTGAATTCAGTCTTTAAATAACTTAGGCAAGATGGTCATTTTAATAAAAAAAATTTTGATGGATTTTGTGTATGAAAATAAAAACTGTTTTTCATTGTTGTGGCAAATTAACCTCTCCTAATTTATTCTCTAGTCCTTAATTTTTTTTCTTTTTGGGTCACACCCAGTGATGCACAGGGGTTACTTCTGGCTCTGCACTCAGGAATCACCCCTGGCAGTGCTCATGGGACCATGTGGGATGCTGGGAATCAAACCCGGGTCGGCTGCGTGCAAGCTTTAGCCCGCTGTACTACCCGCTGTACTATTGTTCCAGCCCCACAGCCTTTAATTTTTTTTTTTTTGGCTTTTTGGGTCACACCCGGCGATGCACAGGGGTTACTCCTGGCTCTGCACTCAGGAATTACTCCTGGCGGTGCACAGGGCACCATATGGGATGCTGGGAATCGAACCCGGGTCGGCTGCGTGCAAGGCAAACGCTTTACCCGCTATACTATCGCTCCAGCCCCAGCCCTTAATTTTTTTTTAACTTACTATCAGCCCTTTCTTCTGGCAGCCACCAATCTGTTCTTTGAGTTATTTTTTGTTTGTTTTGCATCTTTAAGATTCTATAGGTAAGTGAAATAATAAGTTATGGTATTTGTTTTTCTCTTGGCATATTTCACTAGGCATAATCTATCTTGTTGAAATGACATGATTGCTTTCTTTTTATGTCTGAATGACATTCCATAGTGATGCACACAGGTTATTCTCATGTCTTGACTCTCATAAGTAAGACTGCAAAGAACATGGGATTGCATATATCTTTGTGAGCTTTTTTAAAAGTAAATTTTATTTTGTTATTTTTATTTTTGGAGACCCATGCCTGGCAGTGCCCAGGGTTTACTCCTGGCTCTGTGTTCAGGGATCACTCACTCCTGGTTGGGTTAAGGGACAATATGTGGTGCTGGTTTTGAACATGGGTTGACTGCGTGCAAGGCAAACACCTTACCCACTCTACTGTCCCTCTGACTCAAGCTAGTGTTTTTGTTTCTTTTATAGAAATACCCAGAAATGAAATTGTTGGGTCATGTTGTAGTTCTGTTTTCAATTTTTTTGAGAAGCCTCTGTACTTTTTTCCATAGGGGCCTTACCAATTTACATTTCCAATAGAATGATTCTCCTAAACTTTATATCAGTAGGTTTTGATGCAACTGGGCTCAGAAACTTTCTGGTTTCTGGCTCAGTTGGGTTCCTGAGCTGCATAGAGAGGGGACCTGGAGTGAGGTTGTAGTTTTATTCCTGCAGTTACCTCTCTGACATGATACACGATTGTCTGTTTCCCTCTACCTCAGGCAGATCCCTTCAGACTGCTTCTACATATGCTCTTGCAGGTTTTCAGAATGCAAGCCTGTTCCATTAGCTTGGGGAAAGATGCAGTTCCTGACACATCAATTTCTCCAGGTATATCTGTTCTTGCTTTTCCCAAGTCTTCCCCTTGACTTTGTAAATAGTCAATCAAACTCTGCTTAGATTTCCCAGTATAAGTGTATTACCCCTGTCAGTAGTCTCAAAGTTTTTTCTGTTAGTAAAATAAAAACAATATAAAAATTTTGGTTGTGCCGCAATAACCATGTATGCCCAAAACACAAAAATTAACACTCTTGTAGATCGTGTTACCTGATTAATAGTAAAATTTAAAAAAAACTAGAAGACCAGCCTAAAATATTCATATATATTATAGAGGATTAGTTAACTAACCACTGTATACTGTAAGAAGCAGTACTTAATAGTCGAAATGACATCTGCACTTATATGTTCATCGCAGCACTGTTTACAATAGCCAGAATCTGGAAAAAACCCGAGTGCCCTAGAACAGATGACTGGTTGAAGAAACTTTGGTACATCTATACAATGGAATACTATGCAGCTGTTAGAAAAAATGAGGTCATGAAGTTTGCATATAAGTGGATCAGCATGGAAAGTATCATGCTAAGTGAAATGAGTCAGAAAGAGAGAGAGACATAGAAAGATTGCACTCATCTGTGGAATATAGAATAATAGACTAGGAGTCTAACACCCAAGAATAGTAGAAATAAGTACCAGGAGGTTGACTCCATGGCTTGGAGGCTGGTCTCTCATTCTGGGCAACTTAGAGAAGGGAACACCAAGTAAAATGTGGTCAGAGGTCATGCGGGGGAAGGGTGACGCGTGCCGAATCTAGACTAGAGACTGAACACAATGGCCACTCAACACCTTTTTGCAAACCACAATACCTAATCAGAGAGAGAGAGAACAAAAGGGAATACCCTGCCATAGTGGCAGTGTGGGGTGGGGGGAGACGGGACTGGGGAGGGTGGGAGGGATGCTGGGTTTACTGGTGGTGGAGAATGGGCACTGGTGAAGGGATGGGTTCTCAAACTTTGTATGGGGGAAACATGAGCACAAAAATGTATAAATCTGTAACTGTACCCTCACGGTGATTCACTTATTAAAAATTAAAAAAATTTAAAAAAAGAAGCAGTACTTAGTAACTACCTGAATTCAAGTTTCTAAAGGCTACTTAGCAGCAAATAAAAATTGTTCATGTAGAATATTCAGGATTACCTTGGATTGTGAGAAACAGTATGTTTATATGTGTGAACACACAGGAAAAAGGCCAGAAGTTAAGTTATTTAAAGAGTAGTGACTGATGTTGACTTCATTTATGATTTTTACATTTTCCAAATTTAAATAAAAAGAGTTTTGGGCTGGGAAGATAGGTCAAAGGGCTAGAAGCATGCAGGCTCTGAGATCAACAACCTAGTACCGGCCCTGCTGACTCCTAGCATCTCTGGTCAGTGCTCAGGGCTTGTTCTCAGCTCTGTGGTAGTTTACCACAATAAAGCCAACCAGGCTAGCACCTTTGACCTCTGTCCAATGGAGGGGGGGTTTGGAGGAGGGTGTGGCCCAAGGGTGGTGTTGGTCACAGAGAATGAGACAGAAAATACAGAAGAAGATGAACACAAGGATTTCCAAGCTTTAGGGTTGTCAGTGAACTCACAAGCTGGCCATGTAATCAATACAAGAAATATATTTTTAATCATAAATGGCCCAATTTGTGAGCCATTGTTGAAGATTACAGGGACTGTACAGTAAGTGAGTAAGCGCGTCAAAATTCAGTGCTTACACTGAAAGCAGAGACTGGGTTTCTCACAGCCTGTCAGCAGGGACCTTTCAAGTATGAAGTCCTGACAGTTTCCTATTTTGCCCCGTGTTATCCAGCGAAAAGACCCTAAGTCAGTTTAGTCTCTCTTTCCTGGTTGCACACTGCCTTCGAGTGCACATTTGCTAAGCCTTTATTCTTAAGACCTAAACTGTTTTGCCCACGGGGTTTATCCCCCCTTGGAGTTTTTGTTACGGGGGTGATTTCCCACAGCTCTGTGCTTATGGATCACTCTTGGCAGGTCTTGGGACCAGAGAGTCCACTAGGGATTGAGCCCCGCTTGGCTGTGTGCAGGGCAAATGCCCTGAGCCCCCAAAATGAATTTTTTAAGAGTCTTAAAATTTTGTTATTTTTATTTCATTTTAATATGTTTTCTACTTAAAGTCATGAATGTCTGTTATCACAGTATCAAGAGTTACGCTGGGGGGCTGGAGCGATAGCACAGCAGGTAGGGCGTTTGCCTTGCACGCGGCCAACCTGGGTTCGATTCCCAGCATCCCATATGGTCCCCCGAACACCGCCAGGAGTAATTCCTGAGTGCAAAGCCAGCAGTAACCCCTGTGCATCATTGGGTGTGACCCAAAAAGCAAAAAAAAAAAAAAAAGAGTTATGTTGGGGAGCTGTTCTTTCCTGCTTATATATTGTTTTGCTGTCTGTAATTTGTTTTAAATTATTTCAGTATAGATATGTGTTTGAGTCAGAAAGAGAGAGACAGACATAGAAAGATTGCACTCATCTATGGTATATAGAATAACAGAGTGGGAGACTAACACCCAAGAACTGTAGAAATAAGTACCAGGAGATTGACTCCATGGCTTCGAGGCTGGCCTCACGTTCCGGGGAAAGGTCAACTCAGAGAAGCGATCACCAACTACATTGTAGTCGAAGGCCATGTGGGGGAAGGGAGTTGCGGGCTGAATGAGGGCTAGAGACTGAGCACAGCGGCCACTCAACACCTTTATTGCAAACCACAACAGCTAATTAGAGAGAGAAAACAGAAGGGAATGCCTTGCCACAGTGGCAGGGTGGGGTGGGGGGGAGATGGGATTGGGGAGGGTGGGAGGGACACTGGGCTTACGGGTGGTGGAGAATGGGCACTGGTGAAGGGATGGGTTCCAAACTTTGTATGAGGGAAGTATAAGCACAAAAGTGTATAAATCTGTAACTGTACCCTCATGGTGATTCTCTAATTAAAAATAAATAAATTAAAAAAAATTATTTCAGTATAGATATGTGTTGATCTAAACTATTCTCTAGGGTTTTCAGTTCACTGTATCACTGTCATCCCATTGCTCATCGATTTGCTCAAGTGGGCACCAGTAACGTCTCCATTTTGAGACTTTTTGTTACTAGTTTTGGCATCTTGAATATGCCACGGGTAGCTTGCCAGATTTTGCCGTGGGGGTGAGATAATCTCAGTAGCTTGCAGGTCTCTCCGAGAAGGGTGGAGGAATTGAACTCGGGTCAACTTTGTGCAAGGCAAATGCCCTACCCACTGTGCTATCTCTCCAACCCAGGATTTTCAGTCACCCTAATTAAAAGTTAGCACTCTGAGGTGATTAGCTGGCATTTAACCAGTGTCCAAGTTGTTCACATTATGGTCACTCTCAGATATTTTTTTACATTTTTATTTTTAGATGATTTTTAAAAGAAATTTTATTTATTTTTGTCTTAATTTTTTTTTATTGAATCACCATGAGCTACAGTTGCAAAGCTTTCACTGGTTGAACACCCATCCCTCCACTAGTGCACATTTTCCACCACCAATGTCCCCAGTATTCCCCACCCCCACCCCCTCCCCTTGTACTTTTGCCTTTTTTGGTATGCTCAGGTGTTACTCCTGACTCTGTACTCAGAAATAACACCTCACATGTTCAGGGGACCTTATGGGATGTTGGGGATCGAACCTGGGTCAGCCACATGCAAGACAAGTGCCCTCCCTGCTGTGCTATTCCTCCAGCCCTACCAGAGACTTTATTAACAATGTCAGAAATGGTTTCTTAAGTTGAAATTTATATTTTGTTAATCTACATAACATGTTAGAAATATATATGAATTAGGATTCCTCATGAAATTAGAAATTTTCCTTATATGTGAATTTGCTCTAGTATTTTAAACAGTGTTCCTCAATGTTTTCTGACTGTGAACCCCTTTCTGCCTTGTTTCCTTCCTATAGCCTCCTTTTCCTATTTTTTTCTTTTTGGGTCACACCCAATGATGCACAGGGGTCACTCCTGGCTCTGCACTCAGGAATTAACCCTGGCAGTGCTCAGGGGACCATATGGGATGCTGGGAATCAAACCCGGGTCGTCCGCGTGTAAAGCAAATGCCCTATCCGCTGTGCTCTTGCTCCAGCCACAGCCTCCTTGTCCTATTGCTGGCTCCCTAGACCCATGCTTTGACCCTCCCTTTATGCCATTTTCATCTTTAATCCCTTTGGAATATCCTGGAGGTCAATATGAAGCCATATGGTCTCTGGTTATTTAGACAGTTGCTATTCTAGCTAGTCCAATAGTTGATTCTATTGGGGATTGCAATAGAAGTATAATCCCTAAGTAGTTTTGAATTACATCACACAGAGGGATAGTATTGGGTTGCTTTCTATGGGCAATAAGAGAAACAGAATCCTGCCTCGGGAGGATTGTGGTATCAGTCTCTGGTTAACTTTCCAGTGCACCTAAACACCAACAGAGACTGTATGGTGAGGGGTGACTTCTATAAATCCTGGGGATGGCTCCTATAAACCCAAACAAACCAATCCAAAGAGGTTGTGGGATCAGTATTATCCCTGGTTACTAGTAAAAGTTTGCTTAATTAGTATGTGTACATATGGCAGGATTTGGCCTGGGATTTGCTTTCAAGAAAATTTATAGCAAGGTATGGGAACAAAAGCAAGTTGTGTTCCGCTTCACCATCAATGGCTTCCTGCTGCGGTTGCTGTGAGCACCACAAGAGCAACATAGGCTGCTTATGGCCCTGTCCATGTGCTTACCACAGCCGTGGACGATTCTATGCAAATGTCCCTGTGGGAGGAAGGAAGCCATCATCCATAACTCGAGAGCATCTTTCATCCACAATACAAGGACCATCATGGCGGGGGCACCAAACTGCTTCGTCTCCAAAACAGCCACTGATAATGTGAGCACAGTGTGTATGGGGTCAAAAATTCGTGAATCCAACATTCTGCTGACGTGTTCCTTCAAAAAGAATTATGGAAACTAAGGAAATGAACTGTGCCTCATCATTTTCAATGTAGTACAGAGAATATTTTTTCCCCATAGAAAGTAGAAAAATAATTTATTCCAGAATGTAGCAGAATTAAGGAATTTGGCCTCAACAATATACTTTGGTGAGAGTCTGTGGGAACAAAGGATCTCTGTTCCCTAACATCCCTGGGCATCTAACTGTCCTATAAGTTCCCAAGACTGGCTGATTCCTGAGTCAGGAGCTAGCAGGAAGCAGCTTCCAATCCCCAATTCCCAGGAGAGAGGGAGGAGCCTCTGGGAGCTCAGCATCTTCCTTCCATTCCAGAAGAGCAAAACACCAACTCACAAAACTTGTACAGCTTCCGTGAAGTAGGCTCAGCATTCATCAAAGTGTAAATGTTAAGGCAACAGGAAAAAACATTGCACCGGAGAATAAGAGATGGACTTGAATGTGGCGTGAGTGTTTAAGACAGCTGAGGGCCGTGGCAGGTGAGTCAGGGAAGGCAGTGTGGTGTGAGGCAATTTGAGAGCAAATTTCATTGGCACTTCAAAGTCTGAGCATGGGAGGACGGGTTGTCTTCTCACGGCCAGTGATACTTGAGGTACCAGATGGTTTCAATTTTGAGCTGTGGTCAAAAGAGGGGTTGAGCTGGGCCAGAATTGCAACCAGCCCAGAGAGAAACAGTACACTGAACAGATCACCAACATGATGATGACTCCTTGGTTAGGACCCTCAGGGGCGAACCAGGACACCAAGAGACCTGATGAAGACGCAGAGAACAGTCATCACAGTGAGAGGGCACTGTGAGCCTATTGTACATTATAGTTGCTGCCTTGGGGCCAGTCCCTGCCCACTGGCTCATGGTGGTCCCTAAAGGGAATTTTGTTTGCCAAAAAAGTGTGTGCTGGGCGCCGGCTAACGGAGGAAATAACCTTCCTTCTTGGTCTCTCTCCCCTCCGGGAGAAGGCGTGATGTCCGACATTTTGTGGGTCTGTAGAGAAGGTATGAACTTTGGCGTGAGAAAAAAAAAATGTGTGCTTTGAACTTGAAACAGGGATACAGGGCCAGCCCCAGCCGGGGCCGGTGCTCGGTTCCGGCCGGCCAGGTTTTCGGCCTGGGTGCCCATGCCTCTGCAGAGCCGGTGGATGTGGAACGAGCGGGAACCAGAGACAGTTTTAGGAATTGCGGTTCCAGCAAGTGCTTGCACCCATGTATGGAGACTGTGAACTAACTTTGGCTACATGCTGTTCCAGGAAGGGAAATGATTCATTTTCAAACTTAAATCTTCGCGGACTTAATTACTATATACAGAAATTGTAAACCGCGAGGCCGCGCGACATTTTATCTCTTCATTCTCATCAGTGGAAAACTTATTATCAAATATTTCCCTGTTAATAGAGCTGTATTCTTAGGGGATAAATTCCAACAAAAATAGTGAGTCTGCTTTGAAACTAACAACAATAGTGAGTTATGTGTTGAAATCTGGAATGTAATCAAGGTAAAGAGAAAAGGAAGTGAAATTATCACTCACGTACGGGGTGGGCTGTGGGGTGAGGGGTGGGATGTATACTGTTTTTTGTTTGTTTGTTTTTGTTTGTTTGTTTTGTTTTTGCTTTTGTTTCTGTTTTTATTGGTGGTGGAATATGGGCACTGGTGAAGGGATGGGTGTTTGAGCATTGTGTAACTGAGATATAAGCCTGAGAACTTTGTAACTTTCCACTTGGTGATTCAATAAAATAAATTTAAAAAAAAAAGTGTGTGCTGGGGGCTGGAGAGATAGAATAGCATTGTAAGGAACTTGTCTTACATGCAGCCCACCTGAGTTTGATCCCTAGTACCCCACAGGCTCCCCCAAGCACCCCAAGGGGTAAAGCCTTAGTGTAGAGACAGGAGTAAGTGCTGAGGAACAAGGAGGGCTCACTCTCAAAAGCAATCATACTCCTGTCACTACCTCTCATTTAAATAGGACCTCTCCATGTGAACTGGCAACGGGAAACTGGCAATCTGATTTTCTTCAATGATGGTTTGTTTTCAGTCCTCTCAGCTATTATGTTGTAGGTGATAAACCCTATCACTTTGAAAGAGCCTTTTTGGGGCATCTCCGTGATCCTGTTGGGTCTCCTTGGGGCCAAGGGGACTCTGCAGCATGATGAAAATGGGACAGAAATCCAGAGAGGCGTGACTTTCCATTGGGTTCAGTAAGCACTCAGTCGAAATTACCATTCACAAGATAGCGTTATGTGTTTCACATGCAAACATCCATTTATTGTCGGGAGATAGAAAAGTCAACACTATATTTAAATGCCTTTAGTTTAGACACTTCTCTTAACTCAGGTACAGTCAATATGGAGATTACATATATTTAGCTTTTTGAAAGAACTCCATTGTGTTTTTTGTTTTTTGTTTTTTTTACTTTTTGGGTCACACCCAGTGATGCACAGGGATTACTCCTGGCTTTGCACTCAGGAATTACCCCTGGCAGTGCTTAGGGGGATCATATGGGATGCTGGGAATCGAACCCAGGTCGGCCGCGTGCAAGGTAAACACCCTACCCTCTGTGCTATCTCTCCAGCCCCCCACTATGTTTTCTAAACTGGTGGCATCATAGGACATTCCCATGAATAGAACATGAGGATTCCTTTTCCTCCATGTCCTGTCAGCACTTGTTAATTCATTTTGATGTAAGTTATTCTCACAAGTGTGAGGTGGTATCTCATTATGGTTTCAATTTGCTTTTCCCTAATAATTGATAATGAGACTCCTTTTATGATTTAACTCCCCGGCCACTGGAGTTAAGTTCTCAAACATCTCTAATGTTGATGTTATGGAACATTTTATCTACCTAGGTACTTTATGGTTTGGGGAATTACATCAGGTAGTTAACCCGTTTGGAATTTATTTTTGTATATGCACTTATGGTGTAATACAATTTCTTTTCAGCCGCGGAAGCTCTGCTCAGGGCGGGGAGGGAAGCTGAAGCTCACCCTCTCTGAGGGGCCCCAGGGAAGACAGCTAGTCACGCAGGCAAGAAACTCTCTGCATCACTCTCTTCCGGGAGCTTGGTTTTAAGTCTCTGGATGTAGGCCATTGGTGGGATTACACGGCGCCGGGGGCAGTCCCTGGGTGTGACGCCTAGCTACTGGAAAATGGGAAATCTGGGCGGAAGAGGCCCAGTCCCGATCCAAGCAGGCTTGGAGGTCTCAGCCCCGGGTCCCACACACCTGGGTTCCTCTGCCAGAGCCTAGCCACAGCCATGCTCAAAGCCCCTCTCCACACGTTTGGATGAGCCTCACGCATAAAGGTACCAGAGGAACCCAGGTGTGTGGGAACCGGGGATGAGACCTCCAAGCCTGCTCAGATCTGAACTAGGCCTCTTCCGCCCAGATTTCCCATTTTCCAGTAGCTAGACAGTCACACCCACGGACTGCCCCCCGTGCCGTGTAATCCCACCAACAGCCAACATCCAGAGACTTATAACCAAGCTACTGGAGGCACACGGCTGCTTTGTGGCTGTGTGACATCTTATAGCCTAGTTCTCCCTCTGGGAGAACCTGGCAAGCTACTGAGTTTCCTGCCCACATGGGAGAGACTTGCAAACTCCCCATGGTGCATTCATATGCCAAAACCAGTAATAATGCTGGGTCTCATCCCCTTGACCCTCAAAGAGCCTCCAATATGGCATCATTGGGAAGGATGAGGAAAGAGAGGCTTCTAAAATCTCAGGGCTAGGACGAATGGAGACATTACTGAGACGGCTCGAGAAATTAGATGATCAATGGGATGATGATGATGATGATGATAATGATGATGATGATGAGGATAATGATGATTTCTTTTATGTTGGGTCATACCAGGTGGTGCTCAGGGTCTGCTTCTGACTCAGTGCTTGGTGATTGCTCTGAGTGACGTTGAGAAGCACGTGGTTCGAGGGATTGAACCTGAGACTTCCATGTTCAAAGTGATCTCTGTGGTCGCAAGTGCATTTGTTTGCATGTGTTGGTCTACTTCTCCCAACACTTTCATTGCAAACGCTTTTCTTTCTCTGTTATATGATCATGGCTCCTCTATCATGGATAAAATGAAGCTATAAGCATGCCTTCATTTCAGGGTTTTAGTTTTTTCCCAGTGGCTCTTCCACAGCTTTTATAACCCCAAGTATTAACATATTGTCTGACTTTTTTATTTTTTGGTGCAGTCCAACAGAATAGAAAAGGTAGATTTTGGGGGCTGGAGTTATAGCACAGCAGGTAGGGCATTTGCCTTGCACATGGCCGACCCAGGTTCAGTTCCCAGCATCCCATATGGTTCCCTGAGCAGTGCCAGGAGTAATTCCTGAGTGTATGAGTCAAGAGTAATCCCTGTGCATTGCCGGGTGTGACCCAAAAAGAAAATAAAAGGTAGATTTTTTTTTTTTGGTTTTTGGGTCATACCTGGTGATGCACAGGGGTTACTCCTGGCTCTACACTCAGGAATCACCCCTGGCGGTGCTCAGGGGACCATATGGGATGCTGGGAATTGAACCCGGGTCGACCGCGTGCAAGGCAAATGCCCTCCCTGCTGTGCTATTGCTCCAGCCCCTAAAAGGTAGATTTTTAATTAAATTTTTAAAATCTTTTTTTAAAAATTTAATATTACTTGGGTTTGATGCCACATTAATGCTAAAGTATATGGTAATTGATGTACAAAGTTATTGTACCTCACCGACATCAAAGTGCCCAACCCTCCACTACTTCCCCTATGTCACCTCTAGTCCTGTCTTTATTTCCTCCCCCTTTTCCCCTGTGGGTTGGTCATCAATATTGTAATTCAAGGACATGGGTTTGTCATTTTTGGGGGGAGGTTGTCGTTTTTTGATATTGTTTTTTTCCTTGCTTTTATTTTCTGATGGTTGAGGTCATCCGGTATTTGCCCTTCTCTTTCTGACTTGCTCTGCTCAGCATTTCCATCTAATTTAAAGCCTTTCTTGTACAGCATGTATGTGTTCAGCCTAGCAATGGGTAAAGTGGGTATGGTTGGATTCTCCATGATTTCCTTTTACTCTTTTACTCTTTCCCCTCCGCTCAGATTATTCCAGGGCTAGGCCTGGAAAGGGGACAAGAATGAGTCCAAAAGTGATTGCTTGACTATTATCATTGAAAACTACCTTGGGACTTTCTGGGCAAAGCAATGAACAAAGGGGAATCTTTTACAGGCTTCTTTCTTGAATTCCTCAGTTAGCCCCTTCCACGGGCCTCCTTTTTCTGTTCCTGATATGGCACTTTTCTGGGATGGTCCTGACTCTCAGTGTCCCCTTTCCCTTCACTTGGTGAGATCACTTTGTCTCTCAAGATGACTGGAGCCCTCCTCTTGTCTGAGCACCCATCTCTAACAGGTGGTAAGCACAAATGCATCTTTGCTTTTTTCACTTTTTTTTTTTTTTTTTGCTTTTTGGGTCACACCTGGCGATGCACAGGGATTACTCCTGGCTCTGCACTCAGGAATTACCCCTGGTGGTGCTCAGGGGACCATATGGGATGCTGGGATTCAAACTCGGGTTGGCCGTGTGCAAGGCAAACGCCCTACCCACTTTGCTATCGCTCCAGCCCCTGCTTTTTTCACTTTAAGTGCAGATAATTTTCACTGAAACCATCTTCACTCTATGGCCTGTACACCACCACCCCCCATCCCCCGGCCAGCCTGCCCCTCATTTTTTGACAATTCCAGGTCAGCATTGCTTTGCTCAGCATTTCCACCCAATTTAAAGCCTGTCTTGTACAGCGTGAATGTGTTCAGTGAGAGCCTAGCAATGGGTAAAGTGGATGTGGTTGGACTCACCATGATTTCCTTACTCCTTTACTGTTTCCCCTCCACTCAGGTTACCAATGGATCAAAGTTGCCCTCGGAAGGGGATATCTGAAGAATCCAAGAAAGAGCCCTGTAAAGGATTGCCTTTGTTCACAGACCTGCTCAGAAGGCACCAAGGTCGTTTTCAATGATACCAGTCAAAGCAACCATTTTCTGACTCATTCTTGTTCCCTTTCCAGTTTAACCCTGGAAAATCTGAGTGGAGAAAAAAGAGTAAAAGAGCAAGGAAATGATGGAGACTCAATGGATCAATGATCAACTCTAAACTTCTGTTTTCTAATTGGTGGCATATATCTATTATGTCCCTGGATACAAAATCAATCCTCATGTGACTTAAAAATGAGAACAACTTGGGGTTGAGGAATAGGTAGGTCAATTGCGGAGTGCATACCTTGCAAATGTGAGGCCGTGGTTTGATCCCCACACTATTCCATATGCTGTAAGCACGATCTGGGCAGCAGGGCCATTTGGATGCCCCGTGCCACCACAAAGTAGGCAACTCCCAAGAACTGCCACCAGAATGTCTGAGAGCACTACAACTCCTGTGTAACCCAGGTGAGCTCATGTGCTAGCACTACAACACTGTGTGTCGCAACCCTTGCTCATTGCATCAATGATTATAATAAAAAAGGTGAAGGAAGCAGAATAAGTGAAACTTAAAAAAATTAAGACAACTTTTCCTATATTTTTCTTTCTTTTGAGAAGAAAGGAGAAATGCCTTAACTCACACCAAGTCTTTTTCTAAAAAAACCCCCACGTTGTAATCTTTTACAAAAACATCCTCAAGCTGGTTCCAACCTGATGAGTTGAAGTTGAAAGACTGCAAAACCTGCCTCAAACTGCTTAGCACATGCTACGTGGGTGCTCCCTGTCTATTGTTCTAAGCGGAAACTGCGGCGAGAGAGATAGTTATACCTCATATTTGGTAGCTCTAACTGCACACATCCAGAAGCAGTTCTGTTAAAAAATGAGACACTCCAGAGGAGGTATGAGAATTAAAATTCTGTTGCAATAGGAGTGGACAGGTAATGTCTGTTCTCAAAATCGGCCAGGCCAACATTATCACATACATTGAGATTCACTGAGAAGAACTAAGAATTCAGTCAAGCACATTATTGAATTTAAGGGAGGATTGGGCCCTCCCTCAGAGGCTTCATTTTATATAGACTTCCAAGTGATGCGTCGAAACATCCCAGGTAAGTTGGAGCTCTTCCTACCATCTATAGATTTTTCTCTTTCTCACACCCCTGTCAGAACATATCAGAAAGTTCACTAAACAGAATTCATAGGATTATGATCTAATTAACTCCAGGGATTTTTATAGAGGTCTATATAATAAGCAGCTTTGTATAGTTTACTTTCATTCATACCAGGGATAATAGGGGAAAAATGCAAAAGTAATGAAGGCATAATCAATTTCCTTTAATCTTCCTGGAGTAGGCAAAGTTGTAAGATAAGTATGTAAATTCCAAGGATCAAATACAGAGTCCAGAAATACTAACATTGTTTCATAACTCTTGTGGCAACAAGAGAATGTGTTATAAGGAGACATACAACTGAAAATTGGCACATTGTAGGTGGTGGTTGTCATTTGGGGACAAATCCTATTGCAAGTCAACAGCAGTGTAATTTTTCTGCAAGTTGTAATAATTGCATTTGGCCAGAATGGAAGAAAAAACAAATGGGAATATTAGTTTAAGTGCCAAGAATAATAAAAAAGAATTTTAACAGTAGGAGAAAGTACCCTTTGACTAATTCTTATTTCCCTAGGCTCTCTCAAAAATCTTAACAGCTTAGAATAGTGTTTTACAACCTTTTATTAATTATAGCCCCCTAAGGAGCTTTTAAGACATTTTCTCCTAATCTCTTCTTCTAAGAAAATTTAATGCCATAGAAATATTTTTATATACTTACTGTATATCAGTAAGATTTTTTTAACCCTCATATTAATTTCCTAGAAACTATCATGACAAAATATCATCAGCTTGGTGATCTAAGACAACATAACTTCATTCTCTTATGGATCTTTTTTTTTTATTATTTTTGGGTCACACCTGGCGATGCTCAGGGTTACTCCTGGCTCTGCACTCAGGAATTACTCCTGGCTGTGCTCAAGGGACCATATGGGATGCTGGGAATCGAACCTGGGTCGGCCGCGTGCAAGGCAAATGCCCTACCCGCTGTGCTATTGCTCCAGCCCCTCTTATGGATCTTGATACTGGAAGTTCAAAATAAAAGTGTTCACATGGCTGTACTCCATCTGAATGCTTTAGAGAATTCTTCTATCATTCAACGTTGATGTGAAAGAAGGTTGGGTTTTGGGTGTCTGAAAGACACTTTGAGGTTGAATAGCATAGGGAAGGAAAGATGTCATTTAAGCTATGATCTAAAATTTAATCAAAGATAACAACAACAACAAAATGTTTGGAAAGGTTATGGACAAAGAATTTACTATGGAGAAAATAGTGCAAATGAAGGAGGAGAAAGAGATAAAAGGGCTGTGTGGGCAGAAAAGATTGGTTGTAGGGTCATCAAAAATGAATGAGAGGCCAAAGTGGTCATTTAGAGCTCTGAAAAATCAAGAAAAGGAGTTTTGATTTTGATTCCACGTGTGCAGGATTATCTTGGGGTGGTGGGACGATTGGGTCTAAACAGAGGATAAATAACATGAATTCCATACGAACAAGACTGGTCTGTGAAGTGGCAACAATAAACAAGGAGATTTTGTTTGTAATAGTCCATGGGCCCATTTGTGGAATATAAAATAACATAACATGAGGCTGACACCCAAAGACAGTGTCAGCCTCATGTTATGTTATAAGGGCCAGGAAGATTGCTCCATAGCTGGAAGCCTGCCTCATGTGTGGAGGGGAGAAGGCAGCTGGAATAGAGAAGAATATGAATATGATGGCTGAAGGAATCGGTCGGGACGGGAGATGTGTACTGAAAGTAGATAATGGACCAAACATGATAATCTCTCAGTATCTGTATTCCAAACCATAATGCCCTAAAGTAGAAAGTATGGGGAATATTTTCTGCCATGGAGAGGGGGGAGGGTGGGAAAGGGGGGGTATACTGGGGAGATTGGTGGTGCAGAGTGTGCACTGGTGGAGGGATGGATGTTTGATCGTTGTGTTATTGTTACCCAAACATGAAATCTTGTAACTATCTCACAGTGATTCAATAAAGTATTTTTTAAAAAAGATTGTAGTAGTTCAGGTGAGAATAATGGTTGTTTCGACCAGGGTAGGATGGTGGGCACTTGATTACCTGGTTGATAGTCCTGTTCCTGAGATTAGAGATTAGATGGAAGAGATTAAAGCCAGAGTGACTTTGGTGGGCTGTTACAGAGAAGTTCTACTAATTATAATAGGAAAGTCAGCACTGGCTTTAGTATGACAGGTAGTCAAGGATTAACCTTGACCAAAAAGAGGTCTATCATTTGCATTTGGCTCCTGGAGGGTAACTTCTAAGACCTTAGAATGTTCTGATTTGTTATTCTGAGGGTCTTGGTGGATAGACTGTGATAACAAGTGACTTATGGTAATGGACTCTGGCCCATGATGGTGAGTAGTCAGTCATGTTGGTGTGTCTGAGTCCCCCCAAAATTCCAGGCACTGGGGCTCAGATAAGCATGCCTGGGGACTGTCCTTCATATATACTGTCATACACGATAACGGTGAGAAGTAGTCATTATTTGAATAATTCCACTACAAGTGACCTACAGAAAACTCAATGCTTAGGACTTTTCTAGACCCCATGCTGTATATCCAAAGCATGTGCCTTTCCCCTTAGCTGCGTTTTATCTGTATTCTCTCACTGAAAAATATTGTAATTGTTGAGTGAGGCAGTTGTCAGTGTTTTCCTCTCCCCATCTCCTTTTTTCTCTCCCCTTTGTTGTTAGAATGACCAGAGTCTGCGGACACAGTTGTTTCCACTCATTTGGTTGTGGTGTTTGCAAGGGATTACACACCTTAATAGCAGTGAGTGCACCCATGCTCACCCAAGGTCACGCTTTTAGTTGTGGTGATCATTCATCATTTACCTGTAGTGTTTGCTGGGGTCATATTTCTGAGTGGAGTGCTTCTACATGTTTAGCTACAGTGCTCACCTGGGGTTGTACACTTCAGCTGATGGTGCTTGCACACACACTTGTCTCAGATTCCCAAACAGCAGAATTTATGGGACTGCACTTGTGATATGGTATGATACACATATCAGCACCAGGAATTGAATACACAGTCCCACACTTGGAAGATAGGTGCTTTTTGCCACTGAACCATCACTGGAACTTCTATGGGCTTTATGACTCCTTTCAGTAAATTATCAAAACGGAAGGAAATCTTGGGGAGTCTTGAAATTGCATTTAATAACAGAGGTGAAGATGGTTTGGGGACTTTGGAACTTTGGTGTACAATTTGGCAAAGAGAAACTCTGGGTGGGTGACCCAGGTCTTATACTCAATAAGTTCTTCTCTTTAGGAGTTAAAAGAGAAGAAAGAGCCCTTAATCTTGGGGGAATTTCTCTTTTTAATACCAAGGTCAGATGAAATTCATTTACAGTCTTCTGGTTCAAAGATTTTTCAAGGGTATAGCCTATAGGGTCAGTAGAAAAAAAAAACAAGGAATGCCTCAGTCAGTGTACCTGTGAAATATGCAGGGAAAAATAACTTCTTCTTCTTCTTCTTTTTTTTTTGTAGGGGAGAGGTTTGGTGCCACATCTGGCAGTTCTCAGGGCTTACTCCTTGATCTATGCTCAGGGATCATTCCTGGCAATACTTGGGGGAACAATACCAGTGCTGGGTATTGAACTAGAGTCAGCTGCTTGCAAAGTAAGTGCTCCACCTGCTGTATTATTTTTCCAGCCTCAAGAGAAATAATTTTTATTATATAGCCACATCTATAGATTCCATCATATTGAATTTATCATTTCATTATAAAAGGAATTGATGGAATTGAAATTGAGTTAAAAAAACTATCCTGCAAAAACTCTACTGGTTTGTGTGCCTATGTGTTGATGTGGATTTTAAAAGAAGGGGGAAAATTCCTAGCTTCAAGAAATGAAGGCAAATTTTATATGGCAGCTTTCTTGCATATAGTTGATGGTTACAGCATGTGGAATTACTTACAAGTTAAGCTTTTAACTAAAAATGAAGACATGGCACACAATTTATCATCCTCTTCTTAGAGATTGAGAAGGCTCTTTAAAACACAAGCCAATGCCAGTTACTCTTTTAACAAATCTGTAAATATCTTTTTATGGGCTTAATGATTTCCACATTTGGCACCTCTCCCAGCTCCCCTGCGACAGAGGTTATCATATATGTACCAGAATCAGGAGGCTTGGAAGAGTGTGTCTTATTTAGCAGACTCTAGCTAGGGCAAGTTTAGCAAGAGTTCCATCTGTGAAAACCAGACATGCTCTTTTCTGTATCTCAGCTTGGATCAGGCGCGTGTTAATTTTCATCGTGTCACAAATGTAGTGACTTCAAATGACACACATTTATTGGCTCAATTTCTGAGGGTCAGGAGCTGGTACACACCTTTGCTATTTCCTTTTTGGGTACTTAGCAAGGTTGAAATAAAGTTGCTGTGTGTGACTATGTTCCCTTTTAGAGAACTGCATGAGTTAAACTCAGATGGGGAGCTGTAGAGATAGTATAGTACAGGGGCTTAGGGCCTTGCCTTGCACACAGCTAACTCTGATTTTATCTCTGCACCATATGGTCCCCCAGTACTGCCAGGAGTGATTCCCCAGCACTGTTGGGTATGGTTCAAACATCGCCAACCCCCCAACATGGTCAGTTGGAAAAATCTACTAAGTTCGTTTGGATTTTTGAAAGAATGAAACTTCTGGAGGGCTATTAGACCTAAGGCCGAAGGTTTTTCTAGTGGTTGACTGGAAGTTTCCCTTAGTTCTCTGCTATGTGCCCTTCCAACCCATTAATTTTTTTTAAATCAATATCTGCACACTAAAAAAAGCAGTCAGAAGAGTTAGCTAGCATAATAAGGATAATAACACAAGCATTCAGGTGATAACAGAATCATGGAAGGGACATCACATCTCCTCTTCTGTATTCTGAGTAATTGCACAGGGTGTGGATACCCAGGGGTGGGGTTATCACTGGGAGGTATCTTAGAATCACTCCACCATAAGGACAGTTCTTCTGTTTGAGAGAATGATATTTTCTTTTAAAGAATGTGCTGTGGGCTCTAGAGAGAGTACATGGGTAAGGTGCTTGCCATGCATGTGGCTGACCCGGGTTCGATTCCTGACACTGATTATGGTCCCTTCAGGTCTGCCAGGAGTCATACTTGAGCACCGAGCCAGAAGTACCCTCTGAGCACCTTCAGGTGTGGCCCCAAAGCAAAACATTTTTTTTTTTAGATATCCAGAGGGCCAATTATGTTTCAAAGAAAATGTGGTATCTTGGTGGCAAATTTATGTCTGTATTTCAGCTAGTTTTCTCATCTTCCTTTAAAATGTTATTTTTCATTTTTCCTAAAGATTCTATTATCTTTACCCTTTATTCCATCAGATATAATGGGTCAAAATTAGACCCTGATAAGACCCTCAGATTCTTTGAAGTGGAGCCGAGTAGCTCAGAGCTGGCCAGTAATGGGCCTGCTCAGGGCAGCTTTCTGACTTTAACATTCAGTTTCATAATTTCTCTTTGTAGTTTGGGAGACCGACTCAGGGTCCACACCACTCTAGTGTTCCCTAGCTGGTTATGGTTTGTCTTGATTATAAAAATATTTCCTGAGAATTCCATGCTTTGCCCTCTGGTGTTGTAAGTCTGTTGCATTGGTTCCCACCTGTTTTCCTTGTGGGTATTCCCAAAAGCCAGGTCAAATGCCAGTCTGTCTCCTTCAGAGGGGCAGTGATCTCAGAAATTTGAGATTGTTTTTGTTTACCAAGAAGCACTAAACTAACTCATTCACGTTGACCTTGAGTTCTGGAAGAACAGGCTTTGCTGTTGGGGTTGAGAGCTCTAATATGCAAGAAGCAAAGTGCTGTTCTCCCTGGTTCCTGTTCTCTTGGCCTCTAGTGGCATTCCTCTGCTAAGAGTCTGCCAAGGACTCTGCATAGTGCTACGACCTCTCCTAGATGGAAGGTATTTTATCTTTGATGCCTGGCAAGGTCCCAGCAGGCTCACAACTAATATTTTCTGTCTTTGAACATAGACCGTCAATGACAGTTTTTAGATTTTTTAATCAAATCAGCAGTCTCTGCTGCCTGTTCTTCTGGGCATCCAGGTATTATTTAGATTCTGTCTGAAGAATAAGGAGCCAGAACCTGGGTCAGAATCAAGGTTCATTAAAAAAATATCCTTTAAAGGTTCTTCTACTATTTATAACCTACTTGGGGAGAGTGGATGGAGAAGGGAAGAGGAAAGAAGGCATGCTAGGAGTCTGGAGGCTAGAGAATATGAATTAGCTCTTTTAAAAGACAAGATGTCAAATATCTGAACTTGAGAGAGCCCTGGATCTGATTCTTAAACAAATTGCTGCACATTGGAATCGTATTCTCCACAATTTAGGCATTGAGGGTCTGGTCTACAAAGAACCATTTAGAAACAGTGTGGCCTTAGCAAAATAGATCACATTTAAATCATACCAAAGAAAGGTAAGGAATAGATTTATTATTTTCCCTTAATTTATTTCAGATATATAATCATAAAATATAATATACTCCTTATTTTTTGACCAGAAGTGGAATATGTCCATGCTTATGAGATGAGGAATGTCTGAAAGCTGAAATTAAACCAGCTGGCTACTAATTTGATCATTTATCTCCATCTAAGGAGTATTCATTCATTTCCTTTTCCCCTTTTCATTCAAGAACAGTTACCTGTGCTTTATGATTGAAAGTCAGCAGCCTCCAACAGCTAGACAAATAATGCCAGCTCTTGACATCTAGACAATGTCTTCTCTATATCTATGTTGCTAAATCACATCTTAGTAACTACTGCTGTTGTTCTCTCTTTTTGGGGAAATGAGCCAGAGTTTGGAATTATAAAGATTTAGAGGGGAAAGTCTATGATCTGCTATTGAAGAAATGACAATATAGAAGATAATGAATTTAAAATAAAATGATTTAATATAGTATATAATCAAACATCCATTTATCCATTTATATATTTGTAATATTTATAAAATTATATATTTGTGATCACTGTCACTGTCACTGTCATCCTGTTGCTCATTAATTTGCTTGAGTGGGCACCATTAACGTCTCCATCGTGAGACTTGTTGTTACTGATTTTGGCATATTGAATATGCCACGGTAGCTTGCCAGGCTCTGCTGTGCAGGCGAGATACTCACGGTAGCTTGCCAGGCCTCCGAGAGGGGCAGAGGAATCGAACCCGGGTCAGCCATGTGCAAGGCAAATGCCCTACTGGCTGTGCTATGACTCCAGCCCTTATATTTGTGATAGTTGTAATATTTTCAAGATAAAATTTTTATTTTAGTTTATTTTTTTAGTGGTGCCAGGGTTTGAACTCAGGCAAGTCATGCATTAGAATGCTGAGCCACAACCTTGGCACTCAACATTTTATTCCTTATGTAATATTATACTGTAATATTTTTATGAGAAGAAGAGATTGAAGATGGATCATTCTTTTTTCTCACTTTGGGGCATTAGGGATGAAATTAATCATAGGAAAGTCTTAAATTTTACTTAAATTTTCCTTTATTTTAAATTTTATTTGAGGCATTGTGATTTACAGTACCGTTCATGATAGCCTTTTATGCATACAGTACTCCAGTACTACACCCTCTTGCAGACTACCCACCATTATTAACCCCAACCTTGGACACCCCACTACGATAAACTCAGACTTTCAACTTTTATATCTTTGAGAATTGGCTTGTTATCAATGAATCTACATGTTTAGTTTAAAAAGTAGAATATTAGAGTGTGTAAAAGTACAGTGGAATTCTAACTTTCAGGTATGTTAAAGGCAGAGCCTAGGTTAAGGTTAAGGGTTCCTGCCGAAACTTTTCACTGACTGTCTTTTAAGATTTGCTAATGCTTTTTATGACTGATCCTGTTTCTTCTTTCTGTTATGTATGCATTTGTTATGGGGAGACTTTGTAGAGATCAGCATACAAAATAACCCCCAAATCAGTGAGAAGATGGTAAGCTTTCTCATATGAAAGCAAACTGGCTCTGACATTGGAATGGAGATTTTGCTTGCTACCAAAAGGGACTGGCTGTTTTTCAGAATGACCAGGGAAAGTTCTGGAGCCTGCCCAAATTTTGATGCAGGGATAGTTTTAAAAGGTAAGTAAATAGAAGACCAAACAAATTTCTGTACTGTAAAAAACTATTGGCAGGGTGCGACCACCCCCTGGGTGTTCAGGGGGGTGGTCCCGGGTTGCTCGCCCAGCCGGAGCGGCCCGAGTCATGGGGCAGATGGAGGAGGAAAACGAGTGCCAAGACGGTTGATTGATCAGTTGCCGTTTATTCCATTCACTCCTGTCTCTCTCTCTGCTTCTCTCCCAGCTCTGGATCTCGCCCCCAACCCACTTACAGCCTAATTAAATCCCCCCAGCATGAGGGGTTTGGGGCTTACACATACGTGTGGTCACAATCAATAGGGTTAAAGTTCTTTCTCTCAGGGGATGCTGCTTCTAGGACAGATTGTCTTTCAGCAGGACGACCCATCCAAGGATGGAATCCCATGAGTGTGTTTCTCCTCTCCTTGCCCAGCAAACATATAAGCATTAATATTATTCATTTTGTATGGACACAGTAAGAGATGCATTAAACTTATAGAATTGCTCTCCTGGGACCATCTCGATCTCAGACTACAGTGCTCAGGCCAGATCAGTCTTTCCTATCCCTAGCAGGGTCCTAGTCTCATCATTACTTTTGGATCATGACAGCATTTGTCCATGATCAAGCTCTTAAATTATAGTTAAGAATTAGGCACTTTGACCAGGCCCATCTTGATGCCAGGGTAGCACATAACTCACCACTTGCCCTGGGTCCATCCCGTCCCTCGTCTGGACCCTGCTTTTGGGGTGCTAGGAACTGAGGGCAACTGAGGCTTAAGTCAAGAAAGTAGATGCCCAGGAATGAATAATATTCTAAGCCAATTAAATCCCTAATTACAAAAGCATAATATTGTGACATTGCTTTAAAGTAAACTATTCAAAAGACACAAGGAGAGGAGAAAGGCAATATTAACTTACAATATAAGTTCAGTGTCCTAGAAAGATCTGACCTTACAAATTAACGGTCTGATTAGGGGGAAAAGCTGATTAAGTGTTTGGGGAAGAGAGCATAGAGAAGTGGTTACAGATAGACAAAGGAATGGGAGTTACTTGGGAGCACTTTGCCGGGTGTGACCGGGATAAACCTAAGCTCCTTGTGGCAAGGGGGAAAGGACACAGCAACGTCATCCTACACTGTACCAACCTTATCCTTCTTTAGTAGTGCTCAGTTAACAGCTGTTTATCTAAGCTCTTATAGTTGGAAAGCTAATTTCAGAAATTTCCAAAAGCATAGAAAGACAAATATATGTAATTCCATTTTACTTAGAAGAATCCTATTCATTGAGACAGAAAAGTAGAATGGTGATTACCCAGGGTTGGTGGAGGAGGAGACGATCTAGAGCTACTCTCTGAAAGGGTATGTGTTTCAGTTGGGGGTGATGAAAAGGTTTTGGAGATGGATCTTGGCCATAGTTGTGAATACTTCTGATGCCACAGAACTGTATATAAATGACCAAGGTGGCCAACTGTTCCACTGTGCCTGGGTCTGAGGAGTTTCTGGGAGACAAACATTCATTGCTGAAAACACAAAATCCCAGGAAAGTAGGCAGCAAAGGTATATGCCGGAAGAACGATGGCAGGGTGTTCAGATTGCTAGCTTTGGAGAACAAGGTGAGGTTTTGGGTGGTGAGATAGAGTCTTGATGTGGGAAATGAAAGTCAATCAAGACTTCCTGTTCCTTTAACTGTGGAAATGCATTTTTTTTGTAATTTCATTTAAAATCGATATTTTCATTAATTTACACTTTTGACCATCAGTGAATATTTGAATAAGGAAATGGTACAGATTCAGACTAAATGGGAGTTTAGTCTGACAATGATTCTCTACTGACAGATGTAATACAGAGACAGCCTGTTTTACGTGAACACCTTGAGGTGTTTTAGAGAACAGCAAAGTAAAATAATTGCTTCCTTTGGTTGTTCCTTTGATTACCTAAGGTGGACGTCCGGATCAACCTTTTTGCTGCCTGCCAACTAATTAGCACTTTATCCAAAGTATGAAAATCAGAGATTGAGTTCCAACAATGACTTGGTTTACTTGTCTCCTCAACTTCAATTTCTCTTTTTTAGTAGATTTAAAAGACCCCCTTTTCTTGGTCTTTATTAGATTAAATTAATAAATTATTCTGGAGAGTCTGGGAAATTAATTTTTATGAAAATCTTATTAATGAATTTTAATTTCCTAAATTATTTTATTGGCTTAACTGGTTAAAAACATTACTTTAAGATGTATAATTACAAATAAGGTGTTCAACTAAATTTAAGTTTAAAAGATAATTTCTTCGTATAAAGATACAAAATGTTACTTGTGGATGATACTAACTAGTTTTGTTTTTTTTTTCAGGTTTTCTGTTTTGGGGAAAATGTTGGTAAGTTAAAAATAGCATGTAATGAAAAATGTTGTGATTATTTATACTGGTATAACACTTTAAATAAATATACAATGCAAGATAATGGATGTAGTTTAGTTCTTTAACAAGGGAATTGTTGCAGTTTATTAAGAAGGCAAACTTAATGTATTTCATATACAGTCTTATTCTTTACACAGATGAAGTAATCAAAAACTCACAGAAGACTTGAAATACTGCAGACCTTTTATTTCCTCAGTCATTGAAAGCAGTTTGACAATTTGATGTTCTATCTCTCTGTCTAAAATACATGTATTTTCTATAAACAAAACCATTCTTCCATAAAATCACAATACAGCTATAAAAATTGGGAAATTAACCTTGATGTATTATTACCATACAATCTGCAGATCACACTTATTTCTTCCATTCAAATCGTATATAGGCCAGGGGCCCAGTTCAGAATCATGAGCTCACTTAGTTGTATCATGTCTCTTTCATCTCCTTCAATCCAGAGTAGTTCCTCCTTTATGACCTTGACTCTTTGAGGAGTTTAGGTAAGTTATCTTGTAAAATATTCTCAGTTTGAATTTTCCCAGTGATTCCTCATGTCTATATAGGTTACACATTTTTGTCAGGAACAGCACAAAAATGGCGTGGCTTTTTTTGTTTTTCATTTTGGATAGAGGCAGAACCAGGAGTGGTGAGGTGCCATACCTAGCAGTGATGAGGACAGGGAACCATATGCAGGGACCGTATTTGGGCAACACAATCGATGTTTGTTTGGCTCATCAGCATCCCATCAGGGATAGGAGTCTGTACTGGTCATGTTCACTTTGATCAGTTGGTTAAGGTGAGACTGGCCTGGCTTCTTTGTTATAAAGTTCATTTGTCATTTGACTTTTTTTCTCTCTCTTTCCCTCCCTTCCATCAGTATTGATAGGTGGATTTATCTTTTATTCACTATTATAATAGAGCTAATCCAGCAGGTAAGATGCTTGCCCTGCGTAGGACAATCCTGGTTCCATCCTGAGGCAGCACATATGGTCCCCTGAGTACCACATATAATCCCTGAGTTCAGCCGGTGTGGCTTGTAGGTCCATGAGAATTAGTTCAAGTTGGTTTTATATCCTTTTGATATATTTCATTATTCTTTGAGAGCTTTATTTTCTGGTATCGATAGAGTAGGCAAATATCTTATTTTTCCAGTTCCATTTCTAGAATATGCATTTCTTTGGTTCTTTTTATTGGGGAGTGGCATTTAGAAATCAAGGAATGGAGACAAGGTGTCTTGATTTTTATTGGGGTGGCATCGTTCCCAGAACCTTTATTTATGGTTAGTGTTTTAGAATAAAAGTTTGTGTATATATTGCATAATGCATGTTACATAGAAATAGTTTGCTTCTATCTACCACAAAAATATTAGTTCTAGAGTTTTAGAATAGAAGTCTGTGTGTATATTACATAACGCATGTTATAAAAAGAGCTTATTTCTATCTACCACAAAATATTACTTAACACTTAATACTTGTAATTTCAGTTCAGTATCACAAGTTTTATTCTGGTTTTCCACCTACATTATTTATTACACTGAGAAACCTGACTCCCATTATTCATGTTGTTTGTTTAATCTTTCTTTAGGTAACCTATCTCTCATCTCTATTACCATTTCCTTTTGACCTGAATGACATTCAATCCTTATGGCAATACCAACATGATATTGTTTGATAATGTTTTATTTATTAAAATTGATCATGGTATACTTCATTCTTATAAACTCTAGCTTTAAAATATTTGGTTAACTATATTTTGTTGCCTTAACTCATTATACTCAGATAGCTTCCTAGAGTTTCAAGAATTAGCATCTCTTTCAATAGTGGATATATCTCCAGGATTTGTTGTGATTTTATTTATGATAAAAATAAAACAAAATAAAGAAATGCTTTATTAGAGGCACTTTAACAACTGTTGAAGTGATCAGTTATTAATACTAAAACCCATTGGTTACCAACAAATTACCTCTGCCATGTGAGCTCCAAGATTCTGTCAAAACAGAATTGGTTGTGGGTATGTTAAAGCCAAAACTGCTCAAGTTTTCAGAAAAACCTTTTCTTTATATTTATCTTTAATAATGGCAACACAACCCATCCCTGAGAGTTCCTTCTGTGTTTATATTCTGTGAAATGGTTGCAGGAGAATCTGTGAAACTCACTTGATTCTTTAGCAAGCAAACTTCACTTCCTAATACTCTGACCAAGTCCCTGGAGATGACACATTTCTCCCCCTTGGCTTTCCTGCTTTTATTACCTTGCACCTCCTCAAGCTTGTTGGTTTTGATTTCAGCGATCTCAGGTCTTGTGTCCTCCCTTCAACTCTGCTTAAACTTGGCAGTCTGCACTTGCTTGTTGATTCCTGACCTGCGATCCACACTGCATATTGGTGTAAAGGTCTCTTTGGTTTTCATAAGAAAATTGGAAAATATATGGCACAGAGACAAAGACCTGGCACAGAGACAAAGACCTTACTCAACATACTATAACTCTTGTCCCCTTAAAAAGAAAAATTTTTTTTGGTTTGAGAAAATTAAGAAAAGAGGGACATATAAGACCTATATTTTACAGTGGCACTTGGCTACTGGAACTGAGTAGAGGTTAAAACTTCAAGTATTGTGTAGACTCCTGGTAACAGTTCTCACCATTCATACCTTTAGGGGCTGGTGCTATAATTCAGTGGGTAGGGCACCTGCCTTGTATATATAGCTGACCCCATTTTGATCTCCAGCACCCATATGATCCTTAAGCTCCACCAGGAGTGATCTCTGAGTGCAGAGCCAGGAGTAATCCCTGAGCACCTCCGGGTATGACTCAAAACAAAACAAAACAAAACAAAACAAAACAAAACCCCTCAAAAAAACAGTCAAGTAAAATACAGGCTTGAAGCAGGTGATAGGATAATAAAGCTATACAATAGAGTACTACTCAGAGATAAGAAAAAGATGAAATTGTGACTTTTGCTGCAATGTAGATGGACTAGAAGATGTCTGCATCTCATGTTCAGTGAAATAAGTCAGAGGAAGAGGAACAAAACCTTTGGTGAGCTCATTCATTTGCAGGTATATTAAAAACAATAACAACAAAAGAAAAATAGATGATTGCCAATAAAAACAAGCCCTAGAACTCTAATAAGAGAACTGAGGTTCCCAGGTGGGAATGTGGTAGAGGGTGGGGCAGATAAGAAGTGATAGAAGGGCAGTGGTGCAAGATTTTTGGCACTGGTGACAGTGGTGGAGGTTTAGTAACAGTCCACTAAAAGCATTAACTTTAACACTATTGTAAACCATGTTACCTCAATAATACTAAAATCACTTTATCATTGTCATCCCATCGTTCATCGATTTGCTCAAGCGGGTACCAGTAATGTCTCCATTCGTCCTAGCCCTGAGATTTTAGCAGCCTCTCTTTATTAGTCCTTCCCAATGGTGCCGCATTGGAGGTTCTTTCAGGGTAAGGGGAATGACTCATTATTGTTACAGTTTTCAGCATATTGAATACGCCATGAAGAGCTTGCCAGGCTTTGCTGTGCAGGCAGGATACTCTTGGTAGCTTGCTGAGTTCTCCAAGAGGGAGAACTAGACAATAAGAGATCATGTGGTATGGCCGAACACACTTCTGAGAGCTTTGTTTTATAGTCTTTGGATCTTGGCTGTAGATGTGTGATTGCCTAGCTACTGGAAAATGGGGGATCTGGGTGGAGGAGTTCCAGTCCTGATCCGAGCAAGAAACAAATTTGCAGGACCCCCTCCCCTTTAAAAAGCATGCCAAAAGTCACCTGCAAGCTTCTAATACAAAATTGCTTTATTTCCTAAGTTCATGATCATATAAAAAACATTCATAATAAATACACAACAAACTTTTAATTTAGTTTAAAATGTTTAAAAATTAGGCCCGGTATAAGACTCACCTAAAACTATCCTTGGCTGATATCTTGGATCAGTGGAAATAAATTCGTAGAAGATCATGCAGAATACATAAAAGGAATGCAGAGGGCTCTAACAGAAAAGAAAAATATCCTATTTCAAAATGTTTCAGTTGGACATTCACTTGTTGAAGGCTATATACAACTTTAAACTGACATGACTTAAGCCTTTTTCCAACCCGGTTTTATTGCCCAGATATGCATTTGTATCAGCCTCATTGGATTGATTTTGGAGACAGGGGTGGAAACATTCTAATGGAAAGAGACCATGGAGTAATTCTATTTTCCCCATAAACAGTCTGAGAGTTCTTGGATAAAGAAAATTTGCACTTGCCCTATGCTTCCTCCAGCTGTTGTTTCCCAAATCTGTGCCCTCAGAGACTGCTAAGAGACAGCAAGAAAAACTTGCTGTGAACAAGATGTGATCAACTCAGAATCTTTTCAGATGTTCTCTCTTTTCTTTTCATGTTGCAGTAACTTTTTAGGACTAGAGAAGAAAAAAGGAGATCGGGGAGAGCTTGGCTTTTTTTGTAATTTAATTTATTTCTTTTAAAATAGGTCATGCTCATATTTGGCATTACAGTGTGTAATATGATGAGTGTAGTTATCTTGAGTGAATAAATTTGAAGTTATTGGGGTTGGGAAGTCAAGACACTGTGATAAAGTGTTTACATATAAAGGTATTCACATGGGTATTTAAGTCAGTGATATGAGGACAATACCTGACCTGGAGAAGAATTCTGGGAATGCCAATGAATGGGAGTGACTGACTCAGGTAATGTGAGGAAAAAGTTGAGTTCACTTGGTTCAAAGTAAGACATTTGAAAATTTTACATGGGAATAGAAGTTTAATGGGAATTAGTGTCAACTGGTAATTTGAAGAAGATCAAGCCTAATTTACTGAGCTTTCTAATGATAATAGAAAGTTTGATATCTGAAATCAAGTGAATTAGAAGTATCTTACCCAGTCTCTAGATCAACATAGAAACAAAAATACAGCATTTGATTAGTAGTCACTTCCTTTTATTACAATACTTTCACAATGGCACATGTAAACTCCTCAATGCTTTGTATAGTTGGTCTTAGTCTTATCCTTGATGCCTTTCTCTTACCCCCTTATTCTGATTCATGGCATATTTCATGACTCTTTCACTTTCATACCAACTCTCACTGCCCTCATAGTTTTTTGTTTAACAGTACCGGCACAGCAATCTTCTACCCTGAAATCCATCATTCACAAGAAATTTGCCACTATGACTGGAAGCAGTAGTATAGGATTGAGTGTAAGACATGATACCAAAACTCCATGTATTTTCCTCCATATTAAAAAATGTTACCTCATTATCATTGGGAGAAAACCTATGCTATTTGAAATGTGATAGAAGATGGATTATGAATATGGATGAAATTATCTATGTTCATCATGAAATATCACAACTCTATTTTGTATACTTCCCTCAATTTTCTTTTTTTTGTTAAATTGGATTTATTTTAATTTTTATTTAATGTAGAAAAAATGATAAGTGCTGATACAACATCTAGATTAAAATTGATTACATAACAAAGTTGCAATATTAATATCAATCACGAATCACGAAAATTCCGTTAATCACCAATTTCTCGGGCAGGCTCAATAACCTCTAATTTCGTCCTTTCCCTGAGATCTTGGAAGGCTATCTTGATTAGGTCCTCCCAATGATGTCACACTGGGTCAGGGGAATGAGATCCAGCTTCTTACTGCATTTAGCATATGAATATGCTATGGGAAGCTTGCAAGGCTGTCCCATGTGGGCAGGAAACTCTCAGAAGATTGCTAGTTTCTCCCAGAGGTCTCGAGAAGCAGGCTACATGATATCTTCTGAGAGCTTGCTTTTAAGTCTCTTTCTGGATGTTGCCGTTGATGGGATTACACCTACCTGGGTTCCTCTGCCGGTACCTTCATGCATGAGGCTTGTCCGAACGTGTAGAGAGGAGCCTCCAGCATGGCTGTAGCTAGGTTTCGGTGGTCTTCGGCCGCAGGGAGCTCTGCTCGGGGTGGGGAGGGAAGCTGGAGCCCATCGCCTCCGAGGGGTCCTGGGGAAGACAGCCAGGCATGCGAGCAAGAGGCTCTCTGGGTGCCAGTACCTGAAATTATTCGCTTATTGGTAGAGGGCATTTTTGAGGCGGTGGAGTTGGACTCGTGGTGTAGCTGTAGTGGTAGAGATGGGTGCTAATGGGTGCTGCTGAGGGAGTCTTTGTTTGTTGGATACTCAGCCCACCTTAATCCCATGGGTGCTCTGAGATTTTCAGCAAGTTCATAAGGTTTAGCTGCTTGGCGTGCTTCTCCTGGGAAATTTGGTTGGGATTTGGTGGAAGAGAGACAGTGAGTGAGTAGACATGACGGCAGACATCTAAATAGAATTTTCTTCATATATATATACTAATATGTATGTATATATGTATATATACATACACACATATATATGTATATCACTGTATCACTGTCATCTGATTGTTCATTGATTTACTCGAGCGGGCACCAGTAACGTCTCCATTTGTCCCAGCCCTGAGATTTTAGCAACCTCTCCTTACTCGTCTTTCCCAACAATTGAAGGCTCTTTCAGGGTCAGGGGAATGAGACCTATCATTACTATTTTTGGAATATCGAATATGCCATGGGGAGCTTGCCAGGCTCTTCCGTGTGGGTGGGATACTCTCGGTAGCTTGCCAGGCTCTCTGAGAGGATATATATATATATATACACACATATAGAGGATATATATACACATATATACTTGCCACATCCGTGTGTGTATATATACACATATATACATATACATACATATATACACATATATGTGTATATGTATATACATATGCATATGTGTATATACATATATATACATATACATATATGTGTGTATGTGTATGTATATATATGTGTATATATATACATATATATATACTTGCCACATCCAGCAGTGCTCAGGACTTACTTACTCTAGGGTTCGAACTCCTCAGGGATCACTTTCGGTGGGGCTTCCAGTACCATATGTGGTACAAGGGAATGAACCAGGGTCAGCAACTTGCAAGGCAAGAGCCCCTACCTGCTGTACTATCTCTCTGGTCCCTAAATTTTATCTCATTTTAGAAACATTATTTACAATTTTGTTAGTGGTAGGGATTCATGCATTTTGGGGGCACTTTGTGTTCCTGGAGTGAGCAGACACCATTGAGCTACACTAGCACATGACAGGGACGAATGGAGATGTTACTGGCACCTGCTCAAGCAAATCCATGAACAATGGGATGACAAGTGGTACAAGTGGTACAAAGGATCCATGCATTGAACATTTCAGCACTCCACCCTTCACCAGAGAGTTTACTTCCCTCCCCTCCAGCAATATCCTCTCCCCTCCCCCAACACCCCTGCTCTGGTGTACTTCCTACTAAAGACAAGTTTTCAGTTTTTGTTGTCCTTGGTCATTTATTATTCCCATACTGTGTTTGTCTATGTCCCACCTATGAGAGAGATCGTTCAGTTTCTGTTCTTCTTCTGACTAGCTTCACTCAGCATGATGCTCTACAGATCCATCCAGGTAGTAGCAAATCGCGTGATTTCATCTTTTTTCGTACGCTAGTAGTATCCTGCTGTGTATATGTACCATTGTTTCTTTATCCAGTTATCTGTTCTTTGATATTTGAGGTGTTTTCAGATTTTGGCTTTTGTGAATAGTGCTGCATACGTACCTTCAATGTGAACAGTGTTGCAAGAGTCAATGATTTAATAACATTGGTCAAGTTTAGTTAAGCAGAGTTAACCGGAAGGGACTCCATCAAGTGGAGAGGCTTCTACGCTGCAAAAGAGATGATGAACAGATTAAAAAAGACATCTCATGGACTGGGAGAAAGCATTTGCCCACCACTCTTCTGAGAAAGTATAATATCCAAGATATATAAGGCAACGGTAGAATTTAACAAGAAAAAAACATCCAACCCCATAAAATATGAAAGAAGAGATGAAAATACATCTCTTCAAAGAATGCATACAGATGACCAAAAAGCACATGAAAAACTACTCTGCATTACTGATTACCAGGGAAATTCAAATCAAAACAGCAATGAGATATTGATATACACACCAGAGAGACAGGCACACATCACGAGGAACAAAAACAACCAGTTTTGGTGTGGATGTGGGGAGAAAGGGAATTTCATTCACTGCTGATGGGGATATCAACTTGGTTACTTCTTTTGGAAAACAATATGGACACTTCTCAAAATACTAGAAATTGAGCTTCCCTATTATTCAGCATTTCCACTTCTTGGCATTTACCCCAAGGGACAAAAAATTCTATTCTGAAAAGACAGTTGCACTTCTGTGTTTATTGCAGCACTACTTACACCTGGAAGAAGTCAAGGGATTAGGCTGGAGGTTGCTGTCTTCTTATCTGCCTAGCACCGTAACTGTGAGCAGCATGTAATTAGCTGAGTAGATCAGTTGTGTGGCCATATAAGTGGCTATGTGCTTCAGGAGCTGTGGCGGGGCCCCTTAATATGGCACAGGTAGTGGAGACTTCTGGGACCTAGCCAGACGGGCGGGTCTGTGCCTCCCATTCCAGGATAGGCCAGTAATGTCAACTGGAGTCATCTCACCTGGGGTGGTTGAGCCACAGGCAGAGGTCAGGAAGGACCCGCGTCATGGACCCTTAATATGGCACAGATTGCATGTGGGGGCTGCTGGGACATAGCCAGCTGGGGGCTCTACACCACACTCCAGGGTTGGGACAGTGATGTCAGCTGGAGGCAAGTCTCACCTGGGGTGGCAGAGCAGCAAGCAGAAGGAAGGCGCTCTGGTATGGCACAGGTAGGGTGTGGAGGCTGCCGGGACCTCGCCGGGAGGGACTTTGTCTCTCATTCCAGGGTAAGGAAGGCCCAGGGATGTTAGCTGGAGCCAAGTCTCAACTGGGACTGTGAAGTAGCAAGCAGGAGGTCAGGAAGGAGCTGTGGTGTGGATCCTTAATATGATGCAGGTCAGGTATGATTATTCTTTATATATATATATATTTTTCTCTACTAAACTTTGAGATTCTTTGGGATAGACACCTTTCTATTCATGATTATAGTTTAATTTTCTACCAGAGTACCTAATATCTTTTCTTTAACTCCTGGGTGCTGCCTTTCTCTGCAGTTTGAATTTTCTCTCCCAAGGTCAAAAAAAAAACATTTGCAGGATCACTGACTGTTAGACTTTCACTAGAAACAGCTTTCACTGGAAACTCTGCCCTACCTACAAGGGCATGATTTTCCTCTTTGGACTCCTATAAGACATTAAACGTAACCCTTGACTCTAAATGTATTTTAAGGTTGATATTTTGATTATTAATTGTTGGATATTAAGCCTAAGTGTTTTAGGCTCTATCAGTGAATTTCCCTTTTCCCTCCACCTCAGAGAAACTTACAGTGCTGTTATTAGCTCCCATAGTCCCCTGAGTTTTTCTTTGACCTTTTCTTTGTGCTTCACCCGTCCTTGTTAACTACTAAATTTTCACACATCAGGCGTGGTTACCTATGAAGTTAAACCTTCATGGTGACTCGATTTTGTTTTTGTAGCAAATTACTTGCTTTACTATTTCCCTTATAACCTTTTTATATTTTACTATAGAACAATGTACTTTCCGTAAACATAGAAAGACCATTAATGCTATGATCCTAATAGTTGAGGGTTAATTGACTCTAATATTTCTGTGCCTGGGCATCCATCATAATTACTTGACTCAGGCTTTGGTTGCCGTAGTCCCTAACACCCCCAAAAGGGGTCCCACCATGGGACTTGGATAGACCCAGAGGCAGCAATAAAGCTACCCCGGCATCGAAACGAGACAGTCAGGAAAGCATAAAAGCATGATCTTGATGTAAGCTGTGATAACTTAAGAAATAGGACCCCCATGGGGAAGGAAGATCTAAATCAGCCTGAGAACTTAGTCTGGAACTAATGGTAAAAGCCTTGCTTGCCCTCAGAGCCCTGAGAACTAAGTTTTGAAATTGATATCTCTTACGGTGTTTATCCAAGTAACTGCACATATTAATAAGAAATAAACTTAATTGTTTAATATGTACTAATAGCAAGGAAAAGAGAAAAGTAATCTAGGTATCCCTAGGAGAGAGAGCATCTCCTTGAATTAGTGCCCCCAAGAGAATTGCCTCCATTGGAACATTTTATTTACTTCTGTAAATGATCAATCACAGCTATATGCAGTCCAGTACCTCAACCCCCCTCAGATATTTATAAAAGCTATTCAGCTCTGGAATTAAACAAGCCATTTTAACCACCTATCCATGAGTACCCCATCTCTTTGTTCCTCTGCTGGGGAGGCCAGGGGAGGTGGTTCTTGGTCACCGAACATGTCACGCACTTGAACTCACAATTAATGTCATAGGTAGAATATAGAAATCTACAGTAAATTGTATGCTTTAAATATTACCTTCTTCCATTCAAAAGTTTCAACATCAAAGAATGAGAAAAACAAATGTATACATTTTCCCCACCTATTATGTATATGGTTTACTGATATATTAGACAGCAACATATAATATGAATAAACAATTTTAAATAGTCATGATACCATCAAATATATGCTTAGAGAAAGAGCCATCAACTATATAAAGCTTTTGATCTGAACCATCATCTGTAAAGTCTTTGATCTGATAAAATATGCATCTAAGAAAGTACAACTTCTTGGGGTCTTGCTCAAGCATAATTGAAAAAAATTATTCCATAAATATAAAGTGCCTACTGTGTGGTAGGGAACTGTTCTAGGAGATATGTTAATGAATAAAAACGAAAAAATAAACCCTCTTTCTCACAGGCCTATACTCTCAGTGCTTTATTGCATCTGCATAAGTAAAATGTTCTACTAACTTTTGTTTTTCTACAGCAGAAGAACCTTCTCCCTCAAGATTAAATCCAACTTTTCAACTCTCAGAAAGAAAAGAACTCTTCACCTTCCAGTGAGCTTTTTCAGAATAGAATCCAGAAGATCCTTTATTTACCATAGGAATTGTTCTTTTAATATTGAAATTTAGTGCTGGTATCATGAAATAAGGATATTTAATGATATGATACATAAACTTGCCTTTTGAAAGGTTACCAAGTAATAAAATACCAGCCTTATTGGAGATAGGAGAACTATAGTAATTCACTAATTATACTGAATCATGTAATTGAAGAGTTACATCAATTAAGCATCAATAAGGCTTTTGGGCTTCAGTTTGACCAATGCATAGAGTGGGTGACATTGGACTGATTATCTCTAGTGTGTGGTTATGAGGTTGTATTTACTTGGCAAAGTCCCTGATGAATCTGTGGTGTCACACTGGGTTATCTCTGAGAGGTCATTGTTTGTCTTCCATTGTGGGTCAGACTTGGCAGTGGTGAAATAAATGTTCTTTCTACATCTGTACACACATAATCATGGGCTGTTCTGAACACATACGTCATTTTCTGGGTGGGTGAGAGAATTCTAAAAACAACAAACAAATAGGGCTTTTCAGTCTTCTGAGCTGAATGAAAACAATAAGTGTGTTTCAACAAGGAGGATGATCCCAGATCAGTTGTAGAAGTTTATATTGGCTGTCAGACTAGGTATCTTCTCAAATCCCTTCCATGATCAAAAGTTTATCTCCCAGAATTATCCAAGAGTCAGATACCACTTCTATGATTTGAGCATAATCTTATATATATATATCTGAGATTATGCATGTACATAATTATGTATGATATATATACACATATAGTATAATATCTATATACACATGTATACATGTGTAGGATATATATGTATATCTCATATGTATATGTCATTAAAGACAGTGAAAGAGGGACATGCCTTTTTCCTATACTGAACTAAAGAAAGAAACTATTTGCGCTTGCTAACATTCTTCCAGTCTTTGGGCCACACCTGGCTATGATCAGCCCCAAATACTAAAGAATCACATCAATGCGGAAGAGACATAGAAACCCGCCAAGCCAAGCTCAATGAGCAAAAAACAGTATTACTGAAGACAGAAACAACACCAGTAAATCCTTAGAAAGTGTCTTTAACGATACTATAATGAGAATGTTCAGTGAGGTCAAAGAAATGATAGCACAGGTAGTCAACAAAGCACAAGAAAGTGTGAGAGTTGAAATGAAAACTCTTCTACCATTGGAAATGACAGAAACGGGTTACAGTGATAGTACAGAAGGTAGGGTGCTTGCCTTGCATGCAGCTGACCCAGGTTTGATCCCCAGCATCTTATATGGTCCCCCCAAGTATTTTATGAGTGTAAATGCTCAGGAAAATCCCTGAGCATTGTTAGGTGCCCATTCTCCCCCAGTAAAAAGAAATGACAGAAATTAAGAGTATAGTAAGTGATAAAAAAAAGTCAGTGGAAACTCTGAACAGCAGAAAAACAGAATGTGAGCAAAAGATTAAGGAGCTCTAAGATAAGAAGGAAGAAACTCCCAAGAAACAGTAGAAAGAGAAAAAATTGTCCTATAAAAATAAACAGCATACCAGAGGACTATGAATGAGTTAAAGAAAAACAGTATAAGAATCAGTAGAGTCCCTGAAGAACAGGATGGCAAGTGTGATGAAGAAACAATAGTTAAAGAAATAATTGATCACAAGTGTGTGTGGGGACAATGTGCAATTAGGATAGATAAGGGACCAGTACGACAATAATAGAAATGATCACTCTGGACAAGAGCTGAGTGTTGTTGAAAGTAGGTAAAGGGATATACATAACCTTTCGGTATCTGTATTGCAAACTATAATGCCCAAAAGGAGAGAGAAAGAGGGAGAAAGAGAGAGAGAGAGAGAGAGAGAGAGAGAGAGAGAGAGAGAGAGAGAGAGAGAGAGAGAGAGAGAGAGAGAGAGAAGAAAAGTAAGAAAAGTGCCTGCCACAGAGGCAGGCTCAGGGTGGAGGAAGGAAACTGGGGATATTGGCGGTGAAAGGATGGGTGCTGGAACATTATATAACTGAAAACCAATCATGAACAACCTTGCAACCAGTTATCTCACTGAGATTCAATTTTTAAAAAATCATTGATAAGAAAACTTTCCAGAGTTGAAGATTGTATGCATTGAAATTCAAGAGGCACCAAGGATTCCAGTAAAAATAGACCCAATTAGGAAAATTTCAAGACACATTATACTCAAAATGACAAAATCCAAACAGAGAGACAGGATATTGAATGCAGCAAGATCAAAAAAGGAACTTACGTACAAACAAAAAGCCCATAAGATGCACAGAAGATCTGTCAAACAAGGTTCAACAAGCCAAAGGACACGGAAAGATATAGCACACAAACTCAATGATATGAACACCACACCAATGCATTCTTCCAAAGATAAAACTAGCTCCATTATTATTCAGATTTGAAGGAAAGATGCAGCATTATGGACAGGCAATAGCTTAGGGAATTCATAGCCTTGAATCCAATTTTGCAAGAAGTGTTAAAAGAGCTTCTTGAAAAAAAAAAAAGAGCTTCTTGAGACAAGAAACATTTCCCATTATGTGGCACTGAGTATGGCACTCACTGATGGTGCATATGGTTGTCCTCTACTAGATTTAGAAAGGTTAAAAACACACAGAAATTAATTATCACAAGTTCATTTTTATTGCTTTTTTTTTTTTTGAGGAGTGACAACACTTGGCAGTAATCAGGAGCTACTCCTGGCTCTGCACTCAGGCATCACTCCTGGTGGGCTTAGGTGTCCATATGAGATTCTGGGATTGAACCCGGATTGGCTGCATGCAATGTAAACATCCTGCCCACTGTACAATCACTCCAGCCCTTATTGATTTAATTTCTTATCATTCTATTTGCCATTCTTTTAATGTTTTTTTGGAACAAATAACATGAAATAAATTTGTTATATGCCTGCAAAGGGGATAAGGAAAAAGCTTTATTTATGACAGGGAAGATATGATCATTACTACAATAAGATCCAAATACAAAATAAATTTTCAAGCAGTAGATTTCAGATGCTAGAGTTTAAAATGTAAATAAATCAGAATAGGTAGTATACTAAATCATTTAGCTATACTAAATGATTTAAATTACTTTATTTACATAGGTTAAAATTGTATGGCAATAAAATAATTGACTCGACTTGTTGATTTATTTTATGATAATTCTACTTGCCACTTAGTTTTGTTAGAGAAAAGAATATGAAATATATTCCTGCCACTGAGGCATTCTGGGGTGTGGCAGGGAATCTGAGGACACTGTGGATGGAAGAAGACATTGGTCGTAGGATTGGTGTTTAAGCATTGTATGCCTGAAACAACTCTATTATGAACAACTTTGTAAATCGCTGTTTTACTGTCACTGTCACTAAGACAGCGATTTACAAAGTTGTTCATAATAGAGTTGTTTCAGGCATACAATGCTTAAACACCAAATAGCTGTCAATAAAAAATTAAAAATCCCAGTTCCGGGGGTATGGTGCCACCAGCAGGTAAACCTGTACCTGTGGGGTGAGTGCATCAGCAGCTTGATGATGCTTTTAGACTTCCAGATACCCCAAAATTGCTGTTGTGCCTTTGGCCAGATCCCAACAACTTGGGGCCAAGTTTACCAAGAATTAAATGGCCAAAAGTTAGATATGTGGGAGACACACCCACAAACCACTTCCGGCTCAGCTATATAAGCTCATTTCTTGGCCTTATTTCAGAGACCCATAAATCTTGAAAGAGATCAAAAGATGCAGTTAGGGCCTGTAGCGTAGAGGTAGGTGGGAACCCATGACTGAGAGCCCCAGGCTCGCTTGGATCAGGACTCGGCCTCCTCCCCCATGTCCCCAGTTTTCCAGTAGCTTGGCAGTCACACTCTCAAACTGCCCCTGGAGCCATGTAATCTCATTAATGGTCAAGACCCAAAGACTATAAACTAAAGCTCCCGGAAGAGAATGAAACAGAATTTCCTGGACAAATTAAAAGTTTTAGGCAAGGTACCATATGATTAGAATTTTATTTTTTGAAAAATGTGCTATTGGGTTGAATGTGTTGGTATACAGTAAGTCTGGAGGCAGGGTTGCTCAGGAGGGTTGCTGTCTTATCAGTAGCAGTGGGGCTGGGGAGAGGTATCCTGGTTAAGCCCCATTTATTGTCTGGATCTGGGAGTTCAGGATTATAGAGAATCAAAACAAACAGCCAGGGTTTGTTTGGACACTTCACTTTCTGGTGTCAGAATAGACAGAGAGGCAGGTTATTAAGAGGTGATTTACAGATAAAAATGATGAGTGAATTTTGGACATATTGGGTTTGAGGTGTTTATAAAGATGTTCAGTGGCCATAGGATATTCACTTGTGAAGTTTAGGAGAATGATGGGAACTTAAGATTTAGTTTTGGAAGTACACACCATAAAGCTGGTTAAATAAAGCTATAGAGATAGATGAAATTGCTCAAATATAGTGTGGTATGTACATTGAACAGTTAATTTTAGGCTACACAATATAGAAAATTGTCATTTAAGGACAAGTAATAGAGAACGTAGCTAGAGTTGTTGACAGTGACATAGAAGATGATGATGTCACTTCTGTGATGTCACTGTCAGGTTTCAAAGTAGAAGGAGTGATCTTAGGTAAAAATACATTCAAAGACTTGTGCATAAATGTTTATATCAATTTTATTATTTATTTCCACAAAATTGGAAGTAATCTAAATATCCATGAAGTGGTAATGGATACATAACTTAGACCACTTACCTACAATAGAAGACTGATCAGCAGAGAGAGGAAGTGACCTCTTTTAGTACACAAAAGCATGGACTAAATGAAGGAGCCAAATCCATGGCTGGGTGTGTGCTTTGTATGCAGGAGGCCATATTCAAATTCATCCCCTGTACCACATAGTGTACCCTCAAAACCCCCACAAAAAAGCAGCCAAACACGAAATATTATATACTGTTTGGTTGCATTCATATCACATTCTGGAAAAATCAAAGTCATGGGAACCAAAATCAAGCAGGGGGTTTCTCAGGCTGGAGGTAGGGGGAGGGAATTGACTATCAAGAAACATGAATTGTTTGGGATGATGGTAATGTTCTGTAATGACTGTAGTGGTGATTACACGACTACATAATGTATCAAAAGTCACAGATCTGGGGCTGGAGCAATAGCATAGCAGGTAGGGTGTTTGCCTTGCATGCGGCCAACCCAGGTTCGAATCCCAGTCATCCCATATGGGCCCCTGAGCACTGTCAGGAGTAATTCCTGAGTGCAGAGCCAAGAGTAACCCTGTGCATCGCTGAGTGTGACCCAAAAAGCAAAAAAAGAAAAAAAATTACAGGGGATGGAGCACAGTGGGTAGGGCATTTGCCTTGCACTTGATCAACCCGGGTTCAATTCCCAGCATCCCATATGGTCCCCTGAGCACCACCAGGGGTGGTTCCTGAGTGCAGAGCCATGAGTAATCCCTGTGCATTGCTGGGTGTGACCCAAAAAGCAAAAAAAATACTACAGATATGTCTACCTAAGAGATGAATTTTACTGTATGTAAATTGTGAGTTTATAAACCCTACTTAAAGACAAATATAAACAAATGGTCAAAATATCAGGGACAGCCCATAAGTCCCACAAGAAGACTGAGACATATCTACTGTACTTGACATTTGGGACAAGAGTAAGGAATGACAGTGGCACAGAGGAAGAAGCCAGAGTCTTAGAATTAAGGAATATGGCAAGGACTGCTGTTTGTCTCTCAAAATTCATTTCCTTCTTCCCCACACTCCCCACCCCTTTTGGCCTCACCTGGTGGTGTCAAGGACTACTAGTAGCTCAAATTGACTACTAGCACCCTAAGCAATTGGTGCTTAGGGATTACTCTTGACAGTGCTCAGGAACAAAGTAGTGCCAGAGGACTGAATCCAGGGCTTCTGCATGCAAAGCATGTATGCTGTCCTTTTGAGTTATCTCCCTGGCACCCATTTCCCTCTTCTTTCATGGAATGTAGCACTCCTGTTTTAACGAGGCACACGATGATGCAGAATTGAAAGCTGCTTCGCCCAGTGTCTTCAGAAACTGAGTAAGGCCAGTTGCTGAATTCTAGTCTTAGGGATATAAGTGAAAGTGTCCTGAGTAACCACATTCACACCAGACTCCTTGAGATGATCCACAATCTTCCTCCACAAAAGAAAAAAATGCTGTGTGAGCCTTCATTGCATTTGACTATGTTCCCATTTTCCAGCATGGGAGAACAGTCTGCGAGAACATTGTGCACTGGTCTCCTGCCTGCCCCTGAGATTTATAGTACCCCGAGTCATGAAACCAGAGAGGTCTGATGAGAATGACTTTTATCTTTTATTTAATTTAATTTTTGACTTTTATTTTTATTTTTAATTTTAATTTTTTAAATTATTTTATTGAATTGGGGCTGGAGCGATAGCACAGTGGGTAAGGCGTTTGCCTTGCATGCAGCTGACCCGAGTTCAATTCCTCTGTCCCTCTCGGAGAGCCTGGCAAGCTACTGAGAGTATCTCACCCCCATGGTAGAGCCTGGCAAGCTACCCGTGGCATATTCAATATGCCAAAAACAGGAACAAGTCTCACGATGGAGACGTTACTGGTGCCCGCTTGAGCAAATCGATGAAAAACGGGGACAACAGTGACAGTGATTTTATTGAATCACTGAGGTAGTTACAAAGCTTTCATGTTTGAGTTTCAGTCATACAAGGATCGAACACCCATCCCTCCACCAGTGCACATTTTCCACCACCTCCAATGTCCCCAGTATCCCCCCTCCCTCTCACAACCCTCCTTCCCCTCCTCCATGACAGACAATTTTCCCCATACTCTCTAATTTTGGGCATTATTGTTTGCAATACAGATACTGAGAGGCTATCACGTTTGGGCCTTTATCTTCTTTCAGCACACATCTCCCATCCGGAACTATCCCTTCAACCATCATTGACTTAGTGATCCCGTCTCTATCCCAGCTGCCTTCTCCCCCAGCTCATGCGGCAGGCTGCCAACCATGGAGCAATCTTCCTGGCCCTTGTCTCTACTGTCCTTGGGTGTTAATTTCACACCATGCTATTTTATGAGAATGACTTTTGCACTCTGGCTTGCACACCTGTGCTCTTCCCCTCCCCACTCTCTTCAGTATCTTAAGGGAGGTCGTTGGTGAGATCCCCACCAGCTAGGATTTCACCACCTTAGAACACCCACTCCCTTTTACTTGAGAGTAGAGTCTGTTTTTAAAACAAGCTTTATCAGATCATGGAGTAGTTCAGTGGGCAGGAGCACAAGCTTCATTCGATTTCTGGCTGGTGTGTCCCCGGCCCCAAACCCTGCTTTATTAAGCTAATTCATCACTGTATCACTGTTGTCCCTTGTTCATGGATTTGCTTGAGTGGGCACCAGTAATGTCTCCATCATGAGACTTGTTACTGTTTTTTGGCATCTCGAATACGCCTCGGGTAGCTTGCCAGGCTCAGCCATGGAGGAGGGATACTCTCGGTAGCTTGCCGGGCTCTCCGAGAGGGGCAGGAATCGAACCCAGGTCGGCTGCATACAAGGCAAACGCCCTATCCGCTGTGCTATTGCTCCAGCCTCAAGCTAATTCATACACCATAAAATTATCCAGAATATGGTTTTAAGTATACTCACAGAATTGCAGTCATACAATTAAAATTTAAACGTCACAGTATTTTATTATTCCATAGCAACCTTTTCACTCGAGGATGACGTTTCTTTCTCTGTTTTGTCTTTTGACTCAGTGAGCTCTCCTAGGGCAGGGATTGGATTTGCTTCCGCATCCCTAGCAGAGGGATGATGGAACAGTGAGATGCAAGGAAAGCCTGAAGCCCGACCCAGGCGCGAGCGGTCAGCACAGCAGGTGCAGGACACCTGGATGGGGGCCGGTTTCCTCTTCTGGAAACCCTCGGGAGCAGGGAATTCTCACGGGGATCCGGGGAGAGAATCTCTGTCCCGAGAGGCTGCTAACTCTGGGTGTGGCAGTTGGCAAATTATATTCATCGTACCCATTGTTTCCAGAGAAGGCAAGAAAGGTTAGATGATGTTTTCTTGGCAGGCGGGAATACGCAGAATCTGATGAGGTAAGAAGGGCGTGGGGCCCGCCAAAGTGACGAAACACCGCATTAACTAAAGCCGCAACGCAGCTGGAGTTTTCCTTGGGAAACTCAGCCTGATGCCGGATGCCCGCTGGGCCGCACCATGGCGTTTACCAGCCTGTGCCAGCCCGGTGGGGGGCAGTCCCTGCTATCCCAAGAGGCCGGACGCGGCTTTTCTCCTGCAACTTGCTAGTCGCCGGCGCTGCAACCTGGCCAATGACTCAGTCGTTTCCTGTGCTTTCAGCTTCACCCACCCATCTCCACCTGCCCCCGCCCCCTCTCCAGCCCCTCCTGTCCCCCCCTCCACCCGTCTCCCTCCCCACCCAAGTCTCAGTGCTGCACCGCTCGTCCCGGGGGAGCTGTGGGCGCACCTGGCGCCGTGGGCGCCCGGGGCACTCCGCGCTGGTGTCCACACTGCGTGGCGCGCAGCTGCCGGCGCGCGCGCCCTCCCCGAAACACTCCAAGTGGAGTGGCTTGCCGAGCGCCCAGCGCACAACATTATCCAATTGCTTCCCGTTTTACTCGCAGGCTGGGAGCTGAGAGAGCCTGAGCGTTCACTTTCAACCCTCAAGGGGAGGAGTGGGTGCGGACGCGGAGGGCGAGACTCGCTCCCGGCTCCGGCTGGTGTGCGGCCCCCGGCCCCAGGCGAGCAGCGCCGGCGAGCCCAGCTAGCAAGCGCGCCCCGCCGCCCCGAGCCCCGGCGATGGAGTGAGTATCCCCGCGCCGCGCGCGCCGCGCTCCTCCTGCCTCTCCGCTCGGCATGTTGCCATGGCGACCGAGGCAGCCAGCCGCCCCATCCGGGGCCCGCTCCCCCGGTCCCTGTCCGGGATGGGTGTTTCATTTCAGTCCGTGGCGTCCGCCCCGTGCCCGTCTCTCTCGCCGCAGCCGCGGCTGCGGGAGCGCAGGGGCAGGACGCGGCGGGATGCACGGTCTTGATCGGCTGGTCCCCCCCCCCCACCTCCCCCTCACCCACCCCTCCTCGGCCAGAAGAGCCGGCTGGGGGCGGCTCAGAGGAAAATGTTGCTTGGGAGGAGAGACACATTTTACACTTGCCCATCCCTGCCGCACGCTCGCTTAGGCTTCTCGGGAGTTGGCCGCAATAGCCATGACTTCCGATTCCTAACCGTGTCAGCGTTATTGGACTGCAGTTCGGAAAAAAAAAATAATAAAGGGGGGGGGTCACTGCGGATCGGAAGCAAATGTGGTTGGGTGTGAAGCGTGCAATGGAAGGATGATGAGTTACTGGGGAATATGAGCCCGAGCTGCAGTGCCCTGGCTACCAGGATCTACACCCCCCCCCAACCACCCCAAATCATAGATTTGTACCTGGGGTAATTAAGAAATGAGACAAACGTATGAGCGGCAGCCTGGGGTTGAATGACAGCGTTTGACACTGTGGCACAGCCCCGGAGGAGCTGGGAAGAGAGGGCATGAAGCAAGAGGGGAGTTAACAGATCACACAATACAGGCCCCAGTGTGGGTTCAGGGGAGGGTTTTTCTTTCCTCTGTCTCTGTGTCCCTGCCTTGCTCTTTGGTCACCGCTGCCTGTGCTGCAGGGCCACTCTGAAAGGTGGCAGGCTCCAAGAAAGGGTCAGTTCTGGAGCCAGTTATCAGCCCCTGCTTACTCGGTCAGCCTCACTTCCCACGGTTACTCACTGACATTGAGGCTGGATGAAATCATCTTTCAGCCGGGGGAGAGAGTCCTGTTTTCAGGTACCACGGACCTTCATGCCAAACTCAATAAACCCTAGATGCAGCTTTAATCCTCACCTGCATATCTGATTGTGTGCATGCAACTTAATCGTCCCCAGCAAGGCTGCTACAGCAGAAGTGAAAGATGGTGCGGCATTTTTTTTTTTTTTTTTTGCGGGGCGGGGGAGGTGGGTGAAGAGTTGTAGATTTCAGCCCCTTGCTTTGGCGGCTGGTATGAGCGCTATTGCTTTTCTACACACCCATAAAATATCTCTGAGTCTCAGCAGCCCTGTTTGTACAATGGAGATAAAATGTCCTAAGTGTAGGGAGATCAGATAATATTTCTGTCTCTTTCTTTTACAATTAAAAAAGAAAGCCCTTTAGAAAGGGCTTTACTAATTGTAAAGTATATGCAAATTGAAGGAACTGTGCCATGATTAAGGCTCTGCAGTCAGTTATCTGGATTTGAGTCCTTAACCTCTTGCTTAATGGCATCCATCTCTCTGGGCCTCATTTTTCCTATCTAAAAAACATGAATAATATTAAAAATATATTTCATGGACTTTTATGATCATTTACACATCTAAAACATATGAAATTACTTTATCTTAGCTTTCAGGCTTTATTTCACATTGTATAATTTCTGCTTCAGTGAGCAAACATAAAAATTTTAAAACAAGTCACACAACCTAAGTTCAGTAAACCTCAAGAAATAGTACCTATTATCTATTATTATTACTGTGAGCTTTGGCATCTTCCATAAATATTTTATTGAGTCTCAAATTGACATCAGAGTATTTTGCCCCACTCCCAATTTGTAAATAAGCACTATGCCCCAAACTAAGAGGAACTATTTTCTTGATACCCTTTAGATATGAAGAATCAACCACAGATAGACCAGAAACAAGGCAATGTAGACTCCAACTCATTCTTCATTGCCCTTTACTTAGACATGAAGACTGTCATTTGTATGACATCAATTGTGAGCTAGTCATTCCATGATAGAGGGCTCAAGCACACCCTGATTGTTTGTTGGGACAGCATATTTTATCTTATAGCTTTAAATAATACTCTAATGTATAATTTATTTTTCCCATACTTAGAACTTAGTTGCTCATTAATTGTGGAAGAGCATATAGTATCTATAAAGTACTTCCCTAGACCTTCCTCACATATCTTCCCCAATAGCTAAGGGTTTATTTTAAATCCACTTCTATCCCTCCTGGCAGTTCTTGTGAACAGCATTCTTGCTCACTTTCCACGGGACCCAAATCGCTGTTTTCCTCAGTTTCTTTCTTCCCAAGTAACCGCACCCAGGTTTTCCTATTCCTGTTTCACTTCCAGAATTTTCTTACCTTTCCTTTAGCTGCTTGAATTTCTGTTTAAGAGTTCTCTGTCTCACTTTCTTTGCTTTCTAAATATAAGTAGCTTTAAAAAAAACTCTCTCCTCCTCTTTTTAAAATATCACCTTTTTCCTCTCCTACAGTATGTCATATGAAATTTCCCACACACCAAATCCCATTTGCAATCTATACCTTACCCAAGGTAAGGCTGGAGTGATAGCGCAGCAGGTAGGGCGTTTGCCTTGTACGCAGCTGACCCAAGTTTGAGTCCCCCATTCCTCTCAGAGAGCCCAGCAAGCTACAAGAATATCCTGCCCGCACAGCTGAGCCTGGCAAGTTCCCTGTGGCATATTCGATATGCCAAAAACAGGAACAAGTCTCACAATGGAGACATTACTGGTGCCCACTCAAGCAAAATTGATGAACAATGGGAGGACAGGAGGACAGTACTATAGTACCTTACCCAAATCTCATATTAGTGACAGACTATCATGAATATCAATAAGATAGGGAGGGACTCAATTCTCCTTCCAGTGCTCACAACAATGTTTATGACAAAGAATTGAAAAAAAAAATGATGCCTTTTAAAAAATTTAACCAGCGCTTAAAACCAAGCTCCCGGAAGAGAGCGACACAGAGAGTTTCTTGCCCACATGCCTTACTGTCTTCCCTGGGGCCCCTCGGAGGGGGTGGGCTTCAGTTTCCCTCCCTGCTCTGAGCAGAGCTCTCTTGGCCGAAGACATCAGGAGCCTAGCCACAGCCATGCTCAAGGCCCTTCTCCACACGTTCAGACAAGCCTCACGCATGAAGATACAGGCAGAGGAACCCAGGTGCGTGGGACCCAGGGCTGAGACCCCCAAGCCTGCTCGGATCAGGACTGGGCCTCTTCTTCCCAGATTTCCCATTTTCCAGTAGCTAGGCGGTCACGCCCAGGTACTGCCCCCGGCACCGTGTAATCCCACCAACGACCAACATCCAGAGACTTAAAACCAAGCTCCCAGAAGATGTTGAGGCCACTCGACATCTTATAACCTAGTTGTCCCTCTAGGAGAACCTGGCAAGCTATCACCAGCCCACATGGGAGAGTCTTGCAAACTCCCCATGGTGTATTCATATGCCAAAACCAGTAACAATGCTGGGTCTCATTCCCCTGACCCTGAAAAAGCCTCCAATGCGGCATCGTTGGGAAGGACGAGTAAGGTGAGGCTTCTAAAATCTCAGGGCTAGGATGAATGGAGACGATACTGAGATCGCTCGAGAAATTTGATGATCAACAGGATGATGATGATGATGGTAAGCCAATGCGTGTTTATTGATAATAGTACTGGCCAACAAAACAGCCTTGTTTTGTTCTCATCATCTGGAGTTCATAGTTTAATGAAAGAATAGATATTAAAACAGTTTACACCACGAATATATAAATATAAAGTGCATTAAGTGCCACAAAGAGAAAGGACACAGACAAAAGACAGGGAGGGGAAATAGTTTAGATCTGGGTTTTCTCAGCTTCTTCCATGTGTGACACCTTTTCTTTTGAGAAATGCAGCTCTACAAAGTGCTTCCAGAAACATCTTGCACTCACTGATTTTGAATTAATTCTTGCCATCGCCCATCCAGAAACCTTTTTTTGTTGCCAAACTTTGATTTTGCTTCTGGTATGTTTAGTGGTACACAGGGGCTACTCCAGGCTTGATGTTTAAGGATCACTTATGGTGGTGCTTGGGGATGATGTGGACTCAGTGATTGAACCTTGACCTCCTGTATGCCAACAGCAGCATGCCTCCTGCAGTTATAAGACCCTCTCTGGAGCTGTGAGTCACAGTTAAAGAAGTTAGGGGGTACTTCGGGAAGCTTAATCAGTGTCTGAATAAATAGCAGGGCTCCTACATTAAAAAAAAAGCTAGGGGGTTAGATCAGGGGACGAGGGAAACATCTCTGTCACTTTGATCTGAAACATGAGGTGAGTAAAAGGTGAGTAATGGTGGGCCAGGTGAAGAGTAGAGGGAAGAAGCACTCTGAACAAAGCAGCACATGCCAAGGCACTAAGGGCAGGAGTGATCTTGCTAAGTTGGGAGAACTGGGATGTTGGAATTAACTCCGGAGTGAGGATAAGGTGGTCCAAAGTGAGGCCGTGGGAGCCATGAAGATTGCATGTGAGGGTTGATGATAATTATTTGTGTTTATCACTTGTATCACTTGTCATCCTGTTGCTCATTGATTTGCTCAAGCGGGCACCAGTAATGTCTCCATTCGTCCCTGTCGTGTGCTAGTGTAGCCCAATGGCGTCTGCTCCCTCCAGGTACACAAAGAACCTCAAACTGTTTGTTCAGGGTCTTGACGAAGAAGTCTGACCATCTCGTAGGTGGGCGGCCAGGCATTCTTTTGACATCCCATAGAATCCAGTCAGTAATAGCTCTAGCCCAGCAGATTCCTCTTTGGGAGACTCGAAAAGCATTCGAATCCTGTTCTTGTAGGGCCCAGGTCTCTGAGGCATATGTTAGTGCAGGAAGAATGGTGGGGAGTCAAAAAGATGTGCCCAGAGCTGGAGGTTCTTTGTCCTCTTAACAACTTCACAACTTTGTCAGCGTGTAGATTTGTGTTTATAAATTTCAAAAATAAAAAATTCGAAAAAACTATGACCTTTCTTTCAGAAGATGTTTAAAATAATTAAATAAAAATATATTATATATTATAGTCAAGCATTTGAAAACTGCAGATGTCCACAGTAGAAAGAGATAATTAATTTAGTAGTCCAGCATTTTTCATTTTTTAACTGAGACTATGATTTACAATATGGGTTTATTATGGTTTCCCACATATATAATTCCAACAACACACCCATCATCAGTGTACCTATTTCCCTCCTTCAAGAAGATCAATGCTTCTCCCTTTGAGCCCCTACCCCACCATGAACTCAATTGTGCAGACAGTTCTCCCAACTGTGTTGCTGTGGATGTTTGTTGCTATCTTACTATGAACCTTTAAGTCCACTTATGAAAGAGGACATTCTGTATCTTTATCTTTCCTTCTGGCTAACTTCTCTCAGCATGGTATCCTCTAATTGCATCCATGTTGCTGCAAGTTGCATGATTTTGTTTTTCCTTAGAGCTGCATAATATTCCACCTGTATATATACCGAAAATTCTTTTAATTTAATTAATTAATTAATTAATTAGCCTTTTGGGTCACACCCGGTGATGCACAGGGGTTACTCCTGACTCATGCACTCAGGAATTACTCCTGGCGGTACTTGGGGGACCATATGGGATGCTGGGATTCAAACCCAGGTCGGCCGTGTGCAAGGCAAATGCCCTACCCGCTGTGCTATTGCTCCAGCCCCTCTTTTTATTTTAAATTAATTTTTTTATTGAATCACTGTGAGATACAGTTACAAAGCTTTTGTGACCAGGTTTCAGTCATACAATGTTACAACACCCATTCCTCCACCAGTGTACATCTCCCACCACTCCCTCCCTCCTCTCCCATCCCCCCTACATCCCTCCCCCCACTCTCTCTGTCTCTTTGTGGTTTGCAGCACAAATATTGAGAACCCATCATGTTTGATTCTTTACTCACTCTAGCACACATCTCCAACCCAGAGCGATTCCTTCCAACCGTCATTGTCATAATGGTCCCTTCTCTATCCAAACGGACCTCTCCCCTAGCCCAAGAGGTAGGCTTCCAACTGTGGGCCATTCATCTTGGCCCTTTTTTTTTCTGCTGTCCTTGAGTGTTAGTCTCATACTATGTTTTTTGCTTTGTTTTGTTTTGTATCTGTATCTCCCAAAAAAGTGACTATTCTATGTCAGTCCTTCTTCTGACTTATTTCACTCAGCATGACACTCTCCATGTCCATCTATTTATAAGGAAATTTCATGACTTTATTTTCCTTCCTAACACCTGTATACTATTCCACTGTGTAGATGTACCATAGTTTCTTTAACCTGAGAACCATTGTGTTCTTGGGCACTCAGGTTGTTTCCAGATTCTTGCTATTGTGAACAGTGCTGAAGTGAATATACAAGTACAGATGTCATTTCTGCTGTGTGTTTTTGCAGCCCGGGGGTATATTCCCAGAAGTACCACGACTTCTTGAGCCATTCATCTGTGTTTGGATATTTGGATTGTTTCCATATTTTAGCTAGTGTACTAAGTGTGGTGATGAATATAGATGTGCTTATATTCTTTTGACTTCATGTTTTTGTGAAGTGATATTGCTGGATCATATGAGCTTTCCATTCCTATTTTTGCTGAGAGATCTCCATACTGTTTCCATAGAGGCTGACCCAGACAATATTCCCACCAACAGTGGATGAGGGTTCCTTTCTAATCATAAGTCTCCCAACACTGGTGGTTTTAGACATCTTGATATGCACCCTTCTCACTGGCATGAGATGCTATCTTAGTGTTGTTTTGATTTGTATTTTCCTAATGATGAGTGATAATAAACACTTTTTCATATATCTATTGGCCATCTGAGTCCAATGGTTTGTTACACCAAGTCTTGAATAAAACAAGACCAATAATTTAAAATGAAACTAAAGAAAAATTGAAACACAAAACAGTTTATTTATGAGCATTCATTGTCGGTTTTAGCAAAATAGGGGCATCTATTCTTTAAGATTAAAAAAATCAAGATAGCAATCGAAGAAAGTCCAAACTAATTAATTTCTACATTTTTCCTTATTGAATATGTTTAGAGTATAGAGGAGGAATAGGGGAGTTAGCTCAGAGACCAGGGGCACTTGCCTTGCGTGTATGGTAACCCTAGTTTGGTCTGCGTGTCCCCCTATACCTTGGATATCCTGAGCACCACAGAGTACAGCTCCGAGGACTCCCAAGCACCACTGGGTATACCCTGGTGGCGCTGTGTGACTCTGGGTGGGCTTTGATGTCCTCAGCATGACTGGTCTTGAGCAGCATTGCATTGCCAAGCCCATTGAACTGTCTGCCTTGTTGCACTAGTGTTACTGGGAGTAACCATGAGATTTTCCGATCATTGACTTGGATTCTCTGCTACCTTCAAGGCACAGAATACTACAGATCATAGAAAACTTACCTTACTATTGATAGCCCTTATCACACTGTACTATTAGAAATCAGAAGGGAGAGTGGCATCATAATCTCTATAATGCCAGCATTCTTGGTGCATTAAGTATCAGGCAGTGGCAGATGCTTGGCTGCCCTCCTTATTGGATTGGGTATGAGATATGTTTGTGGGAAAAAAACATCAATACACGTGGTTACTAATTTAAGACAATATCTATAGGTTTCCAACTGTGCCAACATTGGGCCTCTCAAAATGCTGGCCACGGCCTCACAACTAATCTGATCGGACTTGAAAAGACATTCCCTGTGAACTGTCAAATGCTTGATTTTTAAAAAAGTTTTTATTAGTGAATCACCGTGAGGTACAGTTATCTACTTATAAACTTTTGTGCTTGCATTTCAGTCATACAATGATTGAGTATCCATCCCTCCACCAGTGCCCATTCTCCACCACCAATGATCCCAGTATCCCTCCCACCACCCCCACCCCATCCCCCCCACCCGACCCCGCCTCTGTGGCAGGGCATTCCTTTTGTTCTCTTTCTCCTTTTGGGTGTTGTGGTTTAGAATAGAGGTATTCAGTGGCCAGCATGTTCGGTCTTCGGCCTATAGTCTACTTTCAGCTTGCATCTCCCAATGCGAGCAGGTCCTCCAAACACCCTTTACTTGGTGTTCCCTTCTCTACTTGAGCTGCCTTTTTCCCCAGCATGTGAGGCCGGCTTCCAAACCATGGAGCAAACCTTTTGGTACTTATCTCTACTATTCTTGGGTGTTAGTCTCCCATTCTATTACTTTATATTCCACAGATGAGTGCGACCTCTCTATGTCTGTCCCTCTCTTTCTGACTCATTTCACTTAGCATGATATTCTCCACGTTGATCCACAAAGAATTCAAAGAAACAATGGAGCAGACATCCAGTAAACTAAGGGAGGACATCAAAGAAACAGTGGAGCGGACAGCCAACAAAATACAGGAAGAAATGAAACGCTTGATTTTTACATGAATCTAGCTCCACAGTTCTAATCCTTCCAGAGATTACAGAGCATTGAAGCTAAAGGTTGGCTTTCTTTCTTTCCTTCTTTCCTTCCTTCCTTCTTTCCTTCCTTCCTTCCTTCCTTCCTTCCTTCCTTCCTTCCTTCCTTCCTTCCTTCCTTCCTTCCTTCCTTCCTTCCTTCCTTCCTTCCCTCTTTCCTATTTTCCTTTTTTTTGGAGGGCTGTACTTACTGATTCCCAGGGCTTACTCCTGATCCTGTGCTCAGACTTCATGTCTCAGGCTTAAGCACCCATATGGGGTTGAACCCTGGTTAGTTATGTGTATGATAAGTGACTTCTCTACTGTACTGTCTCTCCAGATCCCCAAAGTTTAGTTTGCAAATAGGAACATCTAGGCTCATAAGGGGACAGATGTGTCAGAGATATTGATTCAGATACTTCCTGTTTTGGGACACTCTCCTCCAGGTGTGAACTGTCTTGGACCACTCCTGGTGATACCTGATCTGGAAGTATGGGTTCAGATACTTGAGCTTATAGATTTTGGAGGCCACCAAGGCTACACCTCACAGTGCTTGGAGGATTATGTGTATAGAGAATTGAACTTGGGCCTTGTGTAAGCAAGCCATCTGCTCCAGTCCTTTGAGCTGTCTCCCCAACTCTTGACTTTTGACTCTTAGTATAATTTTATTTATAATTAATCCATATTTCATAAAATATTTATTGCATTATTTCTATGTACCAAGAACTATGATAGATACTGGTGATAAATGTTGATCAAACATCATTGATCCTGTCTTCAACTTCTTTACAGTATAGTGTTCATGTGTCTGGTACAGTGTAACCTTAAAATATTTTGGTGCTGAGTCTGTTACATTACTCAAAATGTAACATTTCTTGTGTTCAGTACGTTGTAGGCATCATCAAGTAAGTGTTAAGCATCATAATTCTTATGATGAAGTTGATATATGAATTTAATATACTCCAGATGTGATAGAATTTTATAAAATAAGCCTCCTATTTTCTTTCTTTTTTTTAAATTTATTTATTTTTAATTAGAGAATCACCGTGAGGGTACAGTTACAGATTTATACACTTTTGTGCTTATACTTCCCTCATACAAAGTTCGGGAACCCATCCCTTCACCAGTGCCCATTCTCCACCACCCGTAAACCCAGTGTCCCTCCCACCCTCCCCAATCCCATCTCCCCCCCACCCCACCCTGCCACTGTGGCAAGGCATTCCCTTCTGTTCTCTCTCTCTAAATAGCTGTTGTGGTTTGCAATAAAGGTGTTGAGTGGCTGCTGTGCTCAGTCTCTAGCCCTCATTCAGCCCGCAACTCCCTTCCCCCACATGGCCTTCGACTACAATGTAGTTGGTGATCGCTTCTCTGAGTTGACCTTTCCCCGGAACGTGAGGCCAGCCTCGAAGCCATGGAGTCAACCTCCTGGTACTTATTTCTACAGTTCTTGGGTGTTAGTCTCCCACTCTGTTATTCTATATATCATAGATGAGTGCAATCTTTCTATGTCTGTCTCTCTCTTTCTGACTCATTTCACTCAGCATGAAACTTTTCATGCCCATCCACTTAACTACAAAATTCTTGATCTCCTTTTTTCTAACAGCTGCATAGTATTCCATTGTATAGATGTACCAAAGTTTCCTCAACCAGTCATCCGTTCTGGGGCATTCGGGTTTTTTCCAGATTCTGGCTATTGTAAACAGTGCTGCGATGAACATACATGTGCAGATGTTGTTTCGATTGTACTTTTTTGCCTCTCTGGGATATATTCCCAGCAGTGGTATTGCTGGGTCAAATGGGAATTCAATATCTAATTTTTTGAGAGTCGTCCAAATTGTTTTCCAGAAGGGCTGAACCAGTCGGCATTCCCACCAGCAGTGAAGAAGGGTCCCTTTCTCCCCACATCCTCTCCAACAGCGGTTGCTTTTGTTCTTTTGGATGTGTGCTAGTCTCTGTGGTGTGAGGTGGTATCTCATGGTTGTTTTGATCTGCATCTCTCTGATGATTAGTGATGCAGAGCACTTTTTCATGTGCCTTTTGGCCATTCGTATTTCTTCCTTGGTAAAGTTTCTGTTCATTTCTTCGCCCCATTTTTTGATGGGGTTGGATGTTTTCTTCTTGTAGAGTTCAACCAGTGCTTTATATACCATTGATATCAACCCCTTATCTGATGGGTATTGTGTAAATATCCTTTCCCATTCTGTGGATAGTCTTTGTATTCTGGTCACTGTATCTCTTGCGGTGCAGAAGCTTTTTAGTTTAATGTAGTCCCATTTGTTGATCTCTGTTTTTACTAGATTGCTTAGTTCCGTGTCACCTTTGAAGATACCTTTATCTTCAATATCGTGGAGGGTTTCGCCGACCTTGTCTTCAATGTACCTTATGGTTTGTGGTCTAATGTTGAGGTCTTTAATCCATTTTGATCTGACTTTTGTGCATGGTGTCAGGTCAAGGTCTAAACCCATTTTTTTGCATGTGGTTGTCCAGTTGTGCCAGCACCATTTGTTAAAGAAAGCCTCCTATTTTCTTATTCTTTTACCCAAGTGTCAGTTCCTTACAGGTCATTTCATGAGCAGGCTGGAAGTATCCTTTTCAAATATTGTTCCATACAAACTCTAGAGCTTGCTTGTACATAGGTCTAAATACTTCCTTCTGCACAAGTAAAATAGTACCCTATATGTTATTCTGTAGCATGCTCCTTTCAATTAAAACATGCACATTATTTTACATTTATAAATAATATACATATGTATATATATATTTGGGGGGACATGGTTCATCAGTAATCTTTGATGGGAACTGAGATTTGTGCCCCTAGCTACATTTTTTCCTCTTCGTATTATGAGCAGTGCTACTACAAATATCCTGTACATCTTGAAAGTATCGTTTTCTAGAAATGGGATTACTGGATGAATTAACATTACACATTTTATTAGATACCGACAAAGTACCTCAGAAATGTTTTATACTTTATATCAGCACCAGTAACATTTGCAACTGTTTCCACAACAGTCTTTGACAAGCACTGCCCACATGATATATTTATATCTGACTAGTTGAATCTTATGTAATCAGTCTGTGAGTGGTCACAGTCTGTGCTTTTGTCCTCACAGATAAATCCTCTTATTGAGGCCCATTTGGGCTGATAGTTAGTTTTTCTGACAGTAGGAAGGAACCATAAATACAAGCAGTTACTTTAAGTCCAGAAGATATAACTTTTACAAAGGCAAAATGTAAAATATATCATTAATTGTAAATAATGATAAAGTAGAGTTATTTTTAGGGGAATCGGCAGAGGAACCCAGGTGTGCAGGACCCACGGCCAAGATCTTCAAGGCTGCTCGGATTGGGACTGGGTGTCTTCCACCCAGATCCCCTATTTTCCAGTAGCTAGGCAGTCACACCCAGAAACTGCCCCTGATGCCATGTAATCTCATCAACGGCTATAAACTAAAAAACCAAGCTCCTGGACATCTAATAGCCTAGTTCTCCCTCTTGGAGAACCTGACAAGCTACTAAGAGTCTATTGCCCGCTCAGGAAACCTGACAAGCTCCCCGTGGCGTATTCATATCCCAAATACAGTAACAGATATATACATACCTCTTGGAGAGCCCGGCAAGCTACTGAGAGTATCCCGCCCGCATGGCAGAGCCTGGCAAGCTACCCATGGAGTATTCAATATGCCAAAACAGTAACAATAGATCTCATCCCCCTAACCCTGAAAGAGCCTTCAATCATTGGGAAAGACGACTAAGGAGAGGCTGCTAATCTCAGGGCTAAGTGTAATAGAGACGTTACTGGTGCCCGCTCCAGTAAATTGACGAACAATGGGATGAGAGTGATACAGTGATATTTTTAGGGGGTGTTTGAGCCACACCTGGCAATGCTCAGGACTTATTGCTGGCTCTGTATTCAAGTAGAATTCTTGGCGGTAACTGGGGCCATATGTGGTACCAGAGATTGAATCAGAGTTCACTGCCTGCAAAGAAAGTGCCTCAACCTAAACAACATAACTACTGAGAAAATATTCCTCTACAAAACTGAAAATATCCCCTATTCATGGAACTTTCATCTCATAAAGGAGACGTGATGCACATATATATTAACATCAGGAACTGTTAAATGCTAAGGATAAAAATAAAACCTATCAAAAGACTTTGGGTGAGAGTCTACAGGGAGGTTATTTTTTGATAGAGTGACAGGAAACAGGTTCCTGAGGTGGTAAGTGTGAAAGGTCAGTGGAAACGAGTGAGGAGGTGAGCCACGCAACCCAGCAGAGGAGACACCCTATGGCAGAACCACATTTTACATGCTTTGTGTTAGTTATTCTTGAGCCAAAGTTATTCTCGAGTTATTATCAACACCAGTCCTTTCATCATTGGAATTCTCTTTCCTAGACATTTTGTGTTGATTAGTGTGGAGTTGGAAGCTTTATTTCCAAAAGACCCCACGAACATTCAAAATATCTTTATGTTGCTCCTATGAGTGAACAATATCCTGTGTGTAGCACTGTAGCACTGTCGTCCCATTGTTCATTGATTTGCTTGAGCAGCTACCAGTAACGTCTCCATTGTGAGATCTGTTGTTACTGTTTTTGGCATATGGAATATGCCACGGGGAGCTTGCCAGGCTCTGCCGTGAGGGTGGGATACTCTTGGTAGCTTGCTGGACTCTCCAAGAGAGAAAAACCCAGGTCGGCTGTGTGCAAGGCAAACGCCCTACCCGCTGTGCTGTCGCTCCAGTCCCGTGTGTAAAGGTGTAGAATTATGTCCTCCTAATACTCTTTTTTTTTTTTTTGCTTTTTGGGTCTCACCCGGCGATGCACAGGGATTACTCCTGGCTTTGCACTCAGGAGTTACTCCTGGCTTTGCACTCAGGAGTTACTCCTGGCGGTGCTCAGGGGACCATATGGGATGCTGGGGATCGAACCCGGGTCGGCCGAGTGCAAGGCAAACGCCCTACCCGCTGTGCTATCACTCCAGCCCCTCCTCCTAATACTCTAAGACGTTGTCCCATAGTGTTCTGGTATTGACAGTTGCTCTTGGAAAGCCTGATACATTGCCTGTCTATTTCCCCTTCTCACCCTTCTCCTTCCCACTCTTACAATTTTGTGTTTTTCTTGGTGCTGACAGAATTATTTTTAAGCATGAAAGTTTAGTACATTTTCTGTGATATTTCTCACTGGAAGACATTGTGTCAGTTTCCTAGAAAATAGTATGTCCTTTTAATCTGAAGTTTCATGTTTTCTTTTATTTCTGTAAAAATATTTTCCTCATGGCTTTCAATTAAAAAATGTATTTGTTCTGCTGTCTACTACAGTTACACTTATTAATCACCATCCACTGTAAATCTTTTGAATTGCTTTAACTCATCCTGGTTTTCCCATGCATTTTGTTTTATTTTAAAGTCTAGCCTTTAGGCAGTCTTTCTGAATCTTTTCCTGACTATGGTCCCTAGCCAGCCTTATTTCCTTCCTGTTTCTCCACACCCCCACCCCACTAAGTGGCCCTGATTGTTGTGCCCTGAAGTCCTCATGATTCCCTTGAAATTTTATGAAAGGCCTTAGGGGTCATATGGATTCTGACTGAAAAAAATCTTGGTCTAGGCAACTTAAAACAATTCAATTTAACTAAAAAAATATTTTTAGCTAGAAAAAATGTTTTTATGAAGGGATTATGATTTACAGAGTTATTCATAGGAGTCCCAGGCAGACAATGTTCCAACACCAATTCCACCACAGGTGTCAACTTCCCTCCATCAACGTTCCCGTTCCCTCCCACCCCCCGGCCTGCCTCGTTGACAGGCACTTTGTTAAGTTTGGTTATTATAGTTTGGGTCTCCTGCTTACGGTGTTGGCTCTGTGGCTTAGATATATCCATATACCCCCCGTCTAAACCAACCAATGTGCCCCCAAACCCTGGTATCTGTTCCTGTTACTTTCCCTCTGTCTCTTCTTAGCAGTATTTACTTAGTTCTTACTTAGCTTAAAATAGCTTTCATTTCTGTGCAGGTTTAATTGTTACATTCAATTTATTTTCTGACTTTGTGTCAGCTTAAATTCACACTTACCTTTTTATTAAAAATATAAATTTATTCATTGAATCACCGTGAGAGCAGTTACAAAGCTTTCGGGCTTGGTCATACAATAACCTTGGTCATACAATGATGAAACACCCGTCTCTTCACCAGTGCACATTTTCCACCACCAAAAACTCCAGTATAACCCCCACCCCTCCTCTTCCCTCTACATGTGTGGCAGATGATTTCCACATTATTCCCTTCTACTTTGATTACATTCAATATTTTGACACCAGACCCACCATTATTATTTGGGATTTTACCCCAACACTCAGGTCTGCCGAAAAGACAACATTAGACAATTTGTTTTATGTTGCTGATTATGTACAGCATATGATGTTGCGTGGCCGTGGTAGCTGCTGCAGGATTTTAGAATTCTGAAATTTTACTAGTTAAATGTAGAGGGATTTCTGCCCAAAGCCACTGGGTTTCGAGATTCGTTCATGAGTCTCTGGGATCATGGCCATTAAGCAGCTTCATCAATAGCCAGAGGGACCGTTTTGGGGCAGCAACTCGGGGTCTCGATGGGGCAGGGGAGGCAAGGGCGGCTCCACCCGCATCCCGTGAGGCCCTGTGTGTCTTGTCACTGCTGGCCCATTGGCCTCTGGAAGATGGCAGCCACTGAGCCACCAGGGGGAATAGGTGGAGGGGCGGCACCTTCTCCCACCTGGGTGGCCTGGCGCCGGTAACCTAATTAGAAGTCCGGATGCATTTCTGCCCAAAGCCGCTGGGTTCTGAGATTCGTTTGTGAGTCTCTGGGATCATGCGCATTAAGCAGCTTGATCAGTAGCCAGAGGGGCCGTTCATGGGCGGCGACTCCCATACTTACCTTTAAGAGATGATTCATGCTTCCTTTAATTTCTTTGAGTGTACAGATATTTTGTTTGAAAATCTCTTCCTCCCTTCCTCCCATCCTTCCTCCCATCCTTCCTCCCATCCTTCCTCCCTCCCTTCCATCCTTCCTCCCTTCCTTCCATCCTTCCTCCCTTCCTCACACCTGGTAGTGTTCAGGGATTAGTTCTAGATCTACCCACAGGGATCTCTCCTGTCAGGTCTCAGAGGACCATATGGGACCAAGAGCCAGGGACCAAGCCCAGGTCAACATATGCCAGGCAAGTACCCTACTGTCTCCATATATTTCTTATATCATTTTCCTTATAATATACTTTTGTGTTATATACTTATACTTACCTTATTTTGTAAATATTTTATTTAAAAAATAATAGTCACATGGGACCTATGCATTTTGACAGCTTCACTTTTATTATTTATTTTTAATTAGAGGTAATACTGTTCAAACCTGCAATTGACCTAAGAATAAGGTGGGAGGGATAAGGGCACATTCAGAACAAATAGTGAATTTAGACTAAAAACATTTTGGCTCATAGAATGTGTTCTTGGAATAAAATGTCTTGTATTGACTGATTGCTCAATACATCATGTGTACAACTGACTGTGTGTGTGTGTGTGTGTTTGTTTTCAGGGAGGGATAGACAGATAGTTACTGCTTATTTATCACTTCCTTGACTCTTAGCATCTACTAATGAAGGGGAAGGGGAATAATCTACTCTGATAATTGTTACTTTCCTTTTCTTTTTTTTTTACATCTCCTACATCCAAACTTGTCCTCATGTTAAGTTTTTTTCCTTTTTTAAGGCAAGGGGATGGCCACACCTGGCTGTGCTCAGGCATTACTTCTGGTCCTATCTGTGTTCAGGGATCGCTTCTGTTCGGTTTGAGGACCATATGGGGTGCCAGGGATCAAACCGGGTCAGCCATGTGCAAGATAAGTGCCTTACCCTACTGTACTTTCACTTTGACCCAAATTTATGTTAAGTTTTGAAGTTTCAGGCTTTCACAAATAATATTGATAGAGGGTTCACCTGGGATCCCCACCAGAACCAGTTTCTACACCTCTTGTGTATACTGCCCATCTTTTCACACAGATACATCTTTCAGCGTCTCTATTTCCTTGTTAATTATGTTCATTTATGTATTATTTCAGCTCATATTAAGTCCTACTGTGCACTCGACACTACAGTAGGCATTGGTGATGCCAATATGAGTACAATATAGACTATGCATTCACAGAGGCCACAATCTAGTGAGGAAAAACATAATTGGGAGATGGTTCAAAGAAGCAGAGCACATATTTTGTTGTGGGAATCCAGGATTTGAACCCTGGTACCACATAGTCCCCAAGTACCACAGGATTGTCCCAGCCCACCCTGTCTGTGGTTCCAAAGTAAAGCATCATTGGCTACATGACCATAGTGTATTGTGCTAAGTATTTTGCTAGGAGGATGGTCTGATAGAATATTGTTTAAAGCACATAGTTAGGCAACAGAAAGCTAAATAAATCTTAATCATTCAAGAATAAATTTTAAATGAGGTTAAAATTCAAGTCTTAATTCTTGGACTTTGAGAAAAAATAGTTTTAAAGTATTCCCCCCCCCTTTTTTTTAGGGGGTGGGGTGGGGATCACTCTGGCTGTGCTCAAGGTTTATTCCTGGCTCTTCACTCAGGAATAATGAGTGAGTGAAAATACATTCTTGGCAGTACTCAGGGCAGCATACAGGGTGCTGGGGATTGAACCCATGTCGACCACAATGCAAGGCACATGCCCTACTCGCTGTTCTATCGCTCCTGTCCCTCAGGCTCCTTTCTTAAACAAGAAATGACCTAGTCAATTCCAGTATCAAAGCAATGTGAAGAACTGCCTCTAATAAAGTCATTTTTTAAAGCGCTAGTTTGAATAGTTGACAGTTCTCAGATATTTTTATTTGCACTAATGCATCTATGACAAATGCTACATCTAGACCATTCATGCTCCACTATCTTGGGATTGTCTGCCCCCTTGAGGAATAAGAAACTCTGTGTTTCCGTTGAACGCATAAAGCAGGAATCAGTAGCAAAGCAAAGCAAATAACAAAAAAATAAACAGAGCAAAACATCAAAATAGAGTAAATCAGCACACATGAAGATTTGTGGGACACTGTATGATGTTTTAAGATGCCTCGTTAATTTTAGCCATTTTGTTGAAATCACATCAAAAAGTTATTAATTTTTGAAAGGTGCTAAAGTCTGGTAAACCAGGCTTTTCCACTAATGACCCCCATCACCTAGGAGATTTCTATGGGACACTCAGTATGTAAGTATATAGAATTGTCACAAAACCCAAACATTTATTTATAATGATCATAATATTTGAAAAGTTAACAAGACTTCATATGGATTGCAGCCTGTAGTTTAAGAAGCTAGGTATTTTGTGGAGTACAAAATAACATCACATGAAGCTGACACCCAAGGACAGTAGATACAAGGGCCAGGAGGATTGCCCCATAACTGGAAGCCTGCTTCATGAGCAGAGGGGAGAAGGCAGATGGAATAGAGAAGGGATCACTAAGAAAGTGATGGCTGGGGGAATCAGTCGGGATGGGAGATGTGTGCCAAAAGTAGATAAAGGACCAACACGATGACCTCTCAGTGTCTGTGTTGCAAGCCATAATGCCCAAAAGTAGAGAGAGTGTATGGGGAATATTGTCTTCTATGGAAGCATGGGGAGAGTGGGAAAGGGGGGTATACCCGGGATATTGGTGGTGGGAAATGTCTATTGGTGGAGGGATGGATGTTTGATCATTGTGAGATTGTAACCCAAACATGAAAGCTTGTAACTATCTAACAGTGATTCAATAAAATTTTTAAAAAAGGGCTAGATATGGAACCGAAGCTCTGTGAGTCATTTGGGAAAAAACTAAAGAAATTGGTCTGGAAACATTTTAGAAGTTCTCCCTCTCTCCGAAGCTCTCCCATCTTCTTACATTCCTAGAAAGACGTGTACGGCACTTCAAATTCATGACATCAGCAATTCGGTCCTCACTTCCTCTTGAAACTCATGCTGTCTCATGCACCTAAACTCCTGCTTCTGTGGTCAGGGTAATTCCTGGCTGGGCTTGGGTGAGCATTCAGGGATTGAGTCCATGCCAGCCACATGCAAGGCAAGTTCCCAGTCTGCTATTATTTCTCTGACCCCTCAATTTATTTTTGAAAAATTGGCAAGATATAAATTTGTGAAAAAAGTATTTATGAGGTAAATAACTTTCTGTAGTCATCACTATATCACTGTCATCCCATTGTTCATTGATTTACTCAAACGGGTGCCAGTAACGTCTCCATTCATCTCAGCCCTGAGATATTAGCAGCCTCTCTTTACTATTTCTCAATGATTGGAGGCTCTTTCAAGGTCAGGGGAATGAGACCTGTTATTGTTTCTGTTTTTGGCATATTGAATATACCACTGGGAGTTTGCCAGGTTCTGCCATGCAGGTGGGATACTCTCGGTAGCTTGCCGGGCTCTCCGAGAAGGACCAAGGAATTGAACCCGGATCGACCACACCCTACCCGCTAGGGAAAAAAACTCAATGAAATGATCAAGTCACCAAGAATACTCCATACAGCTAGATTATCATTCAGGTTTGAAGGAACAATTCACAGCTTCAGGGCCAGGCAATCTCTTAAGGAATTCATAGTCTTAAAACAAACTTGCAAATAAAAGCTTCTGTAGTCATAGCTTACTTAAAATATGAAACATATTTTGATTAGCCTTGCAATTTAGAAACACCTAATGAAAAATTATTTGAAGTCTCAGATGTATGCAAATAGGTAATATATTAATGTAAATATATATTACATAGATGTAGTTATTAGTCTATGACTATGGTCACTGCATCATTGTCATCCCGTTGCTCATCGATTTACTCAAGCGGGCACCAATAACGTCTCCATCGTGAGACTTGTTACTGTTTTTGACATATTGAACACACCACGGGTAGCTTGCCAGGCTCTGCCATGTGGGCAAGCTACTCTTGGTAGCTTGCTGGGCTCTCCAAGAGGGGCGGAGGATGACTATGGTATTTTTATGAACATAAACTGTTGGTACCAAGAAACCTGTGTTCCATTTTCTGAATAAGATGAAACTTCAGTGTCTGTTGAAAGCCAGAGAAGAGCTACCCATGTCATAAAGTTGTATTTTCATTCATGTGGGATAAGAATTATCCTACAAGCCCTTTCATTATTATGGGAGCTAACTATTATAAAGACAAAACATATTTGAGAGTTAAACTATACATAATAAGTTTATAGCTATAGAACTGTGATTGTTTAATAAAATGATGACTCTCCAAACTTAATTACATTCGAGTGAATTAAAGCATAGATGTTAAGAGCTTTTAATATGTTGTCTCTCCAGATGCACTAGCTTCATAATATTCCTAACTGTTAAGTTTCAACTCCACGTCTTGAGATGATATCAGAGTGTTAGTGTGCTTCAATGCAATATGAGAAGATGTGTCAGCTTGGAAAAATAAAGGTTAGAGGTCATATGTGTGGGTAGATCTGTGAGTCAAAAGCTCCACTTTTTAGGCATCCTGAAATGTCACACACACACACATATATATAGTGAATATATAAATATATAAAATATAAAAATATTTATATATAAATATTCTTTCCTCGGTATTAAGAAAGGATTCCTGAGAATTTTGCCTTTGTTACCTGCTGCTCAAATTAGCCTGTTTCTGAAGATTCATTCAAGTTATCATTAGTTCAAGTTATCTAAATGTGGTAAGAATTCAAGTCTTAAATTTTAGACTTTGAGAAAAGATAGTTTTAAACTGTTTACAAGGAATAGAGATTTTGATACTCAGTCTTACAAGAGATTAAGGGTCAATGTACAAACATTTGTTGTAAAATTGACATACTATAAATCTTACCATTTTAACTACTTTTGAGTGAAAAATTAAGTTGCAGTCCATTCACAGTGTTGGGCAATCACCACTATCCAGAACTTTTCATCATCCTAAAAAAGAAGTGTTATACTCATTATATAATGATTGTTCACTTTTAATCTTCTAGTTTTATACTATTTTCTGTCTTTAGGAAATTGCCCATTCTAGGTATCTAATATAAGCGGGATACTTTTTTCTTCTTTTGTGATCCAGTTACTTCATTTAATATGATATTTCCAAGATTCACTTATGCTGTAGCATATGCCAGAATTCCATAGCTTTTCAAGACTGAATAATATTTCATTATAGAAATAAGCCAATGTTTCATTTATATATTCATTTGTGGGTAGATATCTAGGTTACTTAGGCAATTTGGGCATTATGAAGGATACTGTTATGAACATGAGTGGAAAGATATACTTGAATCTTTGGTTTTAATTCTTTTGGATATAAACATCAATATATTTTTACTTAAGCATTCTTTAGAGCTAATCACAGCATTTTCTAGAAGCTTAACATACAGAAAAGGATTAGAATATCTGAGGGGCGAGGTGAAAAGGTCTCAGTGTGGGAGGGGACAAGTTCTCAGAAGGAAGACTGAGAAGAGCAGATGGTGAGATGGAAGATGGGCAGCACTTCAAGGGAAGTGGGGAGCACTGCTGAGGGGAAGTGTAGGGAAACTGAGGGCAAAGCAGTAGACGGATACTGAGTCAGTGGTTCTCCTAGGCTACTCAGAGCTGGGTCCAGGTATTCTGCACTGTAGAACTGTCGTCTCGTTGTTCATCCATTTGCTCGAGCGGGCACCAGTAATGTCTCCATTGTGAGACTTGTTGTTACTGTTTTTGGCATATTGAATACGTCACAGGTAGCTTGCCAGGATCTGCCCTACGGGCAGGATACTCTCAGTAGCTTGCCAGGCTTTCCGAGAGAGACGGAGGAATTGAACCTGGGTTGGTCGGGTGCAAGGCAAATGCCCTACCTGCTGTGCTATTGCTCCAGCCCAGGTATTATTATTGTTTTTAATTTTATTTTATTGAATCACCATGAGATAGAGTTACAAAGCTTTTATGTTTGATATTCAGTCATACAATGATGGAACACCCATCCCTCCATCCGTGCATATTTTTCCACCACCAATATCCCCAGTATCCCCACCCCCCACCCCCCATCCCAGTCCTCACCCTGCCTCTATGGCAGACAATTTCCCCAATACTCTCTCTCTTTTTTGGGCATTATGTTTTGCTCGATTTTTCCCACTTCCATTCAAGCCTATTTGCCAGGGGCAGACGCTAGATAATGTGTTTTCCATTGCTCATTTTGAATATCATGAGAGTTCTCATGACCGTGAAAGTGGCCGCATACTTCTGGGATTCTAGATTGTAAATGGTTGGGTTCCCGAGACATCTCTGTATGGCACAAATCCATTTTGGGATTCAATTGAGAGTCTCTGGACCAGAGCTGTTGGTGCGCTAAGATGGCTCCCGGAGGCAAATTGTGAGCATGACAGCCAGTCCAGTGAGTGGGTGGGGATCCGGGGAGGGATAGCCTGGGTCATCTGTCACCACGCGGCCTGGAGATTTAGTTCCGGCACTCATAGACCTAGGCCTTGCTTGTGGAAGCTCTTGGTCACCGGGATTCCATCTGGAGTAGGTGGGGAGAGTGCACCTGCTCTACCTGTCCCAGTGAAATTGGCTTAGTATGGGGTCCAGAGAGATCTCCTGCACTGTGGTGTCTTCTGGGACTCAGGGCCCAGGTATTATGAGCTGGACCTTATAGACATTTGGAGATACTTTTGATGCAAAGGAATCTTTATTTGGCAAATTTTATCCAACTCCCTTCTGTACCTATATCATGTAAACATATTACTAATTTTCTTTTTGCATTTCTATGACCTTACATATGTCTATGGCTTACTTGCCGTTTTGCTCAGGGAACATTCTTGGCTTTACTTAGGGGACCAGATGTAGGGCTGGAGATTAAAACCCTTATCAGCTTCGTGCAAGACAAACACACTACTCATTGTACTATCTCTCTGGTCCATATCCCATCTCTCCACTTAAAAATTACCCATCAGGGCCTTGCTTTAAATTTGTCCAATTATTTTAGAATCTCGCACGGTAGAGCCTGGCAAGCTACCCTTGGCGTATTTGATATGCCAAAAACAGTAACAATAGTTGGCTTCATTCCCCTGATGCTGAGCGTGATAAGGACTAAGGACGAATGGAGATGTTACTGGCGCCCACTTGAGCAAATCGATGAGCAAATCGACAACAGTTGTACAGTGATACAGTGATGAGCTTACAGAGGTGAGGGATTGTGCATTTTAATCTCTGGAGTGATCTGCCTCTGAGTCCTTAGACATTTGGGTCTAGTTCTAATGACAAAAGGACATACCTGGAAGATTTTAAGTGGAGAAAGACATGATTTCATTTGTGTTAGAGGTGGCTTTGGCTGCAGTGCAAAGGATGGACTGTAGGGGGCAACAGAGGATACAGAGGATGGTTAGGAGGCCAACCAGTTCGTCCAGATGTAAATGAAACAGCCCTGTTTGTTCCATATGGTCAAGGAACGGTCAACTATGACAACAGTCTTGAGGAGAAAATGAAAAATTCTGATCATTAATGGTACCTGGAAGCACCCATATTATTCATCTCATTTCATCTCAGCTTCCTCAGATCCCTGGTCTCACCATACTATTGCAGTAATATTGTCAGTCAGTTGGGTTTAGGAGGCAACTGATCCTTTTGACTCTATTTTAGCTGTATGGTACTAAGTGATACCAGTTTCATAGGCTGAAGAGATGGAACATGGGCTAAGGCACTTGCCTTGCGTGCAGCTGATCCTGGTTTGATCTGCAGGGGTGATGGCCTTGTCTGGCACGGACAAGGAAAATGTAATTGGATGTCTGTGATTATATTCACTAAGATAGGAAATAAGGATGGAAGAACCACAAAATTAGATAAAAGGCGAGTTCAGCTTTATACATGTTGAGTTTGAGGCTTCTTTAGTGTTTTGTTATGGTTTAGCATTTTGTCATATTTGAAGTGCATTTAGATTTCATTTATAATCGCTAAGACTTTCCAGATAGATCCTAGAAAATAAATGATTGTAACTCGGCACTGTGATTGTAATTTAAACTGGAAGTTATACGAACTTTGAAGACATAGAGTAGTGAAAGTCAAGGATATGGATGAGAGATGACAAAATGACCTGGATAAATATCCCCAAGGGGAATCAACTTTTTTTGTGTCATAATTTACAATATTGTAATTTGTAGGGTTTTCTGGGTACAAAGAGGAGCCAACATTTTAAGATCAGGTAACGGAGAGGAGAATAAGCAAACTTAAACTGAGAGATAAAACTTGGTCAAGGAAGAAATGGTGTTTTGGGGAGTTAAGTGTTTCAGAAAAGAGAAAGAAGGCCTGGGGATGTGCCTTCTTTGCACGTGTGGGTGAGGCTGCTAGTTTGATCCTTGGTACTGATCCCCTATCGTTGCCGAGAATGGTCCCTGACTTTGCTGGTCTAATCCTCAGTGCTGTAGCCATGTGTGTGACCCACTGTGTACAACTATGTTAAAGGGAGGGGGAGACGGATAAGCAAGAAAGAAGAAGTAGACTCCAGGAAATCTTTGTCTGTCTGTCTGTCTGTCATCCCGTTGCTCATGGATTTGTTCGAGCGGGCACCAGCAACGTCTCTCATTGAGAGACTTATTGCTACTGTTTTTGGCATATCCAATACGCACAGGTAGCTTGCCAGGCTCTGGCGCACGGGCTCGATACTCTTGGTAGCTTGCCGGGCTCTCCGAGAGGGGCGGCGGAATCGAACTCGGGTCGGCCGCGTGAAAGGCGAACGCCCAACTGCTGTGCTATCGCTCCAGCCCAGAAAATCTTTAGATTAATAAATTAATTCAATATCAAAACTAATAAGATCATGGTGAATCTTAAGATGTTATTGTTGGATACCAGTTGGTACCAGTTAGCCATGAGTTCTTTTGACAAAGAAATTTCAGACTAGTGATGGGTATAAAGAACAGTTTCTGTGGGTTGAGCGAATAATAGGGCCAAAGACAGGGCCACAAAAATATTACTAAGAATTTGGCTTTGAAAGTAAAAATGGACAATAGTAAGGTGTTCTTATAGGATCAGAGGAGATTCTTTTGCTCATGAGAAAGAGTTGAGTACATTGATATTCTCAAGGGTAGAAGGCAACTGAGATAGACAGGGGGGAGAGAAAGATGAGTTAGTTCCCAGTGAATGAACCTAAAGAAGAAAAGGTAAGCTTATTAGAAAATCATTTACTCTGTGCTTCATTGGACCTAATTTAAAGGTTTATTTTTTATCTTTCAGTTGCCTGAGTGAAATTATGTTGGTGTAGAGGACTTTGACGTGGCTTTAGAATTATTTTCTTACCAATGTTGAAAATGGGGCCCGTGAGCCAGGGCGGTAGTTCAGGGGTTAAGGTGTTTGCCTTGCATGAGGTTGACCCTGGTTTGAGTTCCTGGCACCATACATGGCCCTTTAGGCATTGTCAGGCACCACTCCTGAGCACAGAGCCAGGATTAGCCACTGAGGACTGCCAGATGTGGCCCAAACCTTCCCTCCCTTCCCAAACCGAGGTCTCTACTAGCCTCTGATTATAGCATGCAATCATTAATAATGTTAACAGAACAATGTAAAAAAATGGTTTTATCTTAAAAAGACTTTGAGATTATGCGTTTCAACATTTATTATTTACTTTAATGATATAATTGCAGAAAAGGTAATGGGTGATAAAATTAAGAAAAAGGGAAATTAGTTTTAGAAACAATTGGTCAAATCTAAGCAAGAGGGCTGGGGAGAGCCCTGGCTTTATCCCAGGCACTTCAGCCTGGGTGCCCTCACTTCTTTTTCCCTACCTGTGTCAGTTGTGACAATAAAAAAAAAAGAAATAAAAACAAAACAAAGCCACATAAGATTAGTATACAGCAAAGAGGTGTCATATTGCTCTGTTCAGTTGCTTATGGTAGGCTGCAAATTTGACTCCAATTTAGCCAATTACTAGAACCAAGACAAAATAAATTGATTTTAAATAGATTCTAAATACTTAAAAATTTTTGATTATTTTCATTAGCCCTCTTAGACTGCATTGCTTCTCAACCAATACCTGTTGGTTTTTATGCTTAATTCACCCCCCTTACTTAAACCTATAAAATAAACACAAAACACATTTTATTTCATAATGGAGAGAAAACATTATCTCTGTTTCAGGCCCCTTTCTTATCTGTCACCAAACTTTGCACTCAATCTAAAAGAAGCGGAGTACTTGGTACTAAGAGCTGATAACACTGGCTTTCATTTATAATCATTAGGATTTTCAAATAGATGCCATTTCTTGGGGGCACATACTTATCTAAGAGATAATCTATAACCCTTGCTAGTGTCCAACAGAGAGAAGATACAGAGGAAATTTAAGTTCTGGGAAGAAGAAATCATTGTTGGCCCAAATGTTATAGTGATTCCCCCCATAATTATATTTATATTGCTCATGCTTTGGCTTATAAATATATTGGATGCTAAATCATAGGTGACGTGGAATCTTCTCTTTTTCCAGTGAGTAATAATATGTTTTCTCTGAAACATTTTTACCTAACTGTAACAATTGTTGTGTAAACCTTTATGAAGTGAGAATTCTAAGAAATGTGGTGAAGACACAGTCACATCTCAACTTAGATCGGTATAGGTATATCTTATTCCTTACTTGGAAATATCCATTTACCAAAAGATCTTTGTTACTGGAACCAGGACTTTATGTGTCTGGAACTATATTACCTTCTTACTGGTGTTTTCAGATACTGCAAATTACATATTGCTGAGCTATGCTGTGTGGAGGCAAACTTGTATGAGAGAGAAACTTGTATGAAGATGCTTTTATTCTGTGGCTGTCCCAGATGAAAGGAAAGGTGTTCTTAAAGACAGCTGTTTCAGAAGTGAGAAGGGCAAAGATATGACGCTAAGACACTGAGAGTGGTAATAGTAGGGTATTAATACTATGTGAAGAGCTTGAGTCTCGGTGCACAATGGATTAGATGACATTCTCTGTATCATGGTAATAGGTGGAAGTAAGCCATTATTACCCTCTGGGTAAAGGAGTATATATATATATGTATATATATATTTAATTTTGTTGAATCACCATGAGATAGTTCACAAGCTTTCATGTTTTTGTTACAATCTCACAATAATCAAAAACACCCATCCCTCCACCAGTGTACATTCCCCACCACCAATATCCTGGGTATACCTCCCCTTTCCCACCCTCCCACTGCCTCCATGGCAGACTATTTTCCCCATACTCTCTCTCTACTTTGGGGAATTATAGCTTGCAACACAGACACTGAGAAGTCATCATGTTTGGTCCGTTATCTACTTTCAGCATGCATCTCCCATCCCAACTGGTTCCTATAGCCATCATTTTCTTAGTGATCCCTTCTTTATTCCATCTGCCTTCTCCCCTTCGCTTGTGAAGCAGGCTTCCAGCTATGGGGCAATCCTCCTGGCCTAAAGGAGTCTATATTGATCTGTGGATTTTGTCACCAAATTTTGCTTTTGGAAACTCTGTCACACATGATATAAGAGAAGTAAATAGACTTCCTGGCTTTTGGTGCCTCTTGAGTACTATGTAAACTAATTATATTTGTTTTTTTATTCCTGCCCTGTTGGGAGAAAGAGCAACTCCAAATAATAGAATGCTGGAGTTCAAAGGTAATTTGGCTTAGTTCTGTCTATTAATAGATGAGGTGTTCTTTTAAACAAATTGGACCTATGTTTTTTAAAAAGTGTCATTTACCCCAAGAGAAAAAGAACTTCTTTGGTTGCTTTGTTAAGACTATTTTATTTATCTTAAGAAGATGCTATTATTAGAAATCTTGGGGCTGAAGTGATAGCACAGCGGGTAGGGCATTTGCCTTGCATGCGGCTGATCTAGGTTCGATTCCCAGCATCCCATATGGTCCCCTGAGCACCGCTAGAGGTAATTCCTGAGTGCAGAGCCAGGAGTAATCCCTGTGCATTGCCAGTTGTGACCCCCCAAAAAAGGGGAAAAAAAAGAAATCTTATTATTTGGGGCTGGAGAGATAGTAAAGATATAAGGTCAACTTTACATGTGGTTAACCCAAGTTTGATCCCCATCACTGTGTATGGTCCCTGAACACCTCCAGGACTGTTCCTTAACACAGAACCAGGAGTAAGCCTTGAAAACAGAAAGGCACAAGCCCTCACCCCCTAAAAAATCACATTACTGGTTGTGGCTGTATTATAAGATAGATACACTCCGCTATATTTGACAGGATGCTTCATTTACTATCTGTGATTTGGAGGTCACCTTGATCATTTTGAATTGTTCAGCTATAAAATGGAATTATAATTTTGTCTGTTATAATTCTTTTTTTGGTTCATGTAAGAAAAGTATTTTTTCCACTATGTGCTTAATATCACTTTGTTTTTAATTATGTATACTCTGGTAACATACTAATTTTCGTGGATGACTTATAATTGCATTACGGTCCACCAAGATTCCCAGATTCTTTGGATTCCACCTGGATTTGCTGAATCAGTTTCTTCCTGCTGGGATGTGGATAGTTTAGTTTTGATTTAAATGGTGTAAATTATGCTTAAGCTCAATTTTCGATTAATGAAGTCCAGGCACACACTCATTCAGGCTCAGTCTCACAAGCAGATGGTTTGCTTTCTCCTCTGGGTGATCAGAGAAAACCAGCCAGGCGGGAGTGCCCACACACATGGACTCTCTCACCTGCTCCCTCCATGTCTGGAAAGTCTGTTACATAGCAGGCAAATGGCACATGTGTAGAGAATCTCAAAACTCAGCACTGAGTTTGGACATTACCTCAAAAAAAATTAAAATTGTGTGTTAATAATAACTACTACGAGGGCATAAATCAAGAGTCCTTAAAAAAGTGAGTCCTTTGGGGCCAGAGTTAGATCACAGTGGGTACGGCATTTGCCTTGCATGGTCCATCCAGGTTTGATCCCTGGCATCCCATATGGTCCCCCAAGCGATGCCAGGAGTAATACCTGAGTGCAGAGCCAGGTGTGACCCAAAAAGACCCCCCCCAAAAAAAATCCTTATTTTTTTTTGTACCACCACAGATCTTTTGGCAGTTTGGTGAAGCCCATGGATTTCTTAAAAGATTCCTATAAAGTATGTAGAATTATAAAATTTAAAAGTTTATATTGAAATATAGGTATTAAATAACAGAAACCAAATGTGTAATATAGCAAGGCAAGTGCTTTTAATTCATGCATTAATTACTAAGACTAACAGCAGATCAAACAATTTCAAAGATGTGATCAGATCTATCTGTTACAAAGATGTGTAACAGATATATCAACATATCTGTAATAACTCTAACATAGCATGAAAATATATGTGATTTCTACTGGTAACAAAGGCATACATATTGCTAATCCTACTATGGTTTAGTGACTGTATTCTTCATTGAGAAAAATGCACGCTAAAATGCAATTAAAAGTCAAATTTTATTGAATAAAAATAAACGTAATTTTTCCTCCCTAGAGCCTAGGTTAAGAATCCTAGTTTTAGCTAATGATGAAAACAGAAGAAAAGATAACTATAGAAAAAGGGTAAGCTTCCCTTTTTAATGTACAGGTTAGTAACGTTAGTTATATTTCAAACCACTAACAACAAATGTGTTTGGTATAATGGTTAGAATACCTTTTAAAATTACTGGTGTCCACGGTTATGCACAGGGCTTACTCCTGACTAGGCTGGGCTTTCTTATGTTGATTTTGCTACTGGACTGTGTGTAGCCCAGAGGGTAAGGTGGAAAGAGGCAAGTAGGGGGAGACTAGTGGAGAAGGAAGAATACGTGAGATTGAATAAACGGTAACTAATCAGCAAAAAAATAAATAAATAAATAAAAAATAAAATTATTGGTGTCCAGTATTTTTTTTTTTGCTTTTTGGGTCACACCCGGCGACGCACAGGGGTTGCTCCTGGCTCTGCACTCAGGTATTATTCCTGGCGATGCTCAGGGGACCATATGGGATGCTGGGAATCGAACCTGGGTCGACTGCGTGCAAAGCAAACACCCTAACCGCTGTGCTATTGCTCCAGCCCCAGTGTCCAGTATCTTTTGAGAAAACTCACAGAAACATTCCTTTCTATTTATCCTTTTTATCTGCTTCCCTCCAGTGTATTATGAACTGGTTGAGACACATTTGCTGTCCCAATGAAACAGGAGCGCAGAAAATGTTTGTTGAATGATAAAACATGATGTCAGAAGATTTCCCAAATTTACAACAGCTTTGTAACATCCTATTAGATAGAAGAGTTTTCACTAATTCCCAGCAGAATTCTATTCAATAGGCCCATTTAATCAGTATTTATTGTACATCAGGGATATAATGCCATTTAAACAGATTAATCTTTTAAACATAATATACATCATCCACATTAACAATGCAATTCAAATATTGCTGAAAGTTTGCATTTAGTAGATATGGCAAATATGACATAGGGGTGCGGTGCAATGAAAGATATCATGGTTCTACTTGCTGATTGCTTATATTTCAACAGGATTAAAATAGCCTATGCTTAGCTATTATACACTAGAAAGTCAGAGTGAAGAATTAGCATGACAAAAGGCAGAGGGTGGGCCTTGGCTTTTTGTTTTATTTTTCCTGGGAATGGCAGGTTTTCAGAGAAACTAAAGTGTGAGATAAGAGAAGGAAGTGAACAGCAGAAGAGAAGACTGAAAATGGAGGCTGTTATTTGAAGAGCAGAACTGGTTTAGACTTTTTATATAGCACTGTAGCACTGCAACACTGTGGTCCCATTGTTCATTGATTTGCTCGAACGGGCACCAGTAATGTCTCCATTGTGAGACTTGTTGTTACTGTTTTTGGCATATCGAGTACGCCACAGTGTATCCAGGCTCTGCCGTGTGGGCGGGATACTCTCGGTAGCTTGCTCGTCTCTCTGAGAGGGATGGAGGAATTGAACTCGGGTCAGCCTCGTGCAAGGCAAACACCCTACCCGCTGTGCTGCCAGCTGCATACCAAGTATACGTCTCATTCCAAGAATCGTACACTAAATTCTGATTATTTTAGGGGAGTCTCTAAGAATGCTATAATAAATCTGAAGTTTTTCGGATTAAGTTTCATCTTCAGTGAAGTATTGTTGAAAAAACTTTAGGTGAATCGCAGTTCCTGATGGAACAGAAGCATCAATTACTGTCTATTCCCAATCCACAGTGAGTGCTGTCCTGAGTGCTTTCCTATGAGACTCTGGTTAAGCATCATCATACTAGTTCACACCACTTTCCCCAAATCATAAAGTTAAGAGGATAATGAGAGTATAGTAATTTGATCCAAATTTATGCTCTTGGACTAATAAATTTGGGGGATTATCATATATGCTTTGCCTGCATCCTAATGAGAAAATTGGCAATGTAATACAGCTCCAAGCATAATTTGTTAACTCTGATGACCAGAGTATTAGTTATCCAAAAGATATGAATGGTCCATCTTCTGAAGCTTCTCCATGCTGACAGAGGGGTGCGGACCCTGCCCACATAAGGGGTGAAACCTCATGCTACCTTATGGGCCCCAGGCAATGAGTTGGTTTGGTTCCTGAAGTTATCGGAAAGAAAAGATCAGATCAATTAGACTGATGGATGGCACTTTGAAATGACTAGACCCTGGAGGTGTAAGTAGAAGGTCCTTCCTGACCCAAGGACAGAGTAATTTGCTGTCTTAGGAAACATAAGAGTTAAAGCAACAGAAACCGAATCAATATAATGCCGTACCCATTTTTATCATAAAAACAATGGAAAGGCAATACTGACCATTTTCCCCTTAAAGATTTAAGGTGGTGAAATCTCCAGGGGTGAATATGATATAGGTTGGTGGATAGGGAAAGACCCTGGACAATAAAACAGGTCAGCAAAAATTCTGGGAGGAAAATTCCAAGAATGATCCACTTTGTGGATACGGATAAAACCTTGAGCAGTGGACCCTGAGGAGATTGGACCCCTCCCCATGAAGGAAATTCCTCGAATTTTCTCGGACCTCTCCCTCAGTCTGATTAACTTTAGTGATTTGGCCCAAAGAAGACCATCACCACTCCCAACCTCCCTGGTAACCTCCTTAGCAACGGACTTTTACCTGGGAAGAAGCCCCACATGGGGGCAGGTTGGAGAAACCCTATAAAAGCCAAAGGGCGTGCATATGCTGCCCGAGCCCATGTGCCGCTTGCACCCACGTGGCTGAGGACATGTGGCACTGAGCACATGTGTTGCCTGCATCTCCCCTCTTGAGATGTGTACTTTCATACATTCGTGTCTAATGCTGGGATGTGTGTAGGGGCTCTGTTAGCCCTTGGAGAAGCCCGTGTTCTCTCTCTCTCGAATGCGTTACTCTCTCTCTGTCTCACTCTCACTCTCTCCCCCTCCACACCTTACAAAACCCTCCAAATAAAATCTATTTATTCACTGCTTGTCTACTCCTGGAATACCTTTCTGCGAGGCGAGACAGGAACCCAGTAACCCTGGGTCCCGGGTGGCAGAGGCAGATAAGGAGAAAGTGACCGTCTTTCTCCTCCCCACTTCACATAAGTCACCCGTGGGGCCCACCAACATCACAAGTACTGAATAAATTTAAAAATAATTTAATAAAACAAAACAGAACAAAACAAAAGATATGGGTGAATTAATTTCTCTGAATACGTGCTAATTTGATATTTCAGGATTTTATGACTTGGCTTGTTTCAGGAAAATCATTGCTTTGCATGAAATTCACTAGATAAATAGTTGTGTCTCACCAAAAAATGATTTTCATTATAATTGTTTGTTTAAGCATTTCTTGACCTTTGAATGTAAAGAATCATGGAAGTTTTGAGGAGAAAAGGACTTAAGAATACTCTAGTCCAATGTATTTTACTTTTATAAATAAAACTTTTAAAAGAGAAATAAAGATAAAGAAAGAAAGAGGAAGGGGGAGAGAGAGCAAGATGAATGAATGAATGAATCAATCAATCAATCAATCAACCTTAGGCTTACCTAAGGTCGTTTGACTCCTTATATGCAGACCTATGAGATAACCCTGCCAACCTATTGGTCTCACTCAAGGCTGCTCCCCCATGTGTGTGGTTTTTAAGGTACTTAATCTTTAATTTGTTTGAAATATCCTCTGTTCCTTAAAACATTGTTTTCTTAGTCTACTTCCTCGAGAATTCTGGCCAAATACATTTGTGCATTTTGCACTAAGTGTAGAAATAGTATTGTTGGTGAAACATCCTTCCATCTTGTGAGACCTCTTAGGTTTATTTTTTAACTTCCTTCATCTAATAGGTTGATTAGTTGCTTTCTAAAAATACTTTAATTCTACTTCTCAGAACCTGTAAATATGACTTCTCTTTTTAAAAGGATATTTTTTATTTTATTATTTATTTATTTTTTCTTTTTTGGGTCACACCTGGTGATGCACAGGGGTTACTCCTGGCTCTGCACTCAGGAATTACTCCTGGCGGTGTTCGGGGGACCATATGGGATGCTAGAAATTGAACACAGGACGGCCATGTGCAAGGCAAATGCCCTACTTGCTGTGCTATCACTCCAGTCCCTTAAAAGGGTATTTTTTAGATTTAATTAAGGATCTTAATATAGGCTCATCCTGGGTGGGCTCCAACTGCAGTGTTGACTTTTCTTAAAGGAACAAGGCAAAAGGAAAATTAGACACAGAAGTATAGGGAAGAAAGAAGGATAAGAACTGCATGCTACGAACATGTAAAGGAACAAACGCGATAACCTCTTAGTACCTGTATTGCAAACCATAATGCTCCAAAGGGGGAGTGATAGGAGAAAGAGAGAGAGAGAGAGAGAGAGAGAGAGAGAGAGAGAGTGAGAGTGAGAGAGAGGAGAGGGAGAGGGAGATGGAGATAGAGATGGAGATGGAGATGAAGAGGGGGGAGAGGGAGAGAGGGGAGACATAGAGGGAGGGAGAGAGGGAGGGAGGGAAGGAAAGAGACTGCCATAGAGACAGGCTGGGGGGGTTGGTGGGAGGGAAACTGGGGACATTGGTGATGGGAAAAATACACTGGTGGAGGGATGAGTGTTGGAACACTGTATGACTGAAACCCGGCCATGATTAGCTTTGTAACTCTGTATGTCACAGTATTCAGTAAAACAAAACAAAAACAAGAAACAAAATGAACAAAAAATCAGAGGCAGAAACAAGAGTTATGCAGCCACAAGTCAAGAAACAAAGAGCATGCAAGACTGCTCACAGCTGTGAGAAACCAGGAGAAAGGCAAAGGATGAATTCTAGACCCCACCTCCCCCCATCTCCAAAAGGAACCAAATTAGATGCCTATAAATATTTATGGATTGAAAAAAAAAGACAAATACGTGCTTACTTCAAAAATAGTGCATAATAGTCCAATTCATCTGACTGTGAAGAAAGAAGGCATTGCAGGGAAGATAATAAAAAAGTTGAAAGTCTCAGAAAAGGCAAATTCCACTGATGCCATCATGATGCCAAGTATATCCTTTGGCAATAATTGGTTATGTGAGTTTGAGACTTAAGTTGCTTTCTTCATCTCTGAAAGACCCCATAGTTCTTTCACATCTCCCCACCAGCAGTCAGCAGGGGAATTAATGCCACCTCCTTGGGACAATGTTAAACCCTGGAAAATCACATATGTATCAGAGAGTTAATATGGATGAAACACACTAAATCAATTTGTAGTTCACTGAATTTCTTAATCCTCTATCTTCAAAATCTTTACACATTTTGCATGTGTAAGAGTATCACTGACATCCTGTTGTTCATCGATTTGCTTGAGCGGGCACCAGTAATGTCTCCATTGTGAGACTTGTTGTTACTGTTTTTGGCATATTGAATACGCCATGGGTAGCTTGCCAGGCTCTGCCATGTGGGCATCTGTAAAATGAACAAAAATGTCTTCCTCAAGGCTTTGCTGAGGTCATGATCTGTGTCTTTTAGAGAATATAGTTAATAGTAGTCCGGTTATTCACCTGAATTCAGAGCAAATTTAGAAATTTAGAAATGAGGCAGAAGAAATATCAGTACAGTACATTTAAAAAAATTACCTTTAAAAACTAAGGTGAATTCTTAGCTTATGAACCTCACATGAAAAACTAATTTCTGGCTTGGGGATGAACTCATTCTTTTTTTTTTCTTTTTGATTCACACCCAGTGATTCTCAAGGGTCACTCCTGACACTGTACTCAGGAATTACTCCTGGTGGTGCTAGGGGGACCATATGGATCGAACCCAGGTCAGCCATGTGCAAGGCAAATGCCCTTCTCACTGTACTATCGTTCCAGTCCCTGAACTCACTCTTAAAGTCTGAGGCTGCCCTGACTTTGTCCTGGGAATACATCTTTGGAGTAACTGACAACCACATGCTCCCGAGGATCTGGCCCACTTCTGAGAGGAATACACAGGGTTTTGTTCATCAAATAATTCTAAATTATTAAATAATGCCAAATGAGTAAATCCTAGGTAAGAGTGAGAGGTAAGAAGATCAGAAATTTTATAACAACAGAGTTCTTCCATATGAGCAGAGTATCAGAAATAGGTAGTAGTTTTCCTTCCTTCCTTCCTTCCTTCCTTCCTTCCTTCCTTCCTTCCTTCCTTCCTTCCTTCCTTCCTTCCTTCCTTCCTTCCTTCCCGCTCTCCTCCCTTCCTTCCTCCCTCCCTTCCTCCTTCTTTCCTTCCTTCCTCTTCTACCTTCTCCCTCTCTTGCAAAATACTCCTGGCTCTGTGCTCATCCTAGAAACAGGCTTTTAAAAATTGGTTGTATTTGGCAAAGATATTAAAATAAATCAATTAAAGAAATAAATTATATTTATTTATATGAAGATAGAAGAGTACATATTTTCTCTTTTTCCTTTTTTTTTCTGGATTATTGTGTGAAAAGGTCTGGATATATGTTCTTCTCTGTTATTTCGCCAAAGACCCATCTGATCTATGGTATAAATTGATGTATCTCAACCTAAAAAAATCCATTTGGTTTTAAAACTCCTTATAATTTTGAGATAGTTTATTTTCTTTTATTATTATAGCTTAATAATACATCATCAGGTAGCATAGCCAATCTTCACAATTTGTTATGTATATATTTGATGAAATGTATGTATGATGAAAGATTCTGAATAACAAAATATATAAATATGTCAAATATTTCACAAGAATGTAAACTATAAAGCACTCTCCTTGGGAATGTTTGCAAAGTTGTGATTATGCTTCCTACCATTAGAATATATATTTTAAGAGGTCTTGGTTGTATGTGTAAGAGGTTGTAAAACACCACTTCCCATCTGTAACATTTCTCCTGACTTCATCATGGACACACTGACCACTTTTAGAAAGAAACATGATTATGTATGTTTAAAACAAAGTGCTGTAAATAGTTTTTAAGTGCCACTTTTGTTGGAAAAAGAACCCTGAAAAATCTCGAATAAAGCAGAAGGTACATGAAAAGGATAGTGTAAAAATTTGCTATTGGCATAAAGTTGGAGGAAGTTAAAATATAACCACAATGTAAAATACATACATGTTCTCCATAAGAGCGCTTAGATCTTTGAGATGCATAAATGTTGTATAGCTAAATTTTATATTTTATAACATACACACATACATAGAGTGTTGTATGTATTCTGTCACTAACCATGATCTGTCAGGGAAAAAATTGTAATAGTAAATAGGTCAGTATCTGATTGTAGTAGAGTGGAAAAATTCTTCTCTATCTCCTTTGATTTTCTTTCTTCCATAAATAATTTAATTTATTTAAAATGTAGCCTCATGGATTTTGGGCAATAGAAGGAATGTTACTTAAAAATATTCCATTCTAGTTTCTCGCTAAAATTTGGGAATGTTCTGCCTAGCATTACTAATCATAGTCTTCCTACCCTTACTTGAAGAGACTTAAAGATAAATGATTCTGGACTTCTCCAGAGGGGTAATAAAGCCTAAAATGTGCAGTTTTATAATATAAGTAAAACTATTAACCTAAAAAAAACAATGGTTCCATATTTATAAGGACTCTGATGCTCTTTGCAGGTGCTGCTAGTCATTAGAAACCCCTTGTATCTGAGTCGACCTTCCTTTCTCTCACCATGCTTTGATTTTAACTCAGTATTTTGGAAACAGAGAAAATAAATCTAGTGTATCCTTCAGAGCTTTTTTTGCTTACCGTAACACTCAGGTATTGGAAAAAAACTTTCACATTGCAATAAACTTTTTTCTAACATAGCCCAATGTTACTCCTCTCATAAAACGGCAGCTTCAGGGGAGAAATTAACTTTGACATATTGGCATTACTGAGTTTTCCAATTCATAAAGATGGCATGTTTCACTTTTATCTTGATATTCTATAATTTTTCTCAGTCATACATTGACTTTTTGCTTGCAGGCTTGGGGCATATTTGTTCAATGTGTCTGTTAGAATTATTAGGTTTTTAAAATATTGAGATAATTCGAGTAAAATTTTTTTCATTAGTTTTTGTGGTATTGGGGATTGAACTCAGGGCCTTACACACGCAAGACAAGTGTTCTACTGCTGAGCTACTTCTCTGGATCCTTAGAATTTCTCCTTTAAGGAAATTTCAAGAAAACCTCAAACAGTTGGAAGCTAAATAGAATACTGTAGAACAACCATTTGTTAAAGAGGAAATCAAAGAAGAAATTTTTTTAAAAAAGACTCCTGAAGACAAATGATAATGAAGACATGAATCATCAGAACCTTTGGATAAAGCAAAAACAGTTCCCATAGGAACTTCAGAGCAGTACAAGTTTTCACCAAGCAATGGGGAGGAGGGGGAATCAAGTAAATAAATGAATTTCACAGCTTGAGAAACTAGTAGGGGGAAGCAAATAATTAGAATTAGCAAGTAGAAGGAAGGGAATAATACGAATAAGAACAGAAATCAGTGATACAGTAATCAAGAAAGAAGAGGCTGGAGAGATAGTACAAAAGTTAAGGTACTTGACTAGCATGTGAATGTAGCTGCAGCAACTGTGGTTTAAATCCTAGCACTGCATATGGCCTGAGCACAACCAACAGTAATTCCTGAGGAGCCTGCTGTAACCCCAAAGCCAACAAACAAACAAAACCAACCTCTAAACAAAAAACAGAATAGAAATGTAGAGAACAATACAAAGGGTTGATGAAATCAGGAGCTGATTTTTCAAAAGACGAAATAAGACTGACAATCCCCTAGCTATCTATATGTAGAAGGAATAAATAAAAGAGAACCTAGTTAATTGGATAAGAGATGAGAGGATAGAAATTACAAATGGCACCTAAAAATACAGAAAACCACAAGGAGTTTTTACTCTGAACAATTTTTTTTGCCACTAAATTGGAGAATCTAGGAGAAATGAATGAATTTTTAGTCATATAACCTCTCAAGAGTGAAACTGGAGGAAACCTGAATAGACCAATTACAAATAAGGAAATTGAAAACAACAATAAAAATATTCCTCATAAGAGAAGGTCAAGAGAAGGTCTTCAGGTCAAGATGAGTTCAATGGTTAGTTTTAACAAACCTTCAAAGAATTACTGCCTATACTATTTAAACTCTTTCAGAATATTGAAGAATCAGAAATCCTTCCCAGCAGCTTCTGTGATGCCAACATTTTTACCCTAATATCCAAAACAGAGAGAAATATCACAAGAAAAGGGAATGGCAGGACAATATCCCTGATGAACATAGCTGCAAAGATCCTCAACAAAGCATAAGAAAGATAAAAATCATATTATCAGTAGACAGAGAAAACTTTTGACAAGATTCAACACCCATTCATGAAAAAAAACTTGAAATAAAATAGGAATAGAGGATCCTACCTCAATATAGTAATGACCGTATATAACAAACTCACAGGCAACATCCTAATTAGTAGAACCACACCAACCCTGCAAACTTCTTATCTTAGATCAGGTACAAGGCAAGGATGCCCAATTTGTCCAGTACTATTCAACATAGTATTGGAAATCCTAGCCAAAGAAATTAGACAAGAAAAAAGAAATCAAAGTCTTTCCAACTGGAAAAGAAGAAATTGAATTTTCATTCTTTGTAAATGGCATGATAATATGCATAAAAGACCCTAAAGACACCACAAAAAATGTTAGAAACAATCAATACAATAAAGAAGCAGGCTACAAAATCAATGTATAATTAACAGTTGTATTATATATATATATAAAAAACAAACTAAAAAGGAAAGAAAGACAACAACCCCATTTAAAATAGTGCCCAGGGGTTAGAGAGATAGTATAGGAGTCAAGACACTTGCTGTGCATGCAACTGAGTTGGTTCAATTCCCAGCATTACGTTTGGTTCCCTAAACATTGCAGAAGTAATCTCTGAGCATAGGGCCAGGAGTTATCCCTGGGCATTGCCAGAGGTATCCCCCCACCTCCCCCAACACACTGTGTCAAAAATTTTATGTACCTGGGACCTGAGATATAGTACAATGAATAGGGCACTAGCCTTGCATGTAGCCAACCTGGGTTCGATTCTCAGCATCCCATATATCTATCTAAATTCCTTCATGAGAGATGCTGAGCTCAGAGCCAGGAATAATCTCTGAGCACCATCTGCTGTGGCCCGCAAATCAAAACTAAACCAAACTAACAAACAAAATACCACCACCGAAAATAAATCATGTATTTGGGAATCAATTTAACAGAAGATGTGAAAAACTTCTATATGGAAAATTATGTCATTATTAAAATAAATCTAAGAGGACTTGAGGAAATGGAAGAATATCCTATATCCATTGATTGGAAAATCAACATTGTCAAAATGGCCATAGTACCCAGAACATTATGTAGATTAAGTGCTATCCCTATCAAAATTCCAATGGTATTATTCAAGGACCTTCCTCTACCATGTTTGGCAGCCTCCTGGGAAAACTATTTATCTATCTTCTTTTTGTTCTTTATGCCACCAAATTATGTTTTCAGTCTTTGCAATTTAATGTAAAATAAAAGAAATCCTCATTTTGGAAATCAAAACATGAAAATGAAACAAGAGAATGACTGACAAAAATGTATTAGATCAGTAACATGACTGGAATTGTAAAAGTACTAAGTATCACAAATGATAGACTTGGGGGACTGGAGCGATAGCACAGCAGGTAGGCCTTTTGCCCTGCACATGGCTGACCTGAGTTTGATTCCTCCGCCCCTCTCGGAGAGCCCGGCAAGCTACTGAGAGTATCCTGCCCACATGGCAGAACCTGGAAAACTATCTGTGGCATATTCTATATGCCAAAAACAGTAACAAGTCTCACAATGGAGACGTTACACTGGTGCCTGCTTGAGCAAATCGATGAACAACCGAATGACAGTGCTACAGTGCAGATAGACATGGATATTCTTTTTTTCTCTTCTTATAGACTTTTATTTATTTTTTTAATTTTAATTTATTAATTTTTAATTAGTGAATCACCGTGAGGGTACAGTTACAGATTTATACATTTTTGTGCTCATGTTTCCCTCATACAAAGTTCGAGAACCAGACATGGATATTCTTTTTATCCATGCCTATTAAATACAACCTTTTATAGACGCAAAATCTACTTAAAAAGAAGATTTTGTGGAGGTATGGTGCCGCCTACAGGTCAACCTCTACCTTTCGGGCGAGCGCATCAGCAGCCTGATGGTGCCTTCAAGCTTCCTGACACTTCAAAATTGTCCTGTGCCTTTGGAAGGACCCCAACAACTTGTGACCAAGTTTACCAAGAAATTAAACAACCAAAAGTTAGGTATGTTGGAGCCATGCCCACAAACCACCTCTGGTTCAGCTAAACAAGCTCATTTATTGGCCGTATTTCAGAGACCCATAGATAAATCTTGAAAGAAATCAAAAGCCGCAGTTAATCTCGGACCCACACATGGCTGAACAGACTGGGGTAAATTGGAAGGAGGCAGGTTGGCCTGTGCCTGTCCAACCAGAGTCCCCAGAAGCTGCTTGCTTCCACAATCTAAAATTGCCGCCATCCCCCCAGCCTGACTCCACCGTCTCTGGATGGACCTCACCAGGATACAATCTGCTGAAAATTCGAGTACACGAGTCTTGTGACTGAAATCTCCAGACTTTCACAGAGTTGGGGTGGACTACCACCCCCACTTCCCAATACACATAGAAGCACTGGCAGTTAAGCCCATGCACCAACTCCAGCACCACCTGTAAACTCTATTACTGGCCTTGCTTCAGAGACCCATAAATAAATCTTGAAAGAGATCAAAAGCCAGAGACACAGCACAGAGCCAGAGATCTCTCCTGGTCCCATACCGAGCCAATTTCACTGAGCCACCCCAGATGGAGCAGGTCCACTCTCCCTTCCTACTCCAGATGGAATCCCGGCGACCAAGAGCTTCCACAAGCAAGTATGCAGGTTCCAGGACTAAATCTCTATGCTGCATGGCAGCAGAGGTGCTGGGCTGTCCCTCCCTGGCTTCCTGCCTGCTCTTTGGCCTGGCTGTCACCCCCACAATGTGCCTACGGGCTCCACCTTAGCGCAGCAATAGCCCTGGTCCAGAGACACCGAATTGAATCCCAAAATGGATTAGTGCCCTACAGAAATGTCTCTGGAAATCAACCATTTACAATTTAGGGTTCCAGAAGCATGTAGCCGTGGTATCCATGGTATTCAAAATTAGCAATGGACAATAAATGATCTAACATCTGCCCCTGGAAGGCAGGCTCGAATGGTGGTGAGAAAATTCGAGCAAAACACAATGTCCAAAAGTAGAGTGAGAGAATTGGGAAGTTGTCTGCCATGGAGGCAGGGTGAGGACTGGGATGAGGGGGAGGGAGAGATATATTGGGGAAACTATGGTGGAAAGTGTGCACTAGTGGAGGGATGGGTTTTTGATCATTGTAGGGCTGAATATTGAACATGAAAACTTTGTGTCTCACGGTGATTCAATTAAAAAAAAAGTAATGTGGAGTTCGTGCCCAATTCAATAAGCTTAATCAATGGCTGAATAAACAGCAGTACTCCTACTTAAAAAAAAGATTTTGGGTTAAGTATTACATTTTATCAGATAATAGAAGACTGGGATGCAAAAATTAATAATTCTGGGAGGGAATGTGGCTCAAGTGGAAAAGTACATGCTTTGGGCCTGGGTTCTATCCTGAACACTGCATGTCTCCCCCAAATGCTATCAGGAGTGCCCCCAAATAACATTTAGATACAACAAGAAATCTACAGTATTTCATGGTTGTACTTTAAAATTGGGGGCAATATTTGAAACTTTTGGACTGGAGCGATAGCACAGTGGGTAGGGCATTTGCCTTGCACGCGGCCAGCCCAGGTTCTATTTCTCCATCCCTCTTGGAGAGCTCAGCAAGCTACCAAGAGTATCTGCCTGCATGGCAGAGCCTGGCAAGCTCCCCATGGTGTATTCAATATGCTCAAAACAGTAACAACAAATCTCACAATGGAGACATTACCGGTGCCTGCTTGAGCAAATCGATGAACAACGAGACGACAGTGTGACAGTGCTGTAGTTCTACTTGGAACTTTTAAGTTCCATTCTAAGAACATTTTTTACTTGGTAGGATTAAGAAATCCAAATGTATTTACATTTATAACTTTTAGTTTCCTTTCATTGTGTTTTGGTTGTTCAGGTCAATATTAGCAGTAAAAAATTATTTAATATAGAGCCAAAGAGATATAGTGGGCAGGACACTTGACCAACCTGGGTTTGATCCCCAGCATCCTACATGGCCCTTGAGCACTGCAGCAGTGATCCCTGAGTACCACTGGGTGTGGCCCCCAAAAAAACAAAACAAAAATTTACTCAGCAATGTATAACATCAAAAATATTTTTCACGTTCTTTCTGGCAGGACATGTTTCAGTTTGGGTTGTGTTTATGTCATGACTAAAAAGAAACTTTTTTTAATCTAGGTTTTCAACATATAAGGTAGATCATAGAGTATTTCTATTAATTTAAACAATTTCATTGCATGCCCCATATATTTTAGACAGTAAATTTTTCTGGTAACTCTTATGTATTAAAATACCTTAAAATGTTGGTTATAGTGGAAACATTTTTAGAAAAATTCACTTACATATAGTGTTTTCAAAATATTACCTTTGATCTTATCAAAACAAATCCTCTTGTGAATTTTATGAAAATTATAAATCACTTAGAATAATTTGTTTACTTAATCAATCCAAAATAAAATATTCATTAAAAGAAACGCTGGTGGGCTTTGCACTATCTGCAGTGCAGTCATTTGCAGTGTGGCTGTGGTTCAGGGACCAAAAACGTTAGATGCATAAAGTAAATGGAATCAAGTGGAATCAATAAGCCTGCTTATTGTCTCAGGCCTGCCTTTCCCATCATCTCATACGGCTACTCTTTGGTTCTCATCCACGCCCTTAAAGTCTCCAAGCCCAGCTCTGCCACTGCCTGCCTTTCCAGCGACTGTCCCTCTGTCATGAAGCCAACACATAACCAGAGAGACCTAGCTCCTCTCGAGCTGTCATTCACTTCATCTAGGATCTCCTCAACAGCCTGTCTCTCTGTCTCTTCTGGGAAGTCCCCAGAAGGACTGTTTTTTTTTTTTTAATTTTATGGAATCACTGTGAGATAGTTACAAGCTTTCATGTTTGGGTTACAATCTCACAATGATCAAACACCCATCCCTCCACCAGTGCACATTCCCCACCACCAATATCCTGGGTATACCCCCCCTTTCCCACCCCCCCCTGCCTCCATGGCAGACAATATTCCCCATACTCTCTCTCTACTTTGGGGAATTATACCTTGCAACACAGACACTGAGAGGTCATCATACTTGGTTCACTATCTACTTTCGGCATGCATCTCCCATCCCAATTGGTTCCTCCAGCCATCATTTTCTTAGTGATCCCTTCTCTATTCTATCTGCAGAAGAACTGATTTTATTTATTTATTTTTTTGAGCTTCATCATGCTTATGTATTCAAAGAAACATTTCACTGGTATATGAGCATATATTTTCCAGAATAAGAACTTTTGCTGAAAATGCTTCCCAAAGCACCCAATTTTTATTTTGCCTTTTTTCCTTCATTTTGATTGAATCACCATGAGATAGTTACAAGCTTTCATGTTTGGGTTACAATCACTCAATGATCAAACACCCATCCCTCCACCAGTGCACATTCCCCACCACTAATATCCCTGGAATAACCCCCTTTCCCACCCTACCACTCACTGCCTCCATGGCAGACAATATTCCCCATACTCTCTACTTTTGGACATTATGATTTGCAACACAGATACTGAGAAGTTATGATGTTTGGTCCATTATCTACTTTCAGGACTGATTTTAAAGTTTCTTTTTGCTTAGTTCTCAGTCTTTCCTGCTGAGAGTCCAGACAGTAAAATGTGTGAGAATGTGGTGTGAGCATCAAGAAAATGGTACTCACCAGCAGTAGCACTTTGCCAAGTGTCATAACTGAAAAACAAAGGTGATAATACATAGAACTTAAACTTCTGATTATTTGCGAGACTCAAAAGACTCTGGAAAGTGTTTAAGTGCTGAAATACCAGGCTCTGTCTATGTCCTCTGTGATTGTGGGTTATCTCCCTTCAAATGCACAAAGGCCCTTATTTCTCCTTTTCTTGAAAATAAAGCACTTTCATAATATTGAACTTTCAAAAACTTGATACATTTCCAAATATCACTTCCAATTTTTGTATAGTCACCTTTTCTAAAAATGTTCCTACCAACTTTTGTTCTTGGATGCTTCAGTTTCCTTGCTTTAATAATTATCCCCAGCTGTTTTCCCCTGCTCTTTCTTGATTTTCAGTCAATTATTGATGTTCTTGTACCATTTGTTTGAAATACTGCACCTTAGGAGGTTATAGGAGTCCAAAACTCCATTTAGTCTAGGTTATCCTGTGTTGTGGCATAATTATTTTCAAAGTAATCCTTGATATTCCTTTGAATTTATGTGTTATCTGTTGTATTTCTGATACAACAGATTTCTGATTCAGTTTGCTAAGGTTTTCTCTCTCTCGGTGAGTCTTGCTAATGGATTGTCAATCTTGCTTAATTTTTCTAAGAACCGGCTCTTGGTTTTGTTGATCTTTTGAACTGTTTTTAGTTTTCATTTCATTAATTTCTGCCCTAAGTTTCATCATTTCTTGCTTCTGCCCGCTTTAGGTTTCTTCTATCGGTTTTTGTCTAGCTGTTTAAGTGTGTAGTTAGGTTCTATATGTGGACTCTTCCTTTCTTTCTAATGAACACTTGCCTTGTTATGAACTTTCTTCTTAACACCTCTTTTGCTGTGTCCCTTATGTTTAGTCACTTTTGTCTTCATTCCCATTTGTTTCCAGGAGTCTTTCGACTTCCTCCATCTTTTCCTCTTTGACCCACTGGTTGTTCAGTAGTGAATTATTTAATTTCCAAGTGTTTGTTTTTCCCATTTCTGTTTGTGATTAACTTTTATTTTCAATGCATCATAGACTGAGATAGTTGATTAGTTGATACAATTTTTATTCTCTTATTTTATGGACATATGCATTATTTTATTTTAATTTTCTTGAGCTATATTTTGTGAACCATCATGTGGCCTATCCCCATATGTACCAGAGAGGAATGTGTACTCACAGTTTGGAGGATGAAGAACCATATATACATATATATCTGCTGGGCCCAAGCCTTCCATCTCTTCTTTCATTTTTGAATTTTTTAGAGTTAATCTTTGCAGGAATGGTAAAGCAGTACTAAGTCTCCAACCACTGTTGTGTTCCTCTCAATATCTTTCTTCAGGTCTGTTAGCAGTTGTTTTCAAATATTTTGATGGCGACTCTCTTTAAGTCACATAAATGTTTGTGAGTTCTTCCTGATGCATACATATATCCCTTGATCATTTAGACATGACCACCACTGTCCTTCATAGTTTTTTAAAAACTTGAAGTCTTTTCTATCTGCTATAAGTATGGCCATCCTGACTTTTTTTGAAGTGAATTGTTAGATTGAAATATTGCTTTCCAACCTTTTACTCTTAGCTTCTCTTTGCCCCAGTTGTTCAAATGTGTCTCTTGTAGGCAGCAGAAAATTGGATTCATTTTTCTGATCCATCCTTCCACTTTGTGTCTCTTGCTTGCTTTAGTCATTGTGCTAATTAACAAAAGGACCGATTCCTTTCTCTCCTTTTATTTCCCTTTTAAGAATCATTGTTGTTGATCCTTTTTTTTTTTTTTTTTGCTTTTTGGGTCACATCTGGCAATGCACAGGGGTCATTCCTGGCTCATGCACTCAGGAATGACCCCTGGCGGTGCTCAGGGGACCATATGGGATGCTGGGATTCGAACCCAGGTCGGCCGCGTGCAAGGCAAACGCCCTACCTGCTGTGCTATCGCTCCAGCCCTTGTTGATCTTTTTGTAATTCTTATTGTCTAGACACTCAGAACCTTTGAAAGGCATTTACTGCTTTTATCTGATACTTTCTTCCTCTTTAATTCTGAACAAGCCTATCACATGCTACAGTATTCTTTTAGTCTTCCTAAGTTACTACAGACAGTAGGCTCTCAATAAAGCCCCTTTAGTAAATTTGGAGATAGACTAAAGAGAGAATATTGAATTCATTCCTTCATCATAAATCCTAAATTTTGTGTAATGATTATTTGGGGAACAATAAAACAAACATCAACATCAAATGAAAAAAAAATCTCTTGGAATGTGATATTCTTGGCGAGAAATAGTTCTGCCATAGAAAATGTTTGCTAAATATAAACACTCTAAAGACATGTGTACCATCAAGGGTTTATTATTAGATTCCCCGGGATTTTTATTTAGAAGCGGAAGAACTTGCACAGCTATACAATTCTTGGAATGGAATTTAGGTTTGCTTTCTGAAATCAATCCAGGCAAGCCTTTTTACAGATGAGCATTCTTAGAAAGTCTTTGAACATCTACACTTACTCATTTATACTGGTGGCAAAAGTCCAAGAATAAAATCACCCTGAGGTTCTGCCTACTTCCTGCTTTCTTCACACTGGAATCCCTTGTGAATCGTGTAAGGGAGAGGGCTTCTGAAAAGTCACCATAGATCAAATAATAAGATAGAATTCTCACATGTCTCTCCTTTTGTTATATTTTGATGTTATTATGGTGTATGACAGATAAAGTGAATCAAAGTCTTTATTTTCAAAGAATTTATTTTTACAAACCTTTTCTGATGGAACATTGGGTGTTCTGTGCATGAATTGAGGCATTATGAAAATCCTAAAATTGTTGCTCTTGGTTGCCCTGTTTATTTTTCTTTCTTAATCTTTGTGGTGCCAATGATTAAACTCAGGGCCTCACATATGCAAGGCACTGAGCTAGATCCCTGGCCCTTGAATACCTTGCCTATTGTGGAGCTCGTACCTGCAATTGCAATGTTCTGGGTCAAGGAACATTTTAGGGAGAGGGTGGTTTTACCCTCTGCCCCACTGAAAGTTGTTTTATGAAAACTGTGGAGCAAAAGACATAGAGGAGACAGTTTTTAGCTTCCCCTTCTCCCCACCAGATGAAACTGTGGAGAAATCAGTATATTTTTATTGGATTTAGTAAGGCTCTTAGTAGGAGGGCATTAGGTTGTACGGTGACTGGGCTCATGTAGTTCTTTTAGAAAAGGGGAAATAATTCACTGGACTTTCTTGTCTTTATGTTTATATTTATTAATGAAAACTTAAAAAAATGAGTGGTGATTTACTGAGCTGCATGGGATGGGGTGAGGGGTGCTGGTCCTGTGTATGTGCATGCTTGAGTATATGTGTGTGATAAGGGAGATGTATGTGGTGTGAGCAAGTTACATATGAAAGTCAGCTCTAAAGAACTTTGGTGGGTCTTCTGAACTGAGAGATGAAACTGTGAACTTAACAGTAAATAAAGTGTAATATTCTGTCTTAGCATTGCCCAAATCTCAGGTTCATTGCTTAGAAGGTAGGGATCTAAGGCTGGATCGATAGTACAGAGAGTTGGGCTTTTGCCTTGCATGCAGTCCACCCAGGTTTAATCCCCAGCATCTCATATGGTCCCTTAAGCACTGCCAGGAGTAATTTCTGAGTGCAGGGCCAGTGATAACCCCTGAGTACTGCCAGGTGTGACCAAAAAGCAAAAAAAAAAAAAAAAAAAAAAAAAAAAGAAAGAAAAAAGAAAAGAAAAAGAAAAAGGGCAGTTAAATGAAAATACTAAAGAATTAGCTGAAACATTATTCCTGTATTGTACCAGAGTCAATGATACTATCTACTAAAAAAAAGAGAAGATTAATTTAAGAGCCTTTTGCGAAACAGAAAACTGATGCCTCTTTCATGTCTCAATGTACTTCTTTATAGGGGGACTTTTTATCTCGGTCCAAGGTGGTACTGATAGACGTATGGCAGGAGTTTTCCTGGTCTCCAGAAGCTTGTCAGCCTTCCAGGGAGATGTTTTTTCAAGTAATTCAGCTACTAAGGTCCATCTGGAAATAGTTGTTTAGATGCTGTATGTCTTTCATGTGACTTCCTAATATAGACTCCAGAAAGAATATAGTTTGCAGAAAGATTAAGGTATCCCAAAGTAGTATTTAATGCCGTGGTGACATGGGAACAAGTCAGCACCTTTTTTTTTTGGGAGAGGCGGGGTTCTGTGTTATATAGGAGCCACAGAGGCCTGCAGTTAGGGAATGTTTGCTGCAGAGACACTTAGTGTTCTCCCACCAGCCCTCCATCTAGTGAGACATACCCTCTGTGGCTTTCCTACTAGGTGGTCTTCAGCTAAAACCTCCTTACACAAAAAAGAGGAGGACGATGGGTACCGTTTCCCAAGGCAGCTTGTTTCTATTACTAGGAAACTTCTTTTGTAAAACTGGAATATGTGTATGCAACAGTTAGCCCTATTTCTGCATCCTAAAGCCACAAAGAAGAAATGTGTTTCTCCATGATGGGCTAAATGTTTCAGACAAGCGGATAGAGGTCATGGAATAGAGATACTGGGTTTGAACCTGCTTCATCACTTCACTAGAGAACAATTGAGACTGCCTCAGGACCTTGAATTCCCAGTCTCTTAAATGAAGATTAGATCTCAATTGGGGACGCTTTTGTGGGGTTTGGACCAAATCATCTATTTGAACCACCCAGCACAGTTCCTGGCATATCATGAGCATTTATTGGATGTTCTCTTCCTTCTATTTGGCAGCTCTTCAAACACTTGGAGGCAGCTTGTCTGTTTCCCTTTGGTCTTTTTCCACCACCCTCTAAGCTGCAGATCAAAGGGATAGAGTTGAAAAGAGGGTGGTGGAGGGAACCGTGATGGTAGTGGGGTGTGGGGTGTGTGTGGGAAATCGCTAAGTCAGTATTTCCTAAAGTGTTGCTATGAACAGGTGTTGAGCTTCTTTTTTATGTTGCATTTGGATCACAATTTCACTATTAAAATTTAATATATCTAAATATATCATCTATCCAAATGATATATTTCATAGTGGTCACTTGTTTGGCATGAAATAATTTCTCATGTATGATAGTGATATAAAATTTGTTTTAAAGCAAATTCCTTTAATAACAAAAGGGAATAATATATTTTAATTTTATCTAGTTACTATGAATTGCTATAGCACAGCAGGTAGGGCATTTGCCTTGCATGCAGCCAACCCGGGTTTGATTCCTCTGTCCCTCCTCCATCCCGGCAAGCTACCAAGAGTATCCCGCTCACATGGCACGGCCTGGCCAGCTACCCGTGGTGTATTTGATATGCCAAAAACAGTAACAGGTCTCACAATGGAGACGTTACTAGTGCCCACTTGAGCAAATCCATGGACAACAGGACGAAGGTGCTACAGTGCTACAGTGCTCTATGAATCGCAAAGTTCTTCATGATTGGGTTTCAAACATACAATGTCCCAACCCTGATCCCTTCACCAGAGTCTGTTTCCCTCCACCAGTGTCTCCAGTTTTCCTCCCACACACCAGCCTGCCCTTAGGATAGCACTTTAAATTTAAATTTTGGATATAGTTGTTCACATTAATGTTACTGATAGATTTTCTACATAACACTCCGCCACCATTTCACACCCCCTTTTCCCCACTAGCCACTCCCCTCCACCATTCTTGTACCCTCCCTGTCCTATTCCCTACCCCACTCCCACCCAGTGGGAAGTTTTCTACCGAAGATGGATTCACATGGGAATCAAATATTAAAGTAAAGCTTCCATTATCTTTTTAAAAAGGCAAATCAATTCCCAAACAAATAAAAATGTGATTCAAAAATCTCATTAGCAAGCCAATGTGAAAACCGTATTCCAACTGTATGACAAATTACAAAAGGCGGAACTGTGGCGACAATTAAAAAAATGAGTGGTTCTCACAGGTTCATGGGGAGGAAGGATGAAGAGGTACATGAAGCACAGAGGATTTTTTAGGGCAGCGGAACTTTGGGTGATACTATAAATATAGATATATGATCTTATACATTTGTAAAAACCCATAGAATGTAAAACACAAAGAGTGAATCCTAATGAAAGCTAAAGAGATGATTTAATCATTTATAGCATTGACTCATTAATTATAACAAATGTTCCACACTAATGCAAGATGCTAGTGATAGTGGAACCTGGGAAGGGAGGGGTGCGAGTGAAGGAATATATGGGAACTGTCTGTACTTTGTGCTCAAGCTTCCTATAAGCCTAAAGCTGTTCCCAAATTCATTTAGAAAAAGTCTCATTAGTGAAGCAAATTACCAGTCTGTTTATTAAATACGATGGCTTCACTTGCCTGCAGGATATTTCATGTCAAAAAACCAAATTAGTTTCATTTCCCCTCAAGCTGATATGGCTTTCCACTTATCACCAACAGCCAACCTCTGCACTGCTTGGGTTTCACTGAGAGGATATCATGCTCTTATTTCTTCTTAATTGACCACATCTAGTTTGTTTCTTTACCCACCCATCCTCCCTCTCTGGGCAATCCATGATCTGTTAAACTTATACAGCTATTGCCATGGACCAGGAGCTCTCACCCCTTCAGGTCTGGGCTGCTTTGACAGGCTTCTGGGTGATCTTATTTTAATTTCCCCCCTATTTTAAGATAACCCACCAATAATATGATCGAACAGTGAGCTAATGTCAATTTCATTCCAGGTTCCCTTTGCTTGATACTTTACACATCTGTTTCTAGCCACCCAAATGGATATTCAAGTCCCTACTAGATCAGAGACTTGGTTGAACATCAGTTAACAATGACAATTAATTTTTTTTTTTATTGAAGCACAGTAGGTAGGTCATTTGCCTTGCACAGGGCCTACCCGGGTTCGATTCCTCCATCCCTCTCGGAGAGCCCGGCAAGCTACCGAGAGTATCTCGCCCACACGGAAGAGCTTGGCAAGCTACCTGTGGCATATCCGATATGCCAAACACAGTAACAACAAATCTCACAATGGAGATGTTACTGGTGCCCGGTCAAGTAAATCGATGAGCAACGGGTTGACAAAGATATAGTGATATAGTGATTGAATCACTGTGAGATATAGTTACAAAGCTTTCATGTTTGAGTTTCAGTCATACAATGATTGAACATCCATCCCTCCACCAGTGCACATTTTCCACCACCAATGTTTCCAGTATCCACCCTCCTCCATCCCATCCCTCCCCCTGCCTCTATGGCAGACAATTTTCCCCATACTATCTCTCTCTACTTTTGGACATTAAGGTTTGCAAAACAGACATGAGAGGCTATCACATTTGATCCTTTATCTACTTTCAGCACACATCTCCCATCCTGAACTATCCCTCCAACCATCATTGACTTAGTGATCCCTTCTCTATTCCAGCTGCCTTCTCCCCCAGCTCATGAGGCAGGCTACCAACCATGGAGCAATCTTTCTGGCCCTTGTATGTATTGTCCCTGGGTGGACAATGACAATTAATTAACAGGAGTAATTGGGAGCATTTATTGAGCACCTTTAGTGAACGCTGGGGTATTCACTAATGCACCTTTAGTGAATATATCCAGGCTCACACTTACCTTCCTTTATCCTCTGCTTCGAGTGTTGGCGGCTGCAAGCTTTCTGCTGGGTTTCTCTCTAGGAATTGCTCTCACCGGAACAAGGCTGACTTCCAGACTGGTGAGTGTGGGAGGGTCAGGGGTACCACCCCCTTCCCTTGAGGCAGTTCATTTCAAAGGGGCTACCCTAATACTGCAGCTTTTATGGGACTGACTGCCTGGGTTATGACTGCAAGACAGTCCAGGTCCTCTCCCACTTGCCCCACCCCTTTGGGCACTCCACCCCAATAACTTTTCTGCAGATGAACTTCTATCTTGGCACCTGTTTCACAGGGAGCCACTAAAATCGACGAGAGAATCTAAGGGCAATGGGCTCTTTATTCAATATTGTTTCTATAGATGTATAGCACTGTCATCCTGTTGTTAATCGATTTGCTCGAGCAGGCACCAGTAATGTATCCATTGTGAAGTTTGTTACTATTTTTGGCATATCGAATACCTATAGATGTATCATCATCATCATCATTATCATCATCCCATTGACGAATTTCTTGAGCAGTCTCAGTAACGTCTCCATTCATCCTAGCCCTGAGATTTTAGAAGCCTCTCTTTACTCATCCTTCCAAACGATGCTGCATTGAAGGCTTTTTCAGGGTCAGGGGAATGAGACCCAGCATTGTTACTGGTTTTGGCATATGAATACACCATGGGAAGTTTGTGAGGCTCTCCCATGTGGGCAGGAAACTCTCGGTAGCTTGCCAGGTTCTCCCAGAGGGAGAAGTAGGCTGTAAGATGTCCTACTTCCGGGCGCTTGGTTTTAAGTCTCTGGATGTTGGCCGTTGGTGGGATTACACGGCACTGGGAGCAGTCCCTGGGTGTGACCACCTAGCTACTGGAAAATGGGAAATCTGGGCGGAAATCAGTTGTATTTTAAAAAACAACTGACATTTGTTGGATTCCTTCCAGATGCTATGTTAGAACACTTTATTTATATGGGTTATAATAGCTATGTCAGCCCTGTGACATGAGCCTGCTTTTCAGCTAAGATCCTAAGGATTAGGCCAGAGGAGACCGCTAAGCAAGCTTTCCATGCACAGGAACCCAAGTTTGATCTCTAGTACTACACAGCTCTCAAACCCTGTTGAAGTGCTTCTGGTGGCTTTTAGTACCACTAAGTCCAGAAGTATCAATGATAAAACCTAGTATTGTTTCAACTTATTGGAAAAAGTTTCTGGGAATGACCTGTGAGCCCCATGAGCACTGATTGGGAGCACCATCCTCCCAAGAGAGTTAGAGCATTTGTTAATATGCAGAGGTGGCTTAGTCAGAAAAGTGTTTGAATTTGGGGTAGTCCAGTAAGCCATAGGAGAGAGTCAAAATAACAGCTTAGAATACAAGTGATATGGTGTTATCACCACCTTATTTCCTGCTTTCTTCCCAGGGAGAAGTTTGGTGCTGGGACATGAAGACTAAGGGGGTTAAAGAGGGATGAGCAGTCAGCCCAGACAACTAGAACTATCTCTGTTGGCATGTCCACATCCATACTAACTTCACTTCCACACCTGAGCCTTCCGTTCCAACCAGGCCCTGCCCTTCCTTAAGTATAGGGAAAATTCTCCATTTTAGACCCTTCCCTAAGTATAACCAAGCCCTGAACCTGTCTATTTTGTCTGTGTCTTATTTTTCTTTTACCTCAGAAATTGTATCCATCAGTCTATGTCTGTATGTCCATTCTAATTTGGTTAGAGATTTATCTCTTTCAGACAGACTTTCCAGATGCTACCACAATGCATAGAATTCAGCACCGCTAGTACTGGAATCCTCAGTGAAAGTCTAACTGTTCAGTACTCATTCGCATTTTGTAGAAGCTTGAACTTAGAGTTCATAAAACTTCTTCCACTGAATTTGAAGATTTGGTTTTGGTGGTGGTGGTGGGGGTGCTAATCTCACTTCTGTTTTCTCCTCTTTGGATGGATATATGGGTAGTAGGGTGCCCTGCTCATCCCCCTGTTTTCTCTTCTTTGGACATATAAGTAATAGGGTGCACTGCTCACCCATATCCCTTTTGAGCAGAGGTGATACTGATAAATCCACTAGAATATCAACTCCTGGATGACTGCACCTCTTTCTCTGATACCCTGTTTGTTTGTTTTTTTGCCATGCCAATGCTCTTTAGATGAATAGGCACCAGTAGACCAACTTTAAGCTACTTTACTACACAGATGTAGTTTTCTCTATTTATTACCACATCTGTAGTGCCCATGTGATTTCCTAGATGTCAATGGGATTCAGATTTTCTGCCAGGTTGACTATAATGGCAAGAACATTTTATCATCTACAGCTGGGGAATCACAAAACTGTCTGAATATTTTCCTGTGTGAGCAATTCTTATGTCATCCAGGTCCTAAATAAGTTTGAAAGGTTCCATGATGTAACTCTAGGAGTAAGAATTGTGTAAAAATTGCAGAAAAATAGGGGTTTGAATTACATTTGAATTTCAGATTGATACTTAAGTTATCCATAAAGGTATGGTCCCACATACCATGTGGGATATACTTATACTAAAAATTATTTGTTGTTGATATCAAGTTCAAATGTAAACAAGCATTGTGATTTTTTTCTTACTAAACTGGGAAGCCATTGGTGGCAGGAACCTGGGAAGACCCCTTTCACCTTCCAAGGACAAAGCCAGGTAAAGGGTGAAGGCTTTGATCAGGGTAAAGGGAAAGGAGCAGGTTCGTAGTGGTAGCCAGGAAGATGAAAGTCATACTACACATGGTCCCAACAAAAGCTGCTTTCCCTCTGAAAAACAAACTTGGGTGTAATCAGTGGTCTGCTGCCGGTGGAGAATGTAAGAGATATCCCATGTATGTTGAGAAAATCAGTTGGCTGATGAAAACACATTTGGCATCCTAGCTATGCTGGGAAAGAGAAAACAGATAAGGAAGGGCAGGTCAGAATGGCAGGGCTATTGACCAAGAACTAGCTTCTAATAGGTGTATGATTGTCTAGTATCTAATTTTCAAGGTTACAGAGCAAACTTATCTTCATGTTGGGTTGGTGATAAAATCAGACGAAAAGTGGTTCCCTTGAACATGGCCAACCCAGGTTTGAACCCCAACAACTTTTATGGTCCCCTAAGCCCGCCAGAAGTAATCCCTGAGTGTAGAGTCAGTAGTAAGTCCTGAGCACCAATAGATGTGCCCCCCAACCCCCGAAAAAATCAGATGAGAATCAGTGTGGTGGGCTAGTCTTAAAGAGCCTGGGTTCTGGAGAGAGAGAGCAAGAAAGAGAAAGAGAGAGAGAGAGAGAGAGACAGAGAGAGAGACAGAGAGAGAGAGAGAGACAGAGACAGAGACAGAGTTTGGCTAAGACAAAACTTTTGCCGGTAAAGCTCTAGAAAGCTTAGTGAGAGAAGCTGATGACTAGAGTAGGGGCCATTCATGTAAACAAAAACTTGAGGCTTTTGGATTCCTGGGCTGCTTCTCACACTTGAAGGACCCTGCCCTGCCAGAGATCTTTTTTCATTCTGGATCTAGCTCAGGAATGGAGTTGAGGCCTCTCATGTCTTGTCTGACTGGTCTGATGGAACTAGGTCAGTGAGACAGATGTAAGAAACAAGAACTTAGTAGCTAGGGAGAGACAGAGATTATTGTGACAGTATTGCTTTCTTTTGTGCCAGGAATGCATAGAATAGAGAATAAGTTGCGTACCAGGCATCATCTCAAGAAGCAGCAGAAATAGTTGGAGATGAAACTGCAAAATACAGGCTCAAAAGGCAGGTGAATCATCATATAAAGATAGCACTAGATACCTGAAAGATCTCTCTTTGAAAAGCAGAAATAATGATAAAATGATGGGAATAGGCTTTTGTGGCTGTATGTGATCGCTGGCTAGACTCCCACACTCCACAGGAAACTGTCCTAAAAAGACTTTCACTGGGGAGTGCTGGCAGTGAAAATCCTCAATTGAGCATCCCCAATCCTCAATAGACAGGCTCCTATTTCTATATCTGAGGTCTCAATTTATTGGCTCTAGTGCACTTTGCATTTATTTGCCATCTCACAGAAATAATCCCAGGTGCAATACTGGAGGCGGGAGGGGGGGTGTTAGGTGGCACCAGAAGTAACAAAGAAGAGAATTTGGGGAAAGTGAATGAGAGAATAAGAAAGTCAAGAAGGATTGTCAAGATAGTTCAAAGGGTTGAAATACAGGTTTGGCACGAGGCAGGTCCAGATTCAATCCCAGTACCACATGGTCATCTGAGCACTGGTTAGGGTTTTCCTGGTTGTCCCCGGCACTGGTGGGATGAGCACTAATAGGCCAGGTATTTCTTGGAGGAACCCCAGGATCCTCTGAACATAATTTGGAGACCCACTTCCCTAGAAGTAAAAGTTGATGACAGAGGCCACACAAGTATTCTTCCTAACTCCACTGACTTACACATTTTTTTACTGTATATTCTGAGAGTTAGCCTTATCTAAACATTGGCACCTTATTTTTACATATTTGAATTCCCTTGGATTATACACAAAAGTGTGATCCAATTTTACCTTCTTGGTGACATTCCTTATTTGTATTGCTTTTAACTGAATTGATTTATATAAAAACATTGAAAAGTTCACTGGCTGGATTTAGATACAGCTGACCCTGAATATTTCTTAGTGTAACTTCTGAATGTACTTCTGAGCCTTGAGCTTTCAAGAGTCCAGTAATGCTCTGCTCAAATCTGTGTCTTCCTCACCCACTAAGCCTAAACTCTCTATTTTATCTATTTTGGCATCAATGTCTAGACTTTGTTCAAATGCTGTTTTTTTTTACTGACTCAATTTTTGTATTTATTTACTTTATATATACTTATGTTCGTCGATAGCACAGCGGGTAGGGCGTTTGCTTTGCATAGGCTGACCCAGGTTTGATTTCTCCGACCCTCTCGGAGAGTCTGGAAAGCTACCGAGAGTATCCTGGCAAGCTACTTGTGGTGTATTCGATATACCAAAACCAGTAACAAGTCTCACAATGGAGACATTACTGGTGCCTGCTCAAGCAAATCAATGAACAATGGGACGGCAGTGCTACAGTGCAATGTTCTTCGATGTAAAGGAACTATTTTAAAGTGAATTTTCACACCTGTAGAATTGATATGAAGGTAGTAATACAGTGCTCTGGCAAGGGAAGAAGATATCAACAAGAGGTATAATAAAAGCATTCACTCTCCAAATTTGAGGCCAAACTCTGGAACTCATTTCACAAAAATAAACCACTTGAAAATTACTTAATTCATCACTGATTCAGTCTGGGAATTAGATATGGGGGAGCAAAGATAATAAAGCTCTGTTAGCATGAAAAGATGTAAACCAAACACAGTTTGTGTTTAGGTTAATAGACAATCACTATGTGTTCACTTTTAAGAAAGTTTTTTCAAAGGAAACTCTGTGGGTCAGCATGGTGTAATGCTGAGACGAGACCACAGGAATCGCTTCTAGTTTTTCAAGTAGATTTGTATTATCTAAAACAGCATTTCTCAACTAGGGACTATATGGAAACCTCCAGAATATTCTGAGGGGAACCAAAGCAGTAGTACAGTTAGTAGAGTAATTGCCTTTGCATGGGGCTCACCCCATTCAATCTCTGACATCCCATATAGTCATCCAAGCCCTGCCAGGAGTGATCTTGAGTGTGGAGCTAGGAGTAATCCTTGAGCATTGCTGGATTTTCCTGAGAACAATGGAAAAGAAGGATCACAGGTGAAAATCATATAAATGGAGGACCATGGCATGAGACTGGTTGGGGTGTGTGTGTGTGGGGAGATGTTGTAAAGTTCTGATACAGATCTGATACATTTACCTTAAGTGAGAAATAGAAATTGTGCCCTGGTCTAAATGATGCAGCTCCCCAAAATTTGTTTGTTGAAACATAACCCCAAGACAATGGTATTTGGAAGAAGGGTTATTTGGGACGAGCCCTCATGCATGGGATTAGTGTTTTTATAAGTAGAGACCCTCTAGACCTCCTTTACCTTTTTAGCATGTGAGGGTACAAGGGCAGAGAGTCTCTTGCCCGCATGCCTGGTTGTCTTTCCTGGAGCCCCTTGGAGGGGATGGGCTCCAGCTTCCCTCCCCACCCCGAGCAGAGCTCCTGGCGGCTAAAGCCACCGGAACCTAGCTACAGCCATGCTCGAGGCCCCTCTCCACATGTTCAGACGGGCCTCACTCATGAAGGTACCGGCAGAGGAACCCAGGTGTGTGTAATCCCATCAATGGCCAACATCCAGAGACAAAAGCAAACTCCCAGAAGATATCTTGTAGCCTACTTCTCCCTCTGGAAGAAACTGGCAAGCTTCTGAGAGTTTCCTGCCCACATGGGACAGCCTTGCAAGCTTCCCATGGTGTATCCATATGCTAAATCCGTAACAAGCTGGATCTCATTCCCCTGACCCTGAAAGAGCCTCCAGTGCGACATCGTTGGGAGGGCCAAATCGAGAGAGACTTCTAAGACCTCAGGGAAAGGACAAATGGAGAGGTTATTGAGCCTGCTCGAGAAATTGATGATTAACAGGGATTTCGTGATCGTGATCATGAGGGTACAAGGAGAAAATAGCCTTCTATAAATGGACGCCAAAGCTACTGACTGAAAAATAATATTTCTCTTGATTATAAGCTGCCAGTCTAGAAGTCTAGAGTATTTTTGTCATGTAAACCTGGCTACTCTTGTTTGTTTTTGATTTTTGGGCCACACCAGTGGCAGTCAGTGATTACTCTTGGATCTGTCCTCGGCGATCACTTCTGGCAGTACTCAGGGGACTGAGTAATGGTGCCAGGGATTGAATCAGGGTTGGCAGTGGTGTTCAAGGCAAGCACCGTAAGTCCTCTCTCTCTGCCCCTGTCAGAGAAATATGAATGAACTAAGACACAGTTAACGATTTCCTTCAAATTCTAGACTCATATTTCACAACAAAATCAATTTTCCTAAGCAATAAGGAATTTGAGAATTATCTGATGATTCATTTGACATTTAGAGCCTTGCTTTGGATGAGGGCACCAATATGAAAGTTAGGTATCATGTTGATAAAATATGTGAGGATGAGATTTTTAGGACTGAAGCCAAGATCAATGCTTCTGAATCCCCATAATAATGTGGCACATGTGGAGATGAGAATGGTCAAGCTGCAGGCATCTGGCTGTACTACTAAACTCTTCAGATGCCCCGAGGACTGGGAGGATTGATATTTGGGGCATCCATCTATGATCATGATAATTGGTCATGACTTATAGCACATTAGTTGGGAGTCCTTTGATTAGAAAATAGAATAGAGTCACTGTTTAAACCAAAAGGTTCCCAAAGTTATTTATCTTTCCACCTTCTTTTTTGAATAAACACTTAGTGCTTCTCTGGAAATCTCCATCTTTAAGTGAAATACAGAAAGATCCCTCTGACTGCACCCAAGGCTACTATTTCACTCTTGGATCTCTCCAGTACCTCCTGGGGAGGGATAGCTTTAATAGCTTTACATGCCGGTTTACACAATCAGCATGAGAGCTACTAAAAGTAATGCTCATTTCACTTTAGTTCTTTCAAGAAAATTCAGGATAAATAAAAAGGAGCAGGTTTGAAAGGGGCAGGTGATAGTTCAATTGGTAAAACTTACTCTCTCTTTGGGAGGCCATACCTGGGGGTACTCGGGACTCAATCCTGGTTTGTGCTCAAAAGTCACTCCTGGAGGACTTAGCGGATCACATGGTGAGCCAGGGATTGAAGCCCGGCTAGCAGAATGCAAAGCAAGCACCCTACCCACTGTACTATTACCCCAGTCCCTGGTAACACTGATTCTGAGGCATCTCTGCAACTTGTGAGTATAGATATTGAGATGCTAAGTAAACATATCTGGAAAGAAGTTCAGGCTAGAGAGAGTTCTCATAGTTATTATCTTGTATGGTAAGATTTGAAGATCTAGGTAAGACTTATTTGAAAAAAAATAGAAGTCAAAGATGGGACTCATAAGAACCTAAAGTTTGAGGGGGTGGCAGAGAGTAGGAGCTAACAAAGTGTAGAAAGACCATTTGGGAGGTTACAAAGTAAATTGCTATCTTATAAAATTGGTGTCTACTTTTAGGTGTTATTTGGTGATGTGAGTAACATACATTATGCAGGTGAGGCACACCTATACAATGAATTGTTTATTCATTCACTCATTATTTCAACAAATGTTTGCTGAGGAGCACCTGCACTGTGCTTAGAATTTTCTAGCACAAAAATAAACAAAGTGGGTTAAGTCCTACCCTAGTGGAGTTTTAGTAGAGCAGAAGCACACACACACAAAGAGCCTCCTAACTCACACAAAAATGTTTTAGAGCCTCCTACCCAAGAAGTAGAGGAGAAAGAAGCTAGTGGGCCCGTATTTTTCACGGGGCCGGGATTCTCTCTCCTCCCCAAGGATTACCTGTCATCACCACTCACACACTGCTTTCATCCTATTGCTCTATTATACTTTATTCCTTTAAAAGGCTGACTGGATGGTTGAATTACAGGATTGTAGCCAAAGTATGCTTTCCTTAAAGGGGTTCCCAGCTAATCAGTAAGCTGAGCTCGTTTGGCATCTGTCTTACATTACAGGGTGAGCTCGCACTGCAGCAGGAGTGAAGGACCTTGATCTCCCTCCGAACCACCACCGTTGGATGGCAGGGGAATAGTGGAGGTCATGGTTCAAATTCAAGGTGACATGTTCTGAGGACCCCATCGTGATCACTGTCTATTGAAAACACTTTCATTTTAATCCATTGTGAAAACATTCCAACTCCAAAGAAGGAAATGAAAATCCGCCCTGTGGCTTGCTTTCCACCTTATCGTTTCCCGAGATTATTAATTAATTTTTTTTCTTCAAGTAATTTGGTGATCAGGATTTTTATCAGTTTAAATGCCAATTATTATTTTTTTAATATTTATTTTTTTTAATTGAATCACCATGTGGAAAGTTACAAAGCTTTCAGGCTTAAGTCTCAGTTACACAATGCTCGAATACCCATACCTTCACCAGTGCACATATTCCACCACCAAGAACCCCTCCCCCAGCCCCCCGCCCCTCAGCCCCCCACCCCGCCTATGTGGCTGATAAATTTCACTTTAATTTCTCTTTACTTTGATTACATTCAATATTTCAACAAAAACTCACTATTATTGTTTGGGGTTCCCCCCCCAAAGTTGGACCTGCTGGAAAGGAAGCATATGGTAGTTTGTTTTCCGTTGCTGAGAATGAAGAGTTATGAAGTCGTGTGGCCACAATGGCGGCCGCGAGGTTTTGTATTTTTGTATTTTAGTATTTTAGTAACTAAGTCCAGAGGAATTCTGCCAGAAGTCGCATCATTGCTAGCTCCTACCTCTCAGCTACTTTATATTCCACATATGAGTGCAGTCTTTCTATGTCTGTTTTTTTTCTTTCTGACTCATTTTGCTCAACATGATACTTTCCATGTTGGTCCACTTGTATGCAAATTTCATGACTTCATCTTTCTAACAGCTGCATAGTATTCCATTGTGTAGATGTACCAAAGTTTCTTTAACCAGTCATCTGTTTTTGGGCACTCCGGTTTTTTCCAGATTGTGGCTATTGTAAACAGTGCTGCAATCAACATAGAAATGCAAATGTCATTTTCACTATACCTTTTTGCCTCTCTGGGGTATATTCCCAGGAGTGGTATTGCTGCGTCAAATGGGAGCTCAATTTCTAATTGTTTGAGAATCGTCCATATTGTTTTCCAAAAGGGCTAAACCAGTTGGCATTCCCACCAGCAGTGAAGAAGAGTCCCTTTCTCCCCACATCCACGCCAACACCGGTTGCTTTTGTTTTTTAGGATGTGGGCCAGTCTCTGTGGTGTGAGATGATATCTCATTGTCGTTTTGATCTGCATCTCCCTGATGATTAGTGATGTCGAGGATTTTCTCATGTGCCTCTCAGCCATTCGGATTTCTTCTTTGGGGAAGTTTCTGTTCATTTCATCACCCCATGTTTTTTTATTTTTTTAAATTTTTAATTAGTGAATCACCGTGAGGGTACAGTTACAGATTTATACATTTTTGTGCTCATGTTTCCCCCATACAAAGTTTGAGAACCTATCCCTTCACCAGTGCCCATTCTCCACCACCAGTAAACCCAGTGTCCCTCCCACCCTCCCAAGTCCCGTCTCCTCCCACCCCCAAACTGCCACTATGGCAGGGTACTCCCTTTCGTTCTCTCTCTCTGATTAGGTGTTGTGGTTTGCAAAAAGGTGTTGAGCGGCCATTGTGTTCAGTCTCTAGTCTACATTTGGCACGCGTCACCCCTCCCCCGCATGACCTCCGACAACATTTTACTTGGTGTTCCATTCTCTGAGTTGCCCAGAATGAGAGACCAGCCTCCAAGCCATGGAGTCAATCTCCTAGTACTTATTTCTACTATTCTTGGGTGTTAGACTCCTAGTCTATTATTCTTATTCCACAGATGAGTGCAATCTTTCTATGTCTGTCTCTCTCTTTCTGACTCATTTCACTCAGCATGATACTTTCCATGCTGATTCACTTATATGAAAACTTCATGACCTCATTTTTTCTAACAGCTGCATAGTATTCCATTGTATAGATGTACCAAAGTTTTTGCAACCAGTCATCTGTTCTAGGGCACTCGGGTTTTTTCCAGATTCTGGCTATTGTAAACAGTGCTGCAATGAACATATAAGTGCAGATGTCATTTCAACTATAATTTTTTGCTCCTCTGGGATATATTCCCACCAGTGGTATTGCTGGGTCAAACGGGAGCTCAACCTCTAGTTTTTTGAGAATCGTCCATATTGTTTTCCAAAAGGACTGAACTAGTCGGCATTCCCACCAGCAGTGTAGAAGGGTCCCTTTCTCCCAACATCCTCTCCAACAGTGGTTGCTTTTGTTCTTTTGGATGTGTGCTAGTCTCTGTGGTGTGAGGTGGTATCTCATGGTTGTTTTGATCTGCATCTCTCTGATGATTAGTGATGCAGAGCACTTTTTCATGTGCCTTTTGGCCATTCGTATCTCTTCCTTGGGAAAGTTTCTGTTCATTTCTTCGCCCCATTTTTTGATGGGGTTGGATGTTTTCTTGTAGAGTTCAACCAGTGCTTTATATACCATTGATATCAACCCCTTATCTGATGGCATCACCCCATGTTTTGAACAGGTTGGCAGTTTTCTTCTTGTGGAGTTCAACCAGCGCCTTGTATATCCTTGATATCAACCCCTTATCGGATGGGTATTGGGTAAATATCCTTTCCCATTCTGTAGGCTGTCTTTGTACCTTGGTTACTGTATCTTTTGAAGTGCGGAAGCTTCTTAGTTTAAGAAGTTTAAGAAGCTTCTTAGTTTAAGGTAGTCCCATTTATTAATCTCTGTTTTCACTTGCTTGGCCAGTGGCATGTCAGCTTTGAAGATATTGTTGGCAACAATGTCGTGGAGGGTTTTGCCGACCTTGTCTTCAATGTACCTTAGGGATTCTGGTCTGATGTTGAGGTCTTTAATCCATTTTGATCTGACTTTTGTACATGGTGATAGGTGGAGATCTGAGTTCATTTTTTTGCATATCGCTGTCCAGTTTTGCCAGCACAATTTGTTAAACATGCTTTCCTTGCTCCACTTCACATTTCTTGCTCCCTTATCAAAGATTAGATGATCATGTATTTGAGATGGTATGTCAGGATATTCAACCCTGTTCCACTGGTCTGCAGCTCTGCTTTTGTTCCAATACCATGCTGTTTTAATTACTACCGCTTTGTAGTAGAGTTTGAAGTTGGGGAGGTTGATTCCTCCCATTTTCTTTTTCCCAAGAATTGCTTTAGCTATTCGTGGGGGCTTATTATTCCATATGAATTTCAGGAATGCTTGCTCCATTTCTTTGAAGAATTTCAAGGGTATCCTTATAGGGATCACATTGAATTTGTACAATGCTTTGGGGAGTATTGCCATTTTGATAATATTAATTCTTCCAATCCATGAGCAGGGGATATTTTCCATTTCCTCGTGTCCTCTTTTATTTCCTGAAGTAGCGTTTTGTAGTTTTCATTATACAAGTCCTTTACTTCCTTAGTTAAGTTGATTCCGAGGTATTTGATCATTTGAGTAGATGCCAATTATTTAAAGTCATAATTAAGCCAGTTCTACCTCTAGAATTTTCTACTACTGTTAATGGTATTATCCAGTGATATCTCTAATATTTCTGTCTCTTTAAAATTTTTTTCAAGCAGAAAATGATCTCTCTTTTTGTTCTTTTTCCATTGTCTGGTTGAGATGTAGGCAAAAATCTAGGTATTGGATATGGAGGAGAAATATTTTAAGGGTAAGGAAATCCTTCGTTATCTCCAAGTTAGTGCAGGAAGAACGGTGGAATCGAAAAGATGTGCCCAGAGTCGGAGGTTCTTTCTTCTCTTAACCACCTCTTCGACTCTCTTGAATGCATTCCACGCTGCTCTCTTCCTCCTGTGCAGTTCTGGCACCAAGTCGTTCCTCATGTTGATTTCTCGACCCAGGTACACATAGCTGATGCATTCGAAGATGTTCGTTCCATTGGAGCTTCAGGGACCAGTTCGTTTTTAATGAACTTCGTCTTGTTGAGATTCAGCTGCAATCCGACCTTTCCACACTCGTGGTCAAAGTTGGCCAGCATTTGTGCCGCTTGGCTAATGTTTGGCGTTATGAGAACGATGTCATCAGCGAAGCGGAGGTGGTGTAATTGCCGACTGTCTATCTTCATTCCCATTCCTTCCCATTCCAGTCATCGCATGATGTTCTCAAGGGTGGCACTGAAGAGTTTCAGTAAAATGGTATCACCTTGCAGTACTCCTCTCTTTACATCAATGATCACTTCCTTGTAGAATGGTGAGATCCTGGTGGTGAATCCAAAATACAGCTCAGGGAGGATTTTGATATACTGAGTTTGAACGCACTGTTTGGCCAGGGCTTCGATGATCGCCTCAGTCTCAACAGAATCGAAGGCCTTCTTTAAGTCGATGAACGTTAGATGTTCTTCTTGCACTAACATATGCCTCAGAGACCTGGGCCCTACGAAAACAGGATGAGAATGCTATTAGGGTATCCCAAAGAGGAATCGAAAGAGCTATGCTGGGAATATCACATCTCACTCAAGTGAGAGAAGGAATCCGGAGTTCTGACCTCCGTCGATGGTCAAAAATCAGGGATGCTGTCTCGTTTGCCAAGGCATCAAAGATCAGATGGACCGTCATGTAATGCGATTCAGAGACGACCACTGGACTAGAGCTGTTACCGACTGGATTCCATGGGACGTCAAAAGACAGCGTGGCCGCCCACCAACTAGATGGTCAGATTTCTTCATCAAATCCCTGAATGAATGATTTGAGGCTCTTCCTGTTCCTGGAGCAAGCAGATATCATTGAGCTGCACTAGCACTCGACAGGGACAAATGGAGACGTTACTGGAGCCCGCTCGAGCAAATCAAAGTTCAATGGGACTACAAGTGATACAAGTGATCTCCAAGTTATTGGATGTTCCAGTCTTTTCAAAATGAACCTGGCATAATCCTGAATTTCTTCCTCTTCCATTATCTATCATATATAACATATGAAGGCAGTTTCTTAAAACACTATTTTTTAATTGAATTACCGTGAGATACAGTTACAAGCTTTCATGTTTGAGTTTCAATAAAACACCCGTCCCTCCACCAGTGCACATTCTCCACCACCAATCTCCCCAGTATACATCCCCTTTTCAACGCTCCCCCTGTCTCCATGGCAGATAATTTCCCCCATCTCTCTACTTTTGGGCATTATAGTTTGCAATACAGATGCTGAAAAGTTATTATGTTTGGTCCTTTATCTACTTTCAGCACACATCTCCCATCCCAAACGATCCCTCCAGTCATCATTGACTTAGTAATCCCTTCTCTATTCCAGCTGCCTTCTCCCCCAGCTCATGAGGCAGGCTTCCAACTATGGGCAATATTCCTGGCCCTTGTAAAACACTATTTTCATATGTGTTCTTTGGTCAGTAATTTTCAGTGACTTCCTATTAGAGACTAAAATTCAAAATCATTAGCTTTTTGTTTGAAGCAGTGTTTCACCCGTTTAGGAATCACATCTTACAAAAATCCCACGCACGCTGAAGAACTATTTATATAATGATTTTTGTAAAGTTATTTATAAGATAGGAAATGACTTCAATGACTATTAATTAGAGGACTACTAAGTAAATTATGATTCATTAGTACAGCAGACCATTTGGGTATAATACGAGGAAATCCTTTTTATACTGATGGCTATGGTCTTTAAACTGTACTGTAAACTAAAAAAAGTTACTTTTTGTGAAAAAGAGGATGACATGCACACATGCATGTATTTTGTTCAATATATATTTAATATCTCTGGAAACAAATATAAGAAACAGCAATTGTATCTGGATTAGGAAGAGTTGTTGAGTGGGAGAGTGGAGGAATGGGAGGAAGCTTTCTACTTACTTGTCCCCTAAAAAGAAATGCTATTCCCAGGTGTTCCCTGAGCAGAGACTGGTGTTGCCTTTCTCCTTTACCACAGGAAGACATACTTGTGAAGGGTATTGTTTCCTATAGAATGATATTCCTTCGTTCCAGTAAGGAATCCTGTCCTCTCCAGAACTAAATAAGCAACCACCTGTTGAGATGTTGCTCAGAAGGCCTCAAAGTGTCACAAAATACCTTTGGTGACTGTACTCATTTGTGGAGTATAGAATAACATCACATGAGGCTGACACCCAAGGACAGTAGATACAAGGGCCAGGGGGATTTCCCCATAGCTAAGAGACTGCTTCATGATTGGAGGGGAGGAGGCAGATGGAATAGAGAAGGGATCACTAAGAAAATGATGGCTAGAGGAACCAGTCAGGATGGGAGATGCATGCCGAAAGTAGATAATGGGCCAAACATGATGACCTCTCAGTGTCTGTGTTGCAAGTCATAATGTCCAAAAGTAGAGAGAGAGTATGGGGAATATTGTCTGCCATGGAGACAGGGGAAGGGTGGGAGAGGGGAGGTATACCCAGTATATTGGTGGTGGGGAATGTGCACTGGTGGAGGGATGGGTGTTTTATCATTGTGAGATTGTAACCTAAACATGAAAGCTTGTAACTATCTCACGGTGATTCAATAAAATTTAAAAAATTTTAAAAAAAGAAAAAAGGAAAAAAAGTATACCTTTGGTTTGAGGTTCTTTTGGAACCTGTCTTTATTCATAAGTGAGTCCCCTTTCTAGGTAGTCTCACCCTCCAACTCTGCGCTATTGCTTGTGATGGGTCTCCACTGGGACAGTTTTCACTAGGTTTGTGTCTCAGAGGTCTTTATCAGCACAGAGTATTGAGTACCAGCACAGTCACTATCATCCCGTTGCTCATCGATTTGCTTGAAAGGGCACCAGTAACATCTCCATGTGCGACTTGTTACTGGTTTTGGCATATCGAATATGCCACAGTGAGCTTGCCAGGCTCTGCCGTGCGGGCTTAGTACAGTGTAGAAATTTTATGTTCCCCACCTGGGACTTTGTTGCTCAAATGGAAAAATCTATATATTTTCCTGGTTTATAAAAACTATACTAAGTACAGTATGCAATTGGGGTACTCTTCCTCCTCTTCCTTCTGTCGCTCCGACACACTGGGGTTATGGGACCGGCTAGGGAGTCCACCTTGGGAACCCACCTCACTCCACCCATTCCACACCTCAGTCGGAGAGAGGGATAGCCCTGTGAGAGAGAGTGAGCACGAGGAGCCATATGAAAAGACAAGACACACACATTCTCCGGGAGTCTCTGCAGGGAGACGACTTGATTTATTGCAAGCAGGGTCAGGTTTATACACCTCCAGAAACAGGCAGCAAGCTTTTGGTGGGAAGCAGGATAGGGAACAAACTTTTCATGGGAGTATTCAGCACATGCTTGCAAAAAGACCTTAGGATCTTGAGTTTTGTCATTCCTTCTTTTGCGGGGAGTCTTGTTTGCTTTGTTATCTTTGGCGCCACTGAGGTGACTGGATTCTATGGCTGGCTGCCGGAGGGGAGAAGGGAGGGGAAAGAAGCTATACCACTTGTGGGAATATATCCTGGAGAGGCAAAAGAGTGCAGTAGAAATGACATCTGCACTTTTATGTTCATTGCAGCACTGTTTACAATAGCCAAAATCTGGAAAAACCTCGAGTGCCCAAGAACAGATGACTGGTTAAAGAAACTTTGGAACATCTACACAATGGGATACTATGCAGCTGTTAGAAAAGATGAAGTCATGGAATTTGCATATACATGGATCAACATGGAAAGTATCATGTTAAGGGAAATGAGTCAGAAAGAGAGGGAGAGACATAGTAAGATCGCACTCATCTGTGGAATATAAAGTAACAGAATGGGAGACTAACATCCAAGAATAGTAGAGATAAGGACCAGGAGGTTTACTCCATGGCTTAGAAGACGGCCTCAAATGTTGGGGGAAAAGGCAGCTCAGATAGAGAAGGGAACAGCAAGTAAAGGGTATTTGGAGGTCCAGCTCGGGTTGGGAGACGTGTGCCAAATGTAGACTATCGATCGAACACGATGGCCACTCAATGCCTCTAGTGCAAACTATAACACCCAAAAGAAAAGAGAGAAGAAAAGGGAATGCCCTGCCACAGAGGCGGGGCGGGTGCAGTGGGGTGTGGGTGGTGGGAGGGGATCATTGGTGGTGGAGAATGGGCACTGTAGAGGGATGGGTACTTGATCATTGTATGACTGAAACGCAAGCACAAAAGTTTGTAAGTCTGTAACTATCTCATGGTGATTCACTAATAAAATTTATATATATATAATACATACATATATATATAGAGAGAGGGGCCGCTGCCGAAAATCAAAAGGGGAAGCTATGGGGGAGGGGCTGCCTCCCGCTCGATCTGTCAGGCAAGCCTCCATCCTCAACCCCAGTTGCTCCCCAGTTGTTCCTTGCAGCACCCCACACCTTCCACGTACCACCACTTCTACCATATGGTGCATGCTCACTCCATGCCAGGCACAGACTCAGCTGCTCAGTATGCATTAAACTCATTTCATCCTCACAATAAGTCGAGGTGGTAGGAAGTACCAGAAACCCTATTTTACAGATTAAAAAAACTGAGATGTATGGAGGTTAGATAACTTTTTTAACTACCGTAGGGCGAAGCTGAGCGAGGAATCCAGATGGCTTGCCTCCCAAGCCCTTAAACACCATGCGTACTGTACCAAGTAGTTTGCAAACTTTAATCAATATCTGGACTTCTTGAAATGATCTTCAGTTTTCATCAAAGATTAACTTCTTTTGGGCAAGTTAATTTCAACTTGAATTAGTTTACAAGGGTAAGGACACAGCTAAATAGCAGCAGGATAAGGATTTGGAAACAGGTGGTGTGAATCCTGGGGCCATGCATGCTAATTTTTTTTTAATTGGAGTTCTGTGATTTACAATCTGTGAATGATGGTTTCTCATGCAAAGACTCACATCCCCTGTGTACTCACATCCCACTTGCAAGGGTCCTAATGCCCCTCCCTTTCAACGTGGTGCCAACCATTTGATTATTGTGCTAGACTGTCTCTCTGGAATGAAAGTGATGAGGTGTACACTTTCCCTAATGTAATGCTTCAATTAACTAGGCTGTTCGTGTAACACAGATATTTCTGCTCGGATGAGAAGTTTGGTGATCAGAAAAGATTGGTTTTGTCTCATTCCTGCTGAAAACCCCAACTAACAGAGACCCGTACAGATCATACCACTCTAAATGAAGCAGACAGTGTGGTAAGAGCAGGAAATATGGTTCTTTCTTTCACATAGGCTTCTTGATTCCCTATCCTAGGAATTCATTCCTGCAAAACACAGCCCATTCAGCGACTCACTGACCTTAGACTAGGTCATAAAACTCTGTATTTTTTTTTCAATATCAACGTAACCCTCTACCTACCATCTACTAAGCAGAGCTCAGGGCATCTGGGTACCACTTTCAGTGATTCTGAACGAGGCTGGCAGTTCAGTGTGAGGACACCATAGTCCTGTGATTCTGGGGCCACTTGGGCCATCCCGGCAGTACTCAGTGAACATTAGCACCCAGTGATGCTTGGGAGACCATGTGGTGCTGGTGTTGAACTAGACATGTAATGTCTAGTACATAAGTTTAAAAAACAAATGATGTCATTTTATTAATTAAAATTCATTTATTATTATTTATTTTATTTAAAAATGTTTTTTGTTGGACCACACCAAGTAATACTTGGCAACCATTAAGGCCACATCTAGTAGGACCAGTTTTTGCCAAGGATTAAATTCAGGGCCAATGGCATATGCTCTACCATTTTAGTTTATATCACTCATCTAAATCCCTTCTTTTAAAAAATTTTTTTATTGAATCACCATAAGCTACACTTTCAAAGCTTTCATGTTTGAGTTTCAATAACACAATGATAGAACATCCATCCCTCCACCAGTGTACATTTTCCACCACCAATGCCCCCAGTATCCCTACTCCACCCAGCCCAGGTCCCACCCCTCTCCCTGCCACTATGGTAGACAGTTTTCCTCTTACTCTCTCTCTACTTATGGAAATTATGGTTTGCAATACAGATAATGAGAGGTCATCATGTTTGATCCTTAATCTACTTTCAGCACACATCTACAAGCAATCCCTCCAGCCATCATTGACTTAGTGATCCCTTCTCTATTCCAGCTGCTTTCTTCCCCAGCTTATAAGGCAGGCTTCCAACCATACAGCAATCTTCCTGACCCTGCCTCTGTTGTCCTTGGGTGTTAGTCTTCTCATATTATAATATTTTTATATTCCACAAATGAATGCAGTCATTCTATGTCTGTCCCTCTCTTTCTGACTCATTTCACTTGGCGTGATACTCTCCATGACCATCCACTTGTAAGCAAATTTCATGACTTCATCTTTCCTAACAGTGGCATAATATTCTATTGTGTAGGTATACCAAGGTTTCTTTAACCTGTCGTCTGTTCTTGGGCACTTGGGTTGTTTCCAGATTCTGGCTATTATGAGCAGTGCTACAATGAACATACAGGTGCAGATGTCATTTCTACTGTGCTTTTTTTGCACCGTCAGTATATATGCTCAGAAGTGGTATTGTGGAGTCATATGGAAGCTCAATATCTAGTTTTTTAAGGAATGCCCATATTGTTTTCCAAAACAGGTGGACCAGTCAGCATTCCTACCAATAATGAAAGAGAGTCCCTTTCTCTCCACATCTGTGCCAGCACTGGTTGTTCTTGTTGTTTTTATGTTTGCCAGTCTCTGTGGTGTGAGATGATATCTCACTGTTGTTTTGATTTGCATCTTCCTGATGATTAGGGATGTAGAGCATGTTTTCATGTGCATTTTGTCCATTTGTATTTCTTTTTTAGGGAAGCTTCTGTTCATTTCTTCTCCCCGTTTTTTTGATGGGGTTGGGGGTTTTCCTCTTGTACAATTCTACTAGTGTCTTGTTCAAATCTCTTCTTCAGAGTTGTTGGAAGGTTTGATTGTTGATTCAAGAACCCTTTTATGGAGGGGAGGAGGAGTGGAGTAGAAAAAAACTGATAGAAACTTCAAACTCTTTAGGTGTCCAGGAAACCATGCCCTCTTCCCAATCTTGGTGATCTCTTCCTCTGAATTCCGTTAGGTTTAATGGTGACTTCACAAACACTGCCCAGAGCGAACCCATGTAGCTGTTGTGTTTGACACCTTGGTGGGGGGGTACTATTGTACTGGCAATCAACTGAACATATTTATGCCTTTGATAAGTGTTTACTGAATTCCACCTAGATGCCATTTCAGAAGGAAGCAAAAAGATGACCAAGACCTCACTCCTACACTTAGGGAACTCATGACCCCATAAAGTAACAATGATATTTAAGTGAGAAATTTGATGTAGAGGCCCGTGGGACAGGGGGACATGGAAGAGAGATCTCCTAATTCTAAGTGGAAGATCGGAGAAATCTCCCAGGTGGAAACTGTACTTACCATGAGTCATGAAACTCTAAAAAGAACTTTCCAGGATAATGAATAGAAAAATTAATAAGGGTAAGAGGAACCCAATAAACAATAAGTTTCAGGGGAATTATAACTGATTTATATAGCTGAACAAACACCACTTGAAAAGAATCAGAAGAGTTTGGAATAGATCCATTTATGTGAGATGAAGCAGAGCACAAATACTTCTGAAATATTGATTTTTTAAATGGCATTTTTCTCTTTATTGATGTATTCTTGTCCTCCATAGTAACTGTGAGGTGCTCAAAATGTACACTTGTTTCATATGAAAATATACACTCGTTTCATATGAAAATATACACTTGTTTCATATGAAAACATTATTTTTGTCAGAAGTCAGAATATTTGTCCTGATAGATATTGGAGAATTTTCGGTGGATAAGTGACATGCTTAGATATTCATTATGAATAACTACTTGGACAATCATTAAATGATGAATAAAAAGACTCACAAAGAAGGCTGAACACAAAATAAAAACCCGAATGTCAGCCATAATACATATAACGTAATTGCCAGCAGATAGCAATACGATGAATAAAATTTAAATAAGTAGCATTAAAAATCAGACATACCTAGTAAAATAAGAATGTGCAAGATTTATTTAAAAAAAAACCATAAATCTCAAAAGAAAAGTAATAGAAGACTCAACTCAATAGACACTCTGTGTTCCTGGGAAGGCTAACTCATATTGTAAAGATGTCATGCTTCCCTAAAGTAATGTATAAATTTAATGCACTTTTAGTTAAAATCCCAATGGGATTTTGTGGTACTTGACAAATAACTTTTCAAATTCATTTGTGTGTATAAATAAATGAGGACAGCCAAGAAAAATTTAAAAAACCAAGATGAATGAGACAAGAGCCTGCTTAACCAGATCAAAAGGTACTATATAAATCTATGATAATTAAAACCATATGGTTTTTAAAGCTGAAAAACGGAACAGAATAAGGTATTCTGGACCAGACTTGTGTGTGTCCAAATATATATATGTATATATACACACACACTAAATATATATATAGTGTTAGTGTATGTATATGTACAGTAGTATATATATATAGTTTGTAATGATAACTAGAATTTATTGAACACTTACTATGTATTTGGCACTATTCATATTACTCATTTAATTCTTTCAAAGTTTTATAAAGTAGCCCTATTTTTAGTCCATTTTGCATATAACAAATGTATATTATGCTACACACAAGCTTATGAGTGCTTTGCAGGATACTGCCTTAATTTTCAATCACGACAAAATAATCTTTATGTATATAGACACCAAGAAAATTCAAAGGGATGAGACTGGACACACCAGAGGATCTCAGAACCAAGCAGCTTGCTGCAGAGATGCCTCCAGACTTCGCAGTAGGCCGATTTCACTGGCCCGCTCCAGACACGAACATGTGCTGTTCCTCGGCCTGCCCCCGAGGAATCCTGGTGGCCGCCATCCTCCAGAACCCAGTGAAAAGCCCAGGCACAGGGGAATGGCAACGGTAAATGCCGGGCCTCACGGGATGAGGGAGGAGCCGGTCCCTCTAGTCCCCAAGCCCCCGCCCCATGGGACTCTGGGATGACACCCACCAACTGCTTCCAGCTACTGCTTAAGCCCCTGAAGGGCCGTGATCCAGAGACACACAAACGAATCTTGAAACCCAGCAGCTCACTGCAGAGATCTTCTCAGACCCTAATAATTAAAATTTTAGAATTTCAGGAGCGACGTCTTATGCTATTCATAACAAGCAATACAAAATAAATGGTCTAGCATTGCCTTTTCAGCAGGTTTGAGTGGTGGTGGGAAAATTACAAATAATAATGGTGGGACTGGTGTCGAAATATTGCATGTAATCGAAGGAGAGAGAGAGAGAGAGAGAGAGAGAGAGAGAGTATTGTGGAACTTGTCCACCACACAGGCAGGGGAAGGGTTGGGATGGGGGAGGATACTGAGGACTTTGGTGGTGGAAAATGTGCACTGGTGAAAGGATGGGTGTTTGATCATTGTGTGATCAAAACTCAAACATGAAAGCTTTGTAACTGTATCTCATGGTGATTCAATTAAAAAAATAAAAAAGAAATGAGACTGAAACTTTGGATTGTATAAACATTTAAAGCAATGGAAAAATTTAAATGTTGAAAAGAAAATTTTAAACTAGAAAAACGCAAATATTTGATTTCAAAGTATATATTTCTCTAAATGCAGTTAATTTGTATAAGTCGATAACATATGAAGTTCAAAATAAAAAAGTAAGGAATCAATGAGGATAGGAAAAATCACAGAAAAATTAAAAGTGGTCAATATATGTAAGGTGCTTCATCTCAACAACAAAGAAATGAAATGAAAGTGATATATTAGAATAGTAAAGAGCAAGAGAGCTAATAAAATGTTTAGAGATGGTAAAACATGCCAAGTGGTAGTGTCTCAAACCTGAAGCAATGAAGAAAATTTGGTAATACCAATCCTGACTTCATATAAAAATTTTTACTTTTTAAAGTCACATTTTAGTTTTATTTCATTTTTTTTTCTTTTTGGATCACACCCAGAGATGCTCAAGGGTTACTCCTGGCTCATGCACTCAAAGAATTACTCCTGGTAGTGCTGGGAGTACCATATGGAATTCTGGGAATCAAACCTGGGTTGGCTGTGTGCAAGGCAAACGCCCTACCCTCTGTGCTATCACTCTAGTCCCCTAATTTGATTTTTTTAAAAAAAACTTATACTTCAAAATCTTTTAATCTTTATAGCAGAGTTTTCATGAACCAGTAAATGTTGTGCCTGAGACAGAATGACTTAATAATTTTATCCTAGTCCTAGACCTGAATAAAAAATAAATCATTGTTACCTTTGGGAATGACTTGTAAATATCAATCAACATTGATGTGTTTTGCCTAGTAGAGCAATTATTTTACTAGGAATTTTATATAAAATATGACTGTACTAGTACATAGCAATGTATGTACCAGGGTGCTCATTGTGACAAGCTTTAAAAGAAAAAAATAACAAACATTGTAGTTGATTATCAGCAGGGAGAGGGTTAAGTAATGTATGATGTTAGTGCCAGAAACTAATATACAGGCATTTAAAAGGCTGTTGATATATGCAGAAGGAGAAAGAAGTACTGAATGATTTATATGCGTTTTAAAAGAAAGCAAGAAGCCAGGGGATAATACTCCAAGGCAGCGGGTGTGTGTGTGCGTGGGTGGGGGGGCAGATGACTCAGACCGAACACAGAGCTGAGATTATCTAGGTGGGCATGGAGTGAGCTGAAAGGGTGAAGTGGGTTTAGTGAACCCTGGTAGGGGGATATTGGCACTGTGATGGTGGTGTGATGTGCTGACATTGTACTGAAACATATAATAGTTTCAGAATCTTGGTGCTTTCTTTTTGGGTCTCCCAAGCAGTATCAAGGGTCTCCAGACCACTCCTGGTGATGCTCAGCCCTTTGCCACTCAGTGCTGCAGTGCTCGAGTTTCCCAGGGCCACCCCAGTGATGCCTGGGGGATAACACGGTGCTGGAAATTGAACCTGGAGCCTCCACATGTCAGGAATGCATGCTAGTTCCCTGTTGCCTTAGAAACCAATGCCACCTTAAAAAAAAGTTAGCTTTATAAAAGGATGACATTGAAGTGTACCCATTCTACTCTAACAAGTAGATTGTTTCTCTCAAAGTCCCTAACTTTTAAAAATTGCTCATGTCCCACCTCCTCCCCCAGTTTTCTGTTAGCTGTTCATGTCTCATGGCGGCAATTAATCTAACCTCAGTAACCAGCATCCCTCACCTAGTCTTTAGGGTTTTCTTTTTTCTTCTTCTTCTTCCCATTACTTAGAAAGACTTGAGATGCGTTCATAAACCCTTTTCCCTAGAAGGCAAGAATACTGGACACTTGCTTTTATTTAAAGAGATTTTTAGATAATAAGGCCTATAAGTATACCCCTCTCCATAGAAGCCAGATTCTTGCGATCACAACCTTTCTTGCAACCAAAGCATCAACATGTGACCAGAGCTCCGTCTCACCACTCAGTTGCCCAGTCAGTTGCTCTCCCAGACTTGGAATCAGAAGCATCAGTTACCACACAGAATCTGATTTGACAATGTTGGCAGCAGATCCATTGAGTTTTCTGAAGTAGTTGGAACAGGGGATCGTGTAGTAGTACCCAAAGCCCAGCACCTGTGGTGTCAGCAAGGCAGCTAGCTTTACTAAGACCAACAGAGAGATGGCGATGTCTCCCCTGGGCAGCTCTGCCCTGGGACTGTGCCTTTGTTACAGACCAGGGAGCATCCTACTCCGATTTTCTGGCTTCTCAGGGATGATCACTTGTATCACTTGTAGTCCCGTTGGTCTTCGATTTGCTCAAGCGGGTGCCAGTAATGTCACCATTTTCCCCTGTCGCGTGCTAGTGCAGCCCAATGATATCTACTTGCTCAAGGAACAGGAAGAGACTCAAATTGTTCATTCAGGGATTTGACGAAAAATCTGACCATCTAGTTGGTGGGCAGCCACGCTGTCTTTTGACGTCCCGTGGAATCCAGTCGGTAACAGCTCTAGTCCAGTGATTGTCTCTAAATCGCATTACATGACCGGCCCATCTGATTTTTGATGCCTTGGCAAACGAGACAGCATCCCTGATTTTTGACTGTAGATAGAGGTCAGAACTCTGGATTCCTTCTCTCACTTGAGTGAGACATGATATTCCCAGCATAGCTCTTTCGATTCCTCTTTGGGATACCCTAATAGCATTCTCATCCTGTTTGCGTAGGGCCCAGGTCTCTGAGGCATATGTTAGTGCAGGAAGACCGGTGGAATCGAAAAGATGTGCCCGGAGTCGGAGGTTCTTCGTTCTCTTAACCACTTCTTCGACGCTCTTGAATGCATTCCACGCTGCTCTCCTCCTCCTGCGCAGTTCTGGCACCAAGTCATTCCTCATGTTGATTTCTTGACCCAGGCACACATAGCTGCTGCATTCGGAGATGTTCGTTCCATAGAGAGCAAATGGGAGCTGGAGCAATAGCACAGCCGGTAGGGCGTTTGTTTGCCTTGCACTCGGCCAACCCAGGTTCGATTCCCAGCATCCCATATGGTCCCCTGAGCACCGCCAGGGGTGATTCCTGAGTGCAAAGCCAGGAGTAACCCCTGTGCATCGCCAGGTGTGACCCAAAAAGCAAAAAAAAAAAAAAAAAGGAGAGCAAATGGATGATACAAATGACTTAATATCTTCTAACATAATTCCTTTCTACTCTTTATATTAATTTCTCCCCCCATTGCTTGCAGCTAAGAATCTTGATATATATGTATCCATAGACACTATTATACTTTATATATATGTATACATTATTTGTAGAAGACTAATTAATACAATCAATGTATATTACCCTTGCTAAAGCAACAATAAAAATAGTACAAGGTTTTTAGGTCAAGATGTTATTTTTGTGTGGTTATATTCACATAGAATTGTGTAATCTAATATAGTAGCCATCAGATCCATGTATTTAAATGAAGTAAAAGTAAGTAAAATTAGCAGTTAAGTTCCTCAGCAATACTGCCCGTGTTTGGAGTGCTTGGTAGCCACCTGTGGTGAGTAGGTCCTGCATTCGACGGCATTTCTGTGATCACAGACAAATTCTCTTGAAGAATATAATTTAGAGGTATCTTAAGAACTCTCTGCTTCCCTCACTGAATGGTCATTAAGAGTGAAAATTCTGCCATTTTGGAATACACTCCTGGTAGTGTGTTCCATGGAATTTTTATGTTAACAGATGCGTGATCATGCTAATAAGACTTGAGTATCTCTTTTTGAATTTTTCTTTTACTCCTTTATTGAATCACTATGAGATAGACCATTACAAAGCTGTCCATGATTGGATTTCAGTAATATAGTATTCCAACACCTTTCTCTCTACCAGTGTACATTTCCCAGCACCAGTGTCCCCAGGTTCCCTCCCATCATTCCCCATCCTACCCCTTGCCTGTCTCTATGGCAGGCTTTTTTCTTCTCTCTCTCTCTCTCTCTCTCTCGTCTCTCTTTCCTCTCTCTCCTCTCTCTCTCTCTCTCTCTCTCTTTCTCTTCCTTTCTCTCCTTTTGGGCACTTTGGTTTGCAATATTGATACTGAAAGGTTATCCAGAATATCCCTTGCCTCCTTTTAACCCTCAGCTCTTGTCCAGCGTGATCAGAGATCTCTATGACAATAATAGCTGGGAATGATCACGCTGGAGAAGCAAGTATATTCTGGTGAGAGAGTGTTAAGTCCTTGTAGATGTCTTAGTTTAGGATATATCTCCAGAAAAATTTTATCAGGAAAATGGATATTTCTCACTGTTCATAAGAAATTGTGTTATAACAATAGCATTGAAAACCTCATCAAAAACCTCTGTATATTTAAACACTGGATTGACATCTCCTTTTTACAGATGTGAAAACAGACACACAGGCAACTATTGATTTATTGATTTTTCTTGTCTTATAGCTCGTAGTTAATAAAAGACAAAGTCGAGAGCACCTGAAGCTTAGAGTTGGCACGACCATCTTACTACCACACGCAGATTGAAAATGATCACAGCCTACAGAAGGAAGAGGTGAAGGAAGCTAAGGGAAAAAAAAGTTTTCTGATGATTGCAACTGAGCCATAAAATTAGTTGTGTATAAGCCAGCTCTACCCCGGCTCTTTGAAATTTAAGGAGTCAAAGTTTTTAATTAAAATTAATCTTTGAAAGGATTAATTTTGATTCAGGAATATGTAAAAAAAATGAGTCAGTTATATTTTTCTAGATTACGAATCATGAATCACGAATCACGAAATCCCGTTTATCACCGATTTCTCGGGCGGGCTCAGTAACATCTCATTTTGTCCTTTCCCTGAGATCTTAGAAGTCTATCTCAACTCGGCCCTCCTAACCATGTTGCACTGGGGGCTCTTCAGGGTCAGGGAAATGAGATCCAGCTTGTTACTGGATTTTGCATATGAATACACCATGGGAAGCTTGCAAAGCTGTCCCATGTGGGCAGGAAACTCAGAAGATTTCCAGTTTCTCCCAGAGGGAGAAGTAGGCTAAAGATATCGCTCGGCCGAGTGCTTCTGAGAGCTTGCTTTTAAGTCTCTCTTTGGATGTTGGCCGTTGATGGTATTACACACACCTGGGTTCCTCTCTGCCAGTACCTTCATGCATGAGGCCTGTTTGAACGTGTGGAGAGGGGCCTCCAGCATGGCTGTAGCTAGGTTCCGGTGGTCTTCAGCCCCCGGGAGCTCTCCTAGGGGTGGGGAGGAAAGCTGGAGCCCATCCCCTCCGAGGGGACCCGGGGAAGACAGCCAGGCGTGCGGGCAAGAGACTCTCTGGCCAGTGAAAATCCCATTTCCCACCCCCACCCCCTCACCCCACCCCGACACACAGTCTCTGAGATCTAGCTGGATGTGGTGGTTCCCATGTCAGACTTCTCCCCCTTCCTCACTCTGGAATCTAAACCTAGCACTGCACTGGAGAAATAATTTAATGTGGCATTTTGCTGAAATATCCTGAGGATATTTTAGGTATTTGCACAGGGAATATTTTGACCTTTGAATAATATATATGCTGAGAAAGGTCTTGGGATATTTTAACATGTTGAACTAAGAAAGGTCTAAAAGGGTTTATTTTAGTTTCTCTTAGCTGCTACTATTTTTCAAATTCTGTTTTTTTTTTAATTTGGTTTCTGTGAGGTTACTTTTAAGATATTATTTTCCTGCAACACATGTTATGCTGTTTTTTTTTTAATTCTTTATACCAGGTGGGCATGTAGCCAGACATTAGGCATTTCAAGAGTGTGCCTGCTTCTATGCTCTAGGTGCATTTTGGTTGGCTTGTGCCAGCCCACTGAACCTCCAGTAGGCACCCCCAACTTATGTGTTCCAAACCGGGCCCTTAGAATGGAGGAACACTTTCCCAACATTTTAAACCACCGTTTAGTTCTTTGGAAACACAATCTAGTGCATCATAAAAATAAACAGACTAGTGCAGCCAAAGGCATATTGAAGACTGGATCTCTTCCATGGGCAGATTTTGATCAAAGAGATAGATGCGATCAAATCTACCTTGTCAGCCCTTTAGCAGAGAAGACTGAAAGTAATTCTGCTGTCAGGGCAGGATGATAGACCTCAATTTAAACTGGGGATTAATTAAAAGCACATGCATTTGGGATATTCTGCCAAAAACACAAGGAAGGCAGATTTTCCCAGAATGCAACAAGAATCCCTAGGCTAGAATTTGGCATTTTGGGTAGACCTGTAAACCTATCTTTGCAATTAGGCAGCCTGAAAACACATTTCTGCCCCAGGGAGCGCTTTGTTTTCTAAGCAGAGTTTACCTGCATCAGGAAGTTTGTGGGTGAGAATGGTATGATTTGGTCTTAAGTTATATTAAGATTTTTCTTCCCCCCGATTAATAAAAGATCATGAGCTGTGCCTGGTTCATTCACTGCCAAATACCTATAGAGTATATCTCAATAATAGTTGCATAAGATACACATCCAATAATTATCACTTGAATGAAAATAATGTGGCAATTATGGTAAGCAAACACCCTGCAAAGCTAGAAATCATCTTGCAGAGGAGACCTTTGGAGATGATTTTTAAAGAATAAGTAGGAAGACTTATTGAAAAAAGGGAAAGTAATGAGGGAGAGGGAATTATAATCAAAGGAAGCAAACTGCAAAAAAGGAATAGAGACATGAGTTTCAACCGTCAATTCATAGCAGGAATACATGAGGTAGACTCTTGCATAAGGGAGTAAATAAATGACAGACCTTCACAATCAAAATGCAAATAAAATCCCAAACCCATAAATCTCCTACCATGGAACTTGACCAGAAGTTGGGCTTTAGCCAAAACATAAGCATTATATTAGGCCAGTTACCTTTGTGAGACAGTGAGCCATTTCTAAATGGCTGCAGTGACTGGTCTTCTGTCTTCTGATGTTCAAAGAGCTATTGCCTGTGGTGACCTATTCTAGAATGTTGCTTGGGGTTGCATTGCTAGAAGTACAAATAAATCAACAACTGGTCAAGAAATTACACTAATCAATCAACATTTGATAAAGTGGGGAATTCCTCTGCAATTTTTTTAAAGTGCTATAATTTTGCCAATTGAGAACTAAAACTTTGAATGTGGTTTGAGAAATTTTAGAATAAGTTTAGAAATCATTCTATCTTTAAACATCTTTATTACCTTTTCAGTGTATACCTTCTGTTCCATTCTATACTTCATGGAAATGAATAGAAACACAATCATTTCCAAAGGTAAAAGTCCTATTTTCACTATTTTATAGATCTTATTTATGCAGGTATGGAGATAGTCTTTCTAACCAAAATCTATCTTGAATACTGCTCATTACTGATGTAAAAAAGTGTTGCATTCCCCATGAAAATTAGCAAACCATCTGGTGTAGATTTCAATAGCTATTCTTGAATTGCTTACCCCTGCTTTTCAATTAGGGAACATTAAATGCTAACTAAGGCTCTTAGAATATTAATTTCTTTTGAGGTACTGTAGATGTTAACTAACCACACCCAGAGTATATATGTGTCCAAATATATATATGGACAGACACTATCAATGCTTAGCAATTAAAGTAATTGTAGATGGGGCTGGAGTGATGACACAGCGGGTAGGGTGTTTGCCTTGCACACGGCCGACCTGGGTTCGATTCCCAGCATCCCATATGGTCCCCTGAGCACCGCCAGGAGTAATTCCTGAGTGCAGAGCCAGGAGTAACCCCTGCACATTGCTAAGTGTGACCCAAAAGGCAAAAATAAATAAATAAATAAATAAATAAATAAATAAATTAAAGTAATTGCAGAGGAAATTGAGTCTAATTCTGGACTTTCTAATCTATTTCTCTACTGCCAATACGTAATGGAACTAAAGAGGTGACATGAGTGTACCAACTTTTAGGGCATGTTTCTTCTCTTTTCTGTGTGAAATAGCACATTTTTCAAATATTTTCAAGTACTTTTATCTTCACTATCCTATCCCTGTTACCTGGGTCAACTGCTTGCAATGCATGCATCTTATGCCCTGTTATCTCTCCAGCCCCTGAAATGCTTTTAGAAGAACACTCTCTTTGGGACTGGACAGATAGCTGAGCACATACTTTGCATGCAGGTGGCTCGGGTTGAATTGCCAGTGCCACATGTCCCTTCTGCATTGCAGGAGCAATTGTTAAGCACAAAGCTGGAAGTAGCTCCTGAGCACCCCTGGGTGTGGCCAAAAAATGTTCCCATTGAAGTAATGTATAAGAAATGGGATGGACTAAGGGGGAGGATGAAGGGCTTAGAGAGAGGAGAGAAAGGGATGAAGATTCACCTTGAAAAAGTGTTCAGAGGGAGCATATCTCCTGTTCTTTCTTTCCATGGGCAAAGAGGGACATTGGGAAAAGGAATGGCCTCTGGACAATTGTTAGTTTGTTCAGAATTGTGTTATATAATGGAAGCCCTTAGCATCTCACTTTTACGGAACCTCCAGGAAATTCTTCACTGGTTGGTAATACTTTAGATGTACTGTGTTTGGTTTGATAGCCAAGCAGGATGAGAACAGAGACTGTGCAATAGGTACAAATGCTAGCATGGGATGAAGCAGAAACTTATACAGCATGCATATCTTTCCTCACTCCTCCTTCATGTTTTGCTTTCAATTAGTATCTAAGGTCATTTACTCATTTGTGGAATGGCAACTGAACCAACTTGAGTTCCTTCAAAGTTGATAGTTTAAAACCCTCTGCTTTTTATTTCCCAGAAAAGTGACATGACTATATATAATTTTTTCCTTAATTTTATTACAGTATAATCATTTAGGAGATCAATCTGGAAATCATTTTTGATTCTTCTTTGCCTTTAATGGCTGATCAAAATAGTGATTATGGAATGGACTAGAGGAAAGAGTTTTTGTTTGTTATATTAAAGCGATGGGAATTTGTCAGCTACTTAGAATCAAAATTTCTTTTGCACCGAAGTGATATATTTTAGGATACTTATGGATAGTTTTGAGTAGCCCAAATATACATTCAGTGGTTAGTGTACCATGCTACAAGTCATGTTTGAGTTATTCCATTAAAGAAAAACTGAAACAGATTCAAGATGATTTAACTTTGACATAATATAAGCCCAACAGAGAATTCATGGTTATGGTTAGTTTCTCTTTTTCTTGGCAGAGTCTAGAGTCCATTTTATTTCTACTTCCAGAAGAAGATGTCCCTTCACCTCAATTATCTGTTTTCTAGATAGCGGTTTTAAATGTTTAAGAAACTTTGGCATTTTTCCTCTCAGTTACATCCTGGGGATTCTATTTATATTATACTTCCCAATAATGTATCATAACTGGCACTTCACAACTAATTAAAAGAATAAATTATAAATTGAGTATTTGCTCTAAGAGTAAATTGTGCAAGTAGGTAACCATTATCATAGGTATATCACTGTATCACTGTCATCCCATTGCTAATCGATTTGCTCGAGCGGGCACCAGTAACGTCTCCATTGTGAGACTTGTTGTTACTGTTTTTGGCATATCGAATACGCCACAGGGAGCTTGTCAGGCTCTGCTGTGTGGGCGAGATACTCTCGATAGCTTGCCAGGCTCTCCAAGAGGGGCAGAGGAATCGAACCCAGGTTGGCCGCGTATTAAAATTAATATTAAAATTTAATTTCTCAACACGCTGCTTGCAATAAGTGCTTGCATTTCAAGTACTCAATCACCACACATGTCTAATGTCTACCATGCAGATAGTACAGGTAGTTTAATATTTTCTTCATTGCAGACAATCTATTTGAACAGTCCATCTAGGAATTTCAATTGTTACCCAAGAGATAAGTTGGTTAATAAATTTTAGGATAGTAAAGTGGTAGGAGATTCTTGTGAAATAGTTTTTATGATATTTTAATTTTATACTTTTTAGCCACTGACATCTTCAGCAATGGATCCTTATGATAAAACCAACTAATTGCCTCACATGTTGAGAAGTGAAGCTTGTTTTTCTGAAGTTCACAATGTATCGGTATTGTTAAGGTCTTAAATTATTTCTCAAAGGAGAAAAACAAAAACAAAAACAAAAACAACATTTCCCTGAAAGCATTATGTGCAGCAGGTGGGAAAAAGGTCCTTCAACTGAGTATCAATCCTAAGACCCTACTGCAGTGAATGCATCCCTTGCAACCACTTTTTGTTTTTGATTTAGTTTTTTGGGCCATAACAAATGGTGTTCAGTGCTTACTCTTGGCTATGTGCATGGGAATCTCTCCTGGTCGGTTTGGGGGACTATACGAGAGGAGGGGTGATTGCCGAGGATTGAACCTGGGCTGTCCGTGTGCAAGATAAAAATGCCTTACCTGCTGTACTCCAGCTCAGTGCAACCATTTTGATCCTTGGAAAAATTAAGTGTCTTCACTTCTATCTAGATAAACATATTCCATTACTCAAATAATGGTGGGAACAAAACAATTTTCCTAGTAGGAGTTGTGAGCCAAGATGTATTTCAAAGATCATAGCAACTTCGCTTCTCAAATACTGTGTTCATCAATACCAGGAAAATGAGAACTTAACCTTGTTCCCCAAGCATAGTTGAAAGAATGTGGTCTTTCCAGCTTTCTGTACTCTTCTCTTGTGAGATCCTCTGGCAAATCACTTCTAGGACTTGGATATGGCTCTTGATACTAGATCCATGGGCCTTTTCTACATGCTCCTTTGTGTGGTTATGTTGATAATGCTCCCTAGTAACTCAAACTCAAATGGTGTTTTTACCCAGTATCCTTTGTTATCTCCTGGTAGTGCTGTGGAGAAGGGTACTGTGTGTGTGTGTGTGTGTGTGTGTGTGTATGCACGCTCGCACATTCGTGTGCATGTGTGTGCATGCATCCGTGCTCTCTCTCTCTCTCTCTCTCTCTCTCTCTCTCTCTCTCTCTCTCTCTTACTCTTATAGATTATGTTGTCTGGGATTATTGGAGGACACGTTTTAGAGGTTTCCAGCACTTGGCAAGCCTGTCTTAAGGACAGCTTCATGGCACAGAATCCCTGCATGAATCATATTCCGCAGGGAGCTGAGAGGTCTGAGTTCAGTAATTTCTATTTTTAAAGCTGGTGTTTTGAGTATAAAATGGCTCAATAAAATTCCTGCAGTTACACAGCAAATTAGAGAATCAAGTAATTATTTTGTTGAGTAAAATTCCTGTATCATGGTTAGGAAGTTTATTCCTTGGGATGGAAGATGTGGTTCAGCAGTAGGACACATGCTTCACATGTGTGAGATCCTGAGTTTGATCCCTAGTACAAAAAACCAAAGCCTTTATTCTTTTCATTCTGTTCTACTTTTTATATAAAGATCTTTGTATGCTGGAGGGACATGGGAATATGGTATGAATGTTCATTTTTACTTTAAAGGTTTTCCTTGGGACATTTAATAGTGTAGTTCCAAGCATCAGTGGCAAGTCAGACTTTATGTATCTGTCATCATGTTGATGGCGGGAAGAGAAACAGAACAAAAGCTCATTCTTTCTCTGTCTTATAATACCATAACTTAGGTTTGCCTTCTGTTTATATGCAACAGGCTTCAGAAGACAGAGAATTCCTCTGGTCTTCTGTTAAGATTATAAGATGTTAAAGATTTGGGTCAAATGTGAAAAAGAAAGTCATGTAGGCATTTCTCCCACGGTAGTTATCTTTAGTTGCTGAGGTCATTTCCTACTGCAAGCAAGTTATTTGTTTGTGAGCTTTGGGCCAAATTAACACTGAATCATGGAAGCTGGAAAATCACTAACATCCCAACATCCAGGATCAGACTTACTCATAAGCATAAGCTTTATTACAATTTCCTGTTTTTATCTTGCTTTTATATAGCTATGTTCAAAAGAGTTTCCAAAGATTTAGTTGTGTGCAAACCAAAATGTAATTGACTCATGGTTATAATTATATATATGTATAATACACATGTTGTAAACACATACATTTGTGAATGTATATATAGACACACTTCAGAAGCAATCTCATTTTCCTTGCAGTAAATGAACATGAGGTTAATTGATAATTTAAATTTAAATAAAATGAGTTGATAATTCATTGGAAGACATATTTAAACAGTGAGCTCAGTATTTATAAGATTATTATATCAGTTATCACACTCAAACAGTAGTTCAAGCAAAATGAGTTACCCTTTCTTTAATTTTAGTAGAAAGCAGTGACGAATAGACATTTTCACAACATAACTGAAAACATTTACCATCATTTAATGAAATCTGAAGAGAGCATTTAGTTCTTCACTAGATTGCAGTTAAAATATTGACATAAATATGCAAACTATTTACAGGTAACAGAAAGTGTCCAACAGTCTTAGAGAAATGAATGGTTGCCCACTTTAGCCAAGTCTTTTGTTTATTTAGCTTAGCCATTCTAGCCATTAACATTGTCATGGTACAATTAGAAAGCACTGAAAGTTGATTAGGAAGGCAACACAACTAAAGATTCTTTGGTCTCCAGAGAGATACCACTTGGGAAGGTCAGTCAAGACACATTCTTTCTTATACTAAATTCGAGGAGAGTGACAGAAAGGTTGCAGATTGCTCTTCTGGATGAGAAGGCACATCATGTTCCAGAGAACTCTGCTATCTGGATGACTTTCAGAGATGTGATGGCAAAGACATGAAGAAAAATGTGGTTGGGCAGGGGATGGAGCGATAGGGTACTTGGGTTCAATCCCCCACATCCTATATGTTTCCCTGAGTACTGCCAGGTGTAATTCCTGAGTGCAGAGCTAGGATTAATTCCTGAACATCCTCAGATGTGGCCCAAAACCAAAAAGAAAAGAAAAGAAAAGAAAAGAAAAGAAAAGTATGATTGAAATGACCAATGCATAGAACCAATATCCTGGGTAGCCCAAGTGATGACCTTAACTGGAAAGAAGTGACCATTCGTACTATGACAGCATAGCCAGGACTGTTCCCTTTAAAGATTTTAATGAACTCTTTAACTCTGTGCCCATTTAGCCAAGGGTGAGGTGGCTAGATTATGCATAAAAGTGTCCCTGAAATGCGTGCTGGAGTGATAGCACAGTGGGTAGGACGTTTGCCTTGCACGTGGCTGACCCGGGTTCGATTCCTCCATCCCTCTTGGAGAGCCCGGCAAACTACCGAGAGTATCTCGCCCAAATGGCAGAGCCTGGCAAACTACCCGTGGCGTATTCGATATACCAAAAACAGTAACAACAAGTCTCACATGGAGATGTTACTGGTGCCTGCTCGAGCAATTCGATGAACAATGAGATGACAGTGATACTGTGAATGCACATTATAATTAGTGTGTTTTGATCATTTATCATGTAACAAATATCTAAGTAATTAGTAACCCACAGGTATCCAAAGCTTGTGTTTTCAAACAACAAAATTAACCTTCAATATTAAGCTAATATTTCTAATGTTAATCCTAAAAATCACTGTATCACTATCATCCCATTGCGCATTGATTTGCTCAAGCGAGTGCCAGTAACATCTCCATTTGTCCCTATCGAGTTCAGGGTCAGGGAAATGAGGCCCATTATTGTTTACTGTTTTTGGCATATTAAATACTCCACGGGTAGCTTGCCAGGCTCTGCCATGCGAGATTCTGCATCCCTCTTTTCCGGGAGCTTTGTTTTATAGTCTCTGGATCTTGACCGTTGATGAGATTACATGGCACTGAGGGCAGTTTGTGGGTGTTACTGCCAAGCTACTGGAAAACTGGGGATCTGAGTGGAGGAGGCCCAGTCCTGATCCAATCAGGCTTGGAGATCTCAGTCACAGGTCCTGCATACCTGGGTTCCTCTGTCGGTTCCTTTATGGGTGAGGCTTGTCCAAGCATGTGGAGAGTGGCCTTGAGCATGGCTATGGCTGGGTTCTGGAGGTTTTTGGCTGCTGGGGTCTGCTTGGGGCAGGGAGGGAAACTCAGGTGCCCAGGTGAAGACAGCCTGGTGAGGGAGCAGGAGATAATCTTAAAATAGACAGTCTTTATCTAGGTTTTAGGTTTTATTTAAACCTTTATTTATTTATTTAAGTGTTGTGTTCTTTCAAAGCGTTTACAACACTTAGGAATTAGAACCACAAAAGTCTGAGGCCAAGTAGTTGAACACCAATTTGCCTTGCATACCATTGCTTGGTTCCTCCACCATGAAAGCCATAATTGCTTGAATTTTGTAGCTGGCAAGTGACAATCACACCATAGTTGGTCTCTAAATTAAAAATGTTCCTACTACCTGTATTAAGCTATGCGTGGTGTATTCAATATGCCAAAAACAGTAACAACAAGTCTCACAGTGGAGACGTTACTGGTGCCCGCTTGAGCAAATTGATGAGCAATGTGATGACATTGACAGTGACAGAATATTCATTTGCAAGGCATCGACTTTATGCAATCTACTGTATTTTCCATGTATGTCTTGATAGAATTTTGTTTTTCTGCTATACCCTGGATGTAGAATACTGTCCCCATTTTTTGTTTTGTTTTGGGGGCCATACCCAGTGTTATTCAGGACTAACTCATGACTTTGCACTCAGAGATCACTTCTGATGGGACTTGGGGCACCCTTTAGGGTGCCAGAGGTTGAATTTGAGTTGGCCTCATGCAAGGCAAGTACCCTGCCCACTGTACTATCTCTGGTCCACTGCCGCCACTTTAAAGATAAGAGTGCAGAGAATTAGGGCTGGAGCAATAGTACAGTGGGTAAGACCTTTGCCTTGCATGTGGCCAATTCAGTTTCAATCCCTGGTATTCCATATGATCCACCCAGCCCTTCCACCACTACCACCTGGTACCACCTCTTGTGCATTGCCAGGAATAGTTCCTGAGTGCAGAGCCAGGAATAACCCCTGAGCATCACCAGGTGTGATTCAAGAGGCAAAAAATTAGTTAAATAAAAGGAGGGGGAAAAAAGAATGCAGAGGATTAAGGTATCACATGGGTCATTCCTTCCCATTTTCTTACAGTTGACTTCACATCTTACTACTGAGGATCGATAGTTTGGAGAACCAATAGCCACCACCAATGATTTACTGATTGATGCACCATTTTTTTTTAAATAGTGAATCACCAAGAGGTACAGTTACATACTTAAAAACTTTTGTATTTGCGTTTCAGTCATGCAATGATCAAGAACCCAACCCTCCACCAGTGCCCATTCTCCACCACCAATGATCCCAGTATCCCTCCCCCCACCCCCACCCCAACCCCCCCAAACCCGCCTCTATGGCAGGGTATTCTCTTTTGTCCTCTCTCTCCTTTTGGGTGTTGTGGTTTGCAATAGAGGCATCGAGTGGCTATTGTGTTTGATCTATAATCTACATTTGGCACACATCTTCCAACCTGAGTGGGTCCTCCAAACACCTTTTACTTGGTGTTCCCTTCTCTATCTGAGCTGCCTTTTCCCCCAGCATGTGAGGCCGGCTTCTAAACCATGGGGCAAACCTCCTGGTCTTTATTCCTACTATTCTTGGGTGTTAGTCTCCTACTAATTCTGTTACTTTATATTCCACAGATGAGTGCAATCTTTCTATGTCTATCCCTCTCTTTCTGACTCATTTCACTTAACATGATACTTTCCATATTGATTCACTTACATGCAAATTTCATGACTTCATCTTTTCTAAGAGCTGCATAGTATTCCATTGTGTAGATGTCCCAAAGTTGTTTTTTTTCTTTTTGGGTCACACCCGGAAATGCTCGGGGGTTACTCCTGGCTCTGCACTCAGGAATTACTTCTGGTGGTGCTCGGGGGACCCTATGGGATGCTGGGAATTGAACCCATATTGGCCACGTGCAAGGCAGATGCCCTACCTGCTGTGCTATTACTCCAGCGCCGCCCCAACCTCAAAGTTTCTTTAACCAATTCTCTGTTCTTGAGCACTCGGGTTTTTTTTCTAGATTTTGGCTATTGTAAACAGTGTAGCAATGAACATACAGATGTCATTTCTACTATACTTTTTTTGCCTCTTTGGTATATATTCCCAGAAGTGATCTTGCTGGATCAAATGGGAGCTCAATTTCTAATTTTTTGAGAATCGTCCATACTGTTTTCCAAAAGGGCTGAACCAGTCGGCATTCTCACCAGCAGTGAAGCTGAGTCCCTTTCTCCCCATAACCACGCCAACACCGGTTGCTTTTGTTCTTTTGGATGTGCACCAGTCTCTGTGGTGTGAGATGATATCTCATTGTTGTTTTGATCTGCATCTCCCTGATGATTAGTGATGAAGAACATTTTTTCATGTGCCTTTTGCCCATTCGTATATCTGCTTTGAGAAAGTTTCTGTTCATTTCATCACCCCATTTTCTGATGGGGTTGGGTGTTTTCTTCTTGTAGAGTTCAACCAGTGATGCACTATTTTTAAGAACGACAGAAATAAAAGCAAGGCAGGATAAGAATAAAACTCCTTGTTCACAGAATATTTTTTTAATGGAGAAATAGAGAAACTCAAAACAGTTCATTGAACTAATAAGCAAATCTAGGAAGGTCTCAGGGCAAAGGTCAATATACAGACATCCATTATGTTTCTATAGGCTAGCATTGAATTGCAAACTGACATTTAAAAATATTCAACATAGAAAGCCAGGATTCCTGGATACAGTTGGGGGTCCTAATCTTAAAGGGAGACAATTATCCAGCAGAAAAAAGGGATTCAATAGAGGACATTTACTAGGAAAATAAAAGGTATTCTATATTTTATCTTCTGAGAGCTGAGACTTCCTCCTCAAATAAACCCATCCAGAGTTGAGGTTTTCTGCAGTCACACAGTTAATAAGCCCACTAACTGGGATGTGGGTTATGACTTCTCTTATTCAGACATCTAATTTTTTTCTCTTCAACTTTCTTATTTTCTCCATAAGAACAGTGAGAAGTGGGAACGGTAAGATACTTTTGATTTCAAGTGCCCAAAAGTTCAAAAATCTTCCTGAGAAGACCAATCTCATAATAATGAGTTCAAATCCGCACAATTTATCTTATTAAACCTTTCCATATATTATTTTAGTTTTTTCACTAATGTGTGAATGTGGAGAGGCTAGAATTATTATCTCAATTTTTTAGATGATACATAGGTAACTCAGATTTTTGTCTCAATCAGGTTCATACTGCTTAATATAGAGCCATGAACAAAAGAAAAATTCACTTTTAACATATTGATTAACAAAGAACCAGAATTAACTGACATCAGTTTATTTTTATTAATTTCAGTAATTGAAGTGTTGATTTAGACAGGAATTATTGAACTTTTCCCACTTGCACCCCCTCACCTGAGAAATTTCTACATAACCACATGGCATACAAATAAAATAGGTATACAAATCAAACATTTTCTTGGTAATTATAATAATAAATTATAAATTTATTTTAAGACTTTTTTGTGACCCCATATGGAGTTGATACCTATATTTTAAGAAATTCGTACTTAGCATTCCAATCTGAGCACTGGAATATTTTTAAAGAAGTGAAGTTTTTATCTTCATTTACTTATATCAGTGCTCCAAATGGGATGGAGAAAAAGCAGCAGAGCCTTGTGTTTGAGAGAATGTCATCACTTGTATAAAGAAACAGGGAAATCACTTGTAGCAAGCCTATACTTGAAAAAAACCATACGTGTCATGCCTGAATATTTCACACTAAGGGTTGAACGTGGGTGGAATAGAAAAGAGGGGTCATAAGATGTTCATTTCTAGTTATAAAATAAGTTCTAGGGATTAATTACAGCATGGTGACTATAGTTAACGATATCATGTTGCATATTTGAAGTTTGTTACAAGAGCAGATCTTGAAAATTCTTCTTTAAAAAATTTATTAAATTATTGTGAGATAGTTACAAGCTTTCATGTTTGGGTTACAGTGACACAATGATCAAACACCCATCCCTCCACCAGTGCACATTCCCCACCACCAATATCCCCGGTGTATTCCCCCTTTCCCACCCTCAGCCTGTCTCCATGGCAGACAATATTTTCCATACTCTCTCTCATTTTTGGGCATTATGGCTTGCAATACAGACACTGAGAGGTCATCATGTTTGGCCCATTATCTACTTCTGACACGCATCTCCCATCCTGACTGATTCTTCCAGCCATCATTTACAAGAGGAGATCTTGAAAATCCTAGTCACAAGAAAAAATGTTTTTGTAATTGTACATGGTGGTTGATGTTAGACTTTTGTTCTGGTCATTTTGCAATGTATATAAGTACCAAATTTATCTGATACACCTAAATTAAATAATGCTCTATGCTTAAATTAGCTTTAATTAAAACAAAAATAGAACTCTTCCTTGGTTTATAAATATAGATTTTTTAAAAATTTCAGAATTGCAAAGAAATCTTGTAGTTCTAGTTGAATTCCTATTTCCTACTTGAGGGAGCAGCAGCTCTAAGATTCTTGTTGAGAACTTATGATTTTTTTAAATTTTATTTTATTTTTATAAAGTTGTTCACAATGATTTATTACGTTCAGTATTCCAACACCAATTCCACCACCATTACACGTTCCCAGCACCATTATTTCGAATTTTCCCAACCACCACCCAAGCCTTCCCCAATATCAGACCCTAAATAATTTATTTTGTATTGCTTGTTATGAATAATTCACTAAAAATGATCAAAATAGGTTTCCTTAGAAGACAATGTATAAAGGTTGTTGGATATCACCCTAGACCCTCGTATGAGAGATTACTAACATGTTGTTACAGGTTGAGCCTTGTGTTGCTAATATGTTTTAATTTAGATTGGTTGCCTTCTACTTTGCATCCCATCCAGTGTGGTGTGCCACTCCTGGTACATCAGTGGTGGCAGAGTAGGGTGATACAGCTGGAGTTAAATTTTTAACTAGATGGTGACTTTGGGGTCCAGAGGTATCTCTGCAGCTTGTTCATCTCTTCTGAGATTTATTTGTGAGTCTTTAAGTCATGGCTGTTAATGAGCTTATATGGCACCAGAGGCAGTGTGTGGGCATGACTTATCAGGCTCCTAGAAGAACAGGGGGATGAGAAGTCGCCCATCCATGACTTTGTGAGAGCCTGGAGACTTTGGTCACAAAACCACATACCAGAGTTTTTCAAAAGATTCATTCATGATTGAGCCTTGTTCTGAGACTGTGGAGATCAGCCATGAGCATGGCAGTGATTAGGTTTTGGAGGTTTTCAGCTGCTGGGGCTCTGTTTGGGTGGGTGGTAGCCTCACCCACCCCAGAGAATGTATGATTGAATCATTAATTGCTGTCAGAAGTGGTTTTGGAATAGAGAGTAGACAACCAGTCCAGTTCTGTGGCACTGTACTGAAATTTTGGAAGATATTCCTCAGGATTTTATTTTATTTATTTATTTATTTATTTATTTATTGCTTTTTGGGTCACACCTGGCAATGCACAGGAGTCATTCCTGGTTCATGCACTCAGGAATTATCCCTGGCGGTGCTTAAGGGACCATATGGAATGCTGGGATTCGAACCCGGGTCGGCCGCGTGCAAGGCAAACGCCCTACCCGCTGTGCTATCACTCCAGCCCCAGGATTTTATTATTTTTAATAGTAACTTTGGGAGCAATAGCACGGTGGGTAGGGCATTTGCCTTGCATGCAGCCGACCCGGGTTCAATTCTTCCACCCCTCTCGGAAAACCCGGCAAGCTACCGAGAGTAACTCGCCCGCACGGCAGAGCCTGGCAAGCTACCCGTGGCGTATTCAATACGCCAAAAACAGTAACAAGTCGCATAATGGAAACGTTACTGGTGCCGCTTGAGCAGATCGATGAGCAACGGGATGACAGTGACAGTGACAATAGTAACTCTGAAAGTTGTGATTCTGGGACTGAAATGATAGCAGCTCAGAAACTTCATGCCCGGCCATCTGCAGCACCCTAAGAATGTTGCCCCCCCAAGAGACTCCTTACCTTTGGCACTCCCTACCCCGAGCACAAAGGCTAGCCTGTGCCTCATCTTGTTCCTAAATGGATTGTCAAAGATGAGCACATAGACGTTTGGAAAATATTGTAGAATTCTTTGAATTAGGTTGTTTACTTTTCATGGAACACATCTGCTAGTCATCTTGTTTGTGTTTTAAAAGTCAAGCATTTTGCCCAGCAATTAGAAACAGAAGTCTAATGATAAAAAAAAAGAAAATCCCTCTGGGGCCTAAGGATGTAGCTCAGTGGTGAAATGCTTATCTTGGGGTCTGGAGGCTGCAAGGTTGATTCCTAGCACTACCCCACATGCTGAGTGTGATCCCAGCTATTCTGTCTTTGGGATCCCAGGCACATAACAAAAGTGTGTGACTTCTGGTAAGCACCACCTCCAGTGTGCCAACCCAGGTTATCACAACAACAACAACGGGGAAAGGAAGGTGGGAGAAATAAGTACATAAGTCCAAGGGGCTATTTTTTTTAAAAAATATGATTCCCATGATCCCTTCCCCTTCCCTTTTATCTTTCTACCTTTTCCTTTTCTGTCCCTTCTCCTCTTCCCCTCTTCTCCTTTCCTTCACTACTTAATGGGTATTTGCTACATGCCCAAACTATTCTAGTTCTTTCAAAACATCAGTGACCAAAGAATTTCTTGCTATTTGGAGACAATAGCCAAGTGTATAATCACATGTGTGTATATGAAAATATGTAGACATCAGATTTCACGCTGTTACAAAAAAGTATAAAAAGGAGGTTAGAGAGTGGGTGTGGGTAGTGGCGACCATTGTGATTTTAAACAGGATTCTTAAGTACAGTTTCTCTACTACGGGGCATTTTTTACATTTGCATTTGTGCCGAAACCTAATGGCCCTGGAGAAAGAAGCCCCATGACTAACTCTCCGGGGAATGAACTTCCCAGACAGAGGCAACAGCAAAGCCTGCCTTGAGCAAGAGGATGCTCGCATGTTTCAGAAATAGCAAAAGGCCCTGCTTGAGTGGGTGGAGCCAGTGAGGAGCCGGTGAAGGTGGTTGCAATTAGTGAAGTCACCCAGCTCGATCGTATAAAACTCAACCTCTTATTAAGTTAAAATTTTTAATTGAGGAGCAATTTTATACAATGAAGTAGAAAGATCTCAATATCTGTTTAGAAGGATTTCAGCATTTATATATGCCCTGGAACTACCACACCAGGATGTAAAACATATTCATCGTTTCAGAAAGTTCCCTTGAAGCATTTCCCAGTAAATTCTCCGCCCCCATAGCCCCTCAGTCCAGAGGTAACCAGTGTTTCCATTCTCATCACTCTCTTGAACTTAATAAAATGCAGGTATGCAGTGTATACCCCTGAGTGTTTTCTTCCACTTCATCTCATGCTTTGGCAGTTCATTCATATTGCTTGTGTCAGTAGTCTACTATGGAGAAAATTTAACTGAATATCACACTCAGTTTATCCCCTTGCCCATTGATGGGCATGTTTCTTGCTTTTGTCTGTTTTAAATAAAGTTGTCATGAATATATTTTGTACCTTTTAAGCTCCTTCAGACATTCTCCCCATCCTCCACCTCAGACCTCTAGCAACCACAGGTCTGTTCTTCACTTCTATGAGTTCATCCACATATATATTTTTAATTGAATCACTGTGAGATAGACCCTTACAAAGCTGTTCATGATTAGATTTCAGTCATACAGTATTCCAACACCCATCCCTCCACCAGAACACATTTCCCAGCACCAGTGTCCCCAAGTTTCCTCCCATCATTCCCTATGCCCCCACCCCCAGCCTGCCTCTACGGTAGGCACATTTTTTCTCTCTCTGTCTCTGCCTCAGTCTCTGTTTCTCTCTCTCTCTCTCTCTCTCTTTCTTACTCTCTCCTTTTCGGTATTGTGGTTTGCAATATTAATACTGAAAGGTTATCAAGAATATCCCTCTAACTACTTTTAACAGTCAGGTCTTTTCCAGCACATCAACGTATATTCTTGAGGAAGCTCTTGTGGATTTATATTTTCATTTATCTTGGGTACTAATATAGAATTGGGACTTTACATGAAATGACAAGTAGTTTTCTAAACTGATGGTACCATTTTACAGTGTCCCCAGAAAAGCATAAGAATTCCAGTTGTACCACATGCTCGGGGATATTTGGTATTGCCAAGTGGCTTGGTAGGCTGTTATTGAATCATTTTAGCCAAAAACTCCAAATTGTGGGCTTAATTTGATTAATCTGTTTATTACTGATATTGAACACACATATTTATGAGCTTATTCTTATGTTGTGATGTGTCTGTTCATACTCCTTCCCTTCCATCCCCCTCCCCCCACCCTCTCGCCTTATCTTTTAAGATTGTGTTTGCCAAGTGAAGTTACCACATGGGAGTTGGAAGCAGATGGTGGAAGTATTCTGTGGACAGTGGTAGGATATTGCCACTGTAGTGGTGGGTGTGACTCAGTAACATTATGCCCCTATATAAACATTTACACTCTTGTAAAGTGTTGTTACATTTTTAAAAAGGAGAAAATTAAGACATAAAAATAATAAAAATAAAATTGGTTTGTTTATCTTTTCATTGTTGAGTTTTAAATATATAGTGTAAGATGAATTCTTTAACAGATCTATCTTCATAAAATCTGTAGTAGCTTGCATATTAATAAAGTAACATTGCCTTGTAACACATAAGTTTCAATGTGCATGGTTGAAAACATTAACATCTTCATAGTATATTTATTTACCCAATGGTACATATTTGATGTAGCGCTGCACTGTAGCAGTACCGTCATCCCATTGTTCATCGATTTGCTAGAGCAGACACCAGTAACGTCTCCATTGTGAGTCTTGTTGTTACTGTTTTTGGCATATCAAATACGCTGTGGGTAGCTTGCCAGGCTCTGCTGTGCCGGAGGGATACTCTCGGTAGCTTGCCAGGTTCTTGGAGAGGAATGGAGGAATCTAACCCACGTCGGTCGCGCAAGGCAAGCTCTACTCGCTGTGCTATGGCTCCAGTCCTGCATATAGAGGGAGATATTCCCTCCTTTTGCCTTCTTTAAAATCTTCCTTTTACTGAGTCACCATGCGATACACAATTACAACATTGCTTATGAGCTGTTTCATTCGTGCACCCAGCCCTCCACAAGAGTACATTTCCCACCATCTATGACCCGTTTCCCTCCTGACACCCCCATCCCCAGCCTGCTCTGTGTAGATTTTTAATTATGATGAAATCTGACATCATTTTTCCTTTTGTCATTAAGCCTGTTTTTGTGCCCTGTGTAAGAAATGCATATCAGGGCTGGGGAGATAATTCGGAAGTGTGGAGTACACACCTTGCATGCCTAAGGCCCAGACTTTTTTACCTGACACTGCATCCCCTCCCTCTAGCACCACTAAGGATGTCCTTGGTTGTTCTCAAGAACTTCTAGGTCAGACCTGTAACGCTGAGCTGAGATTATGGCCAGAAGTGGCTCCCCGGTCTCCCAACCACAGCTGAGGAGACCTCCTTGGCAAAATGTTTGTATACTCCAAAGTCACTAAAGTCACTATTATTCTAGAATTTAGCTTTCATTCTAAGATCCATCTTGAATTGATTGCTTTGCATACGGTAAAGTAAGATGCAGACTTTGATAACTAGTTCTGGCACGATTTGTTACAAGTGCCTTATTTTTCCATAGAATTATCTCAATAGAGGAGTTTGTTTTCACTCCAAGTGAGAAGAAAGCTGCTGGAGTGGTTGGAAGAGCTCTCTGAAGGCAATTAACACTCTTTACTTTGCTTAATAGTTATTTCATGTGCACAAATTAAAGCACTTCCACATACACTTTGAAAACAGGGATTATATCTTGCTTGGATTTTAATCTCAGCTTTCAACACCTAGCACAGTGCTTGTCACATCAGTACTAACTGAACGAAGTGCATGCCAACAAATGATAAAACTAGCTTTCTCCCATCTTGTTTATAGTATGTACTGGGTATACTAATTCGTGTGTATCCTTTGTTTTCACACACAGGATGATCATTTCCATTTAAGTTTGTTAGTCGCAGATTTACAGGGCATTTATAATGTACACGTAGGATTATTATTTCTTTTTCCCAAACCACATAAATATATATTGGCCCTTTTCATGGTTTGCTTAATTTCTATTTTTGTTCTCATTTCTACTTGTCATATTTGAATAGAGAAGATCAAAAAGCACATGTGCACAGCAGAGAAATGGCATCTGGAGGGCAGCTTCTTGCAGTTCTCCCACTTTCCCCGAAAATGCCCAGAAAAATGCAGATACACAAACAAATGCTTCCCCCAGCTCTGAAGAGGATGGTTGTTAAATATTGTCAGAACCAAGTAATGAGCTTCCAGAGATAGCCCCATCAGGAAACCCAGTATTCTTACTTCAGGAAAAGCAGAGATGGATTTGGCAAAGAAGACCTTTTGCATCTCTCCTAATATCTTTTCTCTCTCAAACCCTTGATCTATTTCAGCCAGAAAACTGAGGATCTCTCTATACTTCCACTGGGAAGCTGCAAGAGAGGTTTTCCATTTATCGTTCCTCCTTTCTTTATCCATTCAACCTCAACAACTCTCCCAAACCAACAGGACTGGGCCTGGGGGAGGCAGAAACTTTTTTTCCCTCTCCCTTGAAGCATGTGGAATATTCAACAGCATTCTGGGAATTGTTCTATAAATTCAAGACTTAAGTGGATCCACAAAGAAATTTATGACAGAAGAGCTCTCTATGTGGGGCTAGGTTCTTTTCTCCCCATATCCACATCAATATAGGTTGTTTTTGTTCTTTATGATGTGTGTCGGTCTCGCTGATGGAAGGTGATATCTCGATTTTTCAATTTGCATTTCCCCGATGATAATTGATGCAGAACATTGTGTGTGTTTGATTTTTTATTGCGGGGGAAACACCTGGCAGTTCTTAGGGCTTACTCCTGGTTCTGTGTTCAGAGATCACTCCTGGCTAGGCTCAGGAGACTATATGGGCTGCTGGGAATCCAATTTGAATAGGCCATATACAAGGCAAGAACCCTACCTGCTGTACTATCTCTGTGTCTCTGCAGAATATTTTTTTACATACCAATTGACCGTCTATATATCTTCTTTGAGAAAGTTTCTATTCATCTCCTCTTCCCACTTTTTGATGTGGATTATTTATTTTCTTCTTGTCCAGTATTACAAGCTTATATATCTTGGATATTAACCCTTCCCCAGAACTTTGTCCCCCAGTCCAACCCCCATATTAAGCTCAATTCTGTAGATAAGTTCTCAGTTCTGTTGCCTTTGGGCATTTGCTTACCGTGTTTCTTTCTATCCTTCAGATGAGAGAGATTATTCAGTAACTCTCTCTCTCCTTCTGGCTAACTTCACTCAGTGTGATACTTTAATTGCAATGATTTGATCTCTTCTTTTTTAAAATTTTTTATTAGAGAATCACTGTGATGTACAGTTACAAACTTATGAACTTTTGTGTTTGCATTTTACTCATACAGTGATCGTTTACCCGACCCTCCACCAGTGCCTATTCACCTCCACCAGTGATCTCAGTATCCCTCTCACCACCCCATCCCATCCCCCACCACCCCACCCTGCCTCTGTGGCAGGGCATTCACCTTTGTTCTCTCTCCTTTTGGGTGTTTTAGTTTGCAATAGAGGTATTGAGTGGCTATCATGTCCGGTCTATAGTCTACTTTCAGCTCGCATCTACCAACCCGAATGAGTCCTCCCGACATCCTCTACTTGGTGTTCCCTTCTCTATCTGAGCTGTCTTTCCCCCTATCATGTGAGGCCAGTTTCCAAGCTGTGGGGAAGACCTCCTAACCCTTATCTCTACAACTCTTGGGTGTTAGTCTTCCACTATGTTATTTTATATTCCACAGATGAGTGCAATCTTTCTATGTCTGTCTATTTCTTTCTGACTCATTTCACTTAACATGATACTTTCCATGTATATCCATTTATATACAAATTTCATGACTTCATCTTTTCTAACAGCTGCATAGTATTCCATTGTGTAGATGTACCAAAGTTTCTTTAACCAGTCATCTGTTTTTGGGCACTCTGTTTTTTTCCAGATTTTGGCTATTTTGTAAACAGTGCTGCAACGAACATAGAAATGCAGATGCAGATGTCATTTCTACTATACCTTTTTGCCTCTCCAGGATATATTCCCAGAAGTGGTATTGCTGGATCAAATGGGAGCTCAATTTCTAATTTTTTGAGAATCATCCATATTGTTTTCCAAAAGGTCTGAACGAGTTGGCATCCCCACCAGCAGTGAAAGAGAGTCCCTTTCTCCCCACATCCACGCCAACATTGGTTGCTTTTGTTCTTTTGGATGTGGGCCAGTCTCTGTGGTGTGAAATGATATCTTATTGTTGTTTTAATCTGCATCTCCCTGATGATTAGTGACATAGAGCATTTTCTCATGTGTCTTTTAGCCTTTCTAATTTCTTCTTTGAGAAAATTTCTGTTCATTTCTATCCCCCATTTTTTGATGGGGTTGGGAGTTTTCTTCTTGTAGAGTTCAACCAGTGCCTTGTATATCCTTGATATCATACCCTTATTATATGTGTATTGGGTGAATATCCTTTCCCATTCTGTAGACTGTCTTTGTACTTTGGTGACTGTTTCTTTTTAGGTGCAGAAGCTTCTTAGTTTAAGGTAGTCCCATTTGTTTATCTCTGATTTCAGATGCTTGGCCAGTTGTTTGTTATCTTTGAAAATACCTTTAGCTTCAATGTCATGGAGGGTTTTGCCAACCTTGTTTTCCATGTACCTTATGGATTCTGGTCTGATGTTGAGATCTTTAATGCACTTTGACCTGACTTTTGTACATGATGATAGGTGAAGATCTGAGCCCGTATTTTTGCATGTTGCTGTCCAGTTTTGCCAGCACCATTTGTTGAAGAGGATTTCCTTGTTCTAATTCACATTTTTTGCTCCCTTATCAAAGATTAGATGATCATATATTTGAGGGTGTGTGTCAGGATATTCAACCCTGTTCCATTGGCCCTTTGTTCCAGTACCATGCTGTTTTAATTATTACTGCTTTGTAGTATAGATTGAGGTTGGGGAGGGTGATTCCTCCCATATTCTTTTTCCTAAGAGTTGCTTTAGCTACTCTTGGGGGCTTATTGTTCCATATGAATTTCAGGAATGTTCGCTCCATTTCTTTGAAGAATGACATGGGTATCCTTATAGGGATCGCATTGAATGTATACAATGCTTTGGGGAATATTGCCATTTTGACAATGTTAATTCTCCCAATCCATGAGCAGGGGATATCTTTCCATTTACTCATGTCCTCTATAATTTCTCGAAGTAGCGTTTTGTAGTTTTCTTTGTACAAGTCCTTTACCTCCTGATCTCTTCTTATGGCCAAGTAGAGTTCTGTTGTGTATATATGCCAGTTTCTTTATCCAGTCATCTCTTCTTACACTCGAGCTGTTCTCATGAAACCCTACCATTATCAGCATTATAAATAATGGTGCCTTTTTAAAATTAAAAATATATTATTAAAAGCATCTCATTCAAGAAAACCAAGAAACAACGGTTTTGAGGTGCTCAAACAAGGCTGCATGTCCCCTAATCATTTTCTTCTCTGCTTTCACTGGATTTCCAGGAATTTTCTAGGTACCTAGATGTTCAACAGTAACATCGAGGCTTTACAAGCGGTAGCAACTTTGCTGCCAGAGATTTTAAGGAATGTCTCCTGATTTTATGCCCCTTTTCCAGAAAAGTCTAAGACTAAGGCACCTTCCCCTGTCAACCCCATTTAAGACTTCGAGGAAGTGTGTCGTCACCCCAAATAACTAATCAGTCAGTTCTCAGTCTGTACACCAGAACACTTTCCTAAAAGATTATTCAGTGTTCATTTTTTAATGTTCTTTGCTCATTTGCTCATCTGTAGCACTGTAGCACTGTTGTCCCATTGTTCATCAATTTGCTCAAGCGGACACCAGTAATGTCTCCATTGTGAGACTTGTTGTTATTGTTTTTGGCATATCGAATATGCCATGGGTAGCTTGCCAGGCTCTGCCATACAGGCCGGATACTCTCGGTAGCTTGCCAGGCTCTCCGAGAGGGACGGAGGAATCGAACCCGGGTCGGCCACGTGCAAGGCAAATGCACTACCCCTGGTGCACCCCTGAATTAGCTCTCAGGGACTACCTTCATGAAAGAATGGCTAATCCAAATCATTTCCACCTCAGCTGTTACAAGATACAGGTGTGGGTTCCATGTGAAAAATGGGACTAGGGTTAGGGTAAGGAAGAAGAAATAATAATAAAATGGGGCTAATTGTTCAAAGTTCTCACTTCCTGTTGTGACTTGTTGCCTGGAGTAGATGCAGTTTCACTTTTTTCCTTCTCTCATCTCTCTCGCCTCTCAATAGCCCACTCCCCACTTCTTTCCCTCCCCACCATCCAAGAAAGAACAGACTTGGCTGTTCATACCCTTTCCTGTCCTGTTAAATCCTACTCCAGGTCATCAAAATGTTATTCAGTTGGCAGAGTTTTAGCAACAGTGAATAATGGACAGAAATCATCCGTTTGGTGAACAATAAACATGTCTGGAAGGAAAGGGGCAGACGGCAAAGACTGCTGGGAAGCATTTCAAAGGCGTCTCTCCGCGCCCACGAGCTTGCAGAGGCCCAGCTGCCAGAATTCCCTGGCTTTTGCACTTGATTTACACAATAGTCTGGGTTGCCCCATTTGTGACCACGCAGCTTGGCTCTGGGCTTCATAAATTCAGATCCCAGAATATAGTTTATTTGTGTTATGACTCCATCCCAACGTCCAGGGGAAGCCAACTCCCCTCACGCTGTTAGCAAGGTAGACTATGTTTTTACTAGCCCTCGGAGTTCAGCGATCGGCGCTAACAATGTGTGCTTTGTTAGTGCACAAGTTTGCCATGAAGTGTGCTGTAATCTTTGCCAGGGGTGTGCTGCGCTTTCCCAAGAGGGTTCACAGCCCCGAGGAACACTTTAGACTGCTTAATGGCTTGCTTGAGTCTTGCCTTTTACGGTATTTTCCTTCTGCACAAGGGAATGACAACCACTTAGAGTGTCAGCCAGCAAGGAACAGATGACTGCAAAAACTCCACTCTGCTCTAAGTCCCAGGATGTCCTATCTGCCTTGAACTTATGAGCTTGCAAGCCTTCTCTGATAATGTTTGGGAATGCCAGTAGAATGGGAGGGAAATAGGAGTCACTTGGAAAAGTGAGCCAGATAATTCTATTTTAGAAGGCACAGAATGTCTCCTCCATACCCTCCCTGATAAGTTAGTTAATAGGCACAGAACAAAATTAGCTCCCAAGGAAATGGAAGAAAGGAGCAAAATACAAGCTGCTAAATTGATGGTCTACAGCATATTATGTTAATATTTAATCATTTAATTGAATGATCTGTTTAGGTCAAATTGGGCAAAATCATTGTTATTGATTAATAATTATTAGATTCCTCCGCCCCTCTTGGAGAGCCTGGCAAGCTACTGAGAGTATTGAGCCCACACGGCAGAGCCTGGCAAGCTACCCGTGGCGTATTGGATATGCCAAAAACAGTAACAAGTAAGTCTCACAATGAGAGACATTACTGGTGCCCACTCGAACAAATCGATGAGCAACGGGATGACAGTGACAGTGACAGTGACAGAATCATATCAAAGTATCCTTGCACTCACAGAGACTAGTGTGATTGCCATTAGAAGTACCACACATCCCTGGAGATTAAAGGTAGGATGGTGGAGGTATGGTTTAGGCACTATTGTAAGTACTTTAGCGCTAATGTCTTACTTCATCATTACAGCAGCCCTGTGAAATAGTGCTGTGATTGTCTCGGATGATTAAACCAAGGCACAGAGAGGTTAAGAAATCACTTCACACAGTAAGTTTGCGGCAGCCTAGAATTCAAACCTAGGGAGTCTGGCTTCAGGACTATTTCAACAGACATGGGTGAGAAAGGAGGGTTTAGTGGGTATTGGAGGAGACAGAAAGAGCAAGAGCACCTCACAGAGAACAGAGATTTGTGTCATTGAACTGGCGCACATATAAGAGGGTGTGAGATCATGCAAGAAAAGTATGCCACCACTGTACTGTTGGAGGGTCTAGAATACTAATGTGAATGTACCACAGTTATTAGTAATACTAGGATTAATAAAAGACCAGGCTTTATAGTTATTTATTGCCATCTGCATTAATTATATAATCTATTTTGAGGAAAAGGTCACCAGCTGATACATGCACCAGCTTCGTTTCTTGCCATCATCTTATAAACGACAGATGTCAGACCTCCACACTGCTTTTCAGTTAAAAATCTCTGGTTTGGTACCTTTCATTAACATTGAGTTCTTTGGGTGGAGCAGGGGAGAGGCGGGGAGGATAGGGAGAGATACTTGGATCATAACCAGCCTTGCTCAAGGCTTATTCTTGGCTCCATGCTGAAGGATCACTTCTGGCAAGGCTCTGAGGGATATATGTAGTGCCAGGGATCTAACCCAGGTCGGCTGTGTATAAGGCAAGTACCCAATTCACTGTATTATCTCTTTGGTCCCAACATTACCTTCCTAAATGGATATATCTCAATCTACAGCTTCTTTTTACCCTATATTTTATGCCATTTCTAAGTGATGGCAACCAAGTTTTCTGCATAATGTTGTCTTGGGATTCATGCAAAATTTTATATAAAATCACACACAGCCATACAAAATCATAAGAAGAAGCAAACAAATTGTTCTTCTTGTCAGTCACTTGCTTGTCACAAAGTCTGAGAATAAAGTACACTCAAGCATGATGTCACTAAAAGTTACCTGTGACAGTTGTCACTCAACAAATATTGGATTAAGATGTAAGGCTCCTAATGTTACTAAAATACTATAACTCCATGTTAAGGTCACAAGGTAATGGCTCAAATTTGTTATTGTAATCAGTTTCACAAAAATATTTACCAGGTCAAACTTATTTTTATTGTTCTAGAATGTTTTTCTTCCTATACGCTTACTTGAGTCTAGGGTACTTATTTGAGTAATCATTTGGAATAAAGTAGACTTGTGATTGAGTGACAAAGTAGATGAAGGAGGAAAAGAGTATATGAGCCATGGCAAATACGGCTATGTACTCTTTCTATTTGGGTTTGTTGAACGGGGTTGTCATTTTGCTCCAGAGACACAAGTACCCAGGTATTGTACTCCCACTAGAGTACCAACGTCTGTGAGTAAACAGGTTCCATAAGAAAAACTATGGTCAGGGAATCTATAAGATAATTATACCAACTTACTATGATCAAGTGAATGTGAGGTTTATGCCATTGTGTTAGAAATCGAAAGATGATGTTTCCTAACTTAAATGACTGTTATTTATTGCTATATGACTGACAGGTATTCACAGATCCTCTGGATTTGGGGATCATGATAGAGTGGGATGTATTCCTCTATCATATCTCCGAGAGAATTAGATCATCTGCGTTAAACTTGATGTAATAGGAGTATCCCTTGGGTTCCCATCTCTATTCTCCTTGGATGGCACTTAGCCTTGGTACAGCGAAGACAGCTTAGGGGTGGAGAGGTAGTTTAATGGATTTGGAGAAAAAGCTTTGCATGCAGGAGATTTGAGCTCAATCCCGGAGCACATGGTCCCCTGAATATTGCCAGGGGTGACTTCTGAGCCCAGAACTGGGTAAGGAGTTGACCCTGAACATCTCTGCGTAAGGTCAAAAAAATATTAAAAATAAGGAAGATAGGATACTTTTCAGAGGAATTCAGGCTTTTCACAGGCTTTTCTTAGGAAGAGATCTCCAGATTTTTCCTTCCTTAACGACTGATGTTGATCATGCTGCCACGTTAGAACACTTTCCTAGAGGGGGGCCAGGGATGGAGCCCATGATAGGGCATGTTCCTCACATGCAGGGGCCCTTGGGTTCAATCTTCACAGCTTTTAAAAAATGTGATTCAGAACACTTGCCACGGGTTGGATCGTCCCTAGTGTTGGAAAACAGTTGCTGAGCTAGGAGGCAGAAGATCTGCTTCTGGTTCAGTTAGCCTGCTCTGGGACAAATCTTTTTTTTTTTTCCTCTGAGGCTGGTTTCCTTACCTGAGAAATTAGCAACTGTATGATTTTTCAGGTCAGCTATGTGTGAATTGCTCTAATAAGTACAGTGTGTTTCTCACTGATTGCAAATAAAAGGCAGAAACTATTTTCCAGGAATTGAGGGTCTTAAGAACTTGAAATAATAAAAAAATAACGCTCTTTGCTCATTTGTAGCACTGTAGCATTGTCATCCCATTGTTCATCAATTTGCTTGAGCGGGTACCAGTAACATCTCTAGTGTGAGACTTGTTACTGTTTTTGGCTAATCAAATACACCATGGGTAGCTTTCCAGGCACAGTCGTGCAGGCGGGATACTCTCAGTAGCTTGCTGGATTCTCCGAGAGGGATGGAGGAATCGAACCTGGGTCGGCCTCGTGCAAGGCAAATGCCCTACCCACTGTGCTATCACTCCAGTCTTATAAAAATTAAAATATTAAATAGACTGATCCAGGCTTTTTGGAAAACAATATGGATATTTCTCTAAAAACTAGAAACTGAGCTCCCATTTGACCCAGCAATACCACTTCTGGGAATAGATGCAAAAGAGTACAGTAGAAATGACATCTGCACTTGTATGTTTATTGCAGCTCTATTTACAATAGCCAGAATCTGGAAAAAACCCGAGTGCCCGAGAACGGATGAATGGCTAAAGAAACTTTGATATATATACATAATGGAATACTATGCCGCTGTTAGAAAAGATCATGAAATTTGCATATAAGTGGATGGACATGGAGAGTGTCATGCTAAGTGAAATGAGTCCGAAAGAAAGGGACAGACATAGAATGACTGCACTCATTTGTGGAATATAAAGCAATATAATAGGAGACTAACACCTAAGGGTAGTAGAGATAAAGGCTGGGAGGATCACTCCATGGCTGGGAAGCCAGTCTCACATGCTGGGGGCAAGGGCAGCTGGGATAAAGAAGGGATCACTAAGTAAATGATAGTTGGAGGGCTAAAAGTAGATCGTTGGATGTGTGTTAAAAGTAGACAAAGGACCAAACATGGTGGCCTCGTGTCTGTATTGCAAACCCATAATGCCCAAGAGTAGAGAGAGAGTAAGAAAGAAAATGCCTGCCATAGTGGCAGAAAGTTAGGTGGGGTAGGGATGGTGGGGGGCATTGGTGGTGGAAAATGTACACTGGTGGAGGGATGGCTGTTTGATCATTGTATGACTGAAACGTAACCATGAAAGTTTGTGAGTCTCTAACTGTATCTCACGGTGATTCATTAAAAATATAAATAAATAAAATATTCGTCTTACAGAAAGTTTTCACTGTCACTATCATTGTCATCCCATTGTGCATCAATTTGCTCCAGTGGGCATCAGTAACGTCTCCATTGTGAGACTTGTTACTGTTTTTGGCATATTGAATACGCCACGGGTAGTTTGCCAGGCTCTGCCGTGTGGGCTAGATAGTCTTGGTAGCTTGCCGGGCTCTCTTGAAAGGGGTCAGAAGAATTGAGCCTGGGTCAGCCGAGTGCAAGGCAAATGCCTTACCCGCTGTGCTATTTTAGAATCTTTTTTTTTCTTTTTGCTGTGGTCTGGATTTGAACTGTCATCTCCAGTGTCTGAATCTGACGTCTCTTTTAGCACAGTCTTCTGGTATGAACTCTGGGCAGTAGGTTAGGATGTAGAAATTCAGAGGTCCTGGTTCTCTGCTTTCAACCTTTTCCCATCTTTGGATGTTCAAGGGCTTTGACTCTTATATCAAAAGCATCTGTGTTGAATCCCCGGGATTCCTCTCTGGCTGTGCTTTGGCATCCAGAGCCTCCACTGCTCCAGGCTGGTAGACATGGTTGGCACTCACTGCTCTATTGCTCCCATGAATGGATGTCACAGAGTGAAGCCTGCAGAAGCACAGAACTGGTGCTTAGTGTGGCCCAGCTCCCCAACTTCATGATTTATACAGAGGAAGCCAGAAATCAAGAGTGAAGGTAAGCCCCCAGAGAACTGTATTTTAGGACAGAAAGAAAGAGAGACAAAGGAATAAGAAATGCCAGGGAAAGTTCTGTTGCATTGCTGACTGCTGACAGCAAGACCCCGGATACTGGTATATTTGGCTCCTCATGAATGAAAAGAGAAGAAACATAGAGTATTAATATGTCATTCTGCCAAAGTATTATGATGTAAAGAGCGGAAGAAGAAAGAGAAAATGAAGACAGAAATGAAAGAGAAAGCTCTGCTACCATATTTAAAAAGGTATGCAGTATTGGGGCTGGAGTGATAGCATAGCGGGCAGGGCGTTTTTGCCTTGCATGCAGCCGACCCGGGTTCAATTCCCAGCATCCCATATGGTCCCCGGAGCACCGCCAGGGGTAATTCTTGAGTGCAGATCCAGGAGTAACCCCTGAGCATCGCTGGGTGTGACCCAAAAAGCAAATAAATAAATAAATAAATAAATAAATAAATAAATAAATAAAAAGGTATGCAGTATCATGGAAGATACCTGAAAATTAAGTATGTGAGAGTGTGAATGTATGTGCAGGCAGGCATGAATGCATGTGTGTGTGTGTGTGTGCGTGCGTGTGTTTGTATGCTGAGAAACCTGGAATGTGTTCCATTTCTAAAGATGATTCACAGATGGATTCTACCCAGTTCCAGCCCAACGTTGCCACGCAGATATTTAAAGCGTGTGGGTTATCCATTTAAAACATTCTCTTGAAAGATGTAGTATGGTCCCAACAGAACATCTCACCAATTTCCAACATCTTTTGTAGAACACCTTTAAAACCTTTATTATATTTGTTATCAGCAGTGGCAAGTACAGTTCCAGACAAGATTCATTCCCAAAAAAGAAATTCCTGATAGAAACCAGAGCTGGTAGAAGAGATTGCACCCCGTCACTCTCCATTTTTAGCTTCTTTAGCAAAATATACAATCAACTTAATGTGTTATACTCCTGTGAGTCTTTCAAAATATACTTGGATCCAGCCAGGCAATCGTGGATTTACACAGAAAATTCTGTTTCATTTGCTTTCAATTAAAAATTAAAAAAAAAGTCAGTATCTCACTCAGAAAATTTCTTCAGAGTAGGAGCTACAGTTGAATTGGACATATGTAAGGATATCTTAAGTTCTGAATCTGCCCTAAAAATCCACGGTTAAAAAAAAAAGGTTTCATAATAAATTATTCAAATGCACATTCAGTCTTGAAACATTTTGAGGATGTTTACATTGAAACCAGATGCCTCCTCCACAGACAGCCCCCAGTTCTGTTGATTTTACAGCTCTACCACTCACTTCAGTTTTCTCAGTAGGGTCTTTGTTTCACTCACAAGTCGAAAGAATGTTTCTTTTGTTTGCTTTTCTTTGCCATCAGTGCAGCCAGTCCCTGGAGGGAGCTGGCCATGCTGTGATTTGGCTAGCATTCCCTTCTATTTCACTCTTGAAAGTCACATGTACAGGCACGCTTGGTGGGGATGGGTTTCTCCTATGGTCTTGTGCCTCGGCTCTTCTTGGAGTCATTTGCTTCTCTGTGGTTGAAATTGTGGAGCAGTTTGAACAACAGTTAGCCAGTGCACCCGAATGAATGAGGGGGTTGAGTCTGTTTGGGCACCCCATTCCTTAGAGGAAGATGAAACTAGGTTTTTAGGAAATCTAGGCATTCAAAAGTGTCCCCTGAACCATTTCTCACCTAAGTGGATCCACAGTGAAGCAAAAGGCTGGAAGACTTATTTGTTCAATGCAGCTATTGGCCTGGGAAAGAAGGGGGTGGAGGGAAGTGGTATTTCCAAAGGTGCCTAGTTCTTTTTTATCACTAGCTTAAGTTGAGTGTGTAGTAAGAAACAGAAAGAATAAATATCTGGAGAAAAGAGTAGATAGCAAAAAAGATCACCTACCAAAAACTTTTCCTCTCACATATTTCTGTTCTGACCCAGATTATCAATTCACTTATTCATTAAAAATATTTTTAGGGGTCTGGGAGATCATTCAAACATGCTGGAGCACATAACATGCATACTTAAGGCCCCGAGTTCAAGCCCCTAAAACTTCTTCATGAGCCCTGGTTGTAGCCCCTTAGTCCAGAGCACTGAAACTTCAGACCTACACAGCTAGACACAGTGTCACCCAGGACGCCCCTCAATTTTCTTTTCAGTATCTATATTTCTAGACCCTGTGCTAGGTACTGAGATATAGTAGTGCGCATCCCTCAGTGATGCTGACAACTGAAGTATAGAGTAGCAACTAACATGGAGGGAAAACAGGGTAGTCAGAGAAAGACTGAGAGGAGACTTCTGGGATGATGCCATGCCACCCTAAAGTGACCATGAATGAAGTAGCCCTGGGTTTCTCAAACTAGCATGTGTTCAGGAATCACTAGAGAGCTTGTGGAGTGACATTTTTGACTCTGAGGTGTGGGGCAGGGCCCACAATTCTACAATTTTTAATATATTTTATTTTCATAAAGTAGTTCACAATAGTTCATTGCAGATAACATTCAAACACCAATCCCACCACAATAAGAGGGAAGTGTGTGAAGGTTGTTGTATTTCATTCTGGGGTCGTTTAAGCCTGTATATAAGAGAATACAAGCAGGTATGTTAAAACAAATGTGTGCTACTTTTGATACGTAAGTGGGCTAGAGTATAAGAGGTCCAGGAGATTCTGCATTACTCTCTTCCAGGAGCTTTAGTTTATAGTTTCTGAATCTTGGCCATTGATGAGATTACATGGCGTCAGGGGAAGTTTGTGGGTGTGACTGCCAAGCTACTGGAAAACTGGGGAGCTGGGGGGAGGAGGCCCAGTCCCAATCCGAGTGGGCTTAGAGATCTCAGTCACGGGACCCACGTGCCTGTTTTTTTCTGCCAGTTCCCACTTGGGTGAAGCTCGTCTGAGCATGAGAAAGGTGGCCTTGAGCATGGTGGTGGTTGGATTCTGGAGGTTCTCAGCTGCCGGGGTTCTGTTTGGGACGGGAAGGGAAACTCAACCCACCCCACTCCGAGGAGAGCCCACAATTCTTGATTTCTCAGGAGCGCTCTTGATGCTGATGTTCACTTGGAGGAACAAGGAATGATATTTGGCTTTCATGGGAAGGAGAAAAAAGGGCCCTGGGGGAGACATTTTAAGCACAAAACTCTGGAGGTGGAGGGGTACCACTACCATTTAGGAAATTGCTAGTACTCAGGAAGAGCACTGGGGTGTGAGAAGGAATATGGCTACAGATGAAGGTGGAACAAGAAACAGCCAAGTGGTCATGAGGATCTTGAAGTGGGTGCTCTGGATTTGAGGTGCTTTCCCAGTGGAAGAGACCTGCAAGGAGTCTGAAAGCAAAGAGAGGACAGGAAGCACATAATTTTAAAAAGATTGCCCTGGAGTGTGACAGATGTACTGGAGATAGTGCTAGGTCCAAGGCAAGAGATCAGTTGTGGGCCAGTTGCATTAGTCCAGCTGAGAAAGATGAGGTTCCCAACCTAAACAGCAGCAGGAAGACAGAAAAAGCAGCCAAGTGCAGAGATGCACTGAGGCTGGATCAAGGGTGGAAGCAGCAGGTCCAAGAATGGTTTGTTTTCTGACTGTGGATGAAGTTCCCTCATTCTCTGGCTCAACACTGGACAAAGCTTCCTTTCCCACAAGATGACTGGTGAATCAAAAGCAGCATCAGAACTCTCAAAAGAAAATACCAAAGGGCCAGAGTCCAGAGGTTAAGGCAATTGCCTTGCTCATGGCTGACCCTGGTTTGACCCCTGGTACCACATCTGGTCCTCTAAGTAACCCCAGGAACAGCCCCTTAGCACAGAGCCAGAAGGATGCCCTGTTTGTGACCACAAGAGGTATGACTAAAAAGCTAAACAAAAAATTATCAAAAGAAAAAACTAGACTCAAGATCTGTATCTGTGACTCCTTGATGAACAATCATGAACAACTTTGTGATTGTGTATCTCATTGTGATTTAATACTTTTTTAATTTTAATTTTTATTTATTTTTATTATTTATCTACTTATTTTTTGCTTTTTGGGTCACACCTGGCAATGCACAGGGGTTACTCCTGGCTTTGCACTCAGGAATTACTCCTGGTGGTGCTCAGGGGACCATATGGGATGCTGGGAATCGAACCCGGGTCAGCCGCGTGCAAGGCAAACGCCCTACCCGCTGTGCTATCGCTCCAGCCCCTCAATACTTTTTTTAATTTGAAAAAGAAAAAGAAAAAAACGAGAGTCAAGATATGTGTTACTCCTTGATACAAAGCTCTTGTTAATATTATTAGACATATTGTTTCTCATTGTCTTTCTCCAAAATGTTTTAGAGGGTGTACACTAGTGGAGAGATGGATGTTGGAACACTGTACAATGAATGAATGAATGAATGAATGGATGGATGGATGGATGGATGGATGGATGGATGGATGGATGGATGAAAACAATAAAAGCTTTAGAGGAGAAACTCAGAATGTCCTCCTTGAGCCATGGAAATCCCTTTCCCTTCCACTGAAGCACCAGGGAAAGCTCCAGACTGCAGGGGACTGAGACAACTGGTATGTTTCCAGTTATAATAATAACCAAAATAATCCAGATTCCCCACACATCAAGGAATGGGAGAGGGGAACAAGAGAGGGTTACCTTCCACTCTTCTTTTTTTCTCTTTCCAAAAGACTTAAAAGATTTTAAAATTCTTTGTCTGATTGAGGTTCTGTAATTTGCAGTAGTGTTAATGGTTCTTCATGCAGATTATTCCAACACCACACAGGTACATCACCAGTCACTCACCTCCCACCTCCAAGAACTTCCAATGCCCCTCCTTTGCAAAACACCCCCCACACACACCAAAAAAATCATTTGATTTAAGAAAGCAGTAAGAATAATTCAAGACTATGTCCTATAACGGGGAGATGTTTTATGGTACTGTATGCACTTCTGCCTCGTTGGGCTTTCTCTGAATTTCAGAAGGTGTCCGCATTGGTAATTGATTAGAGCATGTCCAAATCTGCAGTTCCTAACAAGTTTCAAATAATTCTGCAGACATGTGTATGTATATGTTTTTTATATTTTTTATGAAGGCTTCCTGTGTATTGTGGAGAATTTGATCCTCCTGTCCCAAAGTTGTTCATTCATTTGTTTAAAATATTTTTAAATTGAATCACCATGAGACACACAGCTACAAAGCTGCTCATTGTTGGGTTTCAATCATACAATGTTCCAACACCCATTCCTTCACCCGTGTATATTTCCCACCACCAATATTCCCGGTTTCTCTTCCACACCCCCACTCCCACACCGGCTACCCACCTGCCTCTATGGCAGGCACTTTTCTTCTTTTCCCCTTCCTTTTTGGGCATTATATTAGCAATACAGGTACTAAGAGGTTATCGTGTTTGTTCCTCTACCTACTTTCAGCACACAGTTATTATCCAGAGTGATCATTTCCAAAGTCATTTAAAGTTAACTTTTAGAACCTTCTTGTTTGTTTACAGATGACAGAAAAGATCAACTAAGATTAAACATCATTCATTTATATTTTTTAAATATGTTTTTAAAAATGTTTTTAAAAGTTTAGGTTTTATTCTTACCCTTGTAAAAGTAAAAAAAATATTTTTTCAGATTTTTACACATCTTTCTCATCTTTTCATCATACATTTTTATACATAGATTTGTTTCATGATTAACATTTTAGACACATGTGTATCACTGTATCAGTGTAATCCCATTGCTCATCGATTTGCTCAAGCAGGCACCAGTAACATCTCCATTGTGAGACTTGTTGTTACAGTTTTTGGCATATCAAATACGCCACGGGTAACTTTCCAGGCTCTGCCGTGTGGACGAGATACTCTTTTTTATTATTATTATTTTATTTTTTATTTATTATTTTTTTTAATTTTTATTTTATCACCATGTGGAAAGTTACAAAGTTTTCAGGTTTATGTCTCAGTTATACAATATTCAAACATCATCCCTTCACCAGTGCCCATATTCCACCACCAAAATCCCCAGTATACCCACCACCCCCGCACCCCACCCCAAACCGTATAACTGAATAATTTCACTTCATTTTCTCTTTACCTTGATTACGTTCCATATTGCAACACACAACTCACTATTGTTGTTGGAGTTTCCCCCAAAGAAAGACAGCCCTACTAAGGAAGCATTTGATAATTGGTTTTCCATTAAAAGATTGCATGTTTTCAGTTTTTAGAAACTAATGCGGCCGCGTGGCTGGGATGTGTCCCAGTCCCGCAAGCCGGAGCCGTGTTAGTTGCTGCTCAGTATTGCCAGGGCTCCATCTGGAGAAGGTGTTGTGGCTGCACCTCCTCCGTCCGGATCCCCGGTGTTGCTGGCCCGGTTTTGGGTCCGGAGCATTTCTCCAGCCGTGGACGAGATACTCTTGATATCTTGCCAGGCTCTCCAAGAGGGACATAAAAATCAAACCTGGGTCGGCCGCGTGCAAGGCAAATGCCCTACGCACTGTGCTATCCCTCCAGACACATGTGTAAGTTTATTAAATAAGTGAGGTGGCAGCGTAATCTCTCTTGCCCGCCACATGCATTCAGTGACCGTGAACTACTTCCCCACCCCGGCCTGCAGCTGCCACCAATAGATCCACGAAGGAGGGAACAGGCTGGTTGGTGATCAATTTCCATTTATTCCATTCTCCCCACGTGCCTGTTCCAGTCTCACTAAACTCCCCATTCCAATCTCACACTACCCCTCATTCCCGTCTCCCGCTGTTACCCATCCTAGTCTCTTTGTGCTCCATCTGGAGACCTTGGTCTAGTGCCCAACATCTCAAAGTGGGGGGAGCAACTGCACCCAGGTGATGTACCACAATCAACATATGAAAGCCCTTCCTTCCAAGGGAAGCTCTTTTAAGATGAGACAAAGATCTCCTGCAGTTAAGAAATGGCTCAAGAGCAAAATACCACCTAGGAGTATGTTTCTCCTTTCCTTAGTCCAGCAACCATTTAGACAATCCTACTTAATTCATCTTCATTCTACTTCTTAATATTAGTAATTTTGTATGGACAAAGTAAGAGATACATTAAGCTTGTAGGGTGACTCTTCTGGGGACATCTCGCTATAGATCCCAGACTAGAGTGCTCAGGCCAGATTAGTCTTTCCTAACCCTAGCAGGGACAGAATTTGTCCATGACCGTGCTCTTAACTAATAGTTAAGTATTATGGTGCTTGGTTTGGCCTGTTTCGATCCAGGTTAGGCCACAGCTTGCCCTGGGTCAATCCAGTCCCTCATCGGAACCCTGCTTTTGGGGTGCTAGGAACTAAGGGCAAGTAAGGCTTAAGTTGAGAAAACAGATGCCCAAAAGTGAATAATATTCAGAGCCAATAAACTCCCAAGTTACAAAAGCATAGCATTAACTGTCTTCCTGTGTCTGTACAAAAGGACATTGCTGTGAAGTAAACTATGCAAAAGGACATAAGAGGAGGAAGAAAGCAGTATTTTACTTACAAATACAAAATCAGAGATATTTGAGGAATTTGACTTTACAAGTCATAGGTACTGCTTAGGGGAAATGAATGATTAACTGGTAGAGAAAGCAGAGCACAGAGAAGTTAAAGATGAATACTGAGGAAATGGGAGTGCCTCAGGAGCATTGTGATGAGTATTACTCACTAAACCTAAGCTCCCTGAGGCCAGGGAGAAAGGACAAACCAGTGTTATCTGACAGTTATGGTATCTTCACATACTATATATTAAACATCTTCCCTTGATCTTTAAAAAAAACTCATACTGAAATATCATGTATTAAAAACATGACATGAGAAATAAGACCGAAAGGGTACTTTTAAAATTATACAAATAGCTTGGGCTATAAAATTACAAAATTAAGACCAGTTAGGTTACTTCTCTAAGACTACCTTAGCTAAAAACAGATTAAGACTTCAATCTAGATCTTCTACTAAGTTCAATGTTGTGTCTGCTGTAAATCTTAGAGAAAAATCCAGAAATTGAGAACTGGAGGTAATTTTGGAAATGATCAAATTCAACCATCATACACACTCTTCTTTATCACCTGTGGTAAGACTATTTAACATGAGATCTCTCTTCTTAACAACAAGGTAATGTAAACTATGAATTAAGTATATAGCATCATATTTAACTATGAGTTAAGTATATAGTATAGTATTGTTAACTATAGGTCTGGTAATATGTAGCTGACTTAGATGTTTTTCATCTTACACTTTGATTGTCAGTGATTATCTTCTTATTCATTTCAGTTAGATTGCGCTGTTATGACAAATTACCACAGATACTATCACAGACTGTGAATTACAATAGAGGTTTTCTTCTCACGCTGAGGAAGCCTGGGAGTTCAAGATCAGGATCCTAGTATGTCTTGGTTCTGTGAGAGTTTTCTTTCTGGTTTAAAGATGGTTAGATGGTTTTTACTATGTCTGCATTTGGAGTACAGGAGAGAGACAGAGAGACAGAGAGAGACAGAGAGAGAGAGAGAGAGAGAGGGCAGGAGGGGGAAAGAGAGAGAGGAGAGGAGAGAGAGAGAAAGAAAGAGAGCACTCTATTGTCTCTTGTCAAACACTAATTCCATCCTGAAGGATCCACCCTCAAGACCTAATTACCACCCGAGGGCTCCATTTCCAAATATAATCACAATGAGGATCACTGTTTCCATATAGGGTTTTGAGAAGTTACAGAAACATTTAACTCATTGTGTCATCTTAAGAAACTATTAATCCATCTCTCAGACTCCAATTCTGAGCATCATTCTAGACTCTTCTTTCTGTCATGGCCAGCCTCTGTTTAGGCAGATTCGGCTGGTACATTTGTTAAGGGCAGCGACCACTTAGTGACACTGCCTCTACTCCCCAACTCTAAGCGATCATCATCTGTAAGCTACACAAATTCATTCGCCTTCTAAATGGGCATTCTTATTCATGCCACGCTTACTCATCTGTCCCCATGGTGTCATAGCAGTTAGGAGCATCTTTAAAACTTAAGTCAGGGGCTGGAGCGAGGGTGAGTGTTAAGGTGCTTGCCTTGCATCAGGCCAATCCCAGTTCCACCCCCCAGGGTATCATATATGGTCCCCTGAGCACTGCCAGGGGTCACTCTTGAGCACAGAACCAGGGGCAGCCCCTGAGCACCACTGGATGTTCCTCCCCATACATAAAAAATAAATAAGATGGAATATAAATCATATGGTGTTACTTCCTTTCCAGTGGTATCTCATTTAAATAAAATGCAAACTCTTATCTTAAAATTGTAAAACCTTTTTTTTTGGGGTGGTGGGAGAGGGGTTTGAACCATACCTACTGGTGCCCAGTGCTTACTCCTGACTGTGCTCAGCTATCACTCTTAGCTGGCTTGCGAGACCATATGTGGTACTCAGGATCAAACCTGGTTAGTTGCATACAAGGCAAGGGCCCTATTCACTGTCCCATCTCTCTGACCCCAGTATAAAAGCTTTTAGTATAATCTAGAGGGACACCTTCCAAACAACATGATCAAAAATAGTATCTGCCCTCCCCTTCATTTTTTTTTCTTTTTTGGTCACACCCGGCAATGCTCAGGGTTTACTCCTGGCTCTGCATTCAGGAATCACTCCTGGTGGTTCTTGGGAGACCATATGGGATGCTGGGAATCGAACCCGGGTCTGCCGCGTGCAAGGCAAACTCCCTACCCGCTGTGCTATTACTCCAGCCCCCCTCCCCTTCATTTTTTTAAAAAAATTTTATTAGTGAATTATCGTGGGGTACAGTTACAAACTTATGAACTTTCATGTTTGAATTTAGTTTACATCCCTCCACCAGTGCCCATTCTCCTCCACCAATGTTCCTAGTATCCCTCCCACCACCCTCACCCCAACCCCCACCACCCCACCCTGCTGCTGCGGCAGGGCATTCCCTTTTGTTCTCTCTCCTGTTGGATGTTGTAGTTTGCAATAGAGGTATTGAGTGGCCATCATGTTCGGTCTATAGTCCACTTTTGGTACGCGGCTTTCAACCTGAGTGGGTCCTCCCAAAATTCTCTACTAGGTGTTCCCTTCTGTGTCTCTGCTGCCTTTTTTTTTTTTTTTGGTTTTTGGGTCACACCTGGCAATGCACAGGGGTTACTCCTGGCTCTGCACTCAGGAATCACCCCTGGCGGTGCTCAGGGGACCATATGGGATGCTGGGATTTGAACCCGGGTCGGCCGCGTGCAAGGCAAACGCCCTACCCGCTATGCTATCACTCCAGCCCCCTCTGCTGCCTTTTCTCCCAGCATGTGAGGCCAATTTCCAAGCTGCGAGCCCTCCCCTTCATTAATCCCTAGTCCAGGAATCAAACTACTCAGGGCCTCACACGGACTACTTGAGCCATCTCTCTGGCCCTCAGAAGAATTTTTTATAAGTAGACATGTAAAAACCAATTTACTAAGTATTACCACTTAGAAAACATAGCATTAAAACGGTGATTGTTTTATTTTTTTCTCTTCTTTGGGGGGCTGAGGGGTGCCCCCAAACAGTACTGAGGGTCCCAGAGCTACTCTAGATAATACTCTGCCAAATGGACCAGGTAGTTCAATATTTGGACCCAGTAGTGGTGGTTTCCAATTCCACTGGTGCTCAAAGGCATTCAGGGCTATAGCTGGCATTGCTTCAGGCCTGTGTGCTCTAGGAATCAAATTCAGGATTCCTCTGTATGTGCCCCTGACCACTGAACTATAAACCTGGTCCCTATGATTTTTTTTCTTAAAAGAGAGAATATGAATCACTTCTTCTCTGGTAAAGTCACCAAAATACATGAACTCAGAAAAGAAAAATAGTCAAGTCTGTAATAAATGTTGCAAGCCATTATCACCATACAGATACTAGAATCTCGGTAATTGCTTACAGTGAATAGAAAAAAAAAACCTCTCAGTAATTAATAGCAACTTTCAGACCCCATTTTAATGTAGCCTCTTTCATGAAGTTTGTTTCGGTGTCTCTCAATGCATGTTTCTCTTGCCTCTGGATTCCCAGAGAGCCTCTTCTATCTCAGGGGAATTATCCATGTTTGCCTTTAAAATATAGTTCATTTAGTATAAGAATATTCCCAGGAGTACTACTAATTTCTTGCACTGATTATCGAATTTTACTAAAGGAAGTCTCGAAGGTCCATGGTAATCTTTTCTAAAGTTAGGTTTATGGAGGTATAATTTACATAGAGTAAAATTCACCCTTTTCAAGTCAGTACAATGAGCGCTGACAGATGCATACAGGTATATAATTACCTCTGAAATCAACATTTCCATTATCACTAAGTGTTCCCATGAGCTCCTTTGTCAGCAACCTCCTCTCTCCACCCTCAGCCCCTATCAATCACTGATTGATTTCTGTCCCTATAGTTTTTCCTTTCACAGGCTGTCATATTAAGGGGATTCTAAATTCTGTAGTTTTTTTCAGCCAGGCTATTTTTACTCTAAGCCACGGTGCTTTGTAATTAAACACATAAGAAACAATTTCCTCTTTGCCTTGTGGAATTTAGGTTAAGAGAACTTGCTCACCAAAATCATGCCAGTGGTTAGACGGTGATCACAAGGAAAGAGCAGAGAGAGACTGAGCAGAAACTAAGACAGAGGCCAGAAATGTTTCGTATTTATTATAGTATCATATTACCATCCAAAAACTGCTACTTTTGTGTGAGAGCATTGCTGTTATAACCAGCATTTTATGAAATATGCATGATGTTGCTATTATTCAAATGCAGATTAAAACACTGAGTTCAGGATGTTTAAGCTGCTTGTTCCAGGAACCCAGCTGTGTGGGACCAGGGGCTGAGATCTCCAAGCCTGCTCGGATCAGGACTGGGCCTCTTCCGTCCAGATCCCCCATTTTCCAGTAGCTAGGCGGTCACACCCAGGGACTGCCCTTGGCACCATGTAGTCCCACCAACGGCCAACATTCAGAGACTATAAGACCAAACTCGTGACATCTTATAGCCTAGTTGTCCCTCTTGGAGAATCTGGTAAGCTACTGAGAGTTTCCTGCCCACATGGGGAGCATGGCAAACTCCCCATGGCGTATTCATATGCCCAAACCAGTAATAATCATGGGTCTCATTCCCCTGACCCTGAAAGAGCTTCCACTGCGGCACCATTGGGAAGAACAAGTAAAGAGGGGCTTTTAAAAATCTCAGGAATAGGACGAATGGAGACGTTACTGAGACTGCTCCAGAAGATCAATGGGATGATGATAATGATGTTGCTGTTCCAGATACAATCCTCATAAAGTAGAGATCAGGATTGAACTCAGCTCTCAAGAACGTTGTTCTGTGAACTTCTTCAGGCTTCTGTTTCTCCAAATATGTCTCCAAAGTCTAGTAGGAAAAAGTTAATGAAGAATATATACAGAAAGAGAAATTATTTTCACAGGCTCCTCTGAACCCAGTAACTTGTACTCTGTCTGCATTTTAAATACACATAGTGCTTATTAATATTGCTAATTTAACTGTAAATGAATAGTCTACTTTTCTGCTCTTTCTAAAGCAAATGCACTGAATTTTTCTTTCTAATGGTCACTCGGAGTTTTTAAACTATTATAGTTCTCTTTTTTTTAATTTTGTATTTTTACTTTAAGGTAAAATCCAAATTATCTCTGAATACTTGTGATTATATGTCAGAGTACATTAACCCAACACATGCATTGAAGGAGTTTGAGTTCCAACTATTCCAACTATTTGATTGTCATATGAATGAAGAATATGGCTTATGTTAGTACCCACTCTTTGGGCAATATTCAGTAAATCATTATTTATTATGGTCTAAGTCATACAACAAAGAGTAAAATCAACTGTAATTAATATGGATTTAATGTGAATACCTAGAAAAAATAATTAAATAAATACCTTAGATATATTTTAGTATAAGATAGGTTATATATAAAGTAATAGGAAAGGGTGTTATTTTAAGTTTCTGGAAAAGACTAGGATACTTGGAAATTTTCTTTCTAAATAAAATTGTTGCTTTTTCTGAAAGCAATCTAAATGTTGGAGAGCAGATAAATATGTCAGGCATGATGACAGTATCACCTTGTGGAATGTATCTGAAAATAGGAGTAACCATGTAAAAATAGTATTCTAGGGCCAGAGAGATAGTACAGAGGTTAGGGTACTTGCTTTGTAAGTGGCAGACCCATTCATTCTCCAGCATTGCATGTGATCTCCGAGTCCTCCAGGAGTGGTCCCTGAACACAGACCCATGAGTAAGCCCTGATAACAACTGGGTTGTGGCTCAGAAACAAACCAAAAAAGGTCATTCCATCATATTAATGTGTCCTTGTCAAGGGGTCTCCAAAAACATCTCAATTCCTGGGGAAGTTTTCATTCTTATCTCTCTATATGATTATGTCTCCAAAATGGTTCTTCTTTTGACAATAAACTTTGGCCAGTAGAATTGGCATCTGACTTGTCAAGTGATACTAATTGTCTAATTGATGATCTTAGCATCAATTTTTAATTTAAGATATGTCTGTCTACTTAATATCCTGGACCTTTCCAATAAAATTCCATCTCAGAACATAATAAAAGCCTTTAATGCTAGATGTGTGGGATGGTGCTAATGCCTGCTTTAAATTAATCAATTGACTGGCAGACTTGCCTTCACAGATCTCCAGAGGGACTGGTAGGAACCGGCATTTTCTTGAAATAGCAATGTACACACATATATGGCTATAACACAGCAGACTTGGTGCTTTATCATTGCAACCCTTGCTTATGTAATTCTCTCACTGTGAACCAGAAAATAAAATCCTAAGTTACTACACAAGGGCAGCAGAAAGTCCCTCACCTTGAGCTGAGCGAATGGGAAGTTTTAAAAATGCAAATAGCATAGAGGCAGCCACCTTTTGCCTTGACAGACATGGTTTTTGTACAAGTTCTTCCCCTGCTATTCTAATTCTGTCGGGGGTTGGGGTCTAGCAGAGAGAGGAAAGGTATAGAGCAGTTAAGAGCAGAACCAGAATACACATTAATATTCCAAGAATAGGAGAACTCTGAGTGCCAGAGAAAAGCTGGTAGAGTAAGAGTCCACAATCAAAGCCAAGAGAGAAAACGGGTCGGTGACATCACAGTTAACAGGTCAAGATCACATATTTGGGGGAGTTAGGGAGGGCTCCTTGAGAATAGGATTAAAGAGTGGGACTAGAGAATTGAACAGGTTAGTGCATTCCAGGGGTGGTATGACAGAAACTGTTATCAACTCAGAGAACACTACATCTGCCTGAAGTCTGGAAGGCTCAACTTCTGCCCACCCTCCAGATGCTTAGTTCAATGCCACATTCTAGGATTTCACCTGCTCAGATCTGCCCCATCTCTGTCTTTCTCACACTAAACCAGGGGGTGGAGACTACAGATTGACTCCCGGCAGCCTGCTCTGCCACCTACTGGGTCAGTTTCTTTGGATAAATTACTGGTCACCCCTGTACCTCAAGATTCTCATATGAAACATGGGAATAGTAATACTAGTTACAGAAATATTAAGAAATTATGCAATTATCAGGGTACTAAATTAACACTTGTGAAGTGTTTGCATGGTACCTGGCACCAAGTAAATATACCGTGTTATTTGCTGAGTTCATTTAAAAATGTTGTCATAACAAATTGCACAAAGGGGATGGGGTAGGAAGGAGGGGGCATATATTAACCCCCAAGTACAGAGACAGAGAGCCCCTGAACATCCAGTGGGGTGTGGTGTTCAAATCACTTCTTCCCCGTGCCTCCCCAAAGGAGATACTAGTCTTTGAGTTTAGGGCCTAACCTAAATCCAGAACAGTCTCATCTCAGTACCTTTAATTTTATGCACAAAGATTTTATTTACAAGCAAGCTTTTATGTGCAGATATTTGGACTCAAGGTCTTGGGCATAGATTTTTGGGGACTGTTTTAACCCACTATGACATCAGAGTTATTATTCTCAATTCAGGAGCTTATATTTTTTTCTAGAACTTAAAAATAGTCTTACTGATTGTAGTCTTCATACAGTGCTCTCACTACAGTATGCACAGTGACCTTCCCAAGATTATCCCTCTCTTCAGTGGCACCTTCCCAAGATAATTTCTCACTTCAGTGGCTCCCCAGCACCACACATCTTGTTGTGAGAGGCAACGATGACTCTGACCTGGCTCCTGCAGTACCTTTGCGGTAGAATCCTCCACATCCCCGCATCTGCACATCCTTTTCCCAAACTGGACAGCTCTGGGTACTCTAGACACATTGTGGTCTTTCAGACCCGCTGGTTTTTATACAACTTCTTCTTTCCCTGTGTTCCATTCCGCTCCCTATCAAGGACCTGTCATATCCTTTGAATTTCAATTACGATTTCCTCTTCCCAGCAAAACCTTCCTGGGCTCCCTCCAGCCCATCCTGTCCTGGGAACCTGCTTCCTTCTGCTTTCTCCTATTGCAATGTGTACTTATCCCTGTCATCATACTTTGTTCGTTGCTCTGTAGAGATATGTGACTGTTTTGTTGCTCATTGAGCACTGTTCCTTACTCAGTTCTACAGCTCCCAAACTGGTGTAATAAGGGTGTTGAATAGATGGATAGATAGAATAGTAGATGAGTGGGTAGAAATAGATGGATGAAAGAGCAGGTGGTTGGAAGGATGGACGAATTGATATATGAATGGATTTGTATAAGGGTGGAGAATAAACGGGGGGGAGGGGGGTGCCCGGGGACACCCTGTCTGGACCCAAACTGGAGCTATCTGTGGTTAGAAAATCTGATGAACTATTAGAGGATGGAATGAAACATCCAGGATCGTAGTTGTGTCATATAAATTATGGATATTAAATATATGAATAATTGCATATAAAATATCCAAGGTAAATGCTGATAAAATTCTCTATAATCCCCAGAGTTGAGGGTTGACAGTTTCTAAAGTCCTGAATTAAAGACCTTTGGAAGTGTAAAACATGTGTTTTCTTAAACAGATTATACTTGAGGATGAAAATGATTTATTTACTTAGAACATCATTTTAAAATGTGGAACCCCAGCTTCCACATTCTACAGCAGGTATTGGGTACATGTGACTGCCCCCAAGTCAGATGAACTGTCACACCATACCAAGTACCAAATACTAGAGACTGGCCTAGAGCTCGGGTCAACTGAACGTTGGTGCTATGGCAGCTACACTGATGTCACAAATCCCCCATTTTTATCTAGGAACACAGGAACCAGTTTAATCTAAAAGCATTAAAAAATATAAGAAATCTATAGCTGCCAAAAATCATTAGCCATAAATACTAGTCTGATTTGCAAATGGATGCATCAAATCACTGAACTTGAAGATTCACCCTTAGATACGATGAGCACCAGGAATAATGAAAAAAAAAAAAAGAAGGAATTCAGTCACATCAATGCTTTGGGCCAGGAAAGTCCTCAAATACATCATAACTTTGACACCGCTTGAAGATGACTTAAAAAAACAACCCTTTTTATGTTCATTGAGCTCACAAAACCATTTTTAAATAAAATGATTGAAGATATTTAGTAAACTTGAAGAAAAAAATTAAAGAACTCATTATCAAACGTAAGTGAAGGAGCTAAAGAACACAGAAGAACTCAGCAGCAGAACAGAAAGCAAAAAAGAAATCACTGACCTTAAGGGAAAGGTACATGATATCATCAGTAATGAGGTACTCCTCCTCCTCCTCCTCCTCCTCCTCCTCCTCCTCCTCATCATCATCATCATCAGCAGCAGCAGCAGCATCGAATTTCTCGACCGGTCTCTGCAGTGTACTGCAGTGTGGGCCCCCCAAACAAAAACAAATGAATGGCAAATGGCAAAAACACCAAATAATCATAGGAAAATGGCAACAAGTCCCTTAATACAAATACTCTAAATGTCAATGTATGAATTCATCTATCAGAAGGCATTAAGTGGCTGGATGGTCCAGGAAATAAAATCTACCCTTTTGCATTGATCTTTCACAATAAGCACAGGCTCAGAGTGAAAGGTTGGAAAATGTCATAGAGGCTGATGGTAGAGTAAAAAGAATAGGGATAGAGATACTTTTATCATTTAAATGGCACTCAAGGTAAAAATAAGTAATAAGAGATAGAGATGGATACTACATACCGGTTATGGGATCAATAGATCAAGATGACTCATTAACTCTTAGCAATATATATGGACATATGAAGAGGCAGTTTATAAAGCGACTGCTAATTGATCTGAGGAGAAATATCAGTGGCAACACAATGGCAGTGGAAGACTTTAACAGCTTACTCTCATCAGTGGATGGATCAACCTAGCAATATCATTAAGAAAATAAGAGGCTTGGGGCTGGAGCTATAGCACAGCGGTAGGGCGTTTGCCTTGCACACGGCTGACCCGGGTTCGATTCCCAGCATCCCATATGGTCCCCTGAGCACCGCCAGGAGTGACTCCTGGGTGCATGAGCTAGGAGTAACCCCTGAGCATCGCCATGTGTGATCCAAAAAGCAAAAAAAAAAAAAAAGAAAATAAGAGGCTAAATGAGGAATGGGAAGAACTAAGGTTAACAGACATGTATAGGACATGGTCCCCACAAAAAGCTGGATACAGATTCTTCTCCAGTGCTATGAAACATTCTCCAAGAAAGACCACTGTAAAAAACATCTGCCAAGGTGGTCTCCCCGTTGACCACCCCCCGGATTTGAGGGGTGGTCCCGGGCCACTTGCCCTGCCAGAGCGGACCAGGCCATGGGGCGGATGGAGGAGGAAACGAGGGCCAAGCCGGTTGATTGATCAGTTGCCGTTTATTCCATCCACTCCTGTCTGTCTCTCCGCTTCTCTCCTGGCTCTCAATCTCGCCCCCAACCCACTCTTCCAGCCTAGTTAAATCCCCCAGCATGAGGGGGCTTACACATAGATGTGGTGACAATCAATAGGGTTAAAGTTCTTTCCCTCAGGAGATGCTGCTTCTAGGACAGATTCTCCTTTAGCAGGACAACCTACCCAAGGGTGAATCCCATGAGTATGTTTCTCCTATCCTCATCCAGCAAACACATAAGCATTCATAATATTAATAATTTTGTATGGACACAGTAAAAGATGCATTAAGCTTATAGAATTGCTCTCTTGGGGCCATCTTGATTTCAGACTTCAGTGCTCAGGCCATATTAGTCTTTCCTATCCCTAGCAGGGTCCTAGTCTTGTCGTTACTTTTGGATCATGACAGCATTTGTCCATGATCAAGCTCTTAACTTATAGTTTAGAATTAGACACTTTGGCCAGGCCCATCTCGATGCCAGAGTAGCACATAACTCACTGCTTGCCCTGAGTCCGTCCCGTCCCTCGTCTGGACCCTGCTTTTGGGGTGCTAGGAACTGAGGGCAACTGAGGCTTAAGTTGAGAGAACAGATGCCCAGGAATGAATAATATTCGAAGCCAATTAAATCCCAAATTACAAAAGCATAATATTGTCTTCTTGTGTCTACACAAAAAGGACATTGGTTTAAAGTAAACTATTCAAAAGACACAAGGAGAGGAGAAAGGCAATATTAACTTACAATGTAAGTTCAGTGTCCTAGAAAGATCTGACCTTACAAATTAACAGAGTCTAATTTGGAGGAAAAGCTGATTAACTCTTTGGGGAAGAGAACATAGAGAAGTAGTTACAGATAAACAAAGGAATGGGAGTGACTCGGAGCACCTTGATGGGTGTGACCCGGATAAACCTAAGCTCCTTGTGGCTATGTTATCCTACAGACCATGTTCTGGGGTCCAATTTGAATGCCAAAAAAATTCACACAAATAGAAATCCTATCAGGTATCTTTATTGACACTTTTCAATTTCAAATGGAAATCACATCAAGTATCTCTATAAACACTTGTCAATTTCTACCATCATAACAATGTTATGATGGTAGAAATTAACTATAAAAAGAAAGTTGGGAAACCCTCCAACATTTGGTAGTTGGACAACATAATGATAAATAAGTAACTGGGTCAAAGAAAAAATAGGAGAAGAGGTAAAAATATGGGCCAGGGTTCGATTCCCAGCATCCCATATGGTTCCCTGAGCACCACCAGGGGTAATTCATGAGTGCAGAGCTAGGAGTTAACCCTTGTGCATTGCCAGGTATGACCCCCCCAAAAAAAAAAGAAATAAAAATATGGGCCAGAGAGATAGTATAGGCTTAAGACACTTGTTTTGCATGTAGATTACATCAATTCCCCAGTACCACAAACAGTTTTCCAAGCACTGGTGGTAGGAGTGGTCCCTGAGCACAGAGTCAGAAGTAAGTCCCCCAAACTGCTGGGTGTTGCCTAACCACCCCTACCCACAACATTCCTTGAAACAAACAAGAATGAATACACAAACTATCAGAACCAATGGGATATAGCAAAGCATTACTAAGTTAATAGCAATACAGACTTACATCAGGAAATAGAAAGAGCTTAAATTAACCTAACGTCACAGTTTGATTAAAAGCCTCATATTTACAGATAGTAAATTTATGAACGTCTCTTGAGCCTCCGCGCCTACTGACTGTGATCCTGAGGTCTCCTAACCCATTTTGGCACCAGAGCAGATTCTTGCAGCCATGCATTTTGACTGTGAACTGAACTACAACCTCGTGCAGCCCGGGGAGGGATTTTTTTCCCTCTCCACCCCATTTTTCTGAGCGAAAATGGTGGCAGCGGCAGCAGCCACTCGGTGAGAGCCACCCTCTAAGACCCCTCCACCAGGAGGTAGGACTCTCTTTAGTGACGTAGCCTGTAGGTGATCCTGGGAGGGGAGGTGTTCCCGGCGTGCCTTCCGCCCAGAGATGAACCAAGAGCCGCGGCACGAGAAGCAGAGCCTCCGCGCCTACTGACTGTGATCCTGAGGTCTCCTAACCCATTTTGGCACCAGAGCAGATTCTTGCAGCCATCCATTTTGACTGTGAACTGAGCTAAAATATTAGAAACCCAAAACTCAAAGTCTTCACTTTTACCAAGGAAGAGAAATTATTAGATGATGCTTATTCAGCAGGCCTGATTGTTGGGGGAAATTTCCAATCAACAATAGTGAGTTCTGTATGGAAATATGAAATGTACTCAATATATAGAGAGAATAATGGGAATATCATTAGGTACTTAGATGGGGGTGGGGTGGGAGGGGGGTGTATTGGGGTTCTTGGTGGTGGAACGGGTGCACTGGTGAAGGGATGGTGGTTTAATCAGTATTTGACTGAGACTTAAACCTGAAAGCTTTGTATTTTTTTTTCTTGTTTTCACGGTGGTTCAATAAAATATTTCTTTAAAAAAAAATTTATGAACGTCTCGATCTGATTTCAAGAAGAGCAAGGATATACTGTTTTAACAAAGGGTGTTGGGGTAGCTGGATAGCCATGTATAAAACAATGAAACTGGACACTTGACATTTTTGTTTTGCTTTGGGACCACACCCAGGGGTGCTCAGGGATTACTTCCTGTTCTGTGCTCGAGGATCACTTTTGGCAGGGCTCAGGGGACCATATAGGATGCCAGGGATTGAACAAGTTGGTTGTGCAAGCAAATGCCCTCCCTGCTGTACTATCACTTTGGCCCCATAACTGGATCTTATATCTCACCCCATAACCTGTACCTTAGACAATACACAAAATTTAAATTTAAGTGGATTGAAGGCTTCAAGATCAACAAGAATCCATAAAACACAATAATGAAAAGTTTAGGCAGTATTCTCCAGGATATGAGCGATTGTCAATGATTTGAATCCTTTGGTAAAGAAAACAAAAACAAAAATGGGACTACATCAAATCACAAAGTGTTTTGCATGGCAAAAGAAATTTAGGTTAAAAGATACCCTACTGGTGGGGAGAAAATATTTGCATACCATCAGATAAAGGTTATGCAAATACATATGTTAATTAACCATACATCAGATAAAGGACTGGTATTCATGATTTATAAAGCACTGACAAATGTAACAATAAAACAAGAATCCCATCAAAGTTTGGGGAGAGGCTCGAGAAATACTGGAGTACAAATGCTTGTAAGTGCTTGCCTTGGAAACAGCTGACACCCAATTGATTCCTGGCACCACATGTAGTTCTCAAACATACTAGGAGTGATCCTTGGACACAAAACCACGAGTAAGCCCTGAGCACTGGTGGGTATATTCCCAAATGTAATCAACTTTCATCAATTTGCCAAATATAATTAAATTAAAATGTTAACGTTAAAAAAATGTTAAATCCCTAGTTCCCACCCAGGTCCCAGAAATACTAATAAAATCAACCTAGAGCAGGCTCCATGATTTATAGAAAAGATAAAAGTTCAAATTCTGGTTATACTAGAATTTGTTGTGTGAGCTTCATTTTTTACCCCTTCAACTCTGAAAAGAAGGAAATAATAATAATATCTCCTCAAAGGACTGTGGTAGTTTATACAAATAGTTAAGAAATGTCTGCTTGCTCTTGCCCATGTTCTCCTTGAATATGTGTCTCGCTTGCTTGTCTTGATGTCTCTTTGCTTGCTTACTTCCATTTCAGGTAAGCCTGTGTTCTTTTTCAAACATGTACTTCTGCCTTTATCTTCCCTCACATCTTTCTAAATAAGTTTCAATGAAAGCTATCTTGCTAAACACACACACACACACACACACACACACACACGCACACACACATACACAACCACCTGAGGCTTTTGAAAACACTCAGATACAGTTGGTCTTACATGAGTGAGAGGTGCTACTTTAATCCCACATTTAATATGTTGTCATAATTGAGAGCCAACAGGACCTAACTTAGTACACATGATCAAACTCAGATGAGCACATGATCACTGGGGAATCTTCTGAAAAATGTGGATAGATTTTTGAGCAAGTTCAGGAATCCTTGTTGCCCATCAACCCCAGTATGAATAGTGAGAGTTTAGAGAGAAGCCTCTAAAAACATTTAGGCAGTTCCAGCAGACAGCTTGGTGGGAGGGTTGGTGTCAACACAGAGCCCATAGTGACAGAGGCCATATGGTTCCTGGTTATGCCCAGTCCTGTCACACTCCAAGGGCTGCACTCAGCTTGAAAGTTGCCCAGACTCTCACTAGCTCAGCCAATCCCTGGGAGGAGAAGCAGGCAGACTCTCTCCAACTCCTCTGATAAGATATGTCAAATGAACATTCATTATTGTCCCAGTGGTCCTTTCAGAAATACATGGAAGGAAATGCCACACACTTAGCACTTAACTCTTTAGATTATGGAGCTCAGGGTCATACTTTGCCCATAAAAGGGCCATTTGGTGTTTAAACTGCTGAGTCAATGAGCCTGCCATATGGGACTAGTATTGTTGCCTCTGTTTGGGGGAGCACATAATTTGAGTGCTTTCCAAAGACCACCATTTGGAATTTCCAGATGCTATAATCTCTTGCTTTCAGTTTGGTTCAAGTATAAATATCCAGAAACCTACAGTCAGACTGGGCCAGGGTGAGGGAAGGCTAAGATCAGAGCTAGCAAATAGGCATTAGATATTAATTCTCAAAGATTATACCTGCATCTTCTTGTATGCTCATTGTGATTTTTTTCAGAGCTTAGGTTGTGAGTTAAGGGGTCTTGCTGCCTGGGTGTAGAACATGGGTCTCACAGAAACATGAAGTTACCCTGATGGCAAAACTGAGAGCAGTTTCACTTATCATGGATTTATTTAGCGTTACACCATCTACTGTTAAGTGTTGATTAGAGAGAAATTGTGATTCACTGATATATCTGATTATTAAGGCTCTTACTCTTCAACATGGTAAACTATGAAAGGTTTTCATCTCACATTTTATGATTCCTAAAAATTTAGAGTTAACACTATTTTTTTTCAGAAGACATACTAAATTATGTATTATTCTCATCACCAGACTTGTAGTAGCCAATGCAGCACTTACATATACAGTGTAATGTAGATATCACTCTCAATTCAGGATGAAATTGAGGCTCTACCATTGTCTACTGCACTTGTCTCCTTTTATAAGAATATTGCACAAGTATAACCTTCATACTTGTATAAACCTTTAAAACCTGGGGCTGAGACCTCTAAGCCTGGTCGGATAAGGACTGGGCCTCTTCCACCCAGATTTCCCATTTTCCAATAGCTAGGTGCTCACACCCAGGGACTGCCCCCTGCACTATGTAATCCCACCAAGGGCCAGCACCCAGAGACTTAAAACCAAGCTCCCGGAAGAGAGCGATGCAGAGAGTCTCTGGCCCCCGTGCGCCTGGCTATCTTCCCCAGGGCCCCTCAGAGGGGGTGGGCTCCAGCTTCCCTCCCCGCCTCGAGCAGAGCTCCCAAGGCTGAAGATCTCTGGAGCCTAGACACAGCCATGCTCAAGGCCCCTCTCCACACGTTCGGTCAAGCCTCACGCATGAAGGAACCGGCAGAGGAACCCAGGTGTGTGGGACCTGGGGCTGAGACCTCCAAGCCTGCTCAGATAGGGACTGGGCCTCTTCTGCCCAGATTTCCTAATTTCCAATTGCTAGGAGGTTACACCCAGGGACTGCCCCCGGCGCCGTGTAATCCCACCAACAGCCAATACTCAGAGACTTAAAACCCAGCTTCTGGAAGTTTGGACATCTTGTAGCCTAGTTGTCCCTCTGGGAGAACCTGACAAGCTACCAGGAGTTTCCTGCCCACATGGGAGAGCCTCGCAAACTCCCCATGGTGTATTCATATGCCAAAACCAGTAACAATGCTGGATATTATTCCCCTGACCCTGAAAGAACCTCCAATGCGGCATCACTGGGAAGGATGAGCAAAGAGAGGCTTCTAAAATCTCAGGGCTAGGACGAATGGAGACGTTACGGAGACCACTCGACAAATTTGACAATCAACGGGATTATGATGATGATGATAACCTTTATGAGAGTGCTTAGTTCCTGCTAGAATCTGTGCCCAGGGGTCCATGTGAATTATCTCCTACTTGCTTTCAAAATATTCTGATGAGTTAGGTACTATTTGATTTCATTTCCTAATTGAGGAAGCTGATCTTAGAGACCTGAAGAAACTCCCCCAAGTTTAGACTCCATCTTGGAAGCACTAGAGCTGGAGCTGGAACCCCGTGGTTCTCATACCCCTGCCTTAGGTTACTTTAAACTCTTGACCCCTGCAGCTTTTCACTTCCAGCTCTCTAGAGTGTAAGCTTCCTGGACTTATCCATGCATCCATTCTCTCAGTGCTCACCCAGTCCCATTCTCCAAAGTTGGTTTGTCCAAGTAAGACAACATATTCTCAGGGTTCCAAGGGTCAGGTCATGGACATCTGTGGGGAAGCACTATTCTGACTACCATTGTATCCCACTATTCCACCAGATTTTCTCATAAATCTTGCTTGATTCTCCATTTGGTCTCCTTGTCATGTGCAAATGACTCCTCGGCATCCCATATGGTCCTCTAAGCACTGCCAGGACTAACCCCTGAGCATCACCAGGTGTGACCCCAAAAGCGCCACCCCCACAAAAAAAAAGAACCTTTCTGAGGTTATAGTGTAGGTTTGCCTATGTTCAATCTCTATCTCAACTCCTGGGAAAGTAAGTCATAAGGGCAGCTTCTTTGGTCTTGTTTTCTCCTTATCCCCAGCCTGTGGACAATGCCGAAGGGGAAGTGTGTGCCTAACGCAAGTGTGAGAGGGAGGGAAGAGGAAAAAAGAACAAAGGAAAAAGGAATAAGTGGGCTTAGGCGACTGCCATTTTTACTGCTATTTTCTTTTTGCTTTTTGCTTTTTTGGGTCATACCCGGCGATGCATAAGGGTCACTCCTGGCTCTGCACTCAGGAATTACCCCTGGCCGTGCTCAGGGGACCATATGGGATGCTAGGAATCGAACCCGGGCTGGCCGTGTGCAAAGCAAACGCCCTACCCGCTGTGCTATCACTCCAGCCCTAGTTTACTGCTATTTTCTGATGTCTTCTCCTGACAGACAAAGGTATTCCAAATACTTCCAAAGGAATTACGTTTACCTCTTACAAATACCTGTTTTATACAAAGTAGTTAAATCATTCCAACATTTAAATAGTCACACAGGCACACACCTCCAATAGCAAAATTATTAATGGATATGAATACATCAGTCACTGAGAAGCACCATGGTTGGAAGCTCTGCCTCAGTTTCCTAATCTGTAAAATGGATATGATAATAGTTATATTATGAGAATTATTATAATTGTTCATTAATGTTTATAAAACACTTAGAAGGAACCCAGGGACAAAGGAAGCATTTTGTATTTGCTAACTAAAAATAAGCAAACCCACTGAAATTCAAGCTACAGTTCCTTCAAATCTTTAATTTAGAAATACTTTGGGGAACTTGAAGGTTTTAACAAATCAATTTTTGTCTACTTTATGTTAACTCAGGAAAAGACAAGCTTATCCTCTTTTTAAAGTATAATGGCAAAAGTGTATTTCTGCCCAAAATTTCCCACCAGTTGGCTAATTCTTACCAAATAAAGTTTTTGTTTTAAATGGGCTAAGACTGTTACAACTGTTTTTAAATAATGGGGTTAGTAAATTTAGAATGTCCCTTTCTCTGAGAGCAGGTGTGAAATCTTAGTGCTGCTCAGAAGTTGCCTTTGAAAGGTCATTGTTTACCACCTTTCCCGAGGAGTGCTAGGGTTTGAAAGCTGACACTCATTTGTCACTGGGAACTTTTGGTCACCACCTTGGACAGGCATTTCCCTCTTGTTAGGGGAAAGCCTCTTCCATTTGTTTCCGTTTCAACCAATCTAACATAGTCTTCATTCAACAATGATCTGTTTTTCTTGGAAGCTGGACCCATGGTTTGAGAGCAAACTTTTTCTCTCTGGAAGTTCCAGTCTGGAAGGAAAATGACTTCAGCCAGGCTTGGTAGAGAAGAGAAAGTGTCTGGTCTTGAGAAACTGGGTGTTGAATATTGAAGCCTAATTCATAGTGTTGCCCAGTGAGGTAGAACTGAATGATCTGCAAGCATGATATGGGCAGGTTGTCTTCTTCTATGCAAATGTGGGACTCCGACCCCCTTTTTTGTTTCCACCCAGAATAGAAGGCATTTCTAAGTTTATTTTAGTAGGGAAAAAAATGTAATGAAAGGCTGCCTACCAGATACAGTTGCACGACAGCTTCTTCCTGGGGCAATGAATGAGGAGCATTCTACAGGGGCAAAAGACTGAACAGGCAATTAGGTCAGAGGAAGTTTTGGTTTGGGAGAAGGGCAACAGAGTAGCGCAGACCCAGGGAAGGGGTTATTGGTGCTGGAGCCTTGACTTTATCAGCAGCCCAAGGAAAGGGCATGCTTAGAGTGGGAAACAGGCAGAGTGGTCAGCTGATGACTAGATGTGGGATGGAGGGGTGGTGAGTTGGGGGAACAGAAGGATGTGGAGGAGTTATCCAGACTTCAGAATTATTGTATTAATCCCTCGTGATGACTTCCTGACCCTTGGAGATAAATCCACACTGTTTCTTCTCAGTTTTTCTGATACTAAGGGTTTCAGAGAAATTTTTATTTTATTTTATCTTGGCTTCCCACCCGCACCCTAGGTTCATACAAGGGCCCAAGGATATGATGTTGCTCAGGGCCCGGCAGTGCCAAGGGTATCTGGGTCATCCGGGCAGAGCTGGAACCCTCCGGAGCTGCATATGGTGATGTTTGGGGGACCATGTGGTGGTCCCAAGAATTAAACCCAGGCTGGGCACATACCAGGTATACACCATAAGCTCTGTACTATCTCTGCTCCCTGGAAAGATTTAAACCAGGAGCATGTGGCTCTTCTAACAGGAGCATGTGGCTCTTCTAACAGGGTCCACGGAAGAACTCAGGAGCTTCCTGGAAGTCCAGAAATTTCCCAGACAGTATTTCCTGCATGCATTTTGATCTGAGAAATGGCCCCCTGTTCTTACTAGATTCTCAGAAGGGCTCCGTAATCTGCCTACCCCCAATGCTCCACGTCCCTGTTCTAGACGCTGGCATAAATCACACAGTAGAGCACTGTGTACTTTTGTCTTCTTCAGTCTCTTGTGATAACTGCAGAATTTGGCAAGGCCAGAATGTTGCAAAAAGATGTGCCGCGCATCAAAAGACCTTGTATTTCAAACTGCAGAGGTAAGAGGCAGAATCAAAGCATTCCTGAGTAAGTGCCGCTCTAGTCTGAGGCTCGTTTGGGGCACACCTGGCCAGCCCGGACGGCTGTAATAAATGACCAGAGGGTTGGGTGTCTTAAGGCAGACCTGGATTTCTCAAGTTCTGAAAATTGGGCATTCAGAGATCAGGGTGTCAGCATACTCAGTTATGAGGATGACCCTTTCTGTGGTCTGCAGGTATCCCTCTTATTTCCTCCCCTAGTGGACACAGAGAAAAGCAAGTTTTCTTTTCTTTTTTTTTTAAAAGTAAGCAGCTTATGAGCGAAACCACTGGAGTTTCACTCGACTTGAGCATCTTCTCAAAGCCTTGAGTCTAAATAATACCACAGCAATGGAGATGAAGTGTCAACAGATAAACTGTGAGGGTGGGGTGCATACAAACATGATGTTTTTGTTTTTTTCTCGGGGAACACATTTGTTTAATATGGGGGTCAGGTGTTGCTGTCTCTGTCAGTGTGTATGGGATGGTAGGGAGACAACCTAGGACAATCTATGGGGTGGTAGGAACGTCTATCATGGAGTAAGAGGCTGTTGTGGTCCCGGGCTGAGGGGTGGGAGCAGAGTGAGAGTGTAGGTGAGGGTGTGGGAAGGGGTAAGGGTGAAGCTTTGCACACGACCTTAAGACCACAGTTCAGGCGCATCCAGTCACTGATGCAAGAACCACATAGAAAGGGAGGGCACTGGGCACACTCACGCCCACTACCCACATTCAGGGCTCCTGGTCTGGCCTACCTCCCAGTCAGACCTTCTTGTCCATCACAGCTGGCTCTGGGCCGAACACTCACTCAGTAGCTTTTACCAGAACACAGGTTCATCTATATGGCAGCACGTTGTGTTACCAGATAGTAACGAGCACACAGGTCATGCTCCTTGTATAAAAGTATAAATTGACCACCTACACTATGCCAGGAGATTTGGGTCCGTGACCTCATTTGACCGCCAGAAAGATTTTATGAAGTAGAAACTATGATCTTTCCCAACTTTGAAGTTGGAATAACTCAAATTTCTCAAGGTCATTAAGTGGTAGGACTGTGATGATTTAAGATTCGGTGTATCCAGTTCCTGCTTCCTTCCCATTTAAATAGTTTCATTACATGCTAATAATATCATCATGGCTTATGGGGCAGGTATTAGTCTGAGATCTCCCCGAGGGTTCCAACTTTATAATTTTTAGAGTAAATGAAGAGTGATGGAGCGATAACTCAATGGACTGGAGCTCAAGCTTGGCATACAGGAGGCCTGGGTTTGATCCCCAGCATGACATGATCCCCTGAGCACAGCCAAGAGCAACCTCCAAGCACCACCGAAGTTGCACTGTGCATTCCTCAGTATGGCCCCCAAACGAACATATAAAAAGAAAACAAAACAAATAAAACCAAGTCAGCAGTTTGTAAGTCATATACTGTGTTAGGTATTTGGAGGGATGACCACTCTTTTTATCCCTTAGGGACCACCGGGCATTTGGGAGGGGGTGGGATTTCTAGAGCTCTGTGGAGTTCATAAAAGACAGTTGGGACGTTAGGAAAGGGAGGGGGAGGCTGCATTCCAGACATAGCTCCTGGTATGAGAAAGCACCAAATTTGGAGTGGGACAAACAGATGAAGAAGGTGTCAAGTTCTCTGGGGAGGGATGGGGCAGAGGAGGCTGAAAAACGGGCTGGGGCTCTGGCCAGATGCTGTGGTGACTTTGCTGAGTCTGAGACAATAGAGCAACTGCCCAGACGGCAGTGTCTCCCACCAACTCGACAAAGGGAGGTTCCACACCGTGTAAGGGATGGAGTTGCAGACGGAAACAGACCTCCTGGCCCACAGGGTGATCTTTAATGCTGGTAGACAACTCTGGCTACAGAATTAACTTGCCCAGTTACTGTAGGACTCGCCATCTTGCAGAAAGCTGGTGAACCAGGACTTGACTGGGTTATGCACGAAGGCTAAGAAAATACAGTACAGAAAGGGAGACCATGAAGACCTTTCAGGAGTCCACTGGCCCCTCCGTAGGCAGAGGCCTCAGTATCTTCCATTCACTTACTTGAGCTCCTCACCGAAGCCAGCCTGGATTACAGAAAGCAGCACCTCCTCCTCCCTTCCCCCAGGAAAGCTGTCCTGGGAGTCAGAACCATTGGAGGGAGGCTACAGTAGAAAGCCAGCCTCGCTCTGCAGAAGTGACCCCACCAGCTGCCCAGCTGCTTCTCTCCAAGGACACACCCGGCACAGTCACTGGAGGGTGCTGGAGAGTGGCCGAGTCTCCACTGCCTGAAGGGCTGGACAGGACTGGGAGCTCGTGGGAGTCAGGGAACTGCTTTCCTGAAGACAACAGCTCCCAAATCTTATTCCTGTTCACACCTTCCGCAGACGCGCAGGGTGCAGACTCCACAGTGAAAACACGTTCCTTTGTCAAGTCAGCATGGAGTCAGCGCTCGGAGCCCCTGGAGTGGCTGCCTCCCATGGGTGAAGCGCCCTCGTACTCCTGGCTCCCAGCCAAGCTGCCGCCTCTGTGTCAAGTCTTTATCCACTCCCACCGCCCCGTCTGTTTCCCCTCTAGTGGGATAAATTGAGCTCTGAATGAGTACAGAAAGAACACACTATTGTAAACACAGGCTTCAAATATAGGTTTGACACACACACACACACACACTCACATACACACACAGTGGGCATAAAAGATCCAAGTTTTTCTATTTCCTTCTTTCCCTGCTGCTCTCCGCTTCTCTTGTCTCATCCTCTGCTCTGAAAGTTAATTAAATATGTCAAATAGAATTTGGGACTTCTGTTTTCTTCAGAAGAGACGAAGAACACCTCCCCACCAAAAAAAAAACACTTATTTGACTGAGGAGCACCAAGTCTCAAGAGCACTGGGTGGTATTGGCCATTTTGTTTATTGATGTGATTGTCTTAGGAACGCCTCTGAAACGTGGAATACTGTGCTGGCTTTGTATTAGCAGTTTTATCCTCTGGTGGGCCAAGCCTTTGGTTCCTATGAGGTGTGTGCAGTCCCACAAATATTTCCCTATGGATCAGCTTTCCCAAACTTAACTTTGGTGGAAGCCCTTTCACTATAGTCCTTTAGTCCTTCACAATCACAGAGATTTTTCCAATTATTGTTTTGTTTTTGTTTTTGTTTTTTTGCTTTTTTGGGTCACATCCAGTGATGCACAGGAGTTACTCCTGGCTCTGCACTCAGGAATTACTCCTGGCAGTGCTCAGGGGACCATATGGGATGCTGGGATTTGAACCCGGGTTGGCTGCGTGCAAGGCAAATGCCCTACCCACTGTGCTATTGCTCCAGCTCTGAGATTTTCCAATTCTTAAAGTACTTTCTTACTCATGAATGCTTTTAATCCCTACAAAAATCTTATGAGGGAACTTAACTGACAAATGAAAACCTCAGCTGTGAGCAGGTGAGTGACTTGTCTGTGGTCCCACAGAAGCCGACAGGACTAGGATTAGGACCTACAATCAGAAGGTGTGCTCATCCCACTTTAAGTTGAGCCACTTTGGTGAAAAGCCGCTTGCCCAGGTAGGATGGTCACATGTTTATCGGAATCACTTTTTGAGTCTGGATGGCAGTTACCACTCATAAGACAGACTTGGTGGGCTCGGATACAAGTTGGATCCATTTTGCCAAGTTGCATTCTAGGGAGGGTAGAAGAGGAATGGGCATGCTGGATTGACAAAGGGTATCAGAAGATGGCATAAGCATCCATAGATGATAGGAGCCCAAAGTCGGCTTTCCCAAGTTCATTCATTTGCCAACCATGAGGATGCTCAGGAATAAGTGATAGGTCTAGAATCCACCAACACAACATAACAGCCAGGCTCTCTCGTCAGCAGTGCTGACTTGTAGAATGTGCGTGGGATTATTGAATCACTGTGAACAATGAAAGTGTCGATGGCCACAGTACGGAAAAGCATTTCAAGCTGACAGTGTAAATCATGGTCATTGTACTAAGACAAACTATACTGGCCCCTAAGCCCTCTGAGAACCCAATGACCCAATTATGTTCGTACGCATCAGATAACCAGACAGGGCCGAACCTGGTCTTTCCAAGACTTTTCTATTTTGTAGTTAATTTAGACCCAAACCAAGAATCCACCAAGGGGTCTCTTTACCCTGTTGGCAACCTAAACACTCCAAAATGAAACTTTTCTTTCCGCCTTTTCCTCAGACTAAAGCATCTTTTCTTAAGGATTTCCTCTAATTTCTTATTTATTATTGTTAAATGGACTTACTCCAGAAAAGTGACTCTAGGTGTCCATGAACATTAAAAGGAGAATCTTGTATATACATTTTAAAGAAAATACATGCAAAAGAAGTAGCTACTAATATGAGGAGTATTAAGGAAACACATGGATTACCTCTTTTCTAACAATATAAGTCCCTAAGTAAAAGGGTGGGTAAAATCACGTTACTCACAGATTTCTTTTGTAAATTTTTACTGAAATGATAGCTGAGTTAAGAAATTAGCATCTATCTTTCCTGGAGCATCAACTATGGGCACTCGCCAGCAATTTAAAAGTTTTCTTTATTTTTTCACACTATTCTTATGAGATTAAAGTTATTTCCCCACTAAGACAAAGAATAAAAGAGGCTAAAGTAATGCTGTTGGTAAGTCTGGAGAGTTGTCTTTAGGGTCTATGCCTCTTCTTTGACATGGCTACCTCCCTCTGCCTCACTCTGTTTCTCTTGTTACTCTAACAGTAACAAGACTATTATCAATATCAGAATATCAGAACAAGTTAAATCTAGTATGATCACTAATCATTCTATTCTATTTCCTAAACACCTCCTTACATCACTTGGTCTCCTCTAGTAGCTCATCTTCATATTGATATTACTGTAACTAATCAAGAGAAAAGGAAGCCATCAAACTGAGAAAACAATGTTCATTTCTAGATGGACTTCCAATGACTCGTTTTAAATCTGTTACATAGAGACCTTAGTCAGCATACACTTTAAGAAGCATCCAGTTCAGTTTATTTCCCACACTGCTGCTCTATTTTTTCCAACGTCTTTCTTGTCTACTTGCACCACGGGGAATCTCTATATGAATCTCTCTTTTGAATTCCATAGAGAAAAAAAGCACATACTTGAAATCCTTCAACTTTCCCAAATTGTTCACAACCATGGGAACTGAAGGGGCCCCAAACACTGTTTCTCTCTTTTTTGATTCTGTGCAGCCATCATATGTTTTGAATGACCACATATTCTGAAAGATCTGAAGCAAAAGACAGCTAATAAAAATAGAGACATTTTGGAGGACCCTGGAATTCCTTTTAAAATTACTTTGGTTGAAGGAAAGCTTCAGATTACTATGAAATTCCATACTCTTAGCTACTACTCAGTAAGATTTTATAGCTTTTTCTTACTCAGTAGGTCTTATCAAGTAAGTTTACAGAGCTCCTGCTTTCTCCATAGGGGTGGCCTATGATCTCTGTGGCTCCCACAGGACACATTCCATAAAATATATCTCCAAATTTTAATGAACAGAACATCTGTTTTGCAAATCTAGTATTCTGTCTTATTCATATAATTTTTTGCAGTGAAGCATCCATTAGAAAACCCCATTGAACCCATACAGATAGTGCTTATGCAAATCAGTTTAATACCCTGGTGAGAATTAGTTATTTGTTTTGTTGTTTGTTTTTCACTTGAAGCCACCACACCCAGTGGAGCTCATGGTTATTCCTAGCTCAGCACTCAGGTATCATTCCTGGTGGACTCAGGAGATTTTATCAGGTGTCAGGGAACAATCCCTGGTTAGCGGCATGCAAGGCAAGAACCCTACCTGCTGTACTGCCTTTCTGGTACCAAGAACTAGTTCTTTTCTCCTCCTCTTCCTCCTCCTCCTCCTCCTCCTTGTTGTTCTCCTCCTCCTCCTCTTTTTCTTCCTCTTCCTTCCTCATCTTCTTCCTCCTATTCCTCTTCTTCCTCCTCTTCCTCTTCTTTGAATATATAAAGTTGTTCATAATAGAGTTGTTTCAGGCATAAAATGTTTCAATACCAATCTAACCACCAATGTCCCCTTCCCTCCAATATCCCCAGGTTCCCTCCCACCCCCATCCATCCCCCTTGGCAGACACATAACAAACTCACTGCATATTACTTAGGTCCTAAAGGACTTTAAGGAATGGCAAATATAATTATAAAATAAATCAATAAGTCAACTTTTATGATAATTGCTATATGTTTATAACTTTCTTAATCAAGTAGAGGACAACATATACACCATGAGTGAGAGTCATACTCAATGCAACATGAGAGGTTTTTCCTGTCCTTTAAAGAAGCTCTTTTAACATTTTTTGCAAAACTGGTTTCGAGGCTATGAATTCCATAAACTATTGCCTGTTCAAGAAGCTCTGTATAGTTCCTCAAATATGAATGATAATCTAGCTGGAGAGGGTATTTTTGGTGAGGTGTTTATTTCATTGACTTTTTGTACTGTATCCTTCCTTATTCTTCTGACTTGTAAAGTCTCATTTGATAGATGAGCTGCGTATCTTGCATGCCTTCCTTTGTATGCAAGTTCCTTTTTGGATTTTGCTGTTTTCAATATTCTGTCTCTATAGTTGGATTTTGTCATTTTGAGTATAATGTTCTTGGAGTTTTCCTTTTTGGGTTCTTTTCACTGGGACCCTTTGGGCCTCTTGGATCTTGATGCTATAATCCTCAACTCTGGGAAGTTCTTATAGATGATTTTTTAAACTATTGTTTCTTCATCACTTTTGCCTTTCTACTTTTCAGGGATTCTGAGGTACTTATATTGTTCCTCTTGAACTCATCCCATAGTTCTCTGGTACGCTGTTCATTTCTTTTTTTGTTTTTGTTTTTGCTTTTTGGGTTGCACCCAGAGATGCTCAGGGGTTACTCTTGGCTCTGCACTCAGGAATTACTTGTGGCAATGCTCGGGGGACAATATGGGATGCCAGGGATAGAACCCCAGTCAGCCACTTGCAAGGCAAATAAATGCCCTACCCACTGTGTTATCACTCTGGCCCTTCGTTTCTTTTTAGACTATGCTGATCTGCTGTTTCCTAGCAGTTTCCTCCTCAGTTTGGAGCTCCTCAATCTCTGCTTAGCTTCTGTTTTTCTGCTCTTCAGTACTTCTATTGACATTTTTTCCTTTTGGCTCTGGGGTCACACACACCTGGCGATGATCTCAGGGGCTTACTTGTGATTCAGCACTCAGGAAATCACTGATGACAGTGCTTGGGGACCATATGGGATGCCAGGGATTAAAACTGGGTCAGCTATGTGCAAGACTAGCACCCTCCCTGCTGTACCATTGCTTTGGCCCCTCTATTGACTCTATTTATTTTTTATTTTTGACTTTCTTGGTCACACCTGGAAGTGCTTGGAAGTTACTCCTGTCTATGCACTCAGGAATTAATCTTGGTGGTGCACAGGTGGACTATATGGGATGCTGGGGATAGAACCTGGCTCAGCTGCATGCAAGGCAGACACCCTACCCACTGTGCTATCACTCTGGCCCTATTGAATTTATTTTTAACACCTACTATGTTATTCATTTTTGTCATTTCTGATTGTAGTTGTCTTTTCATTTTGACTCTCATACTTTCGTGTGCTTTGCTGACTATCTGCGCTATTGTTTCTTTGAACTCATTGAGCAGCCTCATCAGAGTGTCGTTGAAGACACTGTCTGAGAGTTTACTGGCATTGTTCACGTCTTTGGTGACATTGTTTTTGCTCTTTGAACGTGATGAGTTCCATGAGTAAAAACAATATGTTTTCTCCATTGGTTTCTAGAGTTCTTGTTGTGCTAAGGGGTTAACTCCCCTGGAAGATGCTGAGGGATCAAGCTGGAGATTGCTCTCCTCTCTGTGCCTCCTCACAGAATGACAGGAAGAATAACTGAGATGATGGAGCAGTAAGCAGAATGTCAGGAAGAAGCTGTGGGGTCGGCCATTAATATGGCATAGGTCAGGTATGAAAGCTGCTGGGACCTACCCGGTAGGGAGGGGTTCTGCCTCCCATTCCGGAATAGGCCTGGTGGTATCAGCTGAAAGCATGTCTTACCTGGGATGGTGAGGCTGTAAGCAGAAGGTTAGGCAGAACTAGTTATTTCTTAAACACTCTGTGTCCCATTGTGATATCACTCGATAGATTTTAAATGTGTGAAGGGCAACATGTGAAGGGCAATATTAATGAACCAACATTAATATTAGATTCTTTGTAATACTGGGCTATTGTATATTGTAGCTCTATACTGTGCTCTACCCTCTGGTATAAAAAACTTCTCAATAAAAGAAATGGCATGTTTGGTGTTCTAAATGTCTGTGTTTGTTAGCAGACTCAGTGATTTTTAAAGTGCTTGAATTTAGAGATGAGGGAAGATGTGAAAGAAGAGAATTTGTTTCTCTTTTGTGTTTTAGTCCTGTCTTCTATAAGGTCACACAGAACAGAAACTGATTTTATTTGACAGGAGAAGGGAAGGCACCAACTGAAAACATATTAAGTTAACTTGTATTATAGCTGGAAGGCTGGAGAGGGAGACTTGGGAAGTGGACAGTGAAGGCCCTCCCTGGAAGAATTCTCTAGTGCAGGGTCTTCACACCCCTCAGCAGGTGACTGCAGCTCCCTAAGCCCTGATAGCATCACCCCACATCATAGTTCCAGGGCTCTGGCAAAGCAAGGGTCTAACATTATTTGGCTTCTGTGTTGGGAGATTGTTCTGCCTCTATTTTTTCCCCCAAAGGTGGTTAGGGATTTGGAAGTTGGGCTGGGAATCCAAAACTTTTAAGTCAGTTGAGTCAGGGTCTTATATTCTGAATTTCTTCTCTCCTTTGCCTTTGCCATGCCTTCTTTAATGATTCTCAACACTAAAAATACAACCAGTGTACATCATGGGCTTTCAAGCAGTTAAAAACTATTGTGGAACACATAATTGGTCTGAGTCCTTTGCCTAATCATAGAAAACTCAATTTTTTAAATGGTTCTAAACTCATTCCTAACACCTATCTGATTCATAGAAATGAAATTCTGTACATGTGTTTAAAGAAATGTCTCCCCAAGAGATTCTGACACATATCTTTGGTTGGGAACAATGCTTTAATTTTTCCCATTTCTTACAGATTCTCTTTTGAGAGTTTTTCTTACTTCCATTTCATTGGTCTCAACCAGTGGACCTTCCCATTAACTGACAAAACTGGACTATTTGATATAAATCATTCAACTTCTCTCTTTCAACTACAGAAAAAAATTTAACCCATTTAATCCTTCTGTCTACTCATGTTCTCTTCCTTCCTTCCTTCCTTCCTTCCTTCCTTCCTTCCTTCCTTCCTTCCTTCCTTCCTTCCTTCCTTCCTTCCTTCCTTCCTTCCCTCCCTCCTTCCTTCTCTCTCTCTCTCTCCCTCTCTCTCTCTCTTTCCACATCCACCTGTGCTCAGGACTTAACTCCTGTGCTCAGGCATTACTCTTTCTGATGCTCAAGGAGACCATATGAGGTGCTGGGAATTTAACACTGGTTGGCTGTACCCTACCTACTATACTATTCTCCAGTCCATCATATATATATAGCACTAAAAGGCTAAACTTGCTGCTAGTGCTCATCTGGATATCCACTGGTCTAATCAGGGATCTGCCTAACGTTTACATTTTCCTTGATTCTGTCCTTGCTCTCATTGCCTCATACCCATTTCCTTCGGCCATGAAACTTTCTGTCTCATCTCACCTAACAACTCGTCAACTCACTTTTCTTCTAACCTACTTTCCTTTCCCTTCACCTTCATCTTGCACGTACAGATATCTGAAAGGGAGTGATTTGTATTCATGAATGCTTCTTTCCCGCCACACACTCATTTTCAGCTTCCCTAATTGCTTCCAGGCTCACCCTCTCCACTCACACGCTTCAAAGTCACTGCGGCTTCCTGACTGCCCAGCCCATGGCTTCTCCTTAGCCTGTGCCTTCTTGACCTCTAGGAAGGCCCTCAGACTCCCTTTCCTCTGCTTGTGATTTTCGGCATGCAACGTTCCGCTTCATTTTCCCTTCTGCTGCCTCAATGGGACTTTCTCAGATTCCTTTGCCAAACTTTCTCCTTTTCTTACTCTCTTTTCATTGTTCTCCTTTCTTTAGCTGTAACCTCAAAGTAGATGAACACCCAGTATGTGTCCCCAGTACCAATTCTTCTGTTCCAAGATCCAGAGCTTTCCAGTTAGCCACTTCCAAATGCTGCTCAGGCTCCTGCCGCAGCTTCCCACACCACCCCCCTCCCTTAATCTGTCCTTTTAAAAATTTACTCTGGTAAGATGTGAAATTTAAAAATATATGTAATTTGCTATTTTGCTTACTTTCAAGCATAGGTTATAATTCCATCCATATTGTTATGTCCCACTCTTCCTTTTAAATATCTCTATATAGTTGGTAGGGACTGGAAGGACTATTTTATTTTTTTGTTTGGTTTTGGGGTCACACTGGCAGGTGCTTAGAAACTACTCCTAGCAGTGGACTATGTGGTACCAAGGATCAACTGGAGGATGTGGTACGCCAGGCAGATGCCTTAAGCACTATACCATCTCTGGGCCCACATTTCTATCTTTCTTTAATAATAATAATAAAAAAAATTTTCCCTCATTTTATAAAGTTCAACATTATTTCCATTTCAGATGTACACTATAATAAGTTCACATCTGTATGCATTCTGAAAACATTGTCACAATATGCTTATTTACTATCTTTTATGAACTTTAACATTTCCAATATCATACTATTGATAATAGCTGCCACCCCCCCCCCCCATGCTGTACATTACAACTTTTTGGCTCATTTGCTTTGTCACTGGAATTTGGAATTTTGTCTCAGTTTATCCTTTTCATCAATTTTGCATATATATTTTTTAATTTTAGCTGTCCACACAACTCCACACCCTCAACCATTGATCTGTTTTCCTTCTTATTTATTACTCAGCCTGTCTTACCTCCATAAATTGGACCTACCTAGGGCTGAGTGATTAAAAACACGATCTCTGGATGGTCCGAGCTTAACTCAGCTCTCCAGTTTGGGTGTAGTCTCTCACCCTCTCTGGCCTCACTTTGTTCATCTTGTTATTGTCTACTCCTGTTGGAAGGATACACAGCCACTCTGCCAAGCGATAACAGCTTTGTTAATTTGTGAGTGAATACCTTTCAGAGGACTTGTCCTACTGGATCTGGTGTTGGAAGTGAAGAGAACATGATGTGTTTGAAATAAGTAATGGTTTTTCGCGGGAAAGCAGAATTCCTGGCTGTATTGGAGGACGATGTTAAAGCTGACATTGGCGTAGATTTATGACACAGACTGCTCCACCCACACCAGTTATGAAAAAAAGGAAAACAATCCATCAATAAAACTGTTTGGGTGACTGCTTCAGCCTTCAGGCAGAGTAGTAATTGCTCTTCAAGTCACAGGTAAAATCTCTGAAAGCTGAAAAGGCAACATAATTGAATCGAAAGAATTTGCCCAGGAAAAAGGATGACTTGGAGAAATTTAATGTGACTACACTAAAAAAAAGAAAAAGAAAAAGAAAAAAGCCAGCATATGTTTTGCAGCTATAGACTCATCAAAGACTAAAGGGGTCACGTTGTTTTCTAAAGTGCACGTTTTGTTTAGTGTAGGAAAGTTTACTTGTAAATATTGTGGATTCTAGCAGGCCTTTCTTGGGGTAACGGGGGTGGGGGGGATTATTTTGTTTGCAGCATTCATGTCTTTTTTGGAATGGGTCTTATCCAGCTCTCATAGCCAGTCCAGTCACAAAAACATACTTTACAACAGTCTCCTGTTGGGTGAAAAATATTTCAGTGTGCAGACTCTGCTTCGCCCATTCTGTGTACAGAAATGAAGACTCAGGGTTTTCAGGCCAAAATGACACAAGCAAACGATAAGAACAGATAAGCACAAAGCTCCTGCACGCACTTGATCTCATTCACCGCTGACCACAACTTTATGAGAGTAAAGTCTGTGATCCTCCCTTTTTTTTTTAAGATGAGGAAACTGAGGCTCAGAATGGTAAACTGAGTGGCCCAAGGTTTTGCAGTTGATGTCCAGCCCAGCCTACCCAAGGACACAGTACTACAAAGTCTCTATCTTTTGAGCCCCGTTGGTCTCCCAGAGACCAACTCAGATAATTCAGAGACCTGCTCTGAGCCCACTAGATGTTTGAAGACCAGCTCGGCCATCTAGGGCTTGTGGGTGAGGCAGCCTTCCCCGTTGCAAATGCCCCACGTTGGTACCCAAGCATTAGACCCCCGCGGAGCCACAACCTGCAGGGAATGGCACGTGCTGGAGGGACAGGAGGGGAGGGGCGGGGAGGGGGTCCGTTTTTCTGCCCGGGGGGCCCCCTGAGCTGGCATCTGGCCCGTGGAAGCGTCCCCTTGCCCAGTGCTGGAGTCCCAGCGAGCACGTGTCCACCCGGCGCGCGTCAGCCCAACGCCCAGCGGCTCGCCCGGCGCGCCGGCGCCTTAGAGGTGCCCGTCCACGCTCGCGCGTGGTGGTCCCCCGCGGCGTCTCGGGGGGGGGGACCCCCGCCTCCCGGGGGGGCGGCGGCGGCACCACGCACTGTCCACCGCCAGCCTCCTCCTACGGCCGCCCCGGGGTCTCGGCCCGCCGGGGGCCCCCCACACCTCAGGGGCGGAGCGAGGCGCCAAGACGTCAGGGCGGAAAAAGCGAGCACGGGGCGAGCGCGCCCTCCCGGCGGCTGCCCACGTTCCCGACCCGGAGATGCAGTTGGCGGCGGCGCTGGGGCGCAGCCGGGCGGCCGGGCGGCCGGGGGCCAGGGGCTGAGCCGAGCGTGCGTGCAGGACGCGCCGATTCCCCGTGCGCAACCCGCGGGGTTCCAGCCAGAGCCCCTCCCGAGGTGCCCGTCAATCTCCCTGGGTGACTACAGCGTGTGTTTTGTTTTTCTTTCTTCTCTCCTCTCCTCCCCGCCCCGGGTGCCCTTCTCCAGGATGGCAGAGGCGGAATTGCACAAGGAAAGGCTGCAAGCCATAGCCGTAAGTCCACTTTCATTTTATTTTATTTTATTCTTGTTCTATTGTCTGGGATGGAAGTGAGTGTTGTGTTGGGCGGGGGGGGGGGTTGGGGGAAGGGGGTGGGTAAGGGGTAGGGGTACTCTCTGGAGTGTTGGGAGGGGGGCGATCGCATTCCAGCACGGTAGCCACAGGGCATGTGTTTCGGAGATGAAAGTCTGAAGGGTTGGGTCAAGCCGCTTCTGCTTTCTTTTTTTTTCCGACATCTGTAGAGAGAACCCCCCACCCCCACCCCAGGGCGCACTTGGGGATTGGAAGGTAGGTAGAAGACTGACTTGGAAATGAAATGTGTGCTACTGGGCGTTGGGGGAGGACCAAATAGACGCAAAGCCTGGAATCTTACCTTAGGAACTTCGTTCACCAGAGAACGGGGCAGCGGGGCTGCCATCCTCTTGGCGGAAACCGTTGTCTGCTAAGTGGAAAACCAGCGGTCAGTCCCACTGCCAGCTAGGCAGTAGAACCTCCTACAAAACCAGAGCGCTCTTTTCACCCCCACCCCCACCCCCACCCCGATCTATTTGATATTGACAAGGGCATTGGCACAAGCTGCCCTCCCGGAGATCTGGGAATTTAGGACTACTGGGTGCTGGGGAAATATTCCAAGAGTGTCCTTTTTGTTCCTGTGGATTAGGGGGAAACTTATGTTCAACATACAAAGGAGCAAACAGCTTTGGCAAAGTTTCTGTACACTCTTAGAAAAGTGTACCCTTGCATCTTGGGTATAAAACATAACTCACTGAGACGCCTGGATTTGAGCAAGCTTGCCACAGTGTTGCCAATGATCCACAGATGTGGTATTTTTACTGGAGCCACCACAGCTGGATTATATATTTCCTTTGCAGATGAAGGAATGATTACCTCTGCTGTATGAAATAAAAACAATTAAAAAGAGAAGGTCTGTTTACATATTGGCATACAAGAATCTTCAGGCTTTCTTTTTTTCTTTTTTTTTTTTTTTGGCCTGGGGGGAGAGTCCAGGAGTTCCTTGGAAACACGTACATTTATTGGAGAAATACTATGTAATGTTCTGGACACAGACTGTATTAAAGTGTTTTCAAAAGTCTTTGGACAGATTCATTGGGAAATTCAAGCAGCCTCTTTTTTGAAAAGAAGTATTTGATGTGGGTTCTGTGGCTATGAGACTCTCTTTATCAAACTCTTCAAATCGTAAATGGAACTGCACCACTGGAGTGAGAGAGCCATTTGTTGGCAATGTTAAAATGTATGGCTACAGTGTTGGAAATTGGTCCCCAGAACTCAGGAGGGCTGGTTCTCCTCCTCCTTTTCCTTTCTCCTTGGGCATGGATGTGTATTTCTCGATGGTTAATGAAGTTGTTTATGGCTTCTTAAAATAGTGGCAGGCAGTGTGGCCAGAGTGTTAGGATAAGAATGGAGATATTCAGTCATTGGTGCCATGGGGCTGGTGGGTGTTTTATATAAACTGAATAATAGGCTGCTTTAACTGTTCATGAAGTGACTGCTCCAGAAAATGTTCTCGTGCTCTCATAGGCTGCCGCTGCTGCAGCTTTGCAACAGTTGTCACATTTTCTGCCTTTGTATGACCAGCTTTACTGCATGCCTGAGCAACAGCTGAGCCCCATGAAAGGACTTGCTTTCTGAACAAGGAGAGCCAGTAGCAGTTAACACGGGGGCTACTCCTTTCCAAGTGGGGTTGAGTAATCCCGGCCAAGGCCAAATGGATTTTCAAGAAAGATCTAGCCAGTCTTTTGGAATTCCCTTGAGGTGTATGGGAAGAAAAAACCCCAGATTCTCCTGTTTGTTTAAGTAGGAATGAGTTTGTCCAGTGTAGCTGGGAAGGTGTTGATTCTCATGCAGGTGCCAACATCAGTGATATATATATATATGTCATTATTTACAAGGGCAGGTTTTTGTTTTTTGTTTTTTGTTTTTGTTTTGTTTTGCTTAAAAAGTTATTCTATTGTATCACTGTAAAATAGACCGTTACAAAACGTTCAGATTAGGTTTCAGTCATACCGAGTTCCAACCCCCATCCCTCCACCAGTGTACATTTCCCATCGCCAACCAGAGACACAGAAACAGAGACACAGCGAGAAGGAGAATGAATTAGGGAGAATTAGGAGTTGGTGGATGATCAGGGCAGGGGTTTATGATCACATGAGTGGATGATTATGATTTATGCCACACTAGCCTAGAGCAGTGGGAAGCCTAGAGCTTCCAAATCCGGTAAGCTCTGCCATTCTCTGTCACCTTCCGAGAATTCCCACGGGACCCAAGGAGCTCCCCAGCTCGCTCCCTGGAGTTTGGCACTCCCAAAGTCTCTGAACATGTAAGAGGAAAGGAATGGGCCCTCCCTGGTCAACATGGGCTTCTCTCAAAGAGGCAGAACAGATCACGGGGGCTCCGGTAAGCACTTAGTCTAGCCTGGGCCTCAGTTGCACATCTATACACTGTCTTCATGTTGGGGTGGTAAGGTTAAGGCTTGAGGTAGCTGATGCCGCTGGCATCTGGGGCCTGCAGATGGTCTGAGGCAGAGCCCCCAGGCCTTGTCTACACTGCTCCCTCCTCCGTTTAGGGTAGGCAGGTGGCATCTCTGGAGCAGAGTGAGTCTGAGCAGCCTGTTTCTTCCCTTTCACTCTCCCCAAATCTCAGTTCTCTGCTGCTGACAAGGACACAGAGGGGTCCCTGGAGGACTGTGTCGTTTGTTCAGGTACTTGATGAGTGCTTCTCGCAGAAGCCCCTGCCTGGCAGCACTGAAAGTCAGTATTCCCTAGCTTCAGCCGCCCGCAGGAGACTTTACCCTTTGCATACTTCAGTTCTAACAAAGGACAGATGTTGTGTGATCATGTTGTATTTGTCACAGGATCTTGGAAGGGAAAATGGTAGTTTTTTTCCCCTTTCAGGGAGTTAAATATTCAGAGATGGCAGCATTTTAATTGAATCTTCCAAGTCCAGAGACTAATCAATGAGAAAAGATGATTCTCATCCTATTGCCAAGACTTTGACTATGTAGAGTCTCTGCTTCTAGGTTCCGCATTCATCTCCCAGGTTGAACACCCAACACAGAAGTAGATGCAAAATTTGTATTGTCATTCATTTGATAGCAATTTATGGGAGATGATTCAGGTGGGCATTAAGAGGAATTCTCTTTTTAAAAAATTATTATTATTATTATTATTGTTAGGTTTCTGAGTTATTCCTAACTCTGTGCTCAGCAATTACTCCTGGCGAGCTCAGGGGACCATATGGGATGCCAGGGATCAAACCTGGGTTGGCTGTGTGCATACCAAATGCCCACCCGCTGTGCTGTCACTCTGACACCTGGAGTTCTTTATTTAGGAAAAAACAACAACAAACCTTCAAGTGTTAATAATCTGAGAGAGAAAAGAGGAGAGCATATAAACCATTACTGTATAGTGTCAGGAGTTCCGAAGCAAACAAACACATGAACCGGGATATTTATACCAACCTCAAGGGTCTGAAGACCACCTCAAGGGAGCATTTGAGCAAGTCTTATAGAGTGGGTGAAATACAACATAAAATAACACAGTAAACCTTGCCATTAGCAGAAAACATTTGTCTTTTATTGTTAGCTGATCTGTTTGAACAGTTAGCCTGGACTAGGGAGAGCCGAAAGAATGATGAAGTTAGTAGCTAATGACACAGACTTACTACTGAGACTGAGGTGAATGTTGACTAGCTTTTTGTCACTGATTCTGAGCAATAAGCACACGAAGTAGAGCTACCATCACAGCCATGTATTTAAGACGAGGAGCCCAGTGCAAGTGGATAATGTTAGAGTCAGGATTTGAGGTCATGCTGGCAGACACTGGGCTGGAGCGATATAGCACAGCGGTAGGGCGTTTGCCTTTCAGGCAGGAGACCAGTGTTTGATTCCTCCGCCCCTTTTGGAGAATTCGGCAAGCTACCGAGAGTATCGGGCCCGCATGGCAGACCCTGGCAAGCCACCTGTGGCATATTGGATATGTCAAAAACAGTAACAAATAAGTCTCACAATGACAGATGTTACTGGTGCCTGCTCAAAAAAATCAATGAGCAATGGGATGACAGCTGGCAGACACTGGACCCTCACTCTTGACCACTCCAGACCACCTCTTCCTAGGTGGTGCTTTTCCCCCATGAGTGTACTGAGCAGATGATACCGCCAACCTCAGTGTGAATTGGTAAGGGAGAAGCAGCTCTGGGAAATGTTGAGACAAACCCAGATGCCCACGTCCTTTTGAGAATTTTCCAAGCTGTGTTTCAATGAGTGGAAACACCCAGTGTAAACTCTGACCCAACGAGTAACGGCTCCTTGAGGAAAAAGCTGCCCAGTCTCCCTGAAAGCCCACTTTGGGAGGAGATATTGTTATGTCTGCACATCTGAGAGTAGGATAGTGTTCCTTGGGAATATGTGGAAATAACTGTGACAGAGGTCATTTTGAGCAGAAGCTCTTAAAACTGTGATTAAAAGGCCTTAGACCAGAACCAGGGGCCAGTAAAAATGTATGCAATGTCTTTTAATGTGAAACCAATCCAGACCATGATTGGTTTGGGGGGAGAATTTTGTCAGTTAATAAGAAACTACTTGTGGAATGATAAAAATCATTGCATTTGTACAGCACTTTATAACGTATGAAAATTCATGCATGTTATCTTAATTTGGAGGTGTGTGAGGCAGGCCTCATTACCTACACTTTACTGGTATACTGAGGTATCCAAGCTTACAGTGCAATATGGAAGAGGTGTATTAGCTCCAACTTCGAACTGTGGTTCCTTATGTTAGTAGTACGTAGGGCCTTGCCAGGGTCTTCAGTCATGACCTGGAAATGCCCCTGAGATCCATCTGTGCGACCTTTTGAGGGTGAGGAGGAGAGGGATATGCAATTATCTGGAGTATGCCATTTAGTATCTCACTCTGGATTCCTGGATCTGTATTTAGGAATTATGGTAGGCTCAGAGGACCATATGGGATGCCAGGGATAAAACCTGGGGGTCACTGCATGTAAGGCAAAATACCCTCCCTGTTGTGCAATCGCTCTGGCCCCATGAACTTCTCTTTTTCTTGATGTCCTCACCCAAAGGGTGTTTGGCTGCCACCTGATATCCTGTTTATGGCCGTCAGACTGACTCTGCCCTAGATATGCAGAGAAATACTTTTCACCTTTCTGTGGATTCATTCTGCCAGTGGTTTTTCATTCCCCAAAGAGAAAAGGGCTTGAGTATACCAAAGTTGGAGTTTTTGAACTAGGGACCAAAGAAACTAATCTGTCTTCTTTTGATCCAGATCACTTAGTTTGACGTGCTTAGCTTGGGCATAAGTCCCTGCTATGATTTATATGTGATGCCACCAAGCCCAGTGTCCCAGGCCAGAGATTCCCCAAGGACTGAGAGGCCCAAGCCCATAGGAATGAACACTGTGATTCTTGTATGGGTCACCCCATACATACTCTTTGTGGGTCTTGAAAGGTGATAGGAAAGTTGACCAAGGACCAGAAAATGGAAGACGGAAGATCCTGGCCATTCATTTGTTATCTTCTTTCGTTTCAGAGACACCAATGATACCCTGCTATTAAAATTCCAAGTTAAGACATAAAAAAAGTTTGCTTAGAATAATTTCTTTCCCCAAGCGGAGGCAATACTGCCCTATAAGAGGCACTAGAATGATCCAGGGGAGTAGTAATAGCCTTCAATGCAGTTGGGAGGAATTTTTATTTGTTTGCTTAAAGAAGGTGGATATTCCTTCTACCTTGAGTGACTTTTTTTAACTTTGAGAAGAGGGTAGTAGGGCAAATAAATATGGGAAGGCTTGGCTTAGAACGTTGCTGCAGTGGAAGAGTTCTTCATAGTGGAGTTTGCAGGTAGGTGGTATTTTAGCCCCACTGAGGGTTGTTGTGGTTTGGATCTGCCAAAGAAGGCTGTACACAAACAAGGCTAACATCTCCATTTGATTTGTATCTTTGAATACTTCAGGGGTCAGCCTCTTGCAACAAAGAGCAGTAGCTCTGGCAAATGTCCTTAGAGCAGTTGTCATTCAAAAAGTTAAATAAGGTGTTGATGTGTTCTGATTGGTCAATATATGAACGAAAGCCAGAGTTCAGAAGACGCTCTTGTATATTTCTGTGGGGATTATCCAACACTAGGGATTGTTACTATTGGTCCTTAATATTGCCCAGATTTCATCATTGATTCCTTGTGAGAATTTTGGTTGACTTGGCAATAAAAGTTGGTTATAAAGTGTTGTGACATTGACCGAGACAGCCAATGGTCACTGATACTCAGAGACTTTCCACAGAACTGTCTGTACCTCTCACAGTGTGGAGAGATAGGAACCTGGGTTTTGCTCTCCGAAAAACGTGAATTGCATCCTGGCTTTTTCCATCATTATCTGTAGGACTCACCATTTCTTGGTTGCCTTTTCTGTAAGATGGAGACATGGACCTCACAGAGTTGTTGTGAAGGTTATTTGAAAGATCTCATGGGAAATGCTCAGAGCCAGATTACAGTAAGCACTCCATGAAACTTTCCTAATTATAGTAAGTGAATCAACAAATCATAATTCGTTTATCTTTAAACATAACATGTTCACCAAAAAAAAGTCAAAGGTAATTTCTGTTCAACTCAAAATTTTTTGCCAAATGGGGTATTTCAGATGAATTTAGTAACTACTGAGTTTCCAAAGTATGAGGATCATAGCAGCAACAATAAATTTTAAAAAAGGACTGTTTATAGTGGACAGGAGTTGCAAACTTAAAAGACTCCAAGGGTTAGCATGGAACATAAGTGAACAAGACAGACTCATGGGGAAATTGTCAGGACCTGGACAGCAGATGGTACTTCTCAGTTCAGATACAGTTAATTTGTACCATGTGGGTATGTGAGTCCTACTCTGTCACATTAACTCATTTTAAAGAAAAGCCAGAAATCTGTTTGTTTGTTTTTTTTAAATCTCAATTTAAAAAGGAATAGTATTAACTAGTTTAAAGACTTTAAAAAATGTTATGGATACCACAAAAATCCCTTTGGTCAACAGGTTGACCTTTTGTAACCTCCAGATGTAGTAAAGCTTTGAACCGTATAATGTGCTTTCCTTATGCATCCACTTGCTTGGATTTCATAAGAGTACAGTGAAGTACTACCAGCACACCCCCACCACCCTTCCACCCAGATCTTTCATAACGTTTCAAAACCAAGATGCATTTTCTCCAGGGCCTTATGCATTTGGCTTCCAAATGTTTGCATCATTGGAAAAATAGTGCATAGTTCCAAGTCTTTTGACATTAAGTGAGCTGATTGCTTGCTTCCAATTAACAGAACTATTTAAAAGTCAATCAGTACCTTTTACATGGGAAATTCCTGTTATTGTAGAACAACCCTTAAGAATATGTTCTCAAGGCCGGAGCAATAGTACAGCAGGTAGGGCGTTTGCCTTGCACGAGGCCGACCTGGGTTCAATCCCCGGCATCCCATATGGTTTCCCCAGCACTGCCAGGAGTAATTCCTGAGCACAGAGCCAGGAGTAAGCCCTGAGCAACACTGGGTGTGACCCAAAAAGCAAAATTTAAAAAAATGAATTATGTTTTCAAGATATGCAGATCTGAGCTGATCACATTTCAGGTTGAGGTGAATTTGTTTTAATCAGTTTCAAGTATTAGAAGATATAAGGAGATCAAGAAGGACCTTGGGCTTTCAATTACAGTAGCAACTAGATTCCTTGCCAGATAAGGTATAAAATAGAGTCTTCTGTGAAATGACACTTGTCCTGCATACGGGTCCACAGACCAGCAATTCTCACCAAAGCAGTAGACCAATGGTTTCTAATTTCCCTACACCTGTGGACCCACAGCCGTGCTGGACGGGTGACTGAAGAATGCTGGTGAAGAACAGTTATTCTCAAACTTTAGTGCATTCGAGTCACTTGGAGAGCTCCTTAAAACAGATTCCTAGGCCTCAGTCCTGTGTATTTGATTCAGAATGCTGAGAATTTGCATTTCTAAACCAGTTCTCAGGGGATATTTTTGGGGAGCTACACCTTCAGAAGCCCAAGGGAAGTGGTAGGAGAATAATAATAGAGTTTTAATAAATGCTATATGTTGTGTCTGAGATGGCCAAGAGTTTGTGAGGTGTGCATATTAGAAGAGGTGAAAGAAAATGTTTCGCCGAATTCTGAAAACCAAATTCCGTTTTAATCAGTAAAAGAGACTGAAATAGAGATCAGTGGGAGAGTAACATCAATGTGTGCCTCCCACGTCCAGTGGCTGATCAGGAGGAATTTAACCAATTCAGATGACATTATCATCAGTTGGCCACTAGAAGGAACCTGCCTAAAAGCTATGCTTGAGCTTGATTGGCTAAAACTCTGGGCTGCAGAATTCCCTCAGGAGGCGTTTGGGGATATTTCAGTGAGGAAGGAAGTTAAGCAGTAGAACAGATACCCAAATGAGCAATGAGAGCCCTTTGAGAGAGAGATGTGAGGCCAGGTATGCTGCTACAGATGGAAAAGTCCAGGGGCAGATCTGTCAATAAAGCCTCTGGCAGCCCTTCCAGCCCTCAGACCTAATGCTAAAAGCTGCTGCTTCTCATGTGGGCAGCACTAATAGGGCACTAGGATCAAAGCAACTGAGCTTCATTTCCCTAATGATGGCAAACTGTCCCCTAGCCAGTCTAAGTGTATGTAAGCATAAGCATGGCCCGTCCACTGGCATACCAAAGAGCCATTTATGTTCACAAAGCTCTCCTGCAGACCTCCCTCTTTCTTCTTCATGATATTCATTACTGGAGCCAAGTCTTTATTTCTGCATGGATTCGTCCTCACCCAGACCTCTATACCCCTCTTAAAGCACAACGCACAGAGGCTGCGCCGGACAGGATGAGGCCTAGAGGAAACATGGATGGACTTTGGGGATAATCGCCGCACAGCAGGGGCACTTTGTAGAGGAAAAGACACAGATGGGTGTGGTGCATTTGGGTGAATCCTGCACAGCTGAGGCCTATTTGAACAGGAAATACTTGAAGAAACTGAGGCATGTGGTGGTGCATGTTGGAGCTACATGTGCCCTCGGTTAAGCATTATGTCAGTCTTTCTCATTAGTCTCCCGTCGAATTAAGATGTTTGAAAGGAAGTCTATTAAACACATAGAGAGGGAGATAGACGGGCAGTGGCAAGTCTGTAACTTATTTGCATAACGTTTGAACACCTATTAAAAGTACTTTGAGCTTCGTCTTTGTCTCTGGTATCAATTCCTCAAAATGGGTCATAATCCTACCCACTTTCCTGGGTGGGAGGCATTGGGATGATGTTGGGGGAAAGTAGTACCTCAGGTGCAATTGGGGGCTGCTTCTTTGTTTTCTTAAAGAAGGTAGTTTTTCTTTCTTTTTTAAAAAATTTTATTGAATCACCGTGAGATAGTTACAAGCTCTCATGTTTGGGTTACAATCACACAATGATCAAACACTCATCCCTTCACAAGTGCACATTCTCCATCACCAATATCCCCAGTATACCCCCCTTTCCCACCCTCCCCATGCCTCCATGGTAGACAATATTCCCCATACTCTCTCTCTACTTTTGGGCATTATGGCTTGCAACACAGACACTGAGAGGTCATCGTGTTTGGTCTGTTATCAACTTCTGGCACACATCTTCCATCCCGACTGATTCCTCCAGCCATCATTTTCTTAGTGATCCCTTCTCTATTCCATCTGCCTTCTCCCCTCCACTCATGAAGCAGGCTTCCAGCTATGGGGCAATCCTCCTGGCCCTGGTGTCTACTGTCCTTGGGTGTCAGCCTCGTGTGATGTTATTCTACACTCCACAAATGAGTGCAGTCCTAAAGAAGGTAGTTTTTCGACCGGTTGCTCAGTAATTTTTTTTTCCTCAGAAAAGAGGGAAGTAGGACAAATAAGCTTGAGAACCTGGTGCCTCTGTTGCATCATGAGTTTAGTTAGAAGAAAGGATCAGGGAACTTACCCTCTCAGGAAGGGGAAGAAAAGCATTTTGGTCCAACTCAAGATAAAAGTCTAAGTCAGAGATGACTGGGCCTTGGCCCTATCGTTTACCCTACAGGCAGCTTATTCCATTGCTCTGTGGGCTTCCAGGCTCTTGACATTCTGCAGTCCCATTGGCTTTAAGACTCTGGCTTCTGCACAAGCCACATGGCTTTAAGGAAAAAAACCCTACCGTGGTTTTTAAATTTTTTTTATTTTTTTTGCTGAGTTATACTGGTTTACTTACTTTTCTAGGCGGGTGGGAAATTCCCATCCTCCCTTCCTCTTCCTCTAAATTATAACCAGTCATGTGTGTAGTCACTTTATTTTTAAATTCAGGGCTGAAACTTAAAACTTTGAGGGTTTCAAAAAAATGTTTTTCTTAACAGAAAAACATATGCTTGAAAGCTTAACCCCTTTGGTGGCAGGCAGGCATCTTCTTTCTCTGAGTTTGGTGATAACAACAACTTTGAGGCCAATAAACCACGTGGGAGTCTTGAGCATCTGTGATCATCTGTGTCCTCTACATGATATAATAGAGGATGCAATCTAGGAGAAGCCTGTGGCTTCTTCCCCCAAGCTCCTGGTTGGTCTTAAACAGTGAGATTCTTTGACCTCACTTGTCAGCCTGGGCTGATTCCTCTTTCCTTTTCTTATAAAGTGGAAAATTATTAGAAAATATTTATGTCCTGGTGGGACTGCGGGATACATAGGATTTAAAAAATTGGGGGAAAAATCATATCTGTTCCTCTAGAAATTTTGTAATTCATGGTGACAATACATAAGAGAACCACTGTATTATCTCTCAATTCAATTTCTGGGTCTGTTTCCAAAGGAAATAAAATCGCTGTCTTGGCGCTATCTGTACATTCAGTGTTTATTTTAGGATTATTCATAGTAGCCCCAAATATAGAAACAACTCAAGTATCTGTGACAGGCTTAGAACAGATAAAGAAAAATGTTACGCTTGACAACATATGTTGCTTAATACATTTTGATTGGTGAGACATCACATATGTGATGGTGGGCCCATAGAGCTGGTTGTGTGGTAGCCCTGAGCACTGCTGGGGGTCGCCCCCAAAACAAACAGTAAAAAAGAGATAAGCTAAGTTTAAAGACCAAATGAATAACATATACATTTATAGTTAATAAAACTATAATACACTTGAAATTTCTGAAAATATATCTCATATGTTATCACACATGAAAAAAATCGCAGGAGTGGAGAGATAGTATAGAGGTTACAACTCGCACACAACCAGCCCTAGTTTGATTCCCAGCACTGTGTGTGGCTCCCTGAGCACTGCCAGGAGTGATCTCTGAGAACAGAGCCAGAAGAACCCAGAGATTTGCTAGGTGAGGCCTATAAAAGAAAAAAGTAATGATGATGAAATAATAAAGAAATGAGAAGTGACATATATAAATTAGCTTTATTGTGATCATGTTATACTGTGTAAAATGTATAAAATGTCATTGTATGTCACAAATTTGCATAATTTTCACTTGTCAATCACACCTCTGTAAAGTTGCAGGGTAATGGGGTGATCTCTGACTAAATTAAACAATTATGAAAAGCTGAAGCTAACTGGGGTGACTCTGAAAGGAAGTTCTGCAAGACACACTGTAGGATAGTGGGGACTCCAGCATTGATGTACCCCCCTTTTCCTTTTCCAGAAGGAAGGCAGGCAGCTTTATTCAGGAACTGTGAAGCCTAAGCCCATGTGTCCAAAATTCTGTGCTGTGCATCAAATAGAACTCACAGTGCAGCACAAAGGTTGCAGTAGCACAGTGCAGGAGCAACAGTGGTTAAATTTGATGGGGATGGTCCGAAGGCAGAGCAAGTCAAAGAAGATGTGGGCTTATCCTCCCAACTCCTTAAAATATGCTTCTAGTAGCCTGGTCAGCCCGATCCTTATTTGCAGGGGTGGACACATGATACATAGCTCATCTGGATTGGACCTGGTAGGGGAGAGCCAAGAGCAGGTACTGGCGCTGAGAACCTGGATCAGAGGAGGTGAAGGTGAGGTTATCTCTGTCTTGTCAGGGCTCACACCTCTGCAGGATTCCAACACTTCTTTTTTTATTGGGGTAGTGCTGGAGTTGTATTTTTTTGGCGGGGGAGGGGCACACTCAACAGAGCTTACTCCTGGCTCTGTGCTCAGGGATCACTCCTGATAAGCTTGGGTGACCATATGAGGTGTTGGGGATTGAACTCAAGCTGGCCACGTTCAGGGCGAGTGCCCTCCCCACTGCACCAGTCACCTTGCTCCCTCCAGCACTTCCTGTCTTCTAATCCTAGATTCTCAGAGAGAAGCTAAAGGCATAATGTCTTAGCAGAAGCATGGCAGCGCCCTACATAGGAGACTGAGTACCCCCCAGAGCTCAGGCAACAGAGAAGATGATAACTTCTTCCTATAGCTTCCTGGGGACTGGGGAGGTTAACCCCTTCTCTGTGTGCCAGACATCCTATGACACGCCTCAAACACAGGCGTCACTAACCCAGATGTGTCGAGGTGCCTAGGGGATATGGTGGCTGATCTGTTGGCACCAAGGTGCCCCTGACTGACCGAGGGTGGGCTCATCAGGGGGCAGGTTCGCTTAGCCCACGAGCTGACGGGTGATTTGTGGGCAGACACATCCAGGACCTCTGTTTTCTTCAAGAGCGCCTGGAAGTCAGCTTTTGAAGGAAGTCTGTTGATGTTTCAACATTCACGATTTAAACACTGTGTGGGCCAAACCAAACATAAGGAGATTTTTACACAGTGTGGGCTGGATTTATTTCTCATTCCAGTCCCCCTCTCAGCCCCTACTTTTAGCTACTAGTTTTTCCCTTCTTTTCGCAGCATATTTGATTTAACTGTAAAGCCAGTGATGTGAGGGGCTGATGGGTAGGTGTTATATCTTGAAGTAGGTGAGGTGTTAGGAACGTGAGTGGCACAGACCTGCCAGAAGCTCATTCACGGTGAAACCAAGGGCTTGTTGAGAAGGGGAACCTATAAGAAAGCTGTAATTGCAGGGCAGAGTCAGAATGGGCCAGTTCCTTAGCCACGCGTGCTTGGTGAACGCAGGAGCTCTCTGGGTGAAGGAAACACGTAGGCATTCTTGGAGAGAAAGAGAGCCAGAGGGCACAGAAAGTGACACTGAAAATTCTCTGAATTTTCACATGTAGATTTGTGTGCTCAGTAGTACAATCAGGATACAGGAGAGTTTATCAACCCCTGAATTCTCCATCAAAGGCAGTTTTTAAGTGCTGTCTCAAATACTGGATTCTCCCTTCTGGAGAAGCTCAAGTTCTCTCTTAAATACCGCCCTCTTCCTCTCTTTCTCTCTTTCTCTCTCTTTCTCTCTACCCCCCCTTTCTCCCTCTCTCTCTCTCTCCCTCTTCTTTTCTTTCTTTTTTTTTAACAATTAAACTTGGGCTGGAGCAATAGCACAGCGGTTGGGCATTCGCCTTTCACGTGGCCGACCCGAGTTTGATTCCTCCGCCCCTCTCGGAGAGCCTGGCAAGCTACTGAGAGTATCGAGCCCGAGAAGCAGAGCCTGGCAAGCTACCCGTGCATATTGGGTATACCAAAAACAGTAACAATAAGTCTCTCAATGAGAGACGTTACTGGTGCCCGCTCGAACAAATCGATGAGCAACGGGATGACAGTGACAGTGACAATTAAACTTGGGTTACAAAATTTATTAAACAGCGGGGGGGGGCAGGATAGAAGTGAATGAAGATCAAACCTGGGGTAACATAAGCACAGTGGTGGAGAGGCACAGTATTTGATGGTACTGATGTAACTTTCGATGTCAATAATATAAACTTTAACACTAGTGTACTCACATCAACTAAATTATAACAACAAATCTAACTAATTAGCTACCTCTAATTGAGTGTGTGTGTTTCTGTGTTTTTGGGTCACACCCATTGATGCTCAGGGGTTACTCCTGGCTCTGCACTCAGGGATGACTCCCAGAGGTGCTCAGGGGACCATATGGGATGCTGGGGATCAAACCTGGTTCCCTCTTATTTTCTAAAGAAAGCAATTTTACTTCAAAATAACTGAACCAGTAAATAAATTCTCTCAAACACAGGAGTGTTAGCTCTCCTGCTTGGTCCTACCTTGCTCCATGACTTGCAGGAATCCAAGAATCAGGAGTGGGGGTGTTCAGCAGAGCAGGAAGAGGGTTCCCTGGTTGTTGGTGGATAACTGTTTCAGAAAGTACGTGGGTAGGGCGTTTGCCTTGCACACAGCGAACTCGGGTTCGATTCCTCCATCCCTCTCGGAGAGCCTGGCAAGCTACCGAGAGTATCCCGCCCGCACGGCAGAGCCTGGCAAGCTACCCATAGCATATTCAATATGCCAAAAACAGTAACAACAAGTCTCACAATGGAGATATTACTGGTGCCCCCTCGAGCACAGCGATGAACAACAGGATGACAGTGCTAACAGTACTAATGACTATACCCATACCCAGAACTCACTCTTGCTCCCCACCCTCACCCCCACCAAAAATACCTTCTGCTCCAGGCTGTCTTCTCTTCACATTTCGACTTAGGGTGTGAGATTTAGCCACTACAAATTTGGAATGCCCAGTTATTGCAAGGCCATAGGAGCAGTGCACCAAAAGTTGTGTGCTCTGGTTTTTAGATTTATCCTATATTGCACGTGCATGTTCCTGTCATTCCCACACATGCAGTATTCACAACTGAGTTCAGATCCCACTTTTCGTACACCCATATTTAAACTGCTTCCATTATGAATATAAAATTACTCACCAGTTTATAAAAGGTAGCACATTGTAGGGCAATTGGGCCTGTGTTGGAAGGAAAGGCTACCTCCTCAATCTATTAATGTGGGTTTTTCCTTTTTAGGATTTTTTGTTTGTTTGGGGGATAAACTTGGCAGTTCTTATACGTTACTCCTGACTCTGTGCCCAGGGCTCACTGCTGGTGGTGCTCTAGGAAAATATTTGCAGAATCAGAGAGATTGATCAGAGTCAGCTATATGTAAGGCAATCACCTCAACCCCTGTACTCTCTCTCTCTCCAATTTCTATATTAACATGTCTTTTAGAGACATTTTCTGACCCTCTAGAAACAACCTGTTTGGAGATTTAGAAATGACCTAATGGATGTTTGAGGGAGGAGGACAATTAAGTTTCAGAAATTTCAGCCTTCCCCACCCCCCTTCCTTGGCCCAAACATTGAATAATATGAAGCTGCAAAGACTAAACAAAGAGATTGTTCACACTGGATGGACTTAAAAATACCGCTGGAATGCTGGCCCTCAGTAAAGCCTGTATCTCGTAGTGCAGTAAGCAGGATGAGTCACGCTGCTCACAGTCTGATCGGTCCCACCCAGCCTGGATATTTTGGTGAAGAATGCCATGGTGGTTCATTTCTTTGTCTTATTCTCTCATCGATCAGCTTTACTAGTGTGACCTCAGAATCACATTGAGACAAGATGGGGGGGAAAATCAGTTTTCTATAGAGCTCAGAATAAAGAATGAACTGGAAATTTTTATTTTCTATGTAGACCAGCAAACCATAGCCAGTAAACCAGAACTGGCTTGAGCTGGAGGTAGGTGCAGTGGGTAAGGTGCTCGCCTTGCATGTGGTGGTGCACTTGGGTTTGATCACTGGCACCCCATGTGGTCTCCTGAGTCCCTCTAGGAGTGGGACTGATCCCTGAGTGTACCAAGGCAGTGCACCAAAAGCTGTGTGCTCTAATTTTTAGATTTATCTTATATTTCATGTGCTTGCTTCTGTCATTCCCATGCAATGCTGTATTCACAACTGAGTTCAGATCCTACACCAAAGTGGGAGTGATCCCTGAGCACAGAGTCAGGGATGAGTCCTGAGCACAGCTGGGTGTACCATCCCCCACAATAAGAGCCCCTACCCCAAACGAACAGCTGGCTTGCATCTGGCTGGTTTTCTTGACATGTGACTAGTAGATAGTTATTACATTTTGAAGTAACTGGCAAAATAGTATGAAGAATATTTCAAGATGTAAAAACCATACAAAGTTAACTGTCGATGTGCACAATGTTTTTTTTTGTATTTTTAAAGACTTTTTTTATTGACTCATGATCAAGATGGACCCTTACAAAGCTGTTCATGATTAGGTTTCAGTCATGCAGCATAGATAACCTCCACCAGCATGTTTCCCAGCCCCAGTGTCTTCAGGGTCCCTCCCATTCCTCCCATCCCCCACCCTGCCCCTATGACAGGCACTTTTCTCATTCTCTCCTCTCTCTCTCTCTCTCTCTCTCTCTCTCTCTCTCTCTCTCTTTCTCTCTTTCTCTCTCTGCCTCCCCACCATTTTGGGCATTGTGGTTTACAGTACAGATACTGAAAGGTTATCAGGTATATCCCTTTACCTCCTTTTAACACTCAGTTCTTGTCCACGTGATCAGAGCCCAGCCATATCCATTCTCTTCTGTGTGGGTCTGTGACTAACATAGTTCTATAGCAGCAAGTAGAGTCATCCCGACAGATACCATATGGCCCTCAAAGGCCAAAATATTTATCATCTGGTTCTTTATTTAAAAAAAAAATCACCAACCCTGTTATGGATGGCATGTCTTCTGTGGTTGTGTTTGCCATTAGGAATGGCAAAAAAACACTCTCATCTCAGCTAGAGAAGAACTGCTGCTCGCAGCTTGCTGGCAGTCCAAATCAATAATACACCCCAGATACCCCTTCTCTGTTTTCTGTTCTACCATGGTGAGAGGTTTATATTTACTAAAGAGTCTGCATGTGACTTTTGCCCACTGTAGAATTTTTCTTGTGACAGCCTTGCTATTCAAGCTAACATGCGCTATTTTATTTTGAAAGCCAGGAAAATCTCATCTGTTAGAGGTAAAGGCTTGACTCTCCTGAAAATGAGTCATTCTATTTCAGCCTTTCCCCCTGTCACTTGGCAGAGTCTAAGATGGTACAGGGATAGCACTGGTGATTCTCCAGGTAATTTTTCTTCGTTCCTGGAAATTGCCTGAATGCTCGTCCCCTTTTCCCTGGGTGAGGGATCCTCTGTGTGAAGTGTTGGAAGGGGAGTCCCAGCACACACACACACACACACACACACACACACACACACACACACACAACACATTCCCGACTTGGGGCAGGGAGCGAGTGAGGAGTGACATCTGCCTGACTGGCTCTGTCATTCATTAGCCCTTCAGCACTTCCTGCCACCCCCCCAACCCCCCAGGGACAACACCTTGACATGGAAGTATAATGACAGCCAGGTGACTACTGCCAATGGCCTACTATAGAGCCACTTGGTCCTCTCTCAACCCTTAAGTCTCTTCCTTTCTGGCCCCTTCTTATTTTGCTCCAACCCTCCCCCATCCGTTCCACCCCATCCCTAGATTTGTCTTTGGCCATTTCCAAAGGGACTTTGGTTCCTTTGTAAATATTTTCAAATTGCTCAAGTTTTGCCCATTGGGGGGTGGGAGATAGCAGAGCCATAATTGTGAAATGAGGCTTAGAAGGCAATTTTTAATCCTCGGGCTGGCCCTGTGGTCATGCTGGAGAAAGCATTGGTGTGGACTGGGGTCGCGCCTGCTGACTCTCATCCACCCTCCTTCCTGACCCTAGACGTCCCTCTCTGGATTGTTCTGAGCAGCTGCTTGGAGAACGGGAAAGACAGCCAAGTCCTGTAGGGTTTCTGAATGGTGGCACTGTTGGCATTTTGGATCAGATCTTTCTCTGCTGTGGGGAGATAAACCAGGTTTTAAAGGTTTTATTATTTTTATTTTTACTTTTTAAAGACTGGTTAAAAGGCCTGGATATTCCCTATTTTGAGAACCACTGACATAGTATAACATAAGGATTACCTCACCAAATGTATTTTCCATGCTTTTAGCATGAGGAATTTATTCCTTCAAGTTTTGGAGGCTTTATTTTCCAGAATCGCTAATCAAAGCGTAAGGGTATTTCCTCATAAAGGGTAATGGCTCCAGCCTGGCATTGCAAGTGGTTTCCATCTCTCACGATGGGCAGTCATCATCCAGACCCTGTATTGAGACTACACTTAAGTTCTGGGGTCAGGACATCATGGTAGACTAGAGTTAGTGGACAGGTAGATGCCTGATTACCTACTATCTCTCCAAGAATTCATTTCAGACAGACTCATTGCAAACTCTCTCCTTGGGGAGGTGACTGCTCCTTGTGGGCACCAGTCTTAGGGCTCACTATGGCTTGTGTGTTTGTTAGTGGCCAGAAAAGAGTCTCAAGGAAAAAATGTCTTTCCTCAATCCTATGAGCTGCCAGATAGGCTTGGAGAGGTGCTCTGGTTGGTTTGATGGGAATAATGGCAGAAGAGGGATCAAGAGTGATGCTTAATATTATTTCTGCACCACTTGATTAGAAGCTCCCAGAGAATCAAAAGGATGTCATTTTCATCATTTATCAATTGCAGCCTTCTCCAGACCATCTTGACTATAATTTTGAAACCTTTTTTTCATAGTGTTAAGCACAACTTGTTAAGGATTTTTTTCATGTTAAGCAAAAACCTTAACCTGTTGATTTCTTGGAGCTGTCTGGTGGACTCCACATAACACTTAAAGGCACAATATAAAGAACACAAGATTTGAAAAACCAGTCAGTAACCCTGAAATACAGTCAGCCAAATGTTAGAAGGTTACAATAAGTAACAACCATATCTTTATTATTGTACTGATTAAAATCTAGTGGCAATTGTCATGCAAATTCTCATTTCAAATTCTTGATTCCTTTCATGGTATTTCAAGTTTTCTGATAATCACAACTGCGACAGGAAAATGTCTGTGACTTCTGTCATGGCAAAGTCAAGGGTACCAATGATAAACCTCTTCACTCAAGAGAGCACTAAGTAGCCTAGTCATGGGGTGGGGGGTCAAGGTGATTCCTTGTTCCGGGTTTTATGTCAGAGTTGCAGGAAGGGCAAAGGCACAAGCCTGGTGCTGGAGCAGAACAGCATCAGGAAAGGAGAAGGAGGTGAGTAGGAGTGGAGCCTACGGAGGAATGGGGTTGAAGAACAGAAAGTGCCAGGCCAGGCAGGGTGGCGGCAACTTGGTCCCACAAGTAGGAGCCACTGAAGGTCCAAGGTTATCAGGTGGCAGAGTGGAGCTTGTCCAGGTCCCCGACAATCTGACCAGGGCCCCATTCCTGCTAGCGCTGATACTTTCCTGAAGGCGACTTCATACCTTCTACACTGGTGTCACCTTTAGTATTTATCATTGCCTAAATTATTCCTTTTGTATTGATACCCAGAAGAAGCATCTTAAGCAACTTTTGCTAAATACCTTAGAACCAATAATGGAAGCCAAGTTAAGAGTCGGAATGTGGAGGCTATTTCTGGACATTGTGACATCCTGTTCAACTTTTGAAGGAGCATGGGAATAAAGGGGTGAGTCAGTCTGAGAGCTTATTTTTAGGGGAGAACTGAGAATTCAGTCTGGAGTGTCTCAGAGTTCCCATTGCCTGCGAGTGCAGAGTGTGCTCTTGGGGAAGAGATTGCGGGGCAGAAAGCCTGTATTTATCATCAGATTGTTACCCAGCGCCTCCTACACACCAGGGTAAGGCTTATTGATTTGAAAAGAGGATGAGTATCAACGTAAACAAACCTTTGTATCAGAGGAGCCCATTTCAGCGCATTTACATTTGGAAACTGCTGTCTGTTGGGTATTTAATATGTACTGTATATTATGGTTAAGTGCTGTACGTGATGGTTAAGTGCTTTGCACAAATGTCATGAGAATATGGATAGTTTCTGTTTCTGTGTTGTGAAGAAATGCTAACTCAGAGGTTACAAACTAGCCTGGACCCAGTAACTGAGTCCTGGTTTGAACTCAGATCTGGCTCGAGTCCATATGAGTAGTCACTCCATGTTTGACATATGAATGACTCATGTGCAGTCCACACTTTGGTCCTGAGTATCACTGATTGATCCTGAAATGACTTCTTGCTTGTCTCAGATTTCTCAGGAATACTATACTTTGCATAGTATTGTAGGTAGCTACAGTGGGTAGCTACAGTGGCCACATAGTGCAGCATAAGTACAGTGCAGCATAAGTACATGAAATGAAGTATAGCTACAGTGCAGCATAAGTACATGAAATGAAGCTCTATCATCTAAGAGCATAAGTACATGAAATGAAGCTCTATCATCTAAGTCTTATCTTATTTTCTCTAAATGCAATTTTTAAACCTGAAAGAATTTTTGTTGTTAATGTCTACAGACCTCTTGTTTTTGTTTGGAGGCTGCACCTGGTGTTGCTTCAAGCTAACTCTGGCTCTGCACCGAGGGAACACTCCTGGCAAGGCTCAAGGGACAATACAGGGTTCTGGCGATTGAACCCAAGTTGGCCACATGCAAGAAAAATGAAATGCCGGGGATCAAACCCAGGTCTCCCTCATATAAGCTGTGGCCTCCAGTCCCAATTTTTTTCTTAAGCACTATGAGAAATGGTCTGTTGAATATTATTTCCATTTACTGTCAGTGGAGATGGCATTCTTTATTTTTAAATTTATTTTTTTTCATTTAAAATTTTTATTAATTTATTTTAATTTTTTTAAATTGCATCACCATGAGACACACATTTTCAAAGCTGTTCATGATCAGGTTTCAGTCATACAATGATCCAACATCTATCCCTCCAGTCATTTCCCAACACCAACACCAACACCAACACCAATGATCCCAGTTTCCCTTCAGCCACCCCTCCTCCCCCAGCCTACTTCTATGGCTCTATGTCAGGCGCTCTCGTCCTCTCTCTCTCTCTCTCTCTCTCTCTCTCTCTTCCTCCCTCTTCCTCCCTCCCTCCCCTTCCTTCTAGGAACTATGGTCTGCAACATAGATACTGAGAGATTATCATGTTTGTTCCTTTACCTACTTTCAGCATGCAGTTCCTATCCAGAGTGATCACTTTCTTTTTAAAAATACTTTGTTTATTTTTATAAAGTTGTTCACAATAGTTCATTGCATTTAATATGCAAACACCAGTCCCACCACTGTGCACCTTCCCACTACCATAAGAAGAAAGTGTGTGAAGATTGTTGTATTTTATCCTGGAGCTATATAAACCCTTGTATTGGAGATTATAAGCATGTATTATAAACCCAAACAAATGTATGCCACTTTTGGTACATCCATGCGCTAGAGTATGAGAGGTCGTATAGCTGCAAATGTGGCCGTGCACCCCACAAATTATGAAATTTAGAATATGTTTATATAGCAGATTCATCATGGGTAAGGCATATGTCTCTTCTTGGCCATTGATGAGATTATATGTCACTGGGCAGGGGCAATTTGTGGGTGTGACTGCCAAGCTACTGGAAAACTAGGGAGCTGGAGGAAGGAATCCCAGTCCCACTCCAAGCGAGCTTGGAGATCTCAATCACAGGTCCCGCATACCTGGGTTTTTCTGCAGGTTTCCTCATGGGTGAGGCTTGTCTGAGCCTGTGGAGAGTGGCCTTGAGCATGGCTGAGGTTAGGTTCTGGAGGTTTTCGGCTGCCGGGGTCCTGCTTAGGGTGGGGAGGGAAACTCAACCCGCCCTCCTCCAGAGAGTGAACATTTCAACTATCTTTGTCATCATGGTCTCTTCTCTATCCCATCGAGATGGTATTCTTTATCAGGAGATTCTTACTGCCTTGGAGGGAAGAATGACATTTCAGAAGCCTAAGTCTTCATATAAACAACTGGTCAGTGTCTATGGCAATGAAGAGTTAACCTTGAGGACTCAGGCCACTTATAGCTAAACTTTAAAGTAGCCTAGGCTGAGTAGGACAAGAGGATGGTGGTGTGTGCTGGTGGTTGTGGTGAGCAGGCTAATTAAACAAGAAGAAGGGCTAAAATCTGGGGGAACCCTACTTTAGAACTTGTCCAAAAATGCCAGTTTGGACAAGTCCTAAAACTATAGTGCCAAAGTGCTCTAGAATATCTCTGGAATATCCCAGGAAACAACTTAAATACTATAGGATTTTTATTTTCTTGGTGAAGGGCACACACCTGTCAGTGCTCAGGACTTATTCCTGGCTTTGTGCTCAGGAGACCATATGTGCCAGGAATCAAACCAAGATTAGCTGCATGTGAGACAATCACTCTCTCCAGCTCTGAAACAACTTGAATGCCTAAAATATATAATAAAGTTGTGATATATATACATATGGAATACTATGTAGCTTCTAAGGAAACATGAAATCAGGGGCTCTGGATATAGCTTAATGGGCTGAAGCACATGTTTTTCATGTGGGAACCTCGGTTTGATTCCTGGTACTACATGTCCCTCAAGCACCGTGAGGAGAAGCAGCTCCTGGGCACCTATGAGTGTGGCCCCCCAAACAAAAATAAATTTGGTGCAATATGGTGCAATGGGAAGATGTCATATTAAGTAAAATAAGTCACAGGGGAATAATTGCCAGGTGATAATCTTACTCATTTGTTGTATTGTTGTATATAATATCATTTATTCTGTTGAGAAGCAGAATAAGAGAATTGGCAGTATTGAATAATGACAAACTCTTGACATTTGATTACCAAGTAGTGGGGGGACAAGGCGAAGGAAGAGATGGACTAGAGTTATATAAGGGCAGTGGTGGAGGGGTTGGGATACTTTGGTAGTGAAGGTACAGTAACTTTTGGGGGGGGAACTGGGTCATACTCAGTAGTGCTCAGGTCCTACTCCTGGCTCTGTGCTCAGGGACCACTTCTGGTGGTGCTCAGGTGGCCATATATAGTGCTAGGGATTGAACCTCGGTTAGCCTCATGCAAGGGAACTATGCTATTTGCTGTACTGTTGTTCCAGCCCAAGATATGTTATCTTTTTACATTAAAATCATGAATGATCTACACTGCCCTAGGCATGTTATATAGACCAGTGCTGATCAACCTTTTTCTGCTTACTTCTGACTTAGTTTCCTTCCTGTGGCCCTGGTGTCTTACTGGCCAGTCCTGAGCCTTGTCCCAAGGTCCCCCATTCATGCAATTTTTGCCTGTGGCTCCTTGGAATGCTCTGGAGGAGGGGGCAGGGGGTTCCTACAAATACCATATTGCCCTGGTTGAGAAATGCTGATCTAAACAACAACAAATAAATAAGTTAAAATGTATAGCATCAATCAGGGATAAAAGAGATTGAAACTTCTGGAACAGAATCTCCAAGATAGTGGAATGGACAATCTAGAAATCAACCAGCCATAATGACCAGAAGAAAATTCACAGTCATGATCTAGAGTCAAAACATCAAAAAATAGTAATAGAAATGAATGAGTCACCTCCCATGACCCTAGAGCACTGCCAGGTGTGTCCCCTGAGCACTGCAGCTAACAACAACAACAATAACTAGAAAATATATGCTCAGAACTATGGAGGATTCATGATTTCTTTCGTCCTGGAGCTGAGATGGGGTTGAAGACTTGAATGGAATAAGGTAGCGTGTATTGATTGCCAATACAATATCATTAACCAGCGATAAGAACAAAAACTCCCTTTATACTAAATAAAAAGAAAGTTTAAAAAAAAAAAGAATAAGCTTAAATCAGCAACCTCCAGCAGGATCTCTGCCGTAGGCCTGTGCCTAAGGACCAGGACTCACTCCAGGACCTTGAAGTGGGATGAGTGATGGAGTCGAAAGACTCATTGGGAATCTGGTTATCAGAAAGGGTCCAGGGGAGGTCAGGGCAGAGCTGGAATCAAATGGCGGTGGCCTAGAATGAATGCCTTGCTAATGAAAATTGTTCTCTCATTCTCTTCTTGCTGATTTGTTAGGCCTTATTTTGGGGGAGGTGGGAGGGGGAGACTATTTAAGCTCAGGAGCCCACAGAATCATTTGGAGCTAAGTCAGAAAGAGGACTATCTTGGGGGTGCTTTTACTATGCAAAGAGCAAAGAGGACTTCACGAGGCTGATAGGTCATCCCATCCTGTTCTGATGCAAGTTGTTAGGGAACCACCGTGTCTCTGCTGCACAGGGGAAGTTTACAAAGGGTAAATTCGAGTTGGTATCAGCATAATGGAGGAGTCACTCCTCCCACCAAATTCACTCCCTGAGAAGATAAAGTGGGCAGAGGAGGTGGGGCCCATGACTCGGAATTCTTAGTGCTTACATCTGATGGCTCTGTGCTTCTTGGGAATTAAGATGGAAAATGAGATAAACAGGAACTGGAGCAATAGCACAGTGGGAAGGGCATTTGCCTTGCATGCGGCCAACCCGGGTTCAATCCCCAGCATCCCATATGGTCCCCTGAGCACCGCCAGGAGTAATTCCTGAGTTCAGAGCTAGGAGTAACCCCTGTGCATCGCTGGGTGTGACCCAAAAAGAAAAAAAAAGAAAATGAGATAAACAGATACCTAGATGAAGACAAATTCTATAAATATACTTCTTGGAGCTTGAAATCCCCTTGACTGTGTCCCGGATCAAGCCCACGATCACATAACAGCTTTGCTAGTCACCTTTTTCTAGACATTTTCTACAAGCTACGACTGCTGAACTGGATACCTGAATTGTGGCATTGCTGTTGCCAAAACACGTGGAATATTTCTCTAAGGGACTATGGGTATAGTCAAGTGTCCTGCTTTATCCTGAATTTTTCAGAAATACTCACCTGCCTGGATAGAGTGATGTCTCTGTCACCTCATCATCGGACAAAATACATTATAGCCCCCTGGGGTTTCTATCACGAAACAGAGCATGGTATCGGGGAAAGAAGATAGTCAGCATGGTACCACAGCAGGTCCAAAACAGTATCATTAATGTCCTTTGATGATATTTAAAAATTCAGTTTATACACAATTGGAGTTCAGTTAATTAGCACCAAGCTATAATATCAATCTTCGTTTGAATGAATCTGCATTTCAATACCATCTTCCTTCAGAATTGTATTTACATGCCCAGTAGTTTTCTGTCTTGCTCATGCTGAAATCACAGAACTTGGTTGTTTTTGCTTCAATTTCCAGCCATCATTATTACTTGTGCAATAGTAATGAAATCAAGCAGTTTCATTTGATTCTTTTATAGTTGCAGTTAATTTGTCTTTTCCTGCCGTTCCTTCATTATTTCCACTACACATTTTCCAAGTTAGCTGACAATCATATGGTACAGTGAGGAGGACTGGCAAAGTTTAGTTTTGTGGTTTTTTTTTTTATCCAGATCATAATATGCTGATTTTTTCCATTATATTTTCCAGGGCAGAGGTTATTTTATTTAAACGATATTTTTATCTTAAATATATGAGATGTACAAAACCCTGAAATTAAATTAGAAAGCGTTGGCATTGGGCCCTTACACACAAATATTTTAACATTTGAAAGAACGTTAATACCACTAATCTCAACACCAAACAAATTTGGGGGATTTTCTTTGCATGGATTTTATGTAGTTGTAATTATACTCCATGTAAATGTTACTTTGAGCATTTTCATTTAACGTGTTCATGAATATTTTCTCATGCTGTTTTAAGTGTTTCATAAATATAAGCTTAATTGGCTACATAATTGTTAGTTAGCAGTACATTTGTCTGTGAGTAACCAAAAAAAAAAAAAACCTAGAAGCAATGGCTTAAGGGTTGTTTCTGCTTCATGGAAGAAGAAATTGGGAGAGTTTTTGGAGCTCCTAGGATAAGGGAACTGCTTCTCACTGAGGGCGTGAAGAAGTCTGGATGTTCTGTTGTTCTTAGGGATGGATGCATATACCAGGTACGGGGTCTTCCCAGAGGAAACAGGAAACTGGAAGCATGCAGACTGTCATATGATTGATTGCCCTAGTTCACCGCCCCCCACCCATAAAAAAATCATAAAGATGAATTAATAACATGTTAGCCTCTGTAGTGGAGTAATGCAGTTTTCTTAGAATTAAGTGACTAAAATTGGACCAAGTTTACCAGAAGTTTGACCACATACTTATGATTCCAGTTTTATTGCTTACCTGGTAAATGACAGAATTTGAAGGCACACGCTTTATTTATAGACATCTAATTTAGTTCTAGAAGTGCAAATGTAATACCATGAAAGTTGCATCAAAACCTATGCCAGTGGATACCAATTTCAAGGAGTCAGCTGTGTACACAAGATAAGGGAAAGTGCTTTAACATTTCTGTGCTCAGTTTGAAATGTATGATTTCCTTGGATGATGAGTAACTTTGTCTCAAGAGACAGAAACTGAGCAAGCATTTGGTAAATGATACAAGGAGTAGTTTATGTAGCTGATGAAGTGGATTATGTGATTGCTAACATCTGTATGTCCCCATGATATTTGAATTAGGGTACATTTGTTGAAACACTTCCCCAACCATCACGGGTATCATCTATATGCAGAGTCTCGCTCCAAAGTTGCTTCAGATCAAATGTAGTTACTTGAAGTCTACCTGGATGGAATAATAAGCTCAGGTGGCAGGAGTCAACCTTGGCTCGAGGCTTCAGTTCCATAAAGAAGATCTGCCTTGAGTTTGGCTACAGATATTACCTGGCCCTTAAACCAGACCCATTCAAATTTGTGCACCTTCGCCACAATTTCCTGTTCATCTCTCTCTATTTAATTTCCATGATGCTGTGAATTTTCCCTTTACCTGCCAGGAAAAAAATATACTTATTCCCCACGTGGAGGATGATGTAGAATCTCTGACATTGCTCAATAACGCCAAGGAGGAATAGAGCCGGAGAGATAGTACAGTAAGTAAGGCACTTGCCTTGCATGTCCCCAACCTGAGTTCAATCCCCAGCACCTCATTTGGTCCATTGAGCTCCTCCAGGAATGATCCTGAAGTGTAGAGCCAAGAGTAAGCCCTAAACACAGCTGGGTGTGGCCCCCAAACAAAACAAAAACCCAAAAGTTAACAAGGATAAATATATAATCAGTAGTTCCTTTGATTTTTTTGCAAAAAAACAATCTTACTAAGGTGGAGTAGTTCAGTAATTTAACTCAGTTTATGTGAACTACTTGAAACTTTGAAGTCAAGTATGATCAATCAACAAGTAAGTCCAAGCTTATATGATTTAATCAACAAGTGCTTTTTAAAAAATATTTCCATGTGTGGTAGATACATTTGTGGGTGCATTAAGATGCTACCCTCATGGAGAGTGAAATCTTGTGGGGAAGGCAGCATTGATATAATTTAAAGGGACTGGAGCGATAGCACAGTGGGTAGGGCATTTACCTTGCATGCGGCCAAGCCGGGTTTGATTCCCAGCATCCCATATGATCTCCCGAGCAATGCCAGGAGTAATTCCTGAGTGCATCGCCGGTGTGACCCAAAACGCAAAAGGAAAGAAAGAAAGAAAGAAAGAAAGAAAGAAAGAAAGAAAGAAAGAAAGAAAGAAAGAAAGAAAGAAAGAAAGAAAGAAAGAAAGAAAGAAAGAAAGAAAGAAAGAAAGAAGGAAAGAAAGAAAGAATTTACAGATAGACTAGTGTTTACATGTAGAGAAACACAAGTACAAATACATTAGTGTACATATAGTCTCAGTTTATAGTTGAGAATATAGTTGGGGTTGGGAATTCTGGGGAGGGGAAGATAGGGAACACATTACTAGTAATGTGATTTTGAGCTGTGACACCAGACAAAGCATTGGAGTTCAGAAGAGAAGTATGAGTGGTAGAGATGAAGGGGAATGTAGACATAGAAGAAGAGGAAGGGAGTTGTCAATGAAGGGGCTCAAAGACAGCTGCTTCTAGAGATTCAAGTAAGTTTGAGCATTGCTAAGAATGATCAGAGACCTGGAAACAGTGATGCAGCAGGAATGAGAGAAGATAATTACAGAAAAGATACTGAGTTGGGGGTGAGGATGTCATTAAGAGTACAGATGGAGGGCTTCCCTTACACAGTAGGACTACCAGAGCCTTGGGACCTGAAGTTAGGGGATGTGTGATGGTACAGAAAGGTTGACCCTTCCAATTGCTACTGTTCCTCAGTGACTTGGGAAGCAAGAGCATTTGCCAGTAGTGAAAAATGGGGAAGAAGTGTTGAAAGTTTGAGGAGATAAAAATTGTTATGTAATCCACTATGACAGTTCAAGAGTAATTGGTTTAGGGAGACTCAGCTTGGTGTCTGTATACTACCAATGTCCCGCTTTGCCTTGGGTCACAAATGTAAAACCAGACAACATGGTCAAGGGAAGTGTGATGATAGTTATCATGGTGTATAAAAGCGGGATAAGGAGGAAGTGAGGACCTGAGGTGGGGAACTAGCAGTAAATAGGTGATAGATTAAGACCATTAGGTCTTGTTTGTTTTTATAAATGATATCCCCTTTTATAAATTAAATCATATTCACAATGCATGATAGAAAGTGCCTGTGTTTAAAAACTGTACATATAAGAAATTCTGTGTAGAGTAATGATTATCTGCTGGTGTTGCTTGCTTGTATTGCTTTTTCATTTTGTGGAGTGACCCTCCCAAGTGTACTTGGGAAGCTTGTGGACCACTCCTGGCAATACTTGGTCTGGCTGTAGAGTCAGATTGTTCAGTACTTAGGCCTGATGTTGTAGTGATACTCAAACCCAGAAGTGCTGACAGCCACCAGGGCTACCACAGTGATAGACAGGGGTCACCAGGACCAGACCTTATAGCACCTGGGGGACTCCAGGGATACATGTACAAGTGCTCATGGCTTTTCCTTGCCAGGGATCAAACTCAAGTTCTCTACTGCAAAGCATACACAAGCATGCACTCTTTGAACTACCTCCCTGGCCCAGTGTGGCATTTTCTGAGAGCAAGAGAAAAGCAGTGGTCAATCTGGAAGAAGCTAGATGTGAAGGATTATGAATGAATCACAATACTCTTTACTGACTAGAGGTCACCTGAGAACTGGAGGAAGGAGTGTCATGGCTCAGTCCTAAGCACTGGATTTGAATATGTAAAGCTGCTGTCTGTTGGTCAAGGGAACAACACTTTCGATTGCAGTGACAGAACTGATGATCAGTTGGGGTATCTTCTCTGAGGGCCAGGGAGTGCTAGCAGGGAGAAGACTGCTGGCCATCTGGAGACTCATCTATCTGATAAGAGTTGAGTATAGCGGACAGTGGGGAACACCCATGGGAGAGCAGCAGGAATGCAGGCAGTGGATTAGCCAGGGCCGTGAAGAAAGGACCCCATGGAATCCCAGCCGTCCTTCCTGAGTTACCAGCTCTGGATTTGGGGACCAGGGTTATTTATGACATGTAATAGGTAGTGACAACGGCCCAGACTAAAGGAAAGACCTTGGTGTGGGAGGGAGCTCCTAGCTTTGGACACAGTCTCCTCTGCCTTCACTGGCCCAGACATTGGGCAGTCCCGACGCTGAACACTGATATGCTCCAATGCAAGACCTGGGAAGGGCAGAGGGCAGAGGGAGTGAGGAGATGCTGACGAACAACAGCTGCTGCTTTCCCCAGCACAGCTGGAAGACCGTTCAGTGCAGTCGTCGCAAAACCCACGTCTGTTTTGTTGTGACCCTGTATTCATAGTGAATCTGGGATGGGGTGAAGGGATATGTAGGATCCTTCTCTTGGCCTCACCAGATGTTGTTTTTTTTTTCCCCATCCTGGGACAGGTGCACATACAGTGGGGTGACTCTAGCAGGTGGTAATTCCGATTCTAATCCAGCTGCAGCATGGTTTTGTCACAAGATCTCCCTGTGTTTCTATCTCCTCATACTTGGTATTGATAGGCAGGACCTGTTCTTTCAGTTGGCATGGGGTGGGGGAGAGCTGGAAGTGCTTGGGTAAATGCAACCTGAGACACAGCTGGAAAGCCTCAGTGGCAGGCTCGGACTCCAAGGCCCTGGTCTCGTGAAATGAAGTGAGGTCAGCACAAAGTAGGCAGACCAAATCAAATCTTTGATGGTTGAGTGATTTTAAAAATGATGGCAGGTCTGCACGATTTAACAGGACTGCTCATAGCAGCTGAAAACATTTTCTAGAACAGATCAGATAAAAAACCAAGTTGGAGATTGGTCATTTCTCTAAATCAAGCCAGTCTACTATCGGTGACCTAGATTTCCCCAGAGTATCCCCACAGGAAGTGAAAGAAATTCTACCACGAAGCTGCCAGGGCTTGATCTGTCAAGAGCTCAGAATTGTACACAGCGCTAAAGGATTGCCCATCTCTCAGTTTGCCGTAATGAATTAGAGTTCATTGAATTCAGAAGCCAATGAGATGTGTAAATTGTATCTATGGATAAATGGTCAAATTTCAACCCCAGTTGCCAGCAATTCATAACAGCCTCTAGCTGCATTTTTAAACGCTGGCTAGTAAATGTTTGGCTCCTTGCTGAAGCTGCCACTTTTTGATGCATCACACTGTGAAGTATTTTTCCCATTTTCTGCCTCTGTAAGGACATACTGATGAGAAATGATATAAAGAAAAGGATTGTTATAGGGCCTGGTTATGGAGGCCCACCTGAAGCTGAGATGTGAATGGCTGTTCTCTGTCTGTATGGTAGCATTTGACTCTGATCCAAGTGATTCAGGCCTGTGGGAGCTATCCAGGCTATCCTAGACTTCCTATGTCTCATCAATTCCTGGGAATAACCACGAGCCTAATTTCCTATATCAGGCCTACAAAGCAGTGTAGTACACCACACCCTGAATCACAACTGGTAAAAATCAGTCTTAGTCACCATAACTTGGTTCATGATGATTCTCATGTTACCTCCCTTGTTCCCCATCTGCTCCTGGACTGACCATATGATTCCCACATTCTGTACTCCTGGTTCTACAGCTAACTTTAACCCTACCTTCGGAACTTCGCATTTATGTAAATATCATGACTGGGTTGAATGGCTCATCCCCTGGCACTTCCACTCTTGTAGTAGCTTGGAGTGCCCTCCGTGAGGACATAGAAGGTTCTCCATTGCAATGGAGACAGAATGAATGGGCATAGCTCACAATTGTACCATCACTTAAAATCTACTCAGTTCTATTGCACTGCTCTTTTCTCAACTGTATGTGTATAGTGGCGCAAATACTCCTGCATTTAAATGGATACTTGAGGTGCACAAGCCAATGAAGGAGGTTTCAGATTTTCTTAGAAATGTCAAAGGAAAGCCCTCAAAACTCCCTATGAGTCTTACTGTGATTCAGAGGCCTTGTCTGTTGAATTTTGTAATCGCTGGATGCAAAGACACAATATTTGGTCTTGGGAAGACGTGAACTTCTTGTCATTGAAGAGTTGATTCATATCCTTAGTCATGTGAGGGGTGAGTATGGATGGCTGATTGTGTGCAAGGGATTCCAGACAATTCAAAGTGGGTATTCTTAAAGAGAGAAGCAAAGTATTCTCAAGCAAGGTAGTGTTTCCAGAATAGACACCATGGTCACAAGGTAGTAAGAGGCAGAACTAGAGTTTGGAAACATTTACATTTGTCATCAACACTCATTTATCAACCATTAAGCTACGTAACTACACAGCATTTGATTGTAACTAGACAGGAGGATATGGGCTAGGAATTCACACATTTGACTATAACTATACAGTAGGGTATGGGCCAGGATTTATGAGAAATGATGGTGTGTGAGAAGACAGTGTTTTTTGCTAGGTAAGGGGTTTTAGATTTTATCTTATGGGTAACAGGAAGATCTCAAGCATGGTCTAATTGGATATTTATCTTTGAAAGAGCATTCCACTAGAGTATGTGAAGTAATTGGAGTTGGAAGAGAGAATGGGTTGACAGGAAGACCACTCTGAGGTGGATTTTCTAAAATAGTGATAAAGTAGTGATAGCTTAAAGTAAAAGAGTACCTTTTGAGTACGTGGAGAAGGTAGGATATGAAGGATATGGGATCAAATGGACAGACCTTGGAATGTTAAAATAAGGTGTGAGATGTGTAGGAAAATAAAGACAGTAGTTAGGTGTTTAGCATATGTAAATGAGAGAACTATTCCTCAGGGAGGGAAAGATAGGAATTGTAACATATTTCTGGGAGAAGGTGGTGAACTTCTTGGACATGTTGAGATATGAACTCAAGAAACTGATATGAAGTGGGAAATTCAGTTTCTGAGAATGACCAAAGACGGAGGAGGGGAATCCTGGTAAGCAGAGGAAGGGTGCTGGGTCTGAAGATGAAAGAACTGTTCAAGAGTAGAGTGACACACAGTCATATTGACTGTTGTTGATGAGCAATAACACAAATTCTACAAAATACCCATTGAACATACCAACTGAGAAGTCACCAGAGCCACTGATGGAGAGGAAAGCTGGTTAAATAAAGTGGTGGGTTAAGCTGATAGGGTGTGAAGATATTGAATGAATCCATTTCCATAAGTGGTATGGTTGAGAAAGAAAAGAAGTGAGACTTTAAGAAGGCAAGAGGCTTATATAATTTTTTTAAAAAGAGAACAGTCCTATATTTTTAGGCGAAAGATCTAATTGAAAATAGAGAATGAGCTAAAAGCTACAGATGAACAGAAGAGTAATTGATGGCATGAGATCCCCGAGAGGTCACAGTATTAGTGGAATCCAAGGCACTAGTGATGAGCCTTTTGTGTACAGACAATCAATTACTTAATCAATCAAAACACCTTTAGTTTTTATCTTTGCTGAGTATGGACTTGGGCTGGGGAGCAAATATATTCTACAAAGGCTAAGAGTGGAAAGAACACATAATTCCTACACAGGGTTGTGAGCCCACCTAGGGTTGAACACCATGCATTTGTAGTGACATATTTCTGTACAGAATTATGATTTTCTCCAGCAGGGTGCATCAGTCTACATGGGCATTTAGTCTTGAAAACTGAGGATGGACATTGAATCCTGATTTGAGGTTTTCCAATTAGGGATTGCCAGAGAATAGGTTGGCCACAAGGTTGAGATATAAGAAGAAAATGATTGGAAATGATTAAATAATTGTCTGCATGGTGTTAGCAGAATAAATATGGAAGGGAATATAGAAATATAACATTGCAAAAGAAAAAGTTGGAGATGAGAAGACTAGAAAACATTCTAGATTAAATGTGATGAGGACAACTCAGCGAGAGGAAAGGGGAAGCCGAGATTGGAATCTGGGTCTCCGTAAATCAACATTTCACACTTGGTAACGAGACCATATTTTGCAATGGGTAGAGATGATTGAGGAAGAGGAGGAGGAGGAGATCAAGGACATTGAGATAAGATTGTCAGGAAACTATCAGGCTAGAGATGAGATGAGTCATGTACACAAACACTGAGTTCACACAAGACAGTGTATGGGACTCTCTAGGGAGCCAGTGAATGAAGTCATTAGTGGATATCAGGAAGTGACCTGAAGACCAGTTGATGACAGAGATTGGGAAAGACAGACAAGGGGAAAGCAAGACGTTTTCCATAACGGCAGAGAATTCTTGATCTGGAAGCAAATTGAAGAGTAGAAATATTGCCAGAACCACTTCCTGAACTTTGTGCGGTCTAAGAGCACATATTCTTGAAACTATTTCTGAATTAGTCACTGAATCTAAAGCTGAACTTACAACTCTAGGTTTACCATAAGGCGATTAATAGTACTTTTTAAATAGTAATATTTTTTAAAAAAAACAACCTATAGGGTAGTCTATCCTCAGCTTTATTCAATGAGATTTAATATGATTAATTCATTTAAGGAATGAATCTTAAGAACAAAAAATGATAGGAATAAAACTATAGAATAAATTTTACCCCCAAACTCCTAATTAATGAAAGCTAATCTTATAAGCCTATAGTTAAAACATACTGCTTTTGGAACTTAAAATGTGAAACATTCCAGTTGGCAGCTGTATTTACTGCTTCCTGGTTGCTTCAACAGTTTCTGGACTTTGGTTTCATCTAAGACTAATTTTGAGCTAGGAGTAGCCCATGCAGATCCTTAATGTCCTGCTGTCTTTAATATTGGCTTGGCATCTAAGCCTGACTGATTTGCTGAGAATTATCAGACCAGAGAAATGTAAATAACTGTGAGTCAAAAAGGTATCAAATGTAATCCACAAAAATATTATTCCCCTCAAAACTCTATAGACTGTTTATCACTCAGGCTGGAGCAATAGTACAGCTGGTAGGATGTTTGCCTTGCACACAGTAAAGTAACCCTGGTTCTGTCTATCCCCAGCACCCCATATTGCCCCCAAGTCTGCCAGGAGTGATCCCTGAGTAAGCTCTGAGCACTACTGGGTGTGGCCCTAGAACAAAAACAAAAACAATTATAACTCTGTTCTTCAGGTTCTTTTTAAGTTCAAAAAGTAAGAGCAGAAAACGAACAGCGCCATAAAAGTAGATGATGTAATCTTACCTCTTGATGAGCTGCACGGTATATATGGATCAAAAAAATGGAACCCCAAAATGCAAATGGTCAGTCACTTTAAGGCCCATTGGGATGTTCAGAATTCATTGTAGTGGTGACCATTGAAACGTTCATTCTGTTTTCTGACTTGACTTACATCAAGGAAGGTAGCACAGCTGTAAACCAGCTGTATTTCATTTATGCTTGGAAACAGGGCCCTTTTGTCTGTTCCAAATGTTTCCGATCCCCTCCCTCAATTTCATGGACTTTGATTGCTTAGTGGAAAAGTAGTTGTTGAAATATAAGTTCATTCTTGCAGAACTTGCCACTCATCGGGACTTCTGGGGACCTGCAGCATTGAATTTAAGACAGTGAGCCCTGTCTAATGTGTGGCAAGGTAAAGAAATCATTCAATGGATTTCCCACGTGTTCATCTGTAACTTCATTCATAGAAATGCTTTGTTAACTGAGTTACGTTTAGCTGTCTTCCCAATTGTTTCAGAACATCAAAGGATGTCGCGCCCCCTAGTGGAAGCATTTCTTAGCATGCGTTCTGCCCAGCATATATATGGCGGTTGTAGGGGAATAAAATAAGATATTAATTCATAAATTAATGACTATTTATTACATGTGGTTAGAGAAAATGTATAAATGATTCAAAAATTTATTTTGCTGCATGTTTTTAATAGTGAATCTAATGACTTTCAACTCAGCATCTTAGAAGAGTTATGAGGATAAATATTATGGAAGCTCAAGTTGTACTTCCTTTGGGTTTTTTTGGCCACTCCTGGAGCCGCTCAAGGTTTATTCCTGGTTCTGCACTCAGGAATCATTCCTGGAGGTGCTCAGGGGATCATATAGGATGCCAAAGATGGAAGCTGGATCAGCTTTGTGCAAGGCAAGCACCCTACCCATTGCACAATCATTCTGGCCCTTATATTTAAAAAAAAAAATTTTTTTTTAATAAAGAGAGGTTGCAATTGGCATAGAAATTCCTGACAGGCTACTGGAAATGGATGTCAGGTTTTATATATTTTAACTGAGTCATTGTTTTAATGGTAAGACAAGTCTGTTTTTAATACTTTACTTCATCAGTTTTTCATAATGGGGCTTAGGTATGTACATCACTCAAGCATAAAATGTTTCTTATCTCAATATACATTATCATTTTAGTACATTGTAATTTTCCTCCTGTTGCTTATTTGAATATGATCACCTATGTCCTCTGTGGCACAGTTTGCCCCTTCCCTGGTCCTCAGAGAAGTCCAAATTTTCAGTTCCAATTTGGATCATTCAGTAGTCAACAAAATTGTCATTTAGTGCTGAAGACAAAGCAAAACAATTGCCTTGCTTTGCACATGCTAGCTCGGGTTTGATTCCCAGCACCCTATATGGTTTCTTGAGACCTGCCAGGAATGATCCCTGAGCTAGGAGTAAGGTATGAGCACAGTTAGGTGTAGCCCCCAAACAAAAATACAATTAAAAAAAGACCATTTAGGTTATAAGTTTATTTTGTGACCAATCAGAGGAAAACACTACGAATTTAAAAAAAAACATTCATTAGAAAGATTCTTTGTAGAGTTGCAAGTTTAGCAAAAAATGTTTTACTGTAGAAGAGATGGATCAGATAGATACATTATCATGCTATTTTGTAATCTAATTCTTTTTAAGGTGAAAACTCCTGCAGAAAAAAATTACTTGAGTGACATAAGTGATAGTAAATCAACGTTGAATTGTAGTCTTAAATCCAATATAGCTTAATTGTACATGATTCAGTCATAACTAAATTTTTTCAAGATATAATACTTTTAAATTTTTATCTTAAAGGAAAATTTCAAAAGGTTTTCACTTTTATATTTTTTCCATAAGAAATGAGAAAAAACAATGAAGTCGAAAGTCCAAATTGGTTCCAGAAGCATTTGCCAAGCTTCCATAATATGTCATTAGCTGTTGGTGGGGGAGGGAGGTCTGGGAAGAGCAAAGTTCTTTTCAAGGCACTCAGTTAGGAAATGAGATTTTGATCCGGTCTATCTGATCGTGTATCTCCACCAATGTCTCTCACCATATCACAGACAGATCTGATCCCCTTAAATGAGCAGGATGCAATAGTAACACAATCCACAGGTTACTTCTGTATCTATCATGAAACTCTGCGAGACTGCCAGTTGTTTGGACCTCCACGTGTGCGCACGAGCGCGCACACACACACACACACAGAAACACACACACACACACACACACGAAGACTGAATCATATGTGTGCACTACACATACTAAGTGAGAATTGTGTGTGTGTGTTCTCCATCATTTCATTTATATGGAGAGCAGCCACTTTCAGTTGGAATAAACTGTCCTTATTTGCTTGTCATTTTAGACCACCAAACATCCAAAAGGAAATTTTTTAAAGCCACTAAAATTGAAGTGAGGTCATGTGCATAAAGAAAAATGGAAGTTTATTTTAGCACGGTTTTTAATAAGAAATTGAAAGCAATTGAATAGAAAAATGGTTACATATGATAAGTTCACAGTGTTAAACAGTTTGTCGTAGTAAAGTGGGTCCAAAGTAATTTTCGTAGAAAAGTAGATCAATATGTACTGGCAATGAAAAATATCTGTATACATTCATACATCTATGTGATTACTACAAAAAGGGGTTAGGAATTTTATCCATTTATTATTTGTGTGTGTGTGTGTGTGTGTGTGTGTGTGTGTGTGTGTGTGTGTGTGGTGACACAGAGTGAATTCCAGGGACTCAGGAACAAGCAGTTTTAGAGACAAAAGTGAAAAAAAGTTTTGGCCTATCCTGTATTGACTTTTTTTTAAAGTCTATGTTTTTAAATACCATCTTTTAATTAGTTAATTAACTTGTTTTTTTGTTTGTTTTTTTGGGGGGGTGTCACACCCTGCAATGCTTGGGGGTCACTCCTGGTTCTGCAGTCAGGAATCTCATAAGGAATCCCCTTGTAGTGCACGGGGAAATATATGGGATTCTGGGGATAGAACCCGGGTTGGCCTCATGCAAGGCAAACACTGTCCGCTCTGGCTTGTGTTAAGGCTTTTTGAACCTCAAAATTAATTTCCTATATTACTTGTACAATTAATATTTTTGAGTTAATCAAAGTGAAACCCCTGTGGATTTTACTTTCTCTTTTCCTGCTTTATCTTGATTTATCACTTGATTCCTATTTCCACAGAATGCCAGGGCTATAGCTTAGTACCTCCATAGGTTTATGACTTCTCACAGTCAAAGTTCCAGGGCCAAAGTTCCAAAGTTCACCATAAATGCTCTCCTACCTCTTCCTTCCACTCACCCTTTCTCCTCTGGTAACCACCATGATTTTCACCAAGTCTGAGTTAGTTTTGATTTTCTGTCAATCTATATTATTTTTTTAGTCGTTTGTGTTTTACAATGTTACAATACTAACAGAGGGTTGGGTTTCACACTACAACATTCCAACACAACACACCCAACCCGTGTATCAGTTTCCCTCCACCATTGTCCTTAGGCCCCCTCAGCCTCATGCTGCCCCCCCCCCGCTTCTTTTCCCCCACCACCACATCTCACTCCCATGCAGAACTGAGGTAGAAAATCTCCTGTGTGGTGTTCTCAAGATGGGAACTTGAGAACAAGTTGCCACAGTCTAATGTGTTTGTTCATTGTGAGGGTTTCGAGTTCACGTTCAACCACTCTCCTGAATAGGGTTAGCTCGAGGCCCTTGGTTAACGGAGGTGAAATCATTAAAGGGCAACTGATCTTAGCGCTTCCTGGGACCTCATAAGCAGATCTTGACTAATTACAGCATTTCTTATTCACTGGGAGAAAATCACCCATGATGCCGGCGATGCTAGCTTCTCCTTTGTCCTTTGAATTTGGACCTTGGTAGCTGTCCTGAGCATGAGGTATAAAGAGTCTTAAATCTCCTTCAGTTGTCATCTTTAGAGCATCCCCTGGAGTGACTAGAGAGAGTGTATCTGCTCTTTCCTTTTCCAGCAACAGTTTGTACAAACAGTGGCTGTACTGTAGTTCTGGTTTTCATTACTGAAATAGTCTACTGGGGGCAGCCCTGGAAGCTGCCTGGACATGTCAATGATTGCAGCAGGCTGGAACTCATTTTCTTCTCTTTGCTGCCCTAAGTTTGTCCTGACTGGGCTTTCAGCTCTACTGTTATTCCAGGAACTCTTAGCTGTAACACAGCATCCCAATTTTAGCTGAAGAAGCTGCTCTACTTCCGGTTCCTTGATTCAAATAAATTTTAAGGTGTCCATCCTATTCCCTCGGCGGGCATGAATTCGATCAATGCAGTGAACTGCCAGGTGGGACCCAGCACAGAGTTCATCACTGTCACTGTCACTGTCATCCCGTTGCTCATCGACTTGCTCGAGCGGGCACTAGTAATGTCTCCATTATAAGACATTGTTACTGTTTTTGGCATATCGAATACGCCACAGGTGGCTTGCCAGGCTCTGCCATGCGGGTGAGATATTCTAGGCAGCTTGCCGGGCTCTCGAGAGGGGCAGAGGAATCAAACCCGGGTCGGCCATATGCAAGGCAAATGCCCTACCCGCTGTGCTATCGCTCCAGCCCTCACAGAGTTCATACTGATGTATATTCCTTGAATGGGTTTATGAATGAATATCCATAGTAATGGAGGAAATGAATTGGTTCCTTTCTCTACCATAGACACTTTGTCATAGAACACGCAGGATCTACCTCATCCGAGAATCTCTCGGAGATCTCCCTCCAAACATTTATGCATTCATTCAACAAACATTAAGTGCCTAACCTGTGCTAAGTACCATGCTAGGTGATGGTAATGGGGTAAAAAGGCCATGACCCTAGCCATCCTGGACTTAAAGTGTCTAATCTAAATGATCCTCAGAAAGATGTCGATCGCGATGAATTGATGGTAGTGCCCAAAACCTCCACCCTGTTTTATTGTCATCATCTCCCCGCCAGCCCCCCACTCCAGACACACGTATTATTCATTCCAAGGGGAGCTCGTGCTCTTAAGTACTATTGTAAAATGATCTTGTGTCAGAAAATAAAGTGCCTTGGATTCCATTGTTTATGATAGGCGCTTTGGCACCAAAGGCATATTTTTTTTTCTGTGAAAAAAGAGCTTTTCATAAGTTAATGTTTTTCCTTCTAGACCTGGTTGCTCCTCTCCTATTCATCCCCTGCCCATGCAGCTAATCAAGTTTGAAGGGTAAAATAATACCAGACTCATCACTGCATGTTACATGAGAAGTGTATGAGCTAGAGGCCTGGGGTTCTAAGAAATAGAGACCATATTTAGCTCAGGGATAATGGGGTTAGGGTTGTCTTGCAAAATCAGAAACAAAAGTGCAACTGGGCCTACCAAGAGCTTTAAAACTGGGAGGCAGAATGTTATTTGAACATTTTCTCTGTATTTTATCTCTCTGTTCATCTGATTCAACCATTTCTATCTCTTTCCTCCCCCACCCCAAACCCCATCATATCCCGCTCTTTCTTCTCCTAGCCTCTGCTTTTCTGGTATATGTGCCATAATCAAATATGGCTGTTCCACAGTTTCTCAGAATATAGATCATAGACCTAGTCTCATCACTGAGTCTCCCTTAGAATCAAGTAGGGCCAGAGGCCAAGGTCATATTCCAAAGTGGTTTCCAGAGGTCACTCTTCTGTCTGTAAGATAGCTTTTAGAGAAGGGGTGCACATCTCTGACACAGGATAGCATTCTCAAGTATATCTAGTATACCTAGGTCTGCAGATTATACATCTAAAAATATACCCAAATCCTGATCTCATATGATATGGAAGTATTGTTTTATCTTGATTTCTGTAACTCACGGGGTTCATGTGGAGGGTCTGGAAACAACCCTGAGTTTAAACCAGAATGCTTGTTACTGGGATGATTGTTGCTGTGACCATGATATGTTTTTTCACATCATAAGCACAGTGTGTCAACACGTCATGGTTGTGTTTATGGGCAGCAATTCACAAAGTGTAGGTCTTTTACTGTAAATTGCTCCTGTTGGATTATGAACTGAGATAACTGTACAAGTTTTCGATACGAAAACTACGTAAAATATAGAGATGCTGATTTACAGCTCAATAACCAAAAATTTAGGTAATCTCATAAACCAATGTGACTTAAATCTTTTAAAATGCAAATGCTGCTCCTTCATTTGATGAGTGATGAACAATTCCATAAAATAATATTTTTTTGCATAGGACTGAGAAGTACAAGAATAATTTACTAAGTGAGTTACTAAAGGTTTAGCCAAAATCAAATTGTCATAAAGTATAATTAGTCCAGGAATCATAATTAGTTTACTAGAAAGACTAACTGTTCTCCAGGAACAAACCTTCTCTAAAGGAGCATGCATGAGATAATTTACATTGCCAAAGGGGAAAGGAGTAGATTGACTAACATGAGCTATAATCAAAAGAGCTAGGGAGTCTACAAAAGCAGTTCTCCTTCCTGGAGAAGCATCAGAGTTGTCTGTAGAGCTTTTAAGAATTATGAGTTACTGAATTCCATGGTGATGTATTCAGTCAGGTTCCGTCTTCTACCAGCAAACTTTACCTTGAAGGCATTCACTAACAAAGGGAAAGAGGGTTATGAAGATTCATCCCCAGAGACTGTTCAAGCGCTAGCCAATGAAAGTCTCCGTAGCTGTTCGTTTCAGCATTATATTATGTGCTGGGAGTGTGAAAATTAAATGTAAAAGCAAAAAGAGAACATCTCTTCAAAGATGCCTTCAAAGATACTCATTTAGAAACACAAACATTGTAAGAATTATGTCCAGAGAGAGTACAGCAATTCGGGTGCTTGTCTTGGGTTGACCAGGGTGTTATCACTTGTAACCCACATGGTCCTCCAAGCCCTGCCTCCAAGCCTTAGCACAGAGCCAGAAGTAAGCCCTGAGAACTGCACACACACACACACACACACACACACACACACACACACACAGAGTTTTGTTTTTGTTTTCTGTAAGAAGTAGCTGGGTAACTAATTCTTAAAGGGCAAGAGATTTACTGCCCTTCATTAAATACCTACCTCGGAATGCCGAGAACTTTCCACTTGTCATTTCCTTTAATTTGCACTTCTGTCTTGGCAAGTCAGTGGCATCACTGACATTCTATAGATTGTTAGAACCAAGTTCAGAGACTTCGGGGGATTTAAATCGGATTGCCTTTCTAGAACCTGCTAAACTAGAATTTTTTGCCTTCTTGGCATCCAGGTGTATGCACCTCTTTTTTTCATGTCTTTTGTCTTGGCAGTCTACCAAACTGCCTCTTTGTTAATAAGGAGATACATCACCCTCATTCTAGTTTTCTAAATGGTGCCAGCCTTTGAGTTCGCATACCAAGCATGGAGTAGCTGTTTATAGACCTCAAGATTGATCCATGCATATAGTTTCTTGAATGGGCACAGTTTTGTATGATCTGCCTCTGTTTTGCTCATCACTTGTCAGCAATTTAGTGACAGCCTGAGCAAGTGGTCTGTCATGTGAGTTCATGTGATTTGCTAGTTAGGTAGTATGTTTGCTGCACCATTTTACCTCATTTCAGGCATGCTTTGTTATCTAGAAGTAAGAGACATGCACTAGCTCTATCTGTCATGGGAAATGTACTATTTAATCAGAGGTTCTTATTTGACTCTTGTCATTATTTTGCAAAATGGAAATTCTCTTCATAAAGAAAATGAGTCCAGGGATTGGAGCAATAGAACAGCAGGTTTGCCTTGCATGTGGCCGACCTGGGCTCGATTCCCAGCATCCCATATGGTCCCCTGAGCACCGCCAGGGGTGATTCCTGAGTGCAGAGCCAGGAGTAACACCTGTGCATCACCGAGTGTGACCCAAAAGGCAAAGAAGAAAAGAAAAGAAAAGAAAAATAGTCCACACAGAAATTGCACCATGCATTTTCTTAGGAAAAGTTAACTGTTGTGGTGTTGAGTGTGTGAACTCATATTTTCTGGTCCCATAGAAAGAATAAAAGTGATATGTGACTGAAATAATGGAAGGGAGAGTAAATTAAGTCTTCAGACACAAGGCGTAAAGAAGTTCTATTTATTGTGATTATAAGAAGGATCTTGAAAATGTCTTGCCTTAGGGCAGAGAAATATGAAGGCTGATGGAGACAGAAGAGTACTGCCCCCATATTTCTATGTAACAATAGCCTCAGGAGTTAAGAATTGTGAATCTTTCTAATCCAGTGCTGTGAGATAAAACCTACTGTTGGAAGCCAGAGCCCTTCTCTTGGAGGCAGGATGTTTATAGAAGTTTCCAGTGTAGTCTTTTCTTCCAACTGGATAACTGGCCACCCTGACACACACATAAACACATATACCCACACACATATACACCACGAGTTCATGTACAAGTTCAAGCACATGTACACACAGACACTCATGGGCATAGCATGTATCCTCCAGCTCCAGTGAAGGGTTTGTGCCTGCCCTCCTCTTGTCCAGAGCTATGTGTCTCTCTGTGGTTGAACTTTGCCTTCTTTTATGGCACTGACAGGTGTGAGCTCTCTGCTCAGAATCCAGAGAACAAGATTTTAAATCTTTAAGTCCTCCCCACATGATCCCTAGCACAGAAGTTACGAAGTTTCCTGAAGGTGTGGGGTGATTTCTGAGAAGTAATGTAGGTGAAACACATTGAGACACCATCGTGCTGCCGTGAGTCCCGTTATGTGACTAGATTTGACTCAAGCTGGTTAACTTTTAAAAAAATCATAATAAAGCATGCCTAACAGAGCCAGTTATTTGGGAATGGGTTTTAGAATCTTCTGAGAGTTATCTGAGGCCTCAACAATTTAGTCGTTGCTGGGCTAGCACTAACCTAGTGACTGATGCAGTTAAAGGAAGAGGATAAAGAATCATAAAATTTTATTTGTAATTGATATGGCCTGCATTTATTGATAATTATTGGACAGTATTGAGTTTTGCAATATTTGAGATAATCATTCTGGGGCTGGAGCGATAGTACAGTGGGTTAGGCGTTTGCCATGCACGTGGCCGACCCGGGTTTGATTCCCAGCATCCTATATGGTTCCCCTAAGCACCGCCAGGAGTAATTCCTGAGTGCATAAGCAGCCAGGAGTAACCCCATGTGCATCACCAGGTGGGACCTAAAAAGAAAAAAAAGAAAAGAAAGATAATCACTCTGTCTCTGATGAGCCAACTATCTTTTTTTCTTTTTGATTGCTAAATTTGACTTTTAAAATATCTGGTAGAGGGCCTGAAGAAATAGTAGAGTGGGTAGTTCTCTTACAGCTGGCCCAGGTTTTATCTCTGGCACACGGTCCCACAAGCCCCAAAGGAGTGATCCCTGAGTGCAGAGCCAAGCATTGCTGGGTCTACCCACGTCCAAATAAAAGAAAATAAAAACGGTAGAGAAAAAATAATCTAAGACATTCTTGTCTTGGGTGACTTGAGCTGTCTGTTAAATTTTTTAAAAAGCAAACAATTATTTTTTGAGTATTAGAGCCTTAGGATTTCTAAAGTCATGAACTGGAAGTCAACCAGCCATCCGGAGCATATAAATATTGACTTTGGGTGGAGGAATACTGATGGAATCTGCTTCCTTCCAGTTGGAGTGCCACACCTTCACTCACAGAAAGATGAGGAAAAGTCTCATCCATTGGCAAGATAGAACAGGTGTCAAGGATTCAAAGAAATAAGACCCTAATTCTCTTGGGGCGGGGGCAAATGAAGCGTGTTTGTATGTGAAGCAATTTTTGCTACTGCAAAGGTAACAGAACTGTTCCGACTTTGTCACTGTCCAGGTTTGAAGCCCAGCTCAGGCACTTGCCAGTTGTTGGTTCATAGACTCAGGAGGCTTTTAGGTAAAATGTGAAAACCTTCAGACTGAAGATAATGGGGGACCAGAGAAGGAGGCTGGCACCCCCGCTTTGTAGGTTGGGAGGAAGCAGATTGAGTGTCCAAGGGAATCTATGAAGCTTGTCATGAGCAACCTCATGATGAATAGATTTGCGAACCCACCTGCTAGAATTTCAAGAGCATGTCTAGGCGCTTTAAAGAGGGTTCAGTGTCCATGCATACATTTCAGTGGTTTCTGTAACCCTCTCTCTCAAGGCTGCATCCTTAAAGCGATTCCTGTGGGGCAAAAAGTACATTCCCAGGACAGGGACAAGAGGGGAGCTAAGAAGCCTTCCATCCACTGGATTGACCAACCAGTGACCAAATCTTCTTGATGACCTTCTCCAGCACAGTTGTGTGAACATGGCCAAGTTGCTTAAGTGTTTCTTGGCCTTGCTTCCACTACCCATCACGGGATGCTCTTAACCAGGCTGTGGTTACACAGATGCGGTTGTGAGGAACACACGAGTTGTCTACGTCAGTCTGTAGCACAGTGCTGGGATTCCACAGGGTCAGTTGTTGCCTGTTACTAGGGCTTTCCTGTTCAGTCTCTAAGACTACATTCATTTCCTTTCTCACCAAACTGATTGCCACTTTCACAAGAAATGTTGTTTTAAGCTGAAGACAAATGGATCTAGGAATATGATTTCAAATTTATTTATTTCTGTGGTTCAGAAAAACAAAGAACAACAAACCTAATCAAAAATAAAAAAAACAACAACAGACGTCTTAGAAGTCATTCACAAAAGGCTAGTTTGGGATCCAGAAAATTCCTCAGTAGAGCTTTTGTAAGCCCCAGATTTTCTTTATCCCAAAGCATCACTTCCCCAGCCACGGATTACCTGTTACAGTTTTAACATTCTCAAATGTAAAAGTTTCTTCAAAATGTTTACATCTGAGCTTCATCCTGAGAGAGGCTTGTGGGAGCCCAGGAATGTGCCAGGCTAATTCTGATGTTGGGGTCATCAGGAATATACGGCTCCAGGCTTTGGCTTCCTTTCACAGTCTAGTGCCAGCTTTCTTGAGAACTTCAGGTGTTGTACAATAGCTAGCGCTGTGACCCCACCAGCACCTTCCTTGAAAGATAAACTCACCTTTCTTGGAAAAAAAAAATCTTTGTTTGTTTGTTTGTTTGTTTGTTTTGGGACCACACCTGGTGGTACTCAGGGCTTACTTCTGGCTCTGCACTCAGAAATCACTCCTGAATCTCCAGGCTTCTCTCTGAGTCAGGATGGGCTACCTTCCCCACTCCTACCCCCCACAGTACTTCTGAAAGCCCCAGCAGTCATGTCCATACCTCGCAGCTGCCTGCCACCCAATTTAAATTTAAAGTTTAAAAAGATACTCCAGCTGCACCTTTTCGATAAAAACACTGAACTTCCTGAACAAACATAATGACCTCCTAGTACCTGTACGGCATACCATAATACAAAAAAGATAGAAAGAAAGAAGAAAAGTGCCTGCCACAGGGGCAGGCTGGGCAGAGGGTGGTGGTGGGGCGGGGAGAGAGTGTTGAGGGATGGTGAGAGGGAAATGGGGGTCATTGGTGTTGGGAAATGTACATTGGTGGAAGGGTGGGTGTTAGATTATTGTATGACTAAAACTCAACCATGAACAGCTTTGTGATGGTCTATTTCATGGTGATTCAATAAGAATAGTTTTAAAACTAAAAAAATAAATAAATCATGGCAGGACTCGGGGGAATTTTTGGGTGCAGGATTGAACCTGGGTCAACATCAAGCAAGGCAAGCACCCTACCAGCTCTACTATTTCTCTGATTCACCTTTAGATAGGTTCTAACCTTGTCCTGGGTGTGTGGCAGGCACCAGATGGGCCTGGAGTTAAAATGGATTGATTCAGCAAGGTGTTTTGTTTTTGTGGTGCCAGGGATCAAATCCATGACCTCACACTTGCCAGGCAAAGGATATACCACTGAGCTACATCCCTGGCACCATATTTTGAACTTTACACTTTATAACTATAGATAATGTGTGTCCACAGAACCCATTATCTTGTTTCAATTGAACAACGAACAAACACTTCAAGACTGTATGCATCTTAAGAAGGTTTTGCATGGAAACTACAGATTAAAAGCTAATACTAAGAAAGCAGAGCTAATACTTTTCTTCTAAGAAGTTTTTTAAAAAATAAATTTGTTCCGAGCCGGAGCGATAGCACAGCGGGTAGGGTGTTTGCCTTGCACGCAGCCGACCTGGGTTGGATCCCCGGCATCCCATATGGTCCCCCAAGCACCGCCAGGAGTAATTCCTGAGTGCAAAACCAGGAGTAACCCCTGAGCATCGTTGGGTGTGACCCAAAAAGCAGAAACAAATAAATAAATAAATAAATTCATTCCATTATGATGTATAAAGACATGCTAATCATATTTGATAGGAGCTTGGTCTGACGAGTGAAAAACTAACCAAGACTGTGTATTTGAGTTCTCTCCCCTTCCCTTTGTTGTTGGTATTTGCTATTGCAGTTACCCTGGGGAACACACATACACACACACACACACACACACACACACACACCTGACTGTGGTATTCATGCATTTTGTGCTGTAATGGTCTGTGGGGGAACACACAGCATCTAGTAGTGCTTACTTGGCATTACTTTAATTGTGGTGCTTGTACAGGTGCTTCCAGGAGCTCACAGCTGTAGTTAAGGCACATGAACTATATGGGGTGTGTTATAGAGGAGTGTTCTGCCTCGTGTGTGTTTTTGCCAGATGCTGTACCATTTGGCTCTGGCACTGACACATACATGTCTCTTCTAATTTTGGAACTTGATGGGAGTCCCACCCTTTTTTGTGATGCTTACATTTAACTGGTTGTGATGTAGCTAAAAATTGTTTGCAATGCTCAGGATGCCCAGAGTTGCAAAAGACAGAGTTGCCAGGGTTGCACTGGAAGCAGGTGGGACACCCAGGATTTGAACTTGTGATTATACACTTGCAAGGGAGCAGCTCTAAGCCTCTTCACTGCTGTTCCAGGCTCAACCATGAATATTCTTTGAACCAAAGATTTAGGTAGACTCTCATTAGCTGTGCCCTTCGATTTTGAGCTGACATAGCATATGGTTTATTTCATCTATATACTCCCATCGCTCATCGATTTGCTCGAGTGGGCACCAGTAACGTCTCCATTGTGAGACTTGTTACTGTTTTTGGCATATCAAATACGTCACAGGGAGCCTGCCAGGCTCTTTGAGAGGGACGGAGGAATCAAGCCCGGGTCGGCCACATGCAAGGCAAATGCCCTACCCGCTGTGCTATCGCTCCGGTCCCATCTATATATAGTTCATCTATATATTATCCATTTTACATGCCTGTGCTGAGCACGATTATAAAGGACACATTAGTTTAGGGGCACATGTATATTATGTTAATCTTACATAGCATAGATATGGTATGCACTAAAATATTTTATAGAAAAAAGATACAATGTGACATGCATAAGCTACAGGACACAGTAAATGCTGCTTGGTGTCCTCTTTTTCTCTGATTGGGTCTATGGCACTACAGTGTGACATGTTGAGTAGACTGCTTTGACTTCTGGAACAAAGTAATTCAAAAACTAACTGACTGTACTTCTTATAACTGGCCCCATTGCAGCTGTTCACCCTTGCGCTCCTAGCATTTTTAGGATTCAGGACAGTGCCAGCTGGCCACCTAGTAGTAGCCCTTTTCTGTCACCACGGCACAGTTGTCACCTTTCTAGAATTCAACCCTTAAACTTAGCCAAGAAGAAGAAGCCAAGATACAAATCTGCAGTTCCTGATCCCAACCACCAGACCCATTCATACATAAAAACTAAGGATTCTTAGATTTGAGATCTGTTCCTCCAGTGACTTCTGCCCATTTATTTATTGGTGACTCTGAACATGGAGTTTACTTGTTTCTCTTATTGCTAAGAGCAGGCAGGTTGCAGAAGCTGATATTTACTGAGTCAGGGGGGTTACCCAGCCTTTAATGAAATACTTTTCCCCAAATGACTTAATTCTCACAAGTTACTTTATTTTTTTTAATTAAAAAATTTTTTTAATTTTTAAAATTTTATTGAATCACCGTGAGATAGTTACAAGCTTTCATGTTTGAGTTACAATCACACAATGATCAAACACCCATCCCTCCACCAGTGCACATTTCCCACCACCGATATCCCAGGTATACCCCCCTTTCCACCCTCCCCCTGCCTCCATGGCAGACAGTATTCCCCATAATCTCTCTACTTCTGGGCATTATAGCTTGCAACAGGGACACTGAGAAGTCATCATGTTTGGTCCATTATCTACTTTCGGCATGCATTTCAATTCTCACAACTTACTTTAGGTAAGTTCTGCGACGAGCTCCGTTTTATGTGTTAGCAAACTAAACCTTTGAGAAGTCAAGTAATTTTGCTGAGAAAAGTAGAGATGAATCTGAGAAATCATAGTGTCTCTTTGGTCTGGGGGCCGTATTCTAGATGCCTGCATTGAAACTAGAAGGGAGGAAGAACATTAAAGAAGGGTCTGATCCAAAGTCTAAGTAGTTGAGTTAACAGCACTGAATCAGTTCTACCATTGATCCAGGGACAAATGCACCCGGGTTATGCAAGAAAGGAGCATTATGCTGAGTGGGTAAAGCTTATATGGAGACTTTCTGCACTATTTTGGCTACATTGTTATAAATCTATACTTACTCCAAGTATATTTGAATAGTGAATGCCATCCTTATGTGCCTCCATTTATGAACATGTGCGGTGTGCATGGTCGTGCATGTGCAAAGCCTTTGAAACCCATCTTGCACATTTCTGCACCCCTGCTGCTGTACCTCCCTGCACCTGGACTCGAACAGTAGGGAGTTCCAGCTTCACCTGGGGCCACCATGAGTGACAGCGAGAGAAGCATCCACCCAACTCCGTGGTCCATGGTCTACTGCAGTCTGGTCTCTTCTCATCTTAACCTCAGAAACCCTGTGTTGAGGGCTGTGGGGTGTGTGTGTGTGTGTATACATATATCTGTGCTGGCAGGAGAGTTTCATGACAGCCAATCAGGAAGATCAAAGGTAGAATTCAGAATGATCAAGGGCCCAAGAGATAGGAAGAGGGGTTAAGATGCTTGCCTTGTACATAGCTGATTCCAGTTTCACCCTTGACACCCCATATGGTCCCCTGAGCACTGCAGGAGTGATCCCTGAGTGAGAGCCAAGAGTAAGTTGTGAACACCACTGGGTGTGGCCCAAAGGCAAAAAACAAAATGAAAGAATTCAGAAAATTTGGAATGATCAGCTGATCAGCAGTTCAGGAACTGCATTTCTCCACGGAGACATTTCACAGTTGTCTGTTTCTTTTCAGCAAGTGTGTTTGCAACCTTCTCTGCTTTTTCATTGTTTTCTCAGAAGGAAACAGAGATCCAGGGAGCATTGATCAAAAAGGCAGGCCAAGGAGCTGCTGGCCACAGACTTTTGCTTCATTTTTTAACCTGTGTTGTGTCAGTGGAGAGAGAACATTTTGATGGTCTCTTACCTGATGACTGTCTCCTGGGTGGCAGCATAAGGCCGGGGGAGAGACACTGCATGATTTAGGAGAGCCGGCGCCTACCCAGATGGCTTTGTGGCAGCCATGTAAGGTGCTTAATTTGCTAAAAATCACCCTATTAACTAGATTCAGGGATGTTTATGGCTTATGGGTTAGACTGTGTTGGTTTCATACTGCTTCTCAGTATAATTGCACGAGGCCCCCAGCGAGCAGAGGAAATGTGTTCAGTCTTTTCTGGGTGAGTCTTACTGTGTAGTTCCAGGGGAGAGGTAGAAAACCCACATCTAAGTAATTTCCACGACGTTGTGAAAAATCTGTTTGCTGGGATAGTAGGGGTTTAGCCTCCAGCTAAGACTCTGGCTGGGTTTGGTGTCCATGCCGGAAACAAACTCATTAAGTGTGGGTAATATTCATTTATGCACTCTTTTATTTATGGAGTGTCTGCCAGTCACTGGGCTCCATTCTTGGCATTCAGGATAGAGTACAGCACAATCGGGAGCCTCCACACTCAGGAAATTTTATCCTAAAGGGAGGAGACTCATAGTAATCACTGAACATAAACTTGACAATCTCAGACACTACGAACACTTGGGGAAAGAGGCGAGTTTGACATAGATGGGCTAAGAGTCTGGGTAGGAGTAGGGTGATTCCTGGGGAGAATGTAAGGAGAACTTTGCGTTGGATGGGTCAGGGCAGTGACTTCTCAGCTGAGATCTGAAGAATGAGAAGGAGGCAGGAGGGAGCTATGGTAGCCCAGATCCAACAGGGGACCCACTGTCTACGCCAATCTTTCTGAGGTCCTGCAGCAATGTATGAAGAGAGTATTAGAGAAATCCAGGGTAGGAGATACATGATCTTGAGCTTAGGCTGAAAGAGCAACTCAGAGCACCCATAAATGAGAGTGTGACAGTAGGGCTTACCTCTAGAGGACATTGAAGTCACTGTCCTAGAAAAGGTTGGAGTCACTGTTGTAACCCAGATCATTCTGAAAGACACACACCCGCACCCCCCATTTCACACCCTGACACCCCCCTCCATTGTGGGTAACCAATTTAAGGCCAGAGTTCATCATTATGGAAAAGTCTGTGACGGTTTTTGCCCAACCCCTCCAACAAGGAGTTGGCAGGCCCTTACCAAACTTTGTGATGTAGAACACAGATTTTAGAAAGGAAAAGAAAGACTCCAGGCCCCGCTACCTATATCCCTGAAGCCTTGGCTTCTGGGAAGACTCAGTGGACATAGTCAAGCTAAATGTAAGTACCAACTTCTCCCCCTCGCCTCGCCCATGGATGACCTGTGATACCGCCCATATAAACCTTAGTGTTTTTCTCTGAAAGTTGGATCACAGCCCTTTTCACCCTTTTTTAGAGATGTGAAACTTAAATCATCGGATATGGAGCCAGATTGATAGTACAGTGGGAAGGGCACTTGCCTTGTGCACAGCCCCCCACCCCCAAATTCAATCCCCAGCACCCTCATGATCATCTCCAGTATGATCCCTGATTGCAGAACAGGAGTAAACCCTGAACACAGCTGAGTGTGACCCAAGAAACAAAGCTAAACAAACATCTGATCGTTCTGGGTCCTTAGACACCCAGTGAGAATTTCCTCCCATAGCCTCCCTTTTGCTCCCCACCAATTAAGGAGTAGATGATTGGACATTTTTCCTTTTCTTTCTTAGTTGCTACATCATTGACCTAACAGAGCAGTATGCATTAGATAGACCTTTTTTTGGGCAGGGGTGGGGATAAGTCTGCTGATGTTTGGGGGCAGGGGTACTCCCAACTCTGCACTTAGGAATCACTCCTGGCAGTGCTCAGAAGACTATATTCAATCTTGGGGATTGAACCCATGTCAACCACATGCAAGGTAAATGCCCTACCTACTGTACTATCTCTTGAGCTTTCGCATCAGGTAGCACTTTTCTGTTCCAAATGTATAATCCCTCTTATATATATTTTTTAATTTTATTGAACCACCATAAGATAGTTACAAGCTTTCATGTTTGGGTTACAATCACACAATAATCAAACACCCATCCCTCCACCAGTGCACATTCCACACCACCAATATCCCCGGTATACCCCCCTTTCCCACCCTCCCCCTGCCTCCTTGGCAGACAATATTTCCAATACTCTCTCTCTACTTTTGGGCATTATGGCTTCCAACACAGACACTGAGGGGTCATCATGTTTGGTCCATTATCTACTTTCAGCATGCATCTCCCATCCCGACTGATTCCTCCAGCCATCATTTTCTTAGTGATCCCTTCTCTATTCCATCTGCCTTCTCCCCTCTGCTCATGAAGCAGGCTTACAGCTATGAAGCAATCCTCCTGGCCCTTGTATCTACTGTCCTTGGGAGTCAATATATAATTCCTCTTAAATATTGGCCAGGACAGCATTCCATCATTTGGCCAATGTCTATTTTCCACAGGTTCTCTGTAGTTTTTTATTTAACTGGGATCATGATGTTCAGTTCCACCAGAAAGGCAGCCGGCTCAGGAAGTGGCTATGTCAGTAACACCTGTGTGTGAGAGAACACAAGTACACTGCCCCCCCCAAGAAATGAGGCGGTCAAGTCCTTGACAGTGGCACCTGTGCATGTGACCTCATTGGGCAGGAATGCCTTCACAGATGTAATTATGTTGATTATGTTGGAGATGAGAAGTCACCCTGGATTAACCAAGTGGATCTGAAATCCACTGGCAAGTGTCTCAGAAGAAACGCACCAGGGAGACTGACAAAAGGAGCGTTATAACCTCCTATGTAGTGATCGAACCTTGTGGCCTCAAGTCAGGGAGTGCTGCCTGGCACCAAGGCTCAAAGAGACAACAGTGAACCGACACCATGAACTTTCCAAGGAGGATGACCCTGCCAACACCTTGATTTGGAGTCTGTGGCTCCAAATTGTGTCCAGAATGACACATGACTGTGTCTATTGCTCTAAGCTCCCCCGTTGCCAGGTATTTATCTCAGCAACCAAGGCGATGAGGATATCACCTGTGAACACCCGCTGTTGGGGCAGTAGATGACCTTCAGTGGGACGTTCTGGTGCAAAAGCTGCTGCTTCTATTCCTTGTGCCTCTAAGCCCCCACGTTCACACACTCACACAGAGTAATTGCTTAGATTGGGGTGAAGAAATAAAATCTACTCTCCTCATTCACTTGCTTTTCTTTCCCCCTCATTGGCATAGAAATTTGTTCAGCTGAGCACGGAGTGTAAACGTGCCTGAATGAATGTGCTGAGTGGAATGCGCTGAGGGAATTCGGGAACAAGCTCAAGCTCAAGGCATGCCTGCTGGAGAAGGTTCTGGCAAGCCCTGTGCAGGGCAAAGCAGATTTGGGTTCCCTACTTTTTTTCTTTTGAGATGCTCAGATGAGTGTTCAGTGAAGTACCCAGAGTCACCAGTGGCTGTGTGGTAGGACAGTGACCTTGACGAGTACGAAGTCTGCTGTTGTCCCTTAGGATATGGGAAACTGAATGTCCCCCCTGCCCCCCACCTCTGGTTTCTTTCTCCAAAGACCCAGCTGTGTGGGCCCCCCCCACCCCCACCTCTGGTGCAACTCACTGGTGGCCTGCAGCCTCCCAAGGCTTGAGTTGTCATCAGAAATGGGTCGAGGGCTGCTCAGCTGTGGAGCTGGGCTCCATGTATGTAGGGCCAAATGGAACACAGTGCGCCCCGGGACTGTCTGTGGCTGCTTTTATGCTGCAGGCACAGAGCTGAGCACTGGCATCAAAGACTGGAGGCTGGAATGTTTGTCTGTGGTCTTTTCACAGGCAAGTGCCACCGCTTACGCTAGACCTTAGAAGTCCTAAACCCTGGTGTTTGTGTATGTGAGAGAGAGAGAGAGAGAGAGAGAGAGGGAGAAGGAGAGAGAGAGAGAAGGACAGAGATCCCTCAGAGTTTTACAAAGTCCTGTATCTCCCAGCAGTGCAAGTACCCAATACCTAGTTATCTTCATGGCATTTCCGGGAATAACGTGCTTGAGGGTAGAGATCTTACAGAGATCAAATGCAGGGCATGCATTCCCTCCTGTGATTGGCAATAGTGAGTAATTTGGTGGTGTGAGGCTATACCCAGCAGTGTTCAGGGGTTATTCAAGGCTCTAGGGTCACTCCCAGCAGTGCTCAGGGAACTATGTGGTGTTGGGGAGAAAATCATGTCTAGCATGTGCTAGACAAGTGCTATACTATCTTTGGTTTTAGTTATTATTCTTTTGAAGGGTAGGGAGGCACTGAATGAGATGACCGAGAATTAGCCTTGCCTTGCACACAGCTAATCTGGGTTCTATCTCTGGGCTCTGTAGTTCTTCAGATAGCTACAGGAGTGACCCCTGAGCACAGAGATAGAAGTAGCCCTGGAGCAGTGGCTGGGTGTGACCAAAATTTTACCAAAAAATTCTTTAGAGGGACAGACATTTCAAAATGGGCCACATAAAGCATCAAGCAATTGACTTTCACATAGTCTTTTCTGTTTAAAATAGCACAATAAATTACTATTTGGTGCCATTTAATATAGCTTTGTTTCTAGGAGCGTATCTCACATGAAAAGTTGTTTAACATTCATGTGTCCAAAAAAAAAAAAAGCAAATGAGAAGTTGAAACATGTAATTATGGGGTGGGGAGAAGCCTGCCATCTGCCAAGTTTGAGATTCTTATACTATTTTAATTTATTTTTTATTTTATTATTATTATTATTATTATTATTTGCTTTTTGGGTCACACCTGGTGATGCACAGGGGTTACTCCTGGCTCATGCTCTCAGGAATCACTCCTGGCGGTGCTCAGGGAACCATAAGGGATGCTAGGAATCGAACCCGGGTTGGCCGCATGCAAGGCAAATGCCCTACTCGCTGTGCTATCGCCTCAGCCCCACTTACGCTATTTTTAATACTTTTCATAAATTGGATCTTTATCAGATATCCACATGCGTTTTTCAGTCTTCCTCCAATCAGGAACTTGCATGATTAATAAATGTGAGTACAGTCATGGAAAGTTCTAGAACTAAAGAGAAGAGGGGATGATCTTCTTGCTTACCAACTATGGTCCACCACAGGAGCTGACAGCTCTCAGGTCTCTCAGGCCCTCACTAGGACTGATTCCCTCTCCTCTTGGTTGATTCTTGCTAATATGTGAGGCAGAAGAGGAAACTCTACAATACTGGGACGTAATCACGGAAGTTGTTGCCTTCACTTCAGTGCTGCTTCAGAACCTACTCGGGCCACATGTGCTGCTCCTTCCCCGTACTTATACTGGAAGAGGCTGCGTAGAAGACATTCATCCTCAGGATGGTCTTTTTCTTAACTATTGTCTTTCTGAATCTTAATATCCAAACTCCTCTCTTATATTTTGTCCGACCTCGATCATCACCAGAGTCCTGGGGTAGAAAAGAGTCATCTAAACCAATTTTCTTTACCTTTTTAAACACACACACACAGATCTCTGTCCTGCAGAAAGTTCAGAGACCGGCCTTTAGAACCAAGGGGGTTGGCCAGTGGTTTTCAACATTTGCATGCATATGGATCACCATTCGTCCATGGACCAGTGGATGAAGACCACTGATTTAAACTAGGGCTTCTTCAATGTTTTTCACCCGTGACCTTTTTTTTTTTTTTGACCTGAGAAATACAACCCAGGCAAGCACTGGCACAAACACCTCAGAATCGTGATGCACTTGATGTTAAATTAATATTGTTGTGTATTCAGAAACTTTTCACTGTTACATTTTTGCAAGCCCCTCCCTTCATTTAATTCATAACCTCCATGTGGAATTGTGACCCACAGTTTAAGAAACTAGTATCTGGGACTGGAGAAATAGTACAGTGGGTGGGGTACTTGCCTTGCACGCACCTGACACAGGTTCAGTTCCTGGCATCCCATATAGTCACCCAAGCACCATGACAAGTAATTACTGAGTGTAAAGCCAGGAGTGACCCATGTGCACTGCCAGGTATGTCCCCCCACCAAAAAATAAAAGCAGAAAGAAGAAAGAAGAAAAAACCCTAGTATCTAAATGAATCCAAAGAGAAGACATCTCCCTGGGGGTGGAGTGAGATGGGAGAGCAGACATCAGCAGGGAACAGTGCAGTAAGAGGTGGTGGGGCCTTGGAGCTGGCTGAGGTTTGATTCCTGGCACCACAGAGCTCAGTGTGGCCCTGAGCACTGACCCATCAGGCCTGCACCTTCAAGCTGAGCATCATCAGGAGTGACCTAGGCCACCTCCCCACCACGGCTGAGTGTTACCCCTAAAAAATCCAGTTGTCTTCAGAGCCTTGTGCTCAATGGAAGCTCTACAAAGCCTGATGTTCAAAAAATTCTGTTCAGCTGTGTATGAAGCCCGACCTTTGAGGAACAAAAGAACAAAGAAGGGCAGGACTTAATGGCCACAAATAGAGAAGTGTTAGACCCAGCACTGAGTCTTCCAACAAAATTTAACCAAATAGTTTACTTTAAGCCAATGATGAAAGAGTTCAAACCAGTTAAAGCAGTGGGAGCTGCCTTATTAGCACAGACCATGTGGTGGCCACATGCCACCAATGACTTTCCACCTTGGCTGGCATTCAACGACCTGGGAGCATTTACAGCCTCCAGTGCTCAGGCCAATGAGATTGGAGCCTCTGAAGGTGGAACTTGAGCTTAGTCCATTTTAATGCTGTGCAGGTGATCTAAACGGTCATCCCAGTTGCACTCTCTGGAGAGTGAAGGTCAAGGTGTAGAGGTAGGTTCGTGTGTGGTAAGAACTGGATGAGACCAGAAGCCAGATGTTAGATGTACTTGATAGAACTCCACTAAAGTGCTAGTAATGGTCAGAAATCTTGATTTTTCCCCCAAGCTGCATCCTGATCCTGGAAGGGTTTTCTAAGGGTGAGACTTCCATGGAGAATGAAGGCAAAACAAAGTCAATTATCCCTTTTTTGTCCTGAGTCAGACTTAGATCCCTGCCTGCCTGTTCACTTTTCTTTACCTCTCTCATGGCAGATCTTTGGTTATCGGGACCTGGGGAGGAAGGTTTCTTTCCTCATCTGCCGGAAGCCCAGACCTCGTCTGATTACCATTGTTGTTTAGAAGGACAGGAGATCCATGCAGGAGACCACCCAATCACTTATATTGTGTTACTGGGGGAGAAACATGCAGAAAACCAAACTGGGAGAGTTGTGTTTGGGCAAGGACTTACCCCTTCATGGGCAAGGGACCTCCATGGGGTCCCCAGTGCATCTGTCACAGCATCAGCTCCTCCTCTTGGAGCAGGAAGGATTCAAAAAAAGGTGGGGAAAGAGAAAAGCATTGAGTTCCCTATCACATTCCTAGAGAAAAGCTACATTTTACAAGGAATTTCCACCAACCGTCTAAAGTCCACAGGACCTCAAGTCTAAATGGGAGGTCATTAGCAGAAAATTCTTGCTCACTTGAATGGGGAAGAGAAGTCAAGTTCAGCTCCACGGAAAGACAGGCAGAAAATTGGGGCGAGCCGGCCAATGGCTGTAGAGCCTGATGAAAGAAAGCAGCTTGCCACATGGCAGAGTCTTCTGTATTGGCACGGAAAGAAAATCTCTGTTGCTCCTGCCATTTGACATGAGTCGCCAAATAATTGAGCTCTGTGACGCCTGCTCGGAAGCAGAGCAGTCAGAACAGCAGGGCCAGGCAAGGAAGTTGTCCTGGAGACATAGCAGAAGACTCCAGAGCTTAGGATGAACCTGGGAATTTCAGAGCTGCTGCAGCAGGGCTGGCCACGAAAAAAAGTGGCTTTCCAACTTTTAACACTCAGTTCTTGCCCAGCGTGATCATTTCCAACTAGTATTGTCATACGGGTCCCTTCTGTATCTTACCTACCCTCCATCCCACAGACACTTGTGGTAGATTCCAACAGTTGACCAGTCCTCCTAGCCCTTGTTTTCCCTGGCCTTGGATATTAGTCTTCTACTATATGTTTTATATGTACCACAAATGAATGCAGTCATTCTATATATGTCCTTCTCCTTCTGATTCATTTCACTCAGCAGGGATATATATATATATATATGTGTGTATATATATGTATATATGTACATATGACAGCCTTTCAGTATCTGTATTGCAAACAACAGCAGTGCCAAAAAGGAGAGAGAGAGAGAGGGAGAGAGACATACAGACAGACAGACACGGAGAGGAAAGGACGACAGACAGAAGTATCTGCCTTAGAGGCAGGCTGAGGTTGGGGTGAGGTGATGGGAGGGAAATTGTAGACACTGGTCCTAGGAAATGTACAGTGCAGGAGGAATATGTGTTGGAACACTGTGTAACTGAAACCTAATCATGAACAGTTTTGTAAGGGTCTATCTCACAGTGATTCAATTAAAAAAAAAAGATTGCTTTCTGCCCTTGGTTGAGAAAAATATTAATGCTTGTATGAAGAGGACAGTACACATTTAGAGTTCAACATCATGACCAAGGTAAGAAGAAAAAAGAAGAGAAAAAGCTAGAGTGGCCATAAATGTAACTGTCCCTGTAGATGAAGTTCCCTGCTAGCTCCCAAATCATATCTCAATGGCAAGGAGCTAGGGGACCAAGACAAGTCAATTCCCCCAAACTCTGCCACATTGTGGGTTTGTCAACTCTTGCACACTGAGATGAAAGGACTCAGTGCTTCTGCTGGGACCCCTCTAGAGGTAGGGTTTTAGTAGGGCTTCACTGACTCATGCAACCTCTCACTTGGTTATCCAGGACTAGAATAGAGCTCAGCCAAATGCACGGTGCTGACAGGACTGGCCATGGTTTCTATAGCAGCAGCAGGCGTAGTCTGACTTGCTTAGTCACCTCGTCCAAAATATATTTCTATAGAAAAGTTTTCTGCCCTCTGTAGACTTTTGAAGGTCAGACCAGTGACAGAGAGCACCTTTCCTGTGTTCCCATCTGGAACACTACAGCCCCGAGCACTACAGTACAAAAGAGAGATACAAATTTGATTCCTCCTCATAGAAAACTTATGGGGGAAAAACAGATTCTATTCATAATTTTTTAAGTAGTAAATACATCATGGAGAGTTCTATATATATGCATACACAAACACACACACACTTCTCAGAGAGCCTGGCAAGCTACTGAAAGTATCCCACCCGCACGGGCAGTGCCTAGCAAGCTACCTGTGGCGTATCCGATATGCCAAAAACAGTAACGATAGGTCTCATTCCGCTGACCCTGAAAGAGCCTCCAATCATTGGGAAAGACGAGTAAGGAGAGGCTGCTAAAATCTCAGGGCTGGGAGGAATAAAGACGTTACTGGTGCTCACTCAAGTAATCAATGAAGAACAGGATGACAGTGACAGTGACATGAAATACATCTACTTAAAAAACAAGAGTTATGGTCTGTGATAAGAACAGAATACCTAGATCTGTTTTGAGAACAAGCTTGCAGTTACTAGTTAAGTGGCAGATAATTTCTTCCCTTCAGAGGGCGGAGCAATAGCACAGAGGGTAGGGCGTTTGCCTTGCATGCGGCTGACATGAGTTCGATCCCAAGCATCCCATATGGCCACCCATGCTAGAATGGATTCCTGAGCCAGGAGTAACCTCTGAGCATTGCTGGGTGTGTCCCCACCATCCCACCCCCTGTTTTTTCCTTCAAAAATCCCACAATCCACTTAGAATATAGCTAATAGGGGAAAACTGTCAGATATCTGATGAGTTGTTTGAGTCGTGTTACTCATATTTATGTGACTTAAAACAGAGAAAATGCTTTTTAGAGGACAATTTGGTCCTATTAAAGTTTCAAATATCAAATCCTTCTACTTATCAGCTCTACTGCTAGAAATTTTCCTTCTGAATACAGTCATAAAAGTACATCTAAAAGGCACTGAGAGTAAGATAATATTACAACCCTGTTTACAATGACAAATAAGGCCATCGGAACAATCTCTTGGCAGCCGGCTGGTGAAATGTATCTGTAAACCACCATGCAGCAGTTACACATAACACAATTACAAAGAATTCATGTACTGATAGAAAAGAAAAACAGCATTTCTAAAATAGATCCCCAAAGAGCTAGGAGGATAGCTCAGATTGCCGAAACTCCGACTTAATGTGTTGAGGCCCGGAGTTTGATCCCCTGCACCAGATGACCTCCAAACCTTCAGTGAGTGTAATGGAATGCCCTCTAGCACCACACAGCGTCACACACCAGGCCCTTGCATTTGAGCACCAGTCCACACAGCTGAGCTGAGGATTGCTGGGAATGGCCCCTGGTCCCCCAAGGACAGTGGGAGATCCCTTGGAAAAGACAAACACATTTTACTTATTTTATTTTATTATTTATTTATTTATATATTTTTATTTTTTATTTTTTATTTTTTTATTGGATCACCATGTTGAAAGTTACAAAGCTTTCAGGCTTAAGTCTCAGTTACATAATGCTCGAACACCCATCCCTCCACCAGTGCATGTATTCCACCACCAAGAACCCCAGTAAACCTCCCACCCACCCACCCACCCCCACCCCCCGGTCCCCCACCCCGCCTGTGTAGTTGGTAAATTTCACTTTACTTTCTCTTTACTTTGATTACATACAAACAAAAAAACTCACTATTATTGTTTGGAGTTTCCCCCCCAGAGTCGGACCTGCTGGAAAAGAAGCACTTGATAATTTGTTTTTCATTGCTGTGAATGAGGAGATAATTTATTTTATTTAATTTTTTAAAATTTTTTAATTTTTTTGTAGTGAGTCACAGTGAGTTACAGATTCACACCTTTTCGCCTTTTCGTGCTTGTGTTTCCCTCATGCAATGTTCGAGAGCCCATCCCTCCACCAGTGTCCATTCTCCACCACCAATGAACCCAGTATCCCTCCCACTCCCCGATATCCCATCCCCCGCCCCACCCTGCCTCTGTGGCGGGGCATTCCAGTTTGTTCTCTCTTTCTCTTTTGGGGTGTTTTTTAAACTGCACCAGAAAGAGGAAAGTAAAGTGAAACACATGGTGAGATTCCTTTGATGTAAAGAATAAACTTTGGGGTTTATTACTTGGGGCTGGAGCAATATACAGTGGGTAGGGTACTTGTCGTGCATGTGGCTGACCTAGGATCAATCCCTGGCACCACTTATGTTCTCCTGAGCCCTTTTAGGAGTGATTCCTGAATGCAGAGCCAGGAGTGAGCCCTGAGCATTTTATGGATAGTAAGTTGGTATGTTTGTGTATCCATATATTTTTGCCCTGGTAGGATACATGTATACAAAACCTAAACAATGAAGCTTATGAACATGAGGTGGAGAAAAATTCAGTTGTTTATTTTACTTATTTGTGTATTGTTTGAATATTCTTGCCATGCATATTTATTAGTTTATATCTTAAAAGGCTGTTTTTATTGGGATTATTTGTATTTCTGTCTTTTAACCTTTCTAATAGAGACAGATATAAACTCACCAGTCACCAGAATCTAGGGGAACAGAAAAACCTAATTAGCCAAAGTCAGAAAGGTGGATATGTCTCTTTTTTGGAATTATGCTAATTTCTTGCAAATTGCATTCCTCTGTGGGATTATCAGAATGCAGCACACGATGTTCTCTTTCCATTTTGGGGCATGCTCTTTTGTTTCCTGTTCCTGCTGACCGCAACTATGTTCAGTTGCACCCCAGCTTTCTACTGTCCCCTGGGCTGTGACTGAGACCTGAAAAGATCCAGAGAAAGCAGTTCAGTCCATGCAGTGACCTCTCCTGCCTCTCTCAGAGGAGTGCCTTACACACCTCACACATCTTCCCGGGGCTGGGCTGTGAGCCCAGTGCCTGCCTCCAGGCCCGACGCTTCCCATCAGCTAAAGTTATGAACAACATTTGTGATTTCTAGATGTCCCGGGTTGATATTTTTTTTCACTCTGGAGTCCAACATGGTAAATTGAGAGCTTCCTCAGCTGCTGCCTTCTTTGCAGAAAGCAGTCCCTACAGATGAAAATTCCAAATGGGAGAGGACTCTGTGTGTGTGTGTGTGTGTGTGTGTGTGTGTGTGTGTGTGTTGAGGAGGGGTGGTATTTGTTTGTCTCATATGAGATCACTCAGTCCCCCTGGAAATTTGATGCCTGCCTGAAAGTAATGTCGCTGCTAATCCAGCAGGCATTGCGGAAGGTTCCAATCCAACCCCGAGCGACTTCTGTTTGGAATTGGGCAATACTCTTCGATTTTGTCAGCTGCCTTCTGTTTGGGTGGGTGGAGGATTTGACATCAGACTGTTTTGCATTTCAACATTTCATTTGTTCTGGAAAGGTTTTTTGGGATATGCACATGAAAATGGCGCAGAAATATGTTTCTTCCATGGCAGTCCCTCAGAGTCAGACAAATGTTAGCTACGCAGGACTCTTCCTGAGAAAGCAATTATGGAGTCAGACCACCTGGATTTCAGCCCCTACTTGGCTACTTCTTGGGTCCTGACCCTGGATGTGTTTATTCCCCTTACCTAAAGCTTTTCTCATTCGTAAAATGCAGATTATTAAAGGCATCTGCCACCAAGGGTTCTGGGGATTAGATGAAAACCTGAGCTATCTGGATTATGGAATCTCTTGAAGGTAGCGATGTCTTGAGAAGGTCTGTTTCCTTCCCACGGCTGCACCCTGGCCTAGAGGTACCAGGACAAATGACAGTGAGGCTTCAAGGAAGAAGGGCGACATTGTACCTCCGATTCTTACTGCCTGTCCTGCTCAGCTTCTTGCCTTCTCTTTGAGATCCCTGCCCCACGCTACCTTGTGTTTCCCAAAGCCTGGGCAACAGGAGAGAAGAGACTGAATGAGGATCTGCGAAGGTGGAGACAGGCTTCCTTGCCTACGTTTAACTTGATTCTTCCCATCACACTTACCCATCACCTTTGAACAGAATGGTGCTGTCTCCTGTATGGTGTTTCTTACTATGCTAAGGCCTTACGGCTTTATAATGTTGCTGTACTTCCTGGAAAACACTTGCTGGCAAAAATGTATCATTTATAGAAAAACAATGGCAGCTCCTTGCTAGTCTCTCAAATAGTGGTGGACTATGGAAACCTTCTCAATGGGTTTGGATCACTTCATTCCGGGATGTCTCTGGGGACGCATTCCTCCAAATGGTTTGCTACTGTCAGCTGAATGGACGGTCCCTGGAATTTCCCTTATCCCCTGACTCAGAATGAGCTTTCCATGATTCTTTCCCCAAGTTAGGACTTCTTCAACTGTTGTCTGTGTGGAAATGGTGTTCTATTCCACATAAACTGTTTACCATAGAAACACACTTCTGTCTCCATGGACTAGTAACTAATGTGTTTTCAAGACTATGTTGTACTGACGTTGAAATAGTGAATACAATTTCTTCGTGCATTTGAGTGGAAATACGGATAAAAGGAAATGCTCTCAGAGGAGCACAAGCATCAGACTTAGAGACACGCAGCAAACATCTGTTACGTGTCAGCACCACGAACTCCTCTAGGCTTAGATGCACTGGCCAAGATCCTTTCCCGCAATGTCATAATTTGGTAGAAGAGAGATGTGTAGACAGTCACGGGTATCAAGTGGTAAGATGCTCAACGCATAAAGCCTGGGAAAGGAGGAGGGAAAGAAAGGAGAGTTTCATTCTACTAGGACAGAACTGAAACATCTTCTGTGTTTTTGTGTGCTCTGAGTTTCAAAGGACAAAAACACTACACAAACTGGAGGAAGTAAAAGAGACTTATTAGTGCATATGACTTAGAAAGCACATGGAAAGTGCTGGCTTTATGCACTAGATTTTTTTGTTTTTGCTTTTTGGGTCACATCTGGTGATGCGTAGGGGTTACTCCTGGCTCTGCACTCAGGAATTACTCCTGGCGGTGCTCAGAGGACCATATGGGCTGCTGGGAATCGAACCCGGATTGGCCGCATACAAGGCAAATGCCCTACCCGCTATGCTACCACTCCAGCCCCACAAAACTAGATTTAGACCTTCAACCAATGGCCCAAGTGTCCTGTATTGAGATTTCAGCTCTGCTTCTATCAGTACTGATGAATTCTTTCTGCGTGAGTTGGGAAAATTGCCACTCAGATGTATTTCATCCCATCTTAGTGGAAAGAGAGATTTTCTCTCTTAGTATTTATGTGTCTATCACAAGAAATGTCTCTTACTGATTCTCTGTGGGTAGCTTAGCCCCTTGTTAAATGAATTACTACTATGTAGTAAGATTGGCATAACCTGTGTAATAAGCAGACTTGATACAGGTATAATCATGACTGGCATTCTATTAATGCCATTTTCAATGTGGATTTTCTAAAAGAAAGACCAGGCAGATAGTCACTCTAGCTTTGTTGGTATTTAGGCTATGTTCATGAATACTTTTATTATTGTTTTGGTCAGGTAAAATAGTGAAGGAAAGTCATTATTGTTAAAGGAAGCAGTGACATCAAAGTCAGGAAAGCATTAAACAGCCTAGCCTGGCAGTTCAGGAATCCAAATTGTTTGTTAATGTTCTCGAAGGTGGTTTAGGGAACTTGGCATGAAGCTGTGGATTAGAGAGGGGTCTTATTGACCAGACCAAGGAACTTGCTGTTTGAACTGTGTGCAGAAAGGAGAATTCTGGGAAACATTTTATTTATTTATTTTTGTTTTAAAGTCACACTTAGTGGTACTTGAATGTTACTCCCAGCTCTGTTTTAGGAGTTACTGTTAGAGGTGCTCAGGAGATGGTGCGGTGCCAGGGATCAAACCCAGGCAAAGCATGCACTTTGCCCATTGAGCTCCTTCTGGCCCCAACATTCTGGAATTTTAGGCAAGAGATGAAGGTAGTCAGATTTCTATTTTAGAATACTAATCTGGCAGTCATGCAAAGGGTGAGTTGGAGAAAGCAGGACTCAAAGATAGGGAGGATATGGTGAGACTGCTGCAGTAATGCAGATTGAAATGGGGTATTAACAATTAAGTGCAGGGGCCAGAGAGATAGTACAGTGGGTAGGGTGCTTGTCTTGCATGTGACCAACCCAGATTTGACCCCTGGCATCCCGTATGGTCCCTCGAGCCTACCAGGAGTAATTTCTGACAGCAGAAGCAGGAGTAAGCCCTGAGTACTGTTGGGTGTGGCCTATAAACAAAAACAAAACAAAACAATCAAGTGCTATGGAGTAGAGCACTAGTATAGAATAGAGGGCATGTACAGGTCTGGAGAAAAGGGAGAGTCTTGAAGCCGTGCTAAAGGCTAAGCAGATGTGGAAATGACAAGATAAATTTCTAGAATATGCTTTTTTCAAGAAAATAAAATGTCTAGGGTAGCTGAGCATTCCATTTACTAGGATAAGAAATAATACAGAAAAGGGACAGATGTGTTGCTAGGGGATGAGTGTTGCTGAGATGATGATGGTGGGGACCGAGTACCAGGGACTAGATATGAACAGCTGGCAGTAGATACGGGAGGACTAAAGTGAAAAGGAGAGATCTAGATCGAAAATAAAGCTCTGAGAGTTATAAGCATGTAGGCTGAATAGCTGCTGGCAAGGATAAAGGCAATCACATAGGTTACATGTATGCGGTGATAAGAGGAACTACGAATCCCTGGCTCTTTCTTGGGAGAGGAGAAGAAGTCTGGGAAGCAGCAGGCTGTGCCAGTGAGGAACACAGCTCAGACCTCAGCAGCCAAAGCAAGCAAGCAAGGAAGAGAGAGAGAGGAATGCCATGGTGACCTACTCAGGCTTGCTGTCCATCGACACTTACCTAGTTCTGTACAGAGACCAATTGCACCTCTTACCTCTTGCCGAGCTGGGAAAGACTTCAGGGCCGAACTCCATCATGGTGGTAGGGGATGTGTATAGCCAGTTCAAGACTAAAGGAGTCTTGAAATAACTAGAAATAGGCAAAGTTTCCTTTGTGATGGGCCAGGCACAGGGTCTTCACTAGAACACAGATGTCCACATCCCATTGCTGATACCTGGATACATAGGTTAGCTGCTTTTTGGTTTCAAGTTTTAACTCAGTTGTGATGTTCTTTGGAGGAAATAAGAAAATATCCCACAGGGGAATTGTTTTCCTGGCCCTGCTCCTTCCTTCCCAAGCACCCTCTAGTCTGTGTGACTCTCACACAGATAAGATACTATCTCTCCTTACCTGGTAGAGACTTTTGTTGTTGGGCCTCAGCAATTCTAGTTCTTATGCTTATCTTTCTCTTTCCATTCTGATTGCTGCAGCTCTAAGCTAGGAATTACTAGTTAGTTCTTCCTCCTTACAATAACCAATTTAAATGAAAGATCTCCCAGATAAGCACATTCTGATCATGTACTAAACCTGGCCAATACATGTGTTTGTAAATGAAGGTTCACAAGAATGTAAACACTCTTTAAAAATATTTTTATTACACTCTTAATTATATGTACGTATATATGTTCTAAGGTTGGTTTGAACTACAGTAACCACATTGAATAGTTATAACAAGCTGTCTGTCCCACAAGCCTAGAATGTGTAAAAAAATTTGGGGGTGGGGGAATGTTATTGATCATTATGATGATAAACAGCCCTCAAGTAAGGAATTCCTTTCTCTTTTTTTTAAAGGGAGGAATTTCTATATGAATAAAAACTCAGAGTAGTAAAGCCTAGGAAAGGTTTCTCAATGCTTATATGTGTAATTAGAATGCAGTTTCAATCTATTTGAGATGCTGTGATAAAAGATCATAAACCTACAAACTACAGAAAATATTTCACCATATTCTGGAGGTCATTAATTCTGGAAGTTCAAGATCAGGGTACTGGTGGATTTGGTACCTGGTGGGATCTGTTTCCTGGTTCATATAGAGCTGTCATCTTCATAAGGGTGAGGGAGCCTTCTGGGTTCCTTCATACAGACCCTAAACCCACTCATGAGGGTTCATCTTTCATGACCTCATCATCTCCCAAAAGTACTACTCTCTAATTCTACTACATTAGGCATCAGCTTTCACCATAAGCATTTAGAGGAAGACAAACCCTCGTCTACAGCAAGCATTTGGCACTCAGTTAATGTTTCTGGAAGCATTGAGTCATGGTACCTTATATCCAAGTATTCATGACATACTTTATCTAGTCCCAGATTTAAATGTCAGACTCTTGTATATCTTGGTAGTGAGAATGAACAATAAAGACCAAATAACATCCTCTTTAGAAACTCTAGAATATCTCTACATAGTGAGCTGGTTCTGGAGATTCTTAGGTTTCCTTTGGTACCCTGGAGATGCTGGGTCTGTGGACTTCCCTCTCCATGACTCACTTTTCCCATCCACTGATATACATTATATATATCTACATATACATACTCTTGGATTAAACAATATCAATTATATATCACAATTATATAATCGATTGTAATATGATTGGTGTTCTTTTGTAAATAGTTTTTAAAACATTTGCAGACCTCACTTTGGCAGGAAGATCATGTCCCTAACTCGGTTATTATGTCCCAGTGGCGTGGGGTTATTGGCTATGGTGTTTTAAAAGTTTGTACATTACACAGAAAACCTTGGTGGTAACACAAATTATTATGTTGACTTGAATAATAGTGATACAAGTAAGTCTCTGCTCTCACAAGTATTTAAGAACTTTTGTTGACACAGAGCCTAGCAGCCAGACTTCTGAATTACTGTCGTCTTCAGAATTTGGGTGTTGTGTTGAAAAATGCCATTATGTCTTGTCTGACAAGTTTCTCCCTGCATGTGTGAGAAGACAAAACTAATCCAGTGTAAATGTCTTGTAAACCACCCCTGTGCACTTTGGAAAGAAAACATCCAACAAGTCAGCTTTCATAAGGCTTGGTCTTCTGTTCTTCAATCACATTCATATGACGCTTATTTTCTACGTTTGGGAAGTATAGAAAATCGTGTACTTCAGTGAAAGGTTATAAATACAAGGAAATACCTAGAAGTTAACATATATCAGTAAATATAATAGCAGAGAACATTTATTGTGCATTTACTGTGTGCCAGACTGGTTCTAGGCTCTTTATATGTATTGGCCCATTCAATCCATGCCCCAATCGTTGATAAAATTGTTAGGTTCTCTTTATATGAGAAGTGATTTAGACCCAGAGTGCTGAAAAACCTTGCCAGAGGTCATACAGGTAGCAAACGATAGAGTTGGGAGTCGGATCTAGGCAGACCAAGTCCATGTTCACTGTGAACTTAGCAAGCCCCATATACAGGAAATGCTACCTCCAAGGCAAAGATCATCAACCTAGTATGCACCCTGCAGTCTGTCAGATGGCTGATTTGTCCTATGACATTTGGAACAATGTTGGATTATTTTATATTTATGATTTTGGTTAAGAGACCTAGCTCTGGAATTGCCCATTGTTTCATTCTATATTTACAATTGGTGATGATCTGTCTTTTTTGGTTGAGGCATTCTTATTCTTTGTCTCCAAAATTAACACCGCACAGATCATGACTATGACATGGGGTGGGGGAGTGGAAGAGAGAGGGAAAGAGAGAGAGAGAGAGAGAGAGAGAGAGAGAGAGAGAGAGAGAGAGAGAGAGAGAGAGAGAGAGAGAGAGAGAGAGAGGAGGGAGAGAGAGGGAGAGTAGAAACTGCCTTTCCTTCTGGATGAAACTGTTGCAGCTTGGCTGAGTGAGGAGGATTTCTCCCACACACACAGCCCACAGCAGACATGCTAGGAGAATGCTGCTGCTTGCAACACGCGCAGACACAGAAAGGCAGGTGACACTGTGTGTGTGCCCAGCTTCTCGGGAAGTGTCCCTACAGATGTCTGCAGCGGCAGCCGCGGCTGCTGCTCCCTGCCTTCAAATTCCTGGAGCCCACACCCACCCACTCTTACAGCTTCTCTCTTTTTTATTTTCAAGGAAAAAAGAAAGAGGCAGACTGAAATAGAAGGCAAGCGACACGAGCTTGACGAGCAGATACTTCTGCTGCAGCATTCCAAGGTAAGTGGCGGATTCCCCCCGAACCTCTTCCATTATTAGACATGCAGATCACACTCCAGAGAGCTGGGCAGAGTCTGCCCTTTCGTGAAGGCGCTCAGCGGAGTAAACTAGCCCTTTTTCATTCAATCAGGAGAAAACCATCTCTTGGCTTGTCTCAGGCTTTTCTCCGATTCAGGGCGTTATGACAGCATTCCAATTCCTGCAGGCATGATGAGATTGTAGCGTACATGTGGACCGGTTTGGTGGCGATGTGTGCATGTGAATGGTGAGGGTTATTTATAGAAATTGGATGAGAATTTTCACATGGTGGGTGAGGCCATGTTTCAGATCGGTCTCGCTAGTGATTTGGTGCTGTGTGTGTGTGTGTATCTGTGTGCATATGTGTGTGTATGTGTGTCCAGAGGCTCTCCGAGATACACTTAGCATCATATTCTTTTTCAGTGCAAAATGTAAACATGTTCTTTCTTCATCTGGAGAGAGGGAGATAAGAAGCAGTGTGATCTGATGAAAAATTTTCTTATAAAAAAGCCTAGCCTGCATACTTCAAGTTATTCATCTGTCTTATTTGTACTTTAGTAATTTTGAAAGCAAGCAAGAGGGCATGCTTGGGGAAACGATGTTTATTTTTCTTTAAAACATAACGCGCTTAAGCATCGTCATTGATCACAGCCCTGTAGAAAGCTCTGTCACTGTCACTGGGACTCCAACTGGTTGCAGAACGCTGCTCTCTGCAGGCTCAGGGATAATGTGTTCTCATTCCAGGGAGCAGCGAGGAGCTGCCGCTGGCCTTCCCTGCTCCCGGGTATTTGGGGGAGCATGTCCTGCTCACCTTAGGTGGCTGTGACATCGCACATATGGAGCTGTGCTGCTCAGAAACCTGCTGGGGAAGGCAGGGCTGACTTTCAGGGTAATGCGAGGGTGGGGTTATTTGGAATTTTAAAAACTAAGGTGAGCCTCAGTGGTGGCATTCCTTGTTTCTTCTTTGGAAGATGGGATCATGCTCAGTGACTCTTCAAAACGTGAAAGCAGCAGCAGCAGCAGCCTCACTGCCTGTCTCAAATAGCAGCATGACCTAAATCTGGTTAGCATATGTATCCGTGTGTCATTCCCCTGAACCGGAGCGATGTGTGCTAGGAAGGAAAGCAGCATGACACGCAGAATGTAGTCCCTTCTCGCTGCTCATCACATAAATCCATTTATGGACCTTTCTTTGTGGGAGCGTGCACCATTTTCCATATGCTGCTGTTCTTCCCTCACATTCTGAGGGAGGATTCAGGGCTAAAGTTAGTAGCTTCTTCTTTCAGAGAAGGGGGAGCTGAATAACACTCTCTGGAACTGAGTGCATTGTTCAAGGTCAGTTTGGACAGGTCTTGCTCTTTAACTTAGAGGATAGTGAATTTGCCCCTGGTAAAAGACCCAAATATATGAAAATGTCAATGAATCCAAGCTCAGTGTGGTTCTTTTCTTTTTCATTCCTGAACCCAAAGAGAGAGAAGAGGCTAGAGAGGTAGTACAGCAGGTAAGGCATTTGTTTTGCATATTGCTGACCTGGGTTTGAACCCCACCACTACGTATGGTCCCACCAGGGTTCACTCCTGAGCACAAGCCAAGAATAACCCCTGTGGACCACTGGATGTGGTTTAGAATATGTCCCCCCCCACACACACACTTAAAGAGAATAAAGATGCCAGAAAAATCAATATTTTTTGTCATGCTTCTTATTATTCTGGGTAACAAAAATGATACCAAGAACTTATTTACTGCTTATATTCAGCACAAGTTTCTAACATTTTGCATATGATTTATCTGTTTTCACCTGCTGTCTATCCATCCATCCATCCATGCACCCATCCATCTATCCAACTACCCCATCATTAGAAACAATAGTAAAATGACTTAGTATCACTTAGAGAAGCAATGGAATTTCTTCGAGACCTTAGAAATAAGGGACTCAGATACTACTTTATGGTTATTCTGGTGAAATTCTCACACAGTTGATGAAGGATATTGGCTATTTATTATCTAGGGGATAGAGGTCTAGAAGTGAATGTCATATAATTAGATGCCAAAGACATTGTCATTTTCTAAGGAAGGCTTGTGTGGGCAGGAGATGGTGGATTGCTAGTTTCCAACAATGAGAAAGCAACATTCAGAGGTTGGGTTTATCAGAAGCATTTATCGCATACATACTGCCTTGGAGCGAGGCTCCAGCTCTGCCCGTTGGTGAGATGGGGCTGTCATGAGAGAATCGGCTTTCTTTCCTGTGACTCAGGTGAAATTTCCTCCCAGTTCTGCCTTTTTTGTTCTGAGCCTATCCTCCAAACAAATGGAGTTATTCAAGATGCTGACAGAGATGATCACTTCAGGTATCAAAAGGGAATCTGCCCCTCTTTTAATCAGTTAACTGTCGACGGAACTGAACTAGTGTGAGTCATCTTCCCTGTGATCAGTCAATGCTGGGCTTGGCAGCCTTCCTCCTGGATCATAGTAAATTCATTGAGGTAAGCCTCTTGGTGGAGACCCAGCAGCTTCTTCCTGGCTGCAGAGAGCCTTGTCCATGCTTCTTGTCTGCTCTCAATGATTGTTATGCGTTCATGTATGGCACTGCCCGGGTATGAGATACACCCCCTGGATAATGAAGGCAAAGAAGATCTGACGTTCCCTGCCAAACAGTTATGGAAATAAACCCGTGAAGTTAACTAGTCTGCCTAAGAACATAGATGGGGGACCAGGGTAGAGCCCCAGGAGTCTATGTTGCTTTTAACAAGACCTGGTTTTTTTTTCCCAAAGAAATGCTTTCTTTGGAATAATTTGTCTAGACAGATGCTAGTTCCATCTAAGTCTATTCTCTCTTCACTCTAAGTATATTTTCACAAACTGTAAAAAAATCTAGTCTGCATAAAGACATGCTCCGCATAACTGTTGGCAATTCCTTGGAGTGGAAGCTATCAGGAAATATCACTAATTGTATAATTATATATTTATAAACTCCCAGATGTCCTTTGGCAGGGAGGCTTTCTCATTGCAATGTAAGTGAAAAAGCATTGGAATTAGCTTTTGTACTTGAGATAAAATTCTTATTATCAAACAATCTAAAGTCACACAGTTTCCTATAATCAGGTATAAATTATTTAGGCAGATTTGCTGATTTGCTGTGAAATCAAATAAATACAGTAGTTTTGATACTTGTGTGCTTGATAATTATAATATTTCATTACTGTGAGTAATGTGAATTTATAGTTGACACATAAAAAAGAAAATTGTATATGTAATCAACAATATATCAACTATATGTGTAATCATATATACATATATTATTTCTTATCAACTATATATGTACATATCATTGATATATTACATAACCAACTGTATCTATATGCGTATATATATAGAATTGGTACATATAGTTGGTATACTATATGTACATATATAGTATTGATAAGCAAATTCTGTATAGCAGTGAAGGACTAACATATATTCCACTGATTAGAAAACCTTTAGCTGGCTTACATTTCTACCTAAATTAAACCCAGATACCTTTTATAAGAATCTTAGCCCTAACTAATAATATAATATGTGTGATATAAATACTTTTAAGAAATATGTAATAGAACAAATGACAAAACTTGATAGTTGTGTTATTTTTGGCTGACTGCAAAAGATATAATGTCATTTTGAAAGTAAAATTTAGAAATACACATAAATAAAGGGAGAAAACATCTTGGGTATGGAGTAATAGTACAGCAGGTAGGGCCATTGCTTTACACACATGGCCATTGCTTTGTATGTGATCATCCTGGGTGCAAGTCCCAGCACTGATACATCACTCAAGCCCCACCAGGAATTACCCTTGAGCACTGAGCCAGGAGCAAACCCCGACATCACCAGGTATGGCCACAAAGTGAAACAAACAAAACATATATATGAGGAATATATAATAACATAAAAGGGAAAATCACGCCTAATATTCTTTTACTCCCTGATTTGTGATTCCTATGTCATTCTCCTTATACAAACTATATTAGGTGCTTTGAATCTATGTAGAAATTATTTTTCTATACTGTTCACGACAGAGTTGTCTCAAACATGACTTGTTGGTTAATTCATCCTTTTCTTCACTAATTTATGTGTTTTCTTTATCACATACATATTTCTCACATTCAAGTCCAACATTTGTGGATTCTGTTTATTCCACTAATCTGTTATTGTTATGCCAATACCATCCATATTTAATACTTCTAGCTTTTAAATGTATTATATTTCATAAGGTAAGAGTCATCACCATTCTTCTTTTGAAAAATTGTCTTGACTTTTTATCCTTGGGAATAATAATTTATTTTTATTGTTTTTATTATGTGACTTGTGATAATATGAGTTAGAAAATAAATCAGCTATTGTCTTCTATGCCATGGCACACTAAATTTAATATTTCTTTTCACCTCTTCCTTTGAATTGCCTTAGATTTGTCTAGTTTATTGGCATCTCTAAGGTCCCAGCACAGAGTAGGCATGCAATATTCGTGGCCACGTGGGATTTTCACATTTGGGATTGCCACATTTATAAAGGTTTGCGCAGTAGTCAGCATTGTCAGAATCAAATTGCTCATGCCAAATCTTCAGTACATAAGCTGCCTTTGAATTATTTATTCATAAGCAAGGAACATTGTCTAGAGTTTTCTTCTAACCCAAGCCATGAAAATTATCATTATACTTTAAAAACCACAGCCTTTCAGAAGACTTAATGGGAAAAAAAAGGAATTGTGACCCTGCAGAATATTTATTGTCACCTGCCAAGGTCGTATGCTGACGACCCCCGAAGGAATAAGGAGCCTTGCTACAAAGATATGACAGCATTTCTCACTCTTGTGAATCTTCAGTCGTTATTTTAGACTTTAGTATGTATAAAATGTTTAACATTTAAAATATTAAACAGTCAGGTGCTTAGTCAAAAGGAACATTACTTTTCATTTTTTTCCCACTGCTCTTGCCTGTCCGAGAACTTGAGTAGGAGCTAACACTTCATCAGAAGTCTTGCTTTTGCTTCTGGGTGGACTGAAGCATTTAGTCAAACCACATTGCCAAACAAGGATCTTTTGGGGGGCGAGTGGGAAGGGAGGATAGTGTTCTAGAGAAAAAAGAAGGAGCTTGGAGAGGTAACTGCGGTGAATAAGAATAGAGACCTGGCTATTGTTTCATTCTGAGTTTAATCCATTTTCTGCTAGAAAATTCCCTTTGGCCAGATTCCAACCATCCTGTACTAACACAGCCATGACTCATAAGTGAACGAAAGATTTAGAGAAAAAGATAAAATTTATAAAAATATAAGAATAAATCAGGGGCTGGAGTGATAGCAGAGCGGGTAGGGTGTTTGCCTTGTATGCGGCCGACCCGGGTTCGATTCCCAGCATCCCATATGGTCCCCTGAGCACAGCCAGGGGTAATTCCTGAGTGCAGAGCCAGGAGTGACCCCTGAGCATCACTGGGTGTGACTCAAAAAGAAAAACCAAAGAATAAATTACTGATAAAATACTTATATAAACACAAGGTGAGAAAACCTAATTATGTATTACACCAAAGCTAGAACTATGAAAATAAAAATATTTCTTACTACTTTATAAAAATTGTAAACAATCAGGAAAAGAGTTTAGAGAATGACTAATCCTACTTTCCACCTTCATTCACCTACACACCACCACAGACACTGCTCATTGTTCACCTGGATTATTTTTAAAAAATACTTAATCAGGGGCTGGAGCAATAGCACAGCGGGTAGGGTGTTTGCCTTGCACGTGGCCGACCCGGGTTCGATTCCCAGCATCCCATATGGTCCCCTGAGCACCGCCAGGGGTGATTCCTGAGTGCAGAGCCAGGAGTAATCTCTGTGCATTGCTGGGTGTGACCCAAAAAGCAAAAAAAAAAAAAAAAACTTAATCAGGACTGGAGTGATAGTACAGTGGTTAGGGCATTTGCTTAGCACACAGCTGACCTGGGCTTGATCCTCAGCATCCTATATGGTCCTGTGAGCACTGCCAGAATGATTCTTGAATACAGAGCCAGGAGTAACCCCAGAGTATCACTGGGTGTGGCTCAAAAACAAAGGCAAAAAAAACAACAAATAAAGATGTTTAATTTCAGCTACCTTCTCTATGGACTGGAGCGATAGCACAGCGGGTAGGGCTGTTTGCCTTGCACACGGCGAACCCGGGTTCAATTCCTCCGTCCCTCTCAGAGAGCCTGGCAAGCTACCGAGAGTATCCCACCCACATGCCAGAGCCTGGCAAGCTATCCGTGGCATATTCGATATACCAAAAACAGTAACAAGTCTCACAATGGAGATGTTACTGGTGCCTGCTCGAGCAAATCTATGAACAATGGAAGGACAGTGCAACAGTGCTACTTACAGTGCTAACTTCTCTATAGATTAAAAAGTTTATTAGAGGCCAGAGAGATAGGACATTGGATAGGGAACTTCCTTTACACACAGCCAACCGTACTTCGATCCCCAGCACCCCGTATGGTCCCCCAAGCTCACCAGGAGTAAGCAGAGTCAGGGTAAGCCCTGAGCATGACTGCTTATCGCCCCAAGCCAAAATATAAAAATAAAAAAATTGACTAAAAGCATTGTATACCTTCATGATATGCAATTTTATTTGTCAGTAAAGCTGGAGTTTAAAAAAAAGTTTCGATTAAATGATTTCTAAAGTCTTTTTTAAAAGTATAAGCTTTTATATTTGCTAAAAATATACCACATGTGGGGCTGGAGCGACAGCACAGAGGGTAGGGTGTTTGCCTTGAACGCGGCCAACCCGGGTTTGAATCCCAGCCTCCCATATGGTCCCCTGAGCACCGCCAGGGGTAATTCCTGAGTGCAGAAACAGGAGTAACCCCTGTGCATTGCCAGGTGTGACCCAAAAAGCAAAAAAAAAAAAAAAAACCCACATGCATACATTTTCCCCCATTCATTTAATAGATATTTGTCATCAAGAACTATAGCTTTGAGGGGCTGGAGCGATAGCACAGCAGGTAGGGCATTTGCCTTGCAAGCGGCTGGCCCGGGTTCGATTCTCAGCATCCCATATGTTCCCCTGAGCACCGCCAGGAGTAATTCCTGAGTGCAGAGTCAGGAATAACCTCTATGCATTGCCAGGCGTGACCCAAAAAGCAAAAAACAAAAACAAAAACAAAAACAAAAAAAAAACAAACAAAAAAGACTATAGCCTGGACGAATCCAAGCTACAATTGGTACTATGAGAGACTCGGGCATGAGTGAGGGATGGGAGGGAAGCATCAATAGAGGAAATGCTGTTAGAGAACCTGGAAAATAGTTATTCCATGTTAGGGAGTAGGGCAGTGGTGCCCACTGAGTGTCAGAGTTAAGGGGGTCGAAGTACTCTCTGGTGAACTCAGGCAGAAGCAGGCTAGCCGAAGGCACTGTTTGACTGCCAGTCTCAGAGCCAGGCCTTCCTCAGTGAGTGCTCTTCGCTAAGTAACTTAACCCGAGACATGTACCCAGATACGTCTCAGGGACAGCTGGGGTGTGGGGAAGGGTTCCCTCAGGTACTTCCCTTGTGCCAGGCTCTGAACCCTCCCCAAATGGCTGTCCTGAGCTGAGGGTGGAGGAGGAGAAGCAGGATGAGAAGGTTGCGGTGCTGTGCCTGAGTTTTGTCTTTCACAGCTGGGCAGACCTGCAGAGCCAGAACCAGAGTCCCCTATGCAGCTCCCTGCCCTGGTCTCCAGCTACTTTTTCCATAGCTGGACTCTTCTTATTGAATCCACCTGGCCAAGGTTAAGTTTGAACAGCTTTTAGCACCCATAAATGTGATACTTCGTCTTGATATATGTGTTTGGGGGGGCATAGATAGAGAGAGAGAAAACTTTTTATTTTCAGTTACTTCTTCCAACTCTGCCTGCTACTCCATTTCCAATCCCCCAGGCAGCCATTAAGAACCAGACCGTGTCAGGAAGCTGCTGTTCTGACGAATGTGTATGATTAGTGTGTGTAAGTGAGTTAGATTCTGAGGTATGAATGCCGTTTTTCCTTAGGAGTGACTCAAGGGATTGGAAGCAGTTTAACAAAAGCTTCGGAGGTAAATATATTTGAATTGGTGGTTTCCCTTGACGATCTTACTTTGGGAACAGGTGAAAAAACAACTGTGTTTTCTTGTTTTGTTACCGTTGCTGTTTATATCAAAATACCTCTGTGGAACAGACCTGGATAAAGGACCAAACGTGATAACCTCTCAGTATCTGTACTGCACACCATAATGCCCAAAAGGAGAGAGAGAGTATGGGGAATATTGTTTGCCATGGAGGCAGGGGAGGGTGGGAAAGGGGGCTATACTGGGGATATTGGTGGTGGGGAATGTGCACTGGTGGAGGGATGGGTGTTTGATCATTGTGAGATTGTAACTCAGACATGAAAGCTTGTAACTATATCTCACAGTGATACAGTAAATAATAATAATAATAATAATAATAATAATAATAATAATCACTGTATTACCGTATCACTGTCATCCCATTGCTCATTGATTTGCTCGAGTGGGTACCAGTAATGTCTCCATTGTGAGACTTGTTGTTACTGTTTTTGGCATATTGGATACCCCACGGGGAGCTTGCCAGGCTCTGCCATGCGGGTGAAATACTCTCAGTAGCTTGCTGGGCTTGAGTCGAATCCGGGTTGGTGGCATGCAAGTCAAACATCCTATCTGCTGTGCTATTGCTCCAACCCAATAATAATAATAATAAAAGAAAGAAACAGACCTCCCTGCCACCAGACCCACTAACCTACTGCCTTGTTCTCTTAGACCCCTCTTCCTGTCTTCCTGGGTCCTGATGTGAGGATTTTTCTTTTTTCTTTTTTTGTAACATTGCCATATCCAGAGAACAGAGTTAGGGGACACTGTGCCTATAGTACTCATGGTCACCAGGCTGGTTTTGTCAAAGATTAAGTAGTTGATGGCTGAGCCTAACTAGTCCTGGAGAGAGGTTAGATCTTGTATTAGTGGTGGGAGTAACCTTATAAAGAAGAATGGAGAAAACACTCCAGGAGTGACCACTTCCTCAGAGTGAAGAAGCTCTGCTTTCAGCGCTTCCCTGAGGAGGCAGAGAAAGCCAGTACTCTTCATAGCTGCCTTTTCAGAAAGACCCACGAAACAAGACTGGGGTTCCTGGCATATCTGTCCCCTGAGACCATACTCATGTTTTTACCTTCTGTGGACTAAACTAGTGCGATTTAAAATTCATTTTGAATGTGTGTGTGTGTTGGTGAAGGGAGATGACACCTTGCAATGTTCAGGGGTTACTCCTGGCTCTGTGCTCAGGAATCACTCCCACCAGTGCTCAGGGAATCATTTGGGATGCCGACAATCAAACCCAGGTCAGCCACGTGCAAGGCAAACATCCTATTTGCTGTAATATCACTCCGGCTCAGTTTCAAATATTTTAACACAGGAAGCGCCCTAAAAGTGTAACATCCCCTTCACGGGTAGTAAGAGTGAAAGAAAATAGAGAATTTTAAATTTTCTATTGTTCATTCTTCCCTGGTCGAGCTGGAAGCAACCATCAGGTGCAGATGTTAAGTAAAGCAGTTCCTGCCTTTGGGCTGGAGGGACAACATATATACATATAACTAATTTGAAGAAATAGTGAGAGTGGTCTTGAGCTACATTTCTTAACTGGGGGTCAAGTGGCCCACCCTGTGGGACCCCAGGAGATTCCCAAGGAGGCTATAGCATGAGACTAGGAGGCCAGTCATAAGACAGGATGGACAAAGCAGGTTGAAAGGAGGTAATGGTGGAGAAATATTGAGAAGCACAGCTCTAGATCATTTTCCTCATCATAGGAAACAGCAGGGAGCCATGCTCCTGCAGGTGGGAGAAGATACAACTTCTTCTACAAAGATGACATTTTACCTGTTTCCAGGTTAAAGGAAGATAGGCCACAGGAGTCGGGTGAGCATCAGTAGCAAATACCTTTTTAGCACTGAGTGTGGAGCCAGCACCTGTAGAATAAGAACTTAATCCCCCTAATAATCCATTGAGAAGGGCACGGTTATTCATTTTACAGATGGAGAAACTGAGGCTCAGTGAAACTAAGTGACCTGCCCATGATCGTACAGCAAGTAAATGGTAGATTGTTACTAGAAATCGGCCTCCAACCTTGCCTTCATGGCAGACAGGTACAATCTCTCAGAGGACTTTTCAGGTGCTTAAGTTGTTGTGAATTGTTTTTCCCTTCTGTCAAGAGAGTCAGTTCAGGAAGAAGAGTGGATTTTCGCCACCTGTTCTCACTTCCAGCGGGAAGAATACCTGTGTGATGAAGCTTTGGAGAAGGTGGTAGTTGGCTAGAGCTGCCATAACAAGTATTTCCCACAAGGAAAACTTCAGCAACGGCAACTTCCTCTCAATTATTGAGGTTCTGATTCTCAGAGCAAGGAATGGGCAGGACTGCTTTCTCCTGAGACCTGTTCTTGACATGTAGGGAACTATCTTCCTCACGGACCTTTGCATGCCCTTTTTTCTGTTTTCCTGTGTCCTGATCTTATTTGGGTGGAAGCTGGGGTGGAGGAGGGAGAGATAGTGTTTGGACCACACCAGGCTGTGTGCAGGCATACTCCAGACTCTGCTCAGGGATCACTCCTGGTGGTGATCAGGAGATCATCTGGTTTCTGGGAATCAAATTGGAGTCAGCCACATACAAGGGAAGAAGTGCCTTCCTGTCTCTGACCCATCTAGTGACTTGGGGGCTCGGCGACCATATGGGGTGCAGGGATAGAAACTAAGTTGGTTATGTGCAAGACAATTGCCTTACTGCTAGATGATCTCTCCAACCCCCACCTAGTGTTTTTATAAAAAGAGGAGATCAGTGGGCTAGAGAGATAATACAGTGGGAAAGTCACCTGTGTTGCACGTGCCTGACCCAAGTTGGATCCCTGGCACTTCATATGGTCCCTTGAGCACCTCCAAAAGTGATCCATGTGCACTGAGCCAGGAGTAAGCCCTGAGCACTGTTGAATGTGACCCAAACAATCTTCCCTCTGGCCTAAAGACCACACTGGTAATATGGAGGTAGAGTTCATCTCAAAGACCACATTTAACCTTACCCATCTCTTTACATAACCCATTTATAAATATTTATCAACATAAATTTGGGATAAGAGTATGTATATCATTGGCTTGTCCTTTCTCCCTTGCCGCAGAGTTTAGGTTTATCTGGGAATACCCATCACAGTGCTCCTGAAGTACCTCCATTCCTCTGTGTTTATTGGAATGTAGCTCTAAACATTTTAGGACAACATTGGTATGTTCTGTTCCCCTTGCCATGGGAAGCTTAGGTTTATCACAGTGCTCCTGAGGCACTTCTATTCCACTGTGTTTATCTGTAAACTCCTCTCTATGCTCTCTTATCCAATCGGTCTATCACCTTTTCCCCCTAATCAGACTCTGTTAGCTTGTAAGGTCAGATTCCTCAGAAATCTATGATTTTATATGTGTAAGTGAAATATTGCCTTTCTCCTCTCTTTATGTCTTTTGAATAGTTTACTTTAAAGCAATGTCCTTTTTGTATAGACACTAGAAGACAGTTAATATTATGCTTTTATAACTTGGGATTTAATTGGCTTCGAATATTATTCCCTCCCAGGCATCTGTTTTCTAGACTTAAGCATCAGTTGCCCTTAGTTCCTAGCACCCCAAAAGCAGGGTCCCGACAAGGGACTGAATGGACCCAGGGCAAACTGTGAGCTACCCTGGCATCGAAATGGGCCAGGCCAAAGTGCCACAATTCTTTTTTTTTATTGAATCACCATGTGGAAAGTTACAAAGCTTTCAGGCTTAAGTCTCAGTTACACAATGCTCGAACACCCATCTCTTCACCAGTGCACATATTCCACCACCAAGAACCACAGTAAACCTCCCCCAACCCCCCCAGCCCCCCACCCCGCCTGTGTAGCTGATAAATTTCACTTTACTTTCTCTTTACTTTGATTACATTCAACATTTCAACAAAGAACTCACTATTATTGTTTGGAGTTTCCCCCCCCCAAAGTCGGGCCTGCTGGGAAGGAAGCATTTGATAATTTGTTTTCCATTGCTGAGAATGAAGAGATATGAGGTTGTGTGGCCACAATAGTGGCCGCGAGGTTTTGGATTTCTGTATTTTAGTATTTCAGTAACTAAGTCCAGAGAAATTTCTGCCAGAAGTTGCATCATTGCTAGCTCGTACCTCTCTGCTTCTTTATATTCCACATATGAGTGCAATCTTTCTATGTCTGTCTCTTTCTTTCTGACTCATTTCACTCAACATGATACTTTCCATGTTGATCCACTTATATGCAAATTTCATGGCTTCATCTTTTCTAACAGCTTCATAGTATTCCATTGTGTAGATGTACCAAAGTTTCTTTAACCAGTCATCTGTTTTTGGGCACTCCAGTTTTTTCCAGATTGTAGTGCCACAATTCTTAACTATAAGTTAAGAGCTTGATCATGGGCAAATGCTGTAATGATCCAAAAGTAATGATGAGACTAGAACCCTGCTAGTAATAGGAAAGACTAATTGGCCTGAGCACTGTAGTTTGAGATCAAGATGACCCCAGGAGAGCAATTCTATAAGCTTAATGTATCTCTTACTGTGTCCATACAAATGTATTAATATTATGAATGCTTATATGTTTGTTGGACTAAAGAGAGGAGAAACACATCCATAGTTGGAATTTCAGTCTTGGGAGAGTTGTCCTGCTGAATAAGTATATGTCCTAGGAGAAGCATCCCCTGAGGAAAAGAACTTTAACCCTATTGATTGTGACCACACCTATGTGTAAGCCCCAACCCCTCATGCTTGGGGATTTAACTAGGCTGTAAGAGTGGGCTGGGGGATCGAGATCTGGGGCCAGAGGAGAAGGAGAATGAGAGAGGCAGAAGGAGATTGAGGAGAGATCGAGAAGGAGAATGAAGTAGCATGGGAGGGAGAAGCAGGAGGAGAATCAGAGAGAATGGAAATGGGGATGGAATAAACTGCAACTGAGATCAATTAGCCTGGCCCTCATTCCTTTCTTTGCCTGCCCATTGTCATTGACCTCCCCGGGGTGGGGGAAGAGATAGTGCGGGAGAGATAGAGCGCCGTTGCCCCTTTTGGTGTTCACACAAGAGTAGAGCACAATTCTGCTAGTAGGAGAGAACTGTCACTGTCACTGTCATCCCGTTGCTCATCGATTTGTTCGAGCAGGCACCAGTAACGTCTCTCATTGAGAGACTTATTGTTACTGTTATTGGCATATCCAATATGCATGGGTAGCTTGCCAGGCTCTGCCGAGCGTGCTCAATACTCTCAGTAGCTTGCCGGGCTCTCCGAGAGGGGCGGAGGAATCCAACTCAGCCGCGTGAAAGGCGAAGTAGGAGAGAACAAATTATATAAACAAATTGTACTGTGAGTGTTTTCATCAAGTTCTTTTAAATTACTTTTTATTATAGATAGGTAACATACTTATAATTGTGTTAATGTTTATGCTGTTGATGTAGAAATTTACTGCACCCACCACCATTGAAGTGCCCAGGACCCTCCACCCCTGTCCTTCTGTCACCACAAGAACTGCTTTGATTAAGCATATTTTTTATATTTTCCTTGCCAGAGGTTACAAGTAATTTACATATCTTTAGAGAATTTTAAATCCCTATTGCTAAATATTATAACTTTTAGTAACCCTTCCCGTGGGTTCATTATAAGTGGTCTTAATGACACATACAAATGAGTCTATGAAATTGTATATCTGTAGGAGTTATACGGTGCTTGGAGAATTTTGTGCCCACAGTGTTGGAGATATACACTCTGTCATGTTTATAAATCATACTTAATAGGTTCCCTGCCACTCGTGACCTGGGTCTCTGTCTTGGAGGAGTTTCTTTCCCTTTCACTGTGCTCACGGTGTCAAAGGAGATTAAAGAAGGTTCTGGTAGAGGTGATGTCAGGGAGCCAAGCGAACTCAGCCCTGGCTTTATGGTCATTCATTATTCCTGTGGGTGTTGGGAGGAACTGGTCAGCAGCCCCTACTTCTGGCTGACTGTGGGGCGGTTCATTCTCATAGGGGCGCATTCCTTCGACATCCCATCTGCCCAGGAGAATGCTGACTCACTTTTGGGTCCAGCCTCTGTAGCCCTGTGGTCCAGCCTTAGGCCACATAACAAAAGCCCAAATCAGTAATCTGCGTCAAGGTCTACTTTACCTCGCTTTCCATTGAGGAAATGTGCTTTTACATTTCCCTTGCCAGCAGTTACAAGTAATTTCCATATCCTTAGTGAATTTTAAACACAGTTTTTCTTTAGAACTGCTTTCTAGAGCCCTTCTCACTTTTCCAACTTTTAATGACTTACTAAAATTTTTCATTTCACTCCATCAGACATAATGGGGCAGGCACATAGGTGGGATGCATGATTTTGATACTATTTGGAAATTTTCTGTTTCTGTTCTATTCTTTTGTGGAGGTGTGTGTGTGTGTGTGTGTGTGTGTGTGTGTGTGTGTGTGTGTGTGTCTGTATAAAAAGTGGAGATCAGTGGGATGCATCCCCGGTGGTGCTCAGGGACTACTCCCAGGTCAGTGCTTGGGGGGTTGCTTCTGGGAGGTGCTTCTGGAAGTTGCTTCTGGATGTGCTCTGGTTGCTTCTGGTGATGGTTAGAAGAACCATGAGGATCGAACCTGGAGCTTCCACATGCAAAGCTGCTTGCTGTGATTCACTGAGCTCTGGCTCCAGTCTAGTTTAGAGAGTCCTGAAAGAGGCTATAAGAAGAAATAGGACATGAAAATATGTAAATCTCTAACTGTACCCTCATGGTGATTCATTAATTAAAAATAATAAATTTTTAAAAATAAATAATAAAATGGAAGAAAAAGAAATAGGATATAGGTTTTTTTTTTATTAAGATGGACCATATATTATGTACTCTTAGAAAACGTTATAGTGCAACTGTAGCTTCTTCTTTATAATAATAAAGAAAATGTCTTAATTTTCTCCCTGCTTTTCGCTATTTTTTTCCCACAGGAAAAATGTCCTTGATTTCAAAGGATAAATACTAAAATATTTATGGGTGGAATGTCCTAATGTTATTTATTTTTAGATACTTTAGTAGAAAAAAATTTTTTAATGTGACAGTGTTTTTAAATTGCTAATTCTAGGTGAGGTTACATGGGCATTCATCATATAATTTACTGTTTCCCAGTACATGCTCAAGTTTTGTTAAATGTAGGGAGAAAAATAATCCACCTGGGGGGTGGTTAGGATCAAAATGGGGAACATAGCTTGTGAGGAGGTGACGGCAGTGATTGGAGTCAGTGAACACTTTTGACATGTGGTGCTCAAGCAGGGTGGGAGGGTTGGAGGGCACTGTGGGTGGAAGGAGGGTAACTGAATGGTATCGTGTGTGCTCATTCCCACAGTCCAAACTGCTCCGGGAAAAATGGCTCCTGCAGGGCGTACCCTCTGGAACTGCGGAAGAGGAGGAAGCCAGAAGGCGGCAGTCTGAGGAGGATGAGTTCAGAGTCAAACAACTCGAAGATAACATTCAGAGGTAGGTGGTTCCAGCCTAGCATCTGCCTGTGGTAGTTTCACCATGCAGTAACAGTGCTCTCCTCTAGGGGGCTACTCTGTCACCCTCTTGCAGAGTTTTAGACTTCCTATGTAGAGAACTTTGATATCATGTAAACTTTCCAAGGAGCCTAGAATTGACACTCTGAGTTCTGATGTTTGTATTGGGCTGTAATACAGCACACTGATGACTTCATAAACCTATGCACTGCTGTAAGCAGTTCCCTTCATTAAATGCCCCTGTTGGAATTCTGTCACTGTCTTTTTCTCCTTCAAATCAAGTTGTTTGCTGCTATAGTGGTTCTGTTTTCCAGTTTTCTCAATTTGTCTAAGTTGGTACGGAAAATCACAGTCAGAACCCCCCAAATTGAAATTAATAGCATTGAAAATTTGAATGAGTAGGATCCTTTTGAGTTACCTGTGGTTAGCTCCCAAAATTAACTTCGTATCACCTGCTCTCACAGCACAAAAGAGACTGACTTACTTGCTTTATGGTTCTCAACCAAGTTCTGAACTTTCCGGTCAGGAAGGTAAATGACCCTCCTAAGGTCAGTGACTAGCCAAGCTTAAACAAGAACAAAACCTCCTATTTCCCGTTGTGAACTAGATGCCAGGATTGGGGATTATCTACCCTGAGGTATGAGATGGATGAGAGTGCACAATGCCTTTGACCCAAGTTCCCCCTCAACACCCTTCACCACAACAGTCCAGTACATGCTCAAGTTTTGTTAAATGTAGGGAGAAAAATAATCCCCCTGATGGTTCTCTGGGGATGGCTAGGGGGGAAATGGGGAGCATAGCAAAATTCTTTCTGAAACCTTACTCTGGGAAGCTTCATCCATTCCTGTTGAGACTATGGCCTCTTTTAAAATACAGTGATAGCTAACGGGTACCAGCCATTTATTCACAAGAGTGAATGAAGACTGTGAGGGTGCTCCAAGCAATCTAGGAATGTTTCCCCGTGAGAAAGAGACCAACTGTCAGCCCCACAGCCTCTAGCCCTACTTTTCTCGCACTCTCGTGTCTCTTAGAGGGTTCTCAGAATTGCTCAGATTAAACTTTTGCTTATAAAGGAAGCTGGCAAAGAAGCAGATGCGTGTGCATGTGTGTATGTGTGGGAGTGTACATATACATACACAAAAATATATGTGTGAGAAATAAACACCTATTTGATACACATATACCACACATTTTTCTTAGGATGCAAAGGATATAGACTATTGCCAATTTATGTATAATTTATGTGTGTCAATATATTTTACATAACATATGCAATAATATGTATAGTATGTGTCAGTATATACTATATATCATGTGTATGTCACTATGCAAATTGACATGGGAAGAATATTTTAATCTGATGAATACTGGAATCGAATTTAGGAGGAAAAGTACCTCTAGGACTCTAGGAGGAGGGATGAGCCATTTCATGTGGGGAAGAGTCAAGACTCAGTTTTGACTAAATTGACCATCAGAGTAAGTTATTGGTTCAAATGGGCATGACTATACAATGACTATAAAAAAATCTTATATAAAATAAGATTTCTTTGTCTCTTGAGTTAACCAGCAAAGAGCTTATTGCTCAGATATTTGCAGTTACTCTCCTGGAACCCACTTAAGAGCTAGATACCAAAGCCAGAGGGAAGGAAATCAGCACAATGGTCTAAAAGGATGGTGGTGGGTGCTTAGGCATAGATGCAGGAGACATTTCCTTCTGCATGTGTGAGGCCCTGGGTTTGAACTCTTGAAGTAGGAAGAGAAGGAGGAGAAGGATAAAGAAATGGAGAATAGTGCCTGCAACAGAGGCAGGGTGGGGAGCAATGGTTGGTGGGAGGGAAACTGGGGACATTGGTGGTGGAAATTGTATACTGGTCATGGGACAGGTTTTGGAATGTTGTATGACTGAAACCCAATCATGAGCAACTTTGTAACTGAATTTCACGGTGATTCAAAAATAATAAATAAAATATTTTTTAAAAGAAAAGGAGAAGGGGGGCTGGAGCAATAGCACAGTGGGTAGGGCGTTTGCCTTGCACGCGGCCGACCCGGGTTCTAATCCCAGCATCCCATATGGTCCCCTGAGCACCCTCGGGGGTAATTCCTGAGTGAAGAGCCAGGAGTAACCCCTGTGCATCGCCGGGTGTGACCCAAAAACCAAAAAAAAAAAAAAGAAAAGGAGAAGGAGGAGAAGATAACTTAAATTTATGGTTTGCTGGGCATTTGGCCAAATGAACATTGACCATTTTCTGGGGAATGAACTAGGTAAAAAGTAAATAGTATTTATAGAAAAATAAATTTTAAACAAAAGTATAAAGATATACAGTCTTAACCCTTAACTTCAGACTTCAGATTGTTTCTTCCTCTTTCTTTCTTTCTTTCTTTCTTTCTTTCTTTCTTTCTTTCTTTCTTTCTTTCTTTCTTTCTTTCTTTCTTTCTTTCTTTCTTTCTTCCTTCCTTCCTTCCTTCCTTCCTTCCTTCCTTTCTTTCTTTCTTTCTTTCTTTCTTTCTTTCTTTCTTTCTTTCTTTCTTTCTTCTTCTTCATCCTCCTCTTCCTCCACCTCCTCCTCCTCCTCCTCTTCCTCCTCCTCCTCCTCTCCCCTCCTCCTCCTCCTCCTTCTTTTTTTTCTCTTTTTGGGTCACACCCACCCAGGGATGCCCAGGGGTTACTTCTGGAGGTGTAACTGGTGATGGCTTGATTTCTTCCTCAGAATCTTCTAGTGGGGAGTTTCGTTCTCTTGTGAAAGATAGCTTCTGCTTCTCATCTAATACATCTTCTCTACTATAATTTCTTCACATCTTTAAGGCCTTAGTAGCATGGGGGAAAGGGAACTTTTCTCCTCAAAAGTTATGTAAGCTCCTTTCCTGTAATCATTTAGTTCAGCTGTCTTTCGTTTAAACAGCTCTAAAAGCGCATTGTAAACATTAGCATCCTGTACTCCTATACATCCTCTTCTCTTCAAAGTCTGTATGGATGGCCTCCACTGACACTGCTCATTTGGGCTGAGCTTGGTTATTTTAGCTAGACCTCGTCTGCACTTATTTCCCTGTACAGTTGCTAACCGTGGAGCTTCCTTTTACTGCCAGTAACTGAGCTATGGAGTAAAAACAAGTGATAGAGTCCAGAACGACGTGTGAGCTAGTAGCCAAAACAAACCAATCCCAAATGCATGGTGAGGAGCCGGACATTCAACCTTTGTGTGGGGAAGGGGTTGGGGGTGGTTCAGAATTATACGACAACAGACTCAAGATAACAGGAAAGGGTGAAAGAGGGCTAATATGAAAGCACTAGAACAAACTGTTTAGTGTTAGGGAGAGTGCAGAGAAACAGATGAGAAAGAAGAATTGCAATGACTCAAGAATCCAGAAGGAAGGAGGAATTCAGAGGAAATATGAATGTTCTTAAGAGCACACTCAGAATGTGATGGTTATGTCCTAGGAATTTCAGAAATTGTCTGTGGATATGATGCAGCAAAACCACTGAATTAAGGAATTCTTGAGAAATTTGTTTGTTTAAAGCAGAACATTTTTATACTTTAATGGATTGTCTGATCTCTTTCCTCAGCAATTAGATTCTCCTAAATAAAGATAAATGAGGTGTTTTCAAAATGTTAAGTTTATGAATGTTACTGTGCTTTTGAATAGATTTCAGTCCCTGTTGGAGAGCCCAGAGGAGTTTGGGGAAACTTCAGGAGCAATTAGTAATGAAAGAACAGGGAGAATTCTACAAAGAAATATTTAGGGAAATCTGGGTCCTTTTATTTAGAAATTTCATTTAGGGTTAAAAGCAATAATTCAGAACTTTAAAAGTATGTAGTAACACTTAGATCGTATCTTATTCCTTTATCTGGACCATTCAAAATATGATGAACTCAAAGCCTGAGAGTTTGCAATTAGACTTACATTCATTTTGTAGACATAAGAAGAAAGGACGTAACACCAGGATCTTTCAGGTCCTAAGTCTCTTACGGAAACAGGGGTTATACCAGGCAACGCTCAGAGGTAACTCCTAAAAGTGCTAGGAATTGAGCCCAACCCTTTTATAAGCAAAGCATACACGGAATCCTTTGAGCTACCTCCCTGGACCTTGATTATTTGTTTGTGGTGTTTATCATCTTATACAAAGTCTCTTAAAACACACTGTTTTCTTCCAGAATATTATTTTGTAAATTGGTGATGGTTTGAATTAATAATGCAGTCACTCCTCCAAAAACATTGCAGGCAATGTTTAAATTTGTTGGTACAGGGAAAGAAAGAGAGAGGGAGGGAGGGAGGGAGTAGGAAAGGAGGGAAAGAGGAAAGGAAAAAAGGAGGTGAGAAAGAGGAAGAAAAAGAAAGAAAAAGAAAGGGGAAAGGGAAGGAAAAGAAGGAAGGTAAGTTTTAAATGTTGAACCTTAGCAGCACCTAGAAACCCTTTCATGGATTCCTGTGTTCTCATTCCAAGAAACTTGGACTCAGTCATCTAGGTGAGGAGTTCTGGAATTTGTGTTTGTTTTGTTGGTTTTTTATTTTTTTGAGAAAGCACATTCAACATAATTTCATGGTGAATAAGTTCAGTTCAAGGATTATTATAAATATAGTTCAAATTAATGGAAAAATAAAAGCATCTTTTATATAAATCCATTTTAAAACCTAAAATAAATCCAAACAAACATAAAAACAACCCAGTGGGATGTGAAAAGTAAATATAGTGTTTCTAGGAAAATAAATTTCAAACAAAAGTGTAAAGAAATGCAGTCGCAACCCTTAACTTCAGACTGTTTCTTCTTCTTTTTTTTTTCCTTTCTTTTTGGTTCACATCTTGCGATGCCCAGGGATTACTCCTGGCTCTGCACTCAGAAATTACTCCTGGTGGTGCTTGGGGAACCAGATGGAATGTCGGGGATCAAACCCTGGTTCACCGCATGCCAGATAAGCGCCCTACCCACTGTACTATCACTCTGGCCCCTTTGGACTGTCTTAGTTCTTTGACAGTATGAACCTGATTTTGGGAGCTCTACGGAGGGAAATAGAGCTGTCTCTTTAGCATCGAGTGATGATCTCTGTATCTGTGCCATAAGCTCCAAAGTGGAGCCAAACTTTTTTTTTCCTGGTTAGAAACAATGTTTGATATAGGTCAGTAAATCTGATTAATTTTCCCAAGAAAAAATGATATTATTTTCCTTAAGTTCCTGGCTGAGGGGGGTCAGGTTGACTTTTCCTCCCAGCTCCAGCGGAACCCCAGGAGCCAAAACCCTCCAGAACCCAACTGCACAGCCACGCTCAAGGCCTCTCTCCACAGGCTCAGATGAGTCTCACCTATGGGGGACCTGCAGAAAAACCCAGGTATGCGGGAACCATTACTGAGATCTCCAAGCTCACTAGGAAGAGACTGGGCCTCCTCCCCCCAGTTCCCCAGTTTTTCAGTAGCTTTGCAGTCACACCCACAAATTGCTCCCCCGCCGCCCCCCACCCGCCACTGCCATGCAATCTCATCTACGGCCAAGAATCGGGGACTATGAAACAAAGCTCCCCGAAGAGAGCGACACAGAATGTCCTGGAGTATGAGACTCCATTCGATATAAGAGTATAGGCTCGAGTCGGGCCCATGCTCAGCTCCGGCCGGCCGGGTTTTCGGCCCGGGCGCCCATGCCCCTGCAGAGCCGGTGGATGTGGAACAAGCGGGAACCAGAGACAGCTTTAGGAATTGGGGTTCCAGCAAGTGCTTGCACCCATGTATGGAGACTGTGAATTAAGCCTTTGCCCCACGCCGGCTAACGGAGGGAATATGTAATTTCTGGCAGAATTTTCCCAGGACTTTATACAGAAATCCAAAACCGCGCGGACGCGACTTAACATTTATAATTGTCATCAATGTGAAAGGGTTCCATTTGAACAGGTCAGACTTGGGGGGGGAACTCCAAATAATAACAGTAAGTTTTTGTTGAAATATTGAAGGTTCTTAATGTAACAGCCACCTCTGGACTATGAGCTAAGCAAAAGCCCCACGCTGGCCAACGTGGCGTGGAGTACACCATACTATGAGGCGCAGGAAGGGGGATGAGGGGGAAAAATTAAAAAAAAAAAAATGGAAAAGGAAAAAGAGAAAAAAAAGAAAGAGAGAGAGTTATGTCAACTATAGTGAGTTTTGTGTTGAATTATGGAATGTAATCAAGGTAAAGAAAAAATGAAGTGAAATTCATTAGTTATACAGTAGGGGGTAGGGGGTGGGGGCGGGGGGTAAACTGGGGTTTCTGGTGGTGGAATTTGGGCACTGGTGAAGGGATGGGTGTTTGAATATTGTATAACTGACATATAAACCTGAGAACTTTGTAACTTTCCACATGGTGATTTAATAAAAATTAAAAAAAAAAATAATAAAAATGGCAGAAATCATGCAGACTTAAAAAAAAAAAATTCCTGGCTGAAATTTAGAGTACTATGGCCTTGAGACAGCTTGAAAGGAAGCTTGAGAGAAACAAGAGAACATAGCCCATCCTCTAGGCAAATAGACGCCATTCTTTTCTTACGGCCTTTCCCAGGGTGATGTCAAGTGGGCCCAGTCTATTATATCCTTGGCTTACTTAAAAGAATGGAATTGTTTAAAGAAAAATTGCATACATATTTATTTAAAAAATTTTTTCTTAAGAAAGTTTGTCTTCATTTTTCATGTGCTTTGTTTGCTGTTGGAGTGCTCGAAAGAGAAAATACAGAGTTGTTTCTGACTTGGCTCCCTTGCTAGTAATGGACCCTGCCACCTCCCGTGTGACCACCTGTGTGTGGGTCTCCCACCGATGTTCCAGGAGACTTGAGGTACTTAGGTCCACATGAACCCTACAGCATCTCATCTCCATTGGACAATCCTGTCCCTTGCCTCGTGACCCTTTCCCTATTTTAGAGATCCTCTTTACAGTTGGATCAAGTTTGATTCAATATATTTGAAATGTAGTCTTCTGTTCTTTCTTTAACTGGTGAGAAATAATGAGGGGGAAATTTGTTCACCTGCCTTGGAATTTTCCCCGTGTAGATGAAGACCAGATGGAGTTTCGTTTATTTGGGGTGGTGGTTTTCTCAGGGGCTCAGGGGCCACTCCTGGTGGTGCTCAGGGAACACGAGGTGCTGGGGATTGAACCTGGTTTGTCCTAGATATCACTGTATCACTGTATCACTGTCGTCCCATTGCTCATCGATTTGCTCGAGCGGGCACCAGTAACATCTCCATTCATCCCTGTCGCGTTCAGGGTCAGGGGAATGAGACCCATTATTGTTAATCCTAAATATATGTAGGTATATCCTAGAATATACTCCAGTCCTTGAAGCTGTCTCCTCAGCCTGCCCTAAGGGAGGGGAAGAGTTGTGGGGGTTTTGTTTGTTTTTAAATTTTTAATTGAATCATTGTGAGATACAAAGTTGCAAAGTTGTTCATGGTTGAGTTTCAGTCATAGGATATTCCAGCACTGGTCCCTTCACCAGTGTAACATTTCCCACCACCAGGGTCTCCTCCACTGTCACCCTCCCCCCTTCTATGGTAGACACCTTCTCCCCCCACCCTCCCACCCCCGTCTCTCACTCTCGCTCGCTCTCTTGTGCGCTCTCTCTCTCTCTCTCTCTCTCTCTCTCTCTCTCTCTCTCTCTCTCTCTGCATTTGCTTGCAGTACAGATGCTGAAAGGTTCCTATGTCTCTACCTACTTCCAGCACTCAGTTCTTGTCCAGAGTGATCGTTTCCAGCTATTATTGTCAGATTGGTTTCTACTCTATCCTAACTGCCCTCTTCCCCACACACACACACACTTGTGTCAAGCTTCCAACCATGGAACAGCTCTCTTGGCCCCTGTTTTGTCTGTCCTTGGATATTAGCCTCATAGTATGTTTTCTTATATGCCACAAATGCGTGCAATTGCCTTATGTCTCTCCCTTTCCTTCTGACTCATTTCACTCAACATGATACTCTCCCTGTCCATCCACTTATAAGCAAATTTCATGACTTCATTTTGAGAGAGGAGAGTTTTAAGCGAGAAGTTTTCGGGAGCTTAAAATCATTTAAAACATACAAAGTTCTAAATGAGAATGTAACAGGGCAGCCTGGAGCCAGGATATCAATTCTAGCTCCGCTTATAATTTGCTGTGTGTCTTTGAGCAAGTGGCTAACCGTTTCTGGTTTCAGTTCCCTCTTCCTGCAAAGGCCTCCTCAGATCATTGGTGGGAACTGCACCCTGGCAGAGCAGTGTTTGGGGACCTTACAGCTCTGATATGGATCCTCTACCGTGGGAAGTTGGCTAGGGACCCCATTTCTGAACAAATGTACCTGTGCAAAGAAATACCATTTTGTGAAAGGAAGTGGTTTTGAAGAGAGTCCAGAATTGGAGAAGGAGGTTAAGCTCACAAGAACAAAAGCTCTCCGAGGAGCAGTGACTCCATTCTGACAACAGCTGTCAGCTCTAAAATATGTCACACCAAATTCTTATTGAAAAAAATACCAAAGCCCCAGTTACTAATTCAGAGCAGTTCAGCTTTCTCAAGAGTGACTTGAAGATGCAAGTGGACTGGCTCATTCCTGCGTCAGCCATGAAATTCTTGGAATGCCTCTACGGGTCTCTGGTGGATACCAGAATCGACTTAATTTTCCACCTTCTCAAACTGCTCAAAGAAGAAGACTGGAGACATCATGTGTGAGCATGTATGTGTTACATTATAGGATTTTGGCAGCCAAGATGATGACAACCACCCACAAATAACTGTTCTGGAAAAAGCAACCACAGAAATGTTCCCTGGAATCACAAAGGACACACTTGCTTAGGATTCACTGTGTTCTTCCTGCTTGCTATTTTTAACTCCCCGAGGCACTGTTCTTTTGAAGCAGCGGCATGTGGAGCACCCCACATTGGTATGCCATGTTTGTGCCACTCCCAGCCTGCAGCCCTGTCTCACACAGTTACATTCTGCATCCCACCGCAGTTTTCATTCCCATCCTTCTTGTTTCACCAAAATAAGATCCGATACACTGCCCTGCATACTGTACTATACAGTACTTCATGCTACGCTATGTATGTGCTACGTATATATAGCAGGTACTAAAACTACACGTAGATGATACCGCTGTGTTACTGGAGGGTTATTTATTGGTCTCTTACTCTGTCATGGGTACTGGCGTGAGCTTTTTGGCCTCCATCCAATTTTTTTTTCTTTCCTCCTCCTAAAACATCCATGAAGTAGTGATGCCGGTGCTCTTGCTGCCTTTGTCACCATTAGATTAAATCAGGAGAAAAAGTAACTTGCTGCCCCCAGTGACCCTGCTAGTAAGTGAGAGTGTCTGAGCTCATCTCCAACTCCAAAGCCCACTTGTGAAAATTTCGCCTGGAGTGAATTGCTAGAATGTTTCGAGACCCATGCTACTCAGTGAAATCAACTCAGGTTCATCTCCTGGCGTGCGGTTGGACAAATGAGGCGCTCCTGTATGGGCACCTGCCAAGCCCTCGTCAGAACAGCAGTGGGAACTGCATCCTGGAAGGGCAGGGCTTGAACCCACTGGGAGTGGAAAGATGGGCCCCTTCAGCTGATGACAGGAAGTACAAGACTGTTTTCAGTCTTGGGGCCATTGCTTCTTTCCAAAGTGCTGACTTCCAAGTATGTTTTCTTTGCTGTACACAGCTGATGTCTCTTGGGAAAGGAGGATGTGGTTATGTCAAGGGCACCCAGTATAGTACATTGGTCAGAAGCATAAACCAAACTCTGGTTGATTAGAGTCTGGTCAACTTGGCTTTGAACTCTAGTTCTGTTGTCAAAAGGCAGGGCAATTCATGTAATTTTGTGTGTGTGGTACACAACCATGCCCGTGGTGTTGAAACATGTTGAAATAGGTCAGTTGTTGAAACATGTCAGTATCATGTGTATTCATGTGAGCTGTCAGTAAGAGTAGCTCAATTGTTACTGCTTTTTCTTTCATCCTTGGAGAGCAGGGTTTCACAATAGCATCACTATTGACATTTGGGGCTGATTAACAAGTTGTTGCTGTGAGCTGGCCTGTGTGTTCTAGGATGTTGAACAGAATCATTTAAATATACCCATAAGATGCCAGTAGCATCGCCCTTACCCCCAGGATGACAATCAAAGATATCTCCAAAGCTCTGCTAAATGTCTCTTGGGGGCAAAATCACCGCAAATGAGAACCGCTGCTCTAAAGCTAAGACTCACAGGTACTGGTATAAGTGATGAAAGTCATCCCATCAAGTAGCCCAAGAATCCAGCCAAATCCCAAAAAGATTTATGCAGATAATGTGAACAATACTTATGGCAGGACATTATGAACGATTTTGAAAATAAAAGGCTTCAGGCAGGGGTGGTAGCTCAGGGCTGCAGCTTTGCGTGCAGGAATCTGGGGTTTCATCTGGGGCATCGCTGGTTCTCCAAGCAGTGTCGGGAGTGATTCCTGAGCACAGATCCCTGATATAGACCCTGACCACCCTAGGGTGTTTCCCCCCTCCCCCCCACCCCCCAAAAAATAAAGGCATGAAAAGAGGGAGAGAGGAAAGAAGGGGGAGCCATAGACCTTCTCAAACACTGAGTCAAAAGCAATGATTTTATGACAGCTCCTAAAATGAGAGACTAATGAGAGCTAAGGCCTTATCTGGATCAATTCTCATCTCATATTTGAATTTACAATGAGCGGAGTGAGTGGAAATCGATAGTCTCTCTGCAAAGACTGAGTAGCAGGGGATTCATGTCCTTACATCCTCCAAAGTAGGGGACAGGTCCCTGCTGGAACAGATCTCAGTATTATACAAGATTTTTCTAGGGACGTACGTTGTTTCCTGAAATTTCCACCAGTTTTCTGGCTCTTACCCTATCCTTTTGAGAACACAAAGAAAAGTCTTTCTTCTCAGCCTCTGGAATCAGGCTGCTTCTGGGTTGTGGAAGCTGAGACAGGTAAGAGAGGAAGCTCATGCCTGCAGACAGCTCATGTGAGTTGCTCAGTGGCTGTTGGGGGAAACTTACTGCCAGATGTTCCCAAGCATCTTGCCTTACCTTGATGTTGTAGACTTTATTAGAACCTCCTCCTTATCAGTCAGGTAAATTGGGTTTAAAGTGTCCAGAACTATGAAACTTAAGTGAGAGAAAGTTTTTTTAATTGAATCACCATAAGATGCACAGTTACAAAGATGTTCATGGTCGGATTTCAGTCTTACAATGTTCCAACATCCATCCCTCCACCAGTGCACACTTCCTACCACCAATTTCCCCACTATCCCTCCTGCTACCCATCCCCTGTCCCTGTCCCTGTCCTCCCTGTCACAGGCACTTTCCTTCTCTCTCTCTCTATCTCTCTCCCTCCTTCTCTCTCTGCCTCTTTCTCTCTCTCTCTGTCTCTCTCTGACAGAGGCCACCTAAAGGGCCCCATTTGGTTGGGTGCATGTCTAGCTCTGTAACCCTTGCTATAATTGAGGGAATTGTGCAGTCAGCTTTGTTTAAATATAAAATGATGATTCCAAAGTTCCTAGCTCATAATGCCATGTTTCAAGTCACCATTCTACAAAAACTTTGAAAACAGCATTCATCTGCCCCCCCACCACCACTTTCATCTTGCCACTGCTAACCCCTTGATATATTTGACTAAATGGAAATACCAAGTATCCTATGAATGTTTTCCTTTACATTTCTTATCACTGTGTATTCTGAACACTGGTATCTTGTATCTGGTCTTCTGGGAACTGTACCTGTTCTTCTTCTTCTTTTACAATTTCTCCAGCCCCTGAAAATTATTTTTTAAAAATTTTAATTGAATCACAGTGAGATACACAGTTGCAAAGTTGTTCATGATTGGGTTTCAGTCATATAATGTTTGAACACCAGTCCCTTCAATATCTGGTATTCTTATATTCTTTTCAGAGATGGTGATCTATAGTCTTACCACATGGAGGTATTGTAGTTGAGTCTGGTGGCTGTGGTCTGGTGTCTAGGGGAACCAACGAGGCAGGCTTTGGTGGAGAGAGACATGTTTAGGGAGACAAACTGATTTGTATACCATCACTAAGACCTAGAAACGAATCAGTCTGGAACTGGGGCACAACCCCCCTCATCTAAAGAAGGTTCTTGGGACTTGAGCTCTGCAAGGTTTGCCTTTCCTGACATTGTAGTTTCTTCTTCTTTGAAGACTGAGCCTGGAGCCCTTTACAGCAAGAAATGGAAAACAAGATGCATAAACTGTCTCCTATTCTGAGATAGAAACTGTTGGTGGAGGGTCATTGGCATTTTGGTGATGGTGAGGTGCAATAGCTTCTTATATCAATACTTAAACACTATTATAATAATATTACCTAAGCTATACTTAAAATAAATTTAAAAATAAAGATTATAAAGCATCCACACAGATAGGTTACAATTCTCCATTTGGGAAGGTGAGGTCATATCTGATGGTACCTGGGGATTACTCCTGACTCTGTGCTGTGGAATCACTCCTGGCAGGACATGGGGGACCATGTATGATGCTGGAGATCAGACTGAGGTTGGTGGTGTGCGAGGCAAGTGCATTTACCCACATATTAGATCTTTGGCCCCAGATTTTCATTCTCTAGAAAACTCATGCAAGTTGTTTCACAAGAAAGTCTTTATTCAAAAGGAAAGAGCTAGGTACAGAATGATCCTGCTCATCTGTGGGACTTAAAGGTACATAGCAAGGTAGCAGCAGCACCGGGCCAAAGGCAACACAGTGGGCGAACTGATCCACACAATTCACACAATTGAATTGTTGGGGGAGGGAGGTGTTAAAAGGAAGGAACAGTTGGGGTCCTTGAGGGAGGGAGATGGGTTCACTGGGGATGAGTGTGGTGTCGGAATTACATGCATGAGAAATAATTATTAGCGTAATTATAAATCACAGAACCTCAAGCACAGTGGGTGTTTGCCTTGCACGCAGCAGACCCGGGTTTGATTCCTCTGTCCCTCTCAGAGATCTTGGCAAGCTACCGAGAGTATCCTGCCCACATGGCAGAGCCTGGCAAGGTACCCGTGATGTACTCGATACGCCAAAAACTGTAACAACAAGTCTCACAGTGGAGATGTTACCGGTGCCTGCTCCAGCAAATTGATGAACACCGGGACAACAGTGCTACAATAGTGCTAAGAAAGAATAGAAGAAAGATTTCTCATATTTCTCCTACCTTAATAGCAACTTGTGACATCGAGGCTCTCCTACTATAACGTAACAATGTCCTATTTCTGTATACCGATGGGAATTGGGGAGGGGCTCATATACTGGGTGAGTTAGGTGAGAACTGGCCTACAGAACTGAGCTCCCCTCGGCAGGGGGATAGAAGGAGGGCTGCAGGGGGCTGAGGTGTGGAGGCACTGACACAGTGATGGAGTTAAATCAGCACTGTAGTGGAGGATGTGTTGTTAAAAGGTTGCGTGTTCAAAACTGTCATCAACAATATTGTAAATCATGGTGCCTGTGAAATAAATAAATGAAGTAAAATCTGGGGTTCAGCATTACCACTTGACCCTGCATTGGGTCCCAGCCTGCCATACAACGCAGGTCAGCCCCAAGTTACTGGTGAACCTTGATGAGGAAGGCTTCGCCTGTTTCCTCACTCTCCTTCCATACTGGAGAATCTATTTTTGGGACACTTGGAGCATATGTGCAGGAACATTTAGAAATGAATAGTGACATTTATTATGCTCGCACATTTAGAACCAGGAATTTGAGCAGAGGACAACAGGGATGTCTTGTCTCTGCTCCATGATGTGTGTGGTGGGTGTGGGGGAGGGTTGCGGGGGGGGGTAGAGGGAAGGGGGATAGCTCAGCCTGGAAGACACAATGGCCAGAGAGGAGCCTGGAGGGGGTGATGGGCTCCAGATTGCCTGGAGACTTCTTCAGGGCTGAATCTGGGGCAGAACTGAGGTTGTCAAGGACCAGGGCTAATAATGTCCAGGGAACTTCTATGTGGCCAAGCGTGCCATGAGTTTGGCTCACAATTCCATGGCATCTGCGTGGGGGGAGAGAGAGCACTGTGGGAGGGAGCATCTGGAGAGCAGCAGCCTGCGGCCCCAGGAGGCTGCGTGGCCTCAGTGCTAGCTCCCTGGAAGTCTTGGAGCAGTGCCACTGCAGCATCGTGGCCGGTGCCGCTGAGCTTGCGCTCGCGACTGCAGTCAGCTCTGATTCTCCAGGGAACCTTTGACTTCAGCTCTGGCTGGGAATGGCAGGGGTCACAGTTCAGAAGAGCCCCTGAGACGGGAGAAACTTTGGTGGCCAAGTCCGGAAACCACAGTCGGCTTCAGAGTCATGATCGGTGGACATTGGAACCCTAGCTCTTTTTTTTTTTTTTTAACAGTGACAGAGTAATTTAATTTTTCTCATCTTGATAAGTATTTCCTATGTCCAAAGTCAGGTATACCACTTGGTTCAAAGGTAGAAATGTCCTGAAGAAATTTCCAAACGGACAAAGGGAAGATAGACAAGAGAACTAAATATTCAGCTCATGAATGATCAACTATTGAAGGTAAGCAAGCCCCCAACTTACTTATCACAGGTTCCTTCTAGATGTGTCTGAATTTTTTTTTTATTTTTTTTTTAAATTTATTTATTTTTAATTAGAGAATCACCGTGAGGGTACAGTTACAGATTTATACACTTTTGTGCTTATACTTCCCTCATACAAAGTTTGGGAACCCATCCCTTCACCAGTGCCCATTCTCCACCACCCGTAAACCCAGTGTCCCTCCCACCCTCCCCAATCCCATCTCCCCCCCACCCCACCCTGCCACTGTGGCAAGGCATTCCCTTCTGTTTCCTCTCTCTAATTAGCTGTTGTGGTTTGCAATAAAGGTGTTGAGTGGCCGCTGTGCTCAGTCTCTAGCCCTCATTCAGCCCGCAACTCCCTTCCCCCACATGGCCTTCGACTACAATGTAGTTGGTGATCGCTTCTCTGAGTTGACCTTTCCCCGGAACGTGAGGCCAGCCGCAAAGCCATGGAGTCAACCTCCTGGTACTTATTTCTACAGTTCTTGGGTGTTAGTCTCCCACTCTGTTATTCTATATACCATAGATGAGTGCAATCTTTCTATGTCTGTCTCTCTCTTTCTGACTCATTTCACTCAGCATGAAACTTTTCATGCCCATCCACTTGACTACAAAATTCTTGACCTCCTTTTTTCTAACAGCTGCATAGTATTCCATTGTATAGATGTACCAAAGTTTCCTCAACCAGTCATCCGTTCTGGGGCATTCGGTTTTTTTCCAGATTCTGGCTATTGTAAACAGTGCTGCGATGAACATACATGTGCAGATGTTGTTTCGATTGTACTTTTTTGCCTCTCTGGGATATATTCCCAGCAGTGGTATTGCTGGGTCAAATGGGAATTCAATATCTAATTTTTTGAGAGTCGTCCAAATTGTTTTCCAGAAGGGCTGAACCAGTCGGCATTCCCACCAGCAGTGAAGAAGGGTCCCTTTCTCCCCACATCCTCTCCAACAGCGGTTGCTTTTGTTCTTTTGGATGTGTGCTAGTCTCTGTGGTGTGAGGTGGTATCTCAAAGTTGTTTTGATCTGCATCTCTCTGATGATTAGTGATGCAGAGCACTTTTTCATGTGCCTTTTGGCCATTCGTATTTCTTCCTTGGTAAAGTTTCTGTTCATTTCTTCGCCCCATTTTTTGATGGGGTTGGATGTTTTCTTCTTGTAGAGTTCAACCAGTGCTTTATATACCATTGATATCAACCCCTTATCTGATGGGTATTGTGTAAATATCCTTTCCCATTCTGTGGATAGTCTTTGTATTCTGGTCACTGTATCTCTTGCGGTGCAGAAGCTTTTTAGTTTAATGTAGTCCCATTTGTTGATCTCTGTTTTTACTAGATTGCTTAGTTCCGTGTCACCTTTGAAGATACCTTTATCTTCAATATCGTGGAGGGTTTCGCCGACCTTGTCTTCAATGTACCTTATGGTTTGTGGTCTAATGTTGAGGTCTTTAATCCATTTTGATCTGACTTTTGTGCATGGTGTCAGGTCAAGGTCTAAACCCATTTTTTTGCATGTGGTTGTCCAGTTGTGCCAGCACCATTTGTTAAAGAGGCTTTCCTTGCTCCACTTCACATCTCTTGCTCCCTTATCAAAGATTAGATGGTCATACATTTGGGGTTGTGTGTAGGGATATTCCACCCTGTGGAACCCTAGCTCTTAACTTTTTATTTGAATGTTTGAAGCCGAGCCTTTATCTTTTTTTTTTAATGTTTCTTTGTCTTTTTATTTGAATGTTCCTTCCCATATGGTGGCATGTCGCTCTTTATTTTTTATCAATTTAACATTAGTAACATTAATAACATTAACTGGGGTTCTCATAACAGTTTCTCTTGGGTGGAAGGAGGATTGCAAGTGGAAAAGTTGAAGTCTGACTCTAGGATACGGTCGTTCTTGCCTCTTTCTGTTTCTGCTCACTCCAGCACGCTTCTCATTAAACAACTTTTCTTCTCTCCCTGCACTGTCCCTCCTCTCTCTCCTAACAAACACTCCTCTGAGAATTGGGAAGCTCGCACGGTAATCCAGAGTGCTCTTCATCTCGAAATCTTTAAACTTCATCTTTCAAAGATTGCTTTTTCCAAATTAGGTCACATTCACAAGGAGAAGATACGAGCATAAATTGGGATGGGGCGGTGTGTGTGTGTGTGTGTGTGTGTGTGTGTGTGTGCGCGCGCACATTCAACACTATGTCTCCTTGATGCCTAAGAATCATCTCCCTATGCTTGGGAGACTTCTCAATCATAATTTTAAATTCAGTTGATTGGCCTCCGCTTCATGTCATTCATAAAGTTCGTAAGGTTCAAAACCAAAACTTATGCCTGACCTCCCCACCCGCCCCCTACCTACCCCCGTCCGGCATGGCTGAGCATCAGCACAGCACTCAAGCACTCATGGGACTGGCTCTGGTCCAGGGTCTACTTCAGCTTTCTGAGTCATCTTAGGCACATTCCTTTGCTCACCTCTTCTTTAGTTTTCTCCTCTGGAAACAGAAGACAGTAGTGATAAGATGAGCTCCTGAGTTGATTAGATTAATAGATGCATGTGCTTTGTGCTGTCAAGGACTTGGTTTCCCATAGGGTTTATGACTGACTGTGTACAATATGTAAATGACGCTACATAGTTTGGACCTCCCAAACGCCCTCTCTACTTTTCAAAACCAGCTGCAGCTAGGAAAAAGGGTCTCAGAAGCCCCGGTCCTACCACTGTGAGGTCCAGGGCTGGAGAGGGCAGAGAGGTTAGGGGCCGAGTGTGAAGAGTGGAAGGACGGTTGCCTTATGAGGCTGGAACACCACTTCCCTTTCCATGGCAGCTGCCCGCTTCGCCCCCATTCTCTCCTGCTCTGTGGTCAGCGCGTGTTAAAGTGGAAGATGAAAAAGACCGACACCAAGGGCAGGAAAATTAGGACAGTGTGATCAACGGATTTGAGAAAAGTCCAGACTAACTGTGGGTGGATGAGGTTGAATAAGGTGAGAGACAGAATTTCTCCCAGCAGGTGTTTTGGGTTTTTTTTTTCTTTTTCAGAGCAGCATCATGCTAAGACGGTTGCTTATTTTGAAAAATTGCATAAGTTGTCTAAGTGATGTTGCCTTTCCCAGTCCATAGGGGAATTGCTTTGTTCAGAGGGGAGCAGTGGGGGGAAGGGTCAGAAAAATCAGAGCCATTCAAAGTAAGAGGTATGGACTGCTTCTAGTCAGGAAACTGTTTATTGCCAGCCTGGGACAAGAAATTGGACAAAAATAAATGTGGTCTGGGACAGAAATTGTCAGTGAGATATGTGCAAACATTAAATAGCCGTTTGAGATCAACATGATATCCAGTGGGTCATCTGTGGGCTCATCTCATTGACTGAATTGGTGTTACTGCACTCAAGGGGAGTTGTGAGTGTCAAGAACCAAGTGCTGAAATGGGTAAGTGATGGCTGGGATTGGACCCTCATCCTTGCCCATGCGGAGTTCCAACAGCACTGCAGCAAACCCAATGGCAGAGAGAGGAATGTAGCTCCCAAGAACACATTTACTTTTGCCTAAATACTTAAATATTGTCTTGCCATCTTTTTTTTTTTTTTTTGCACTGATCGGTCCCTAAAAATCTAGAAAAACATCAGAGAGAGTCTTTAGACTGAGGCCCTCTGATACTTCTCATCTTAAAGATGAGGACCCTGAGGTCAGTACAGACAGCAGAACTCTCCATAGGACCTCGTCACTGTCTGTCACTGTCATCCCATTGCTCATCTATTTGCTGGAGCGGACACCAGTAATGTCTCCGTTGTGAGACTTGTTACTGTTTTTGGCATGTCGAATATGCCATGGGTAGCTTGCCAGGCTCTTCCATGTGGGCGAAATACTCTTGGTAGCTTGCCGGGCTCTCCGAGAGGGGCAGAGGAATCGAACCCAGGTCAGCCACGTGCAAGGCAAATGCCCTACCCACTGTACTAAACTGATACCAAATTGCCAAGTCTGAAACTAGTGCCTCACTTTTTTTTCTTTTTGGGTCACACCCGGTGATGCACAGGGGTTACTCCTGGCTCACTCAAGAATTACTCCCTGGCGGTGCTCAGGGGACCATATGGGATGCTGGGAATCGAACCCAGGTCGACCACGTGCAAGGCAAACACCCTACCTGCTGTGCTATCACTCCAGCTCCTAGTGCCTCATTCTTGAGTCTTCTCCCCTTCTTAGCATCACATCTCTCCGGTAATTTAATCACAGATTTCTAGAATCCTTCCTTTCCCTTCCTTCCCATTCCCACAATTCCAGGTCCGCGTTGTCTTTCCTGTGAGTTGCTGCCACAGCCTCTTGCCCAGTTTGCTTCCCTTCAGCTTTGCGACCTTCACTCTCAGAGGTACTGAAATAACTTATTTGACCCTTTACAGAAAAAAAGTATCGCCCGGCCCTCCCCTCCTCACTTGCATCTGAGGCTGCTCCTGCCCCTCCGGATGTGCTCCCCGGAGTGGTGTTATCACCCACATTGGGAAACACTGTTCTAACTCCAACTGCTGAACCATCACCACCACCACCACCACCGCGATCTTTCCAAATTTACATTTGATTATATCACTGTTCAGATTAAAAGTCTTTTCCCACTTCCCGTGGGACTGTAAGATAAGGCCCAAACTCCTTCATATTCTTAAAGAGTCGTTGTGGTATGACTTCAGATTACTTCTCTGGCCTTATCTCCCATAATTACCTTCTCCTCAAATGACTTGTCACCCCTTTAGCTCCCTGTACTTCCCTGGAGGTACTGCGCTGCCTTCTGTGTCCTGTTCTTTGTACATGCTGACCCTTGTACCAGAACACAGTTTTGCCTTGTGGACTTGGCTTCCTCCCCCTGGTCCCTCAGGCCCCAATTAAGATACCACTTTCCCTAGACCCTTGCCAATGGAATTATCTACCCCTTGGGCACTTTTATCTGAGAATTTGCTGTAGGACAGCACAGATGAAGCTGGGTTTTTCTCTCTGTCCACCAGTGTCAACTCACTGCAGACAAGAAGAGTGTAGCATTCACTTTTGTATGCCCAGATCTTAGCGCAAAGGGGCTTCCTTTGTATTTATGGGCAGGAAGAAGAAATGAATGATGGTAGCAACACACCTACAGTTGATCATAAGCGCTTCCAACTGAAGGGTGAGGACTTTGTCTCCATTACATTGACTGACATGCAATCATGACATGAACTAAAGGAAATAGTTTTCTTAATTTGGTTCTCATTTACCTAGAAGTATGGATAAGTATTGCTGTGATCATGCCAGGCTTGCAGGGAATCGCTCTGAGTCATTGATATAATGTAGGTGTGAATCGAGATTATTAAATAGTCACTGAAATATCAGACTTAGCAGAGGGGAAAGTGTTGGAGCTATAGAAAAAAGAGGCCAAAGTTTCTCTTCACTTGTGGATCTAGGAGTCATTGTCTATGTATGAAATATGAGCCTAATAGGCACTGAGTGTTTTCATCTGTGTCAACAAAAAACACTGCAGAAATTCCGAGGAAGGAATTTTACTCCAGTGGGATGTGGTTGAGATGATTCTTAAGATTTGTTTATTCAGTACGCGTATGTCGAATGATTATGATGGAGACCCATGTAAGTTAGAGATCAGATATGAAATGAGAAAATCACTGCCCTCGCAACCTGTAATCCACTCAATTATACTTGGAAACAACTCTCTGAAGTCCCATCAAGTTTGGTATTCAGACCTCCTGAACTCCTGGAGGAGGAGATCTGTTCTATTGTTTACGAATGCCATACTGTAGTATTTCACTGTCCCTTTCCAAGAAGCATTTCTTAGCACCAAGAAGGTGACTTTGATTTTAGAGAGTATGTTTTGGCCCCATCCATTTGAACACATCAATCCTTTTTTTTCTTAAAAATATAAGATTGAAACTTGAAACTTTAATCTTTCATTTAAAAGACTCAAATTGTAGAAAACTTAGTCTTAGAATTGTGCAGTTCTCCCGCAAACGGAAGTGCCCACCCAAGGCACTGTGCATAATTATTACTGTTTGACATACCAATCTTTTAAAGCAGCAGTAGTTCCATTTCTAACAGATACTAAATGGGGGGGGGGGCTGAGAAATAATACGACAGGTGTAGGTGGTTGGTTTGCACGTGGTTGTTTGCCTTGCTTTGATCCCTGGCACAGCAAAAAGTATCACCAGGAGTGACCCCTGAGTGCAGAGTGAGGAGTAAGACCTGAGCACTTCTGGATGTATTTCCCTGCCAAGAAAAGACACTATGGTTCATTTTAAGCTGCCTCAACTCTAAGCTGGAAAATCAAGTGCCAACTCATGGGAAATGGACAATGAAGGCTTTCTTGGGGCAGCACTTGAATGACTGTCATTGAGGTGGAGTCAGAGCACAGGGACATCATTCCATTCAGCCAGACTTGGAAAGGGGCATCCTTCTGGACGCTAGTGAGGCTTGGTCCCTTTCAACCTCATTTGAATCCCAGGGCTGCTGCAGTACTTGAATTACTAGATGAGGCAATCATGAGGAGACTGACCACAGGAATGTTGGAACGGCGTTTAACTGGCAATGGCAGCTGGTGGTCATGGATGTTCTCTACTGACCAAGCTCATTTGGCTCTTCCCAGCCCAGCCACCTGCTGTAAACAGCGAAAGGTGGCCTTGCTCCATCTGGAGGTTGTCACTATCTCAGCTATGTTGTCTCTTCCCGGGGAGGGGAGGGGAGGGGAGGGGAGGGGAGGGGAGGGGAGGGGAGGGGAGGGGAGGGGAGGGGAGGGGAGGGGAGGAAGGGGGATTTGGATCCAGGAAGGGCAGTGAGCAGTTCTGGCTTCTTCCCAGGAGGTTTTTCTCTTTCTCAGGAGCAATGGCCAAAGTGTGGTGGGTCTGGCCATGAGGTGGTCTTTCTGCGAAGGATCTAACAACTGTTTGAAAACAGGATAATCACAGACCTGACTATCGGAGCAAATCTGCAGAAAGGCTAGAATAGCTGCCTGGAACCAGATCATAGAGTACTTTGAATTCTAAGCTGAGGACCTTAGAATTTATCCCCGAGACTGTAGAGTATGGTTGGAAGTCTCCGAGCAGGGGAGCTGTTTTAAACCCAGTGGTGAAATGAAAATGCAATTTGGTGCTACAATTAGCCACAGGGGTGGCAGGGACGTCAAGGGGAGACTGGGAACCAACAGGGCAGGTGACCAGTTTAGGTTGAATTTGGCAGGATTGATGTTTCTTTATTGTTGTTGTTTTTGCTTGTTTGGGTCACACCCGGCAATGCTCAGGGGTTACTCCTGGCTCTGCACTCAGGACTTACTCCTAGCGGTGCTCAGGGGACCATATGGGATGCTGGGAATCGAACCCGGGTCGGCCGCATGCAAGTCAAACGCCCTATCCGCTGTGCTATTGCTCCAGCCCGAATTTGGCAGGATTGAGGCCAGCAGTATTTTCATAAACAATGGACCAGGAACCAGAAGGTCAACAAAGCAGATCATCCAATAGTCCAGAGATCATCACTCTAGGGTCAGAGAAGCATCAGACAAAGGCCCCTTAGTTTCTCTAGAGTTCCTGGGGAGAGGGCCTGCTGCGAGGTGACAGGACTTCCACTTTGAAACCAGTTCTAGGCCTGCTTACCTGAGTCTTTTTCTTTTTTCTCAGTTCAACAGTGTCTTGGCCTAAGCAGAATTCTGCCATAGTATTGGAGATGCTTCAGCCCCAGGGTTCCAAGTAACTAAGCACGTGCTCATTACAGATGCAGTGAAAGTCATAAGTTCTTCAGCATTCATTGACCTTCATTGGCCCTCATCTGGGTCTCAGTGCTGAGGCTCGTTATTGCATGCATCAAATTGCTTAGCCCCTCTGTAGAGAGGAATCAATAAGGTGTATCTCATTCTTGGGAGGCTTCACCTCGGTGGTGTATGTACGTGCCTGGTAGGTTCCATCCCCCCCGCCCCCCGTTACTCTTTTGTCTTCTCAGGGCTTCTCTCCCTGTTGCAGCAAGCATGACAAGCGAGGCTCACAGTTTGCATGGCTCCGTGAGCAAAGCCTGCACACAACACTGGGGCCGACTGTTCCTTCCAAAGCAAGAGAATGAAGTTTTCAGAACTCTGGGCATTTTAATGTAGATATCTTGAGCTTTCTGTTTCCGGATGACCATACAATACCAAATCAACTGAAGGCAGCCATTTCCAGCCTCCTTACCTTTAGCTCCCCAAACTACCTCAGTGAAGTGACTTTCCCTGCCACTAGAGGGCCCTCCTTGCGCATGTAAGCCTCTCCCAGACTGAGAACTTGAGTTACATTCTCTTGTCTTTTTTTAAACACGCACCCTAACATCTACCGTAACTCATACCATTCTTAAATGAACGATAACCAAACTCTTATTTTCCTTTTATTGTTCAATGTAAGAGGAATTCTTCACATTGTCCACAAAATTGTTTCACCCTAAGAATCTGTGGATGTTCTTGAATCTTCTAAACCACACACGGGATGATTAAGAAGTTGAACTTGTGGTGCTGCAGAGATAGTAAAGTACATAGGATGCTTGTCTGGCTCGAGACTTACCAAGTTCCATCCCCCACACTCCATGTGTCCCCTGAGTTTTTCCGGGAGTGATCCCTAAGCACAAAGCCAGGAGTAAGTTCTGAGGACTGCTGAGTGTGGCTCCAAGAGAAAAAAAGAAAAAGAATTTAAATTTATTCTGTTGAATATGATGGTTTGTCTAAAAAGGGAGTACATATAAATATTCAACAGAAACATATTTGAAGGAAGGACACATATTAAATGTGCTTATTCCAAGGCAGGCAGTGCTATTTTAATATTAACCCATTTATTTAACTTTGAAATAACTCTTCCAGGTACTAAATATTTAGAGATGAGGAAATTGAGATTTAAAAAAATGATTGACGGGGTAGGGGGAGACACAGAGGGGATGGGAGGGATATTGGAAACATTGGTGGTGGAGAATGGGTGCTGGTGGAGGGATGGGTCATCATCATCATCATTATCATCATCATCATTCATCATCATCATCATCATCCCATTGATCGTCGAATTTCTCCAGCAGTCTCAGTAACGTCTCCATTCGTCCTAGCCCTGAGATTGTAGAAGCCTCTCTTTGCTCGTCCTTCCCAACGGTGCCGTATTGGAGGCTCTTTCAGGGTCAGGGGAATGAGACCATCATTGTTACTGGTTTTGGCATATGAATATGCCATGGGGAGTTTGCGAGGCTCTCCCATGTGGGCAGGAAACTCAGTAGCTTGCCAGGTTCTCCCAGAGGGAGAACTAGGGCTATAAGATGTCGCATGGCCACAAAGCAGCTGCGTGCTTCCAGGAGCTTGGTTTTATAGTCTTTGGATGTTGGCCGTTGGTGGGATTACACAGCACTGGGTGTGACCGCCTAGCTACTGGAGGGATGGGTACTCAATATTGTATGACTGAAACATAAGCACGAAAGTTTTTAAGTCTGTAACTGTTCCTCCTCGTAATTCATTAAAAAATAAAAAATTTTAAAAATATGATTGAATCAGAGCTTTAGTCAGTAAAGGCTTGTTTGCAATAGTAAGCTTAGCAGAAATCACAGTGCAACAGTTTGGGATTCTGACTTCTCTCTTTTTCTTTGTTCTCAATTTCTTTTCCTCTGCCATGGGATTAGGACAGTCCCTAATGTCTGTAAAAGGACTCTGCCAAAGCACTGCACGACTGCCTGCTCGTATCACTATTATTGGAGTAATCATTAATCATTCTGTGGGAATCTGAGGGCTCTCCTATGTGTCCAGAGGTTTGGGATCCTTCACCCATTCACTCAGAATATGTTTATGGCCTGGGTGTGAGGCCTTCCGTACTGTTCTGTCTCGACAGCACATCGGGTCTGCTCTGAGTGCTCCATTGCAGTTGGATGCTGGAACGCAGGTTCCTCAAGCACCCAGAAATAATTGGCAATAGCCAGGCACCTGCAGGGTAGAACTCCAGCTGAAGCGGGAAAGCTCAGAGCCAGTTCTACACAAGTCAAACCACCAGAGGCAGACAATTTCCAAAAGTTATTGTATCGGAACACAATGTACTATTTCTGTGTCCAGGAGTTTTCCATTTCAAATTGCCAATCAGATCATCTCTTGGACAGAGAGCACGTCTCTGGACAAGCCCAAGTCTCTGGACACGTTTCAGACAACATGCTCCTTCTTTGGGCCTCCTGAGAGTCACTTTTGTGCTGTGAACATCTATAATTTGGCTGAAGTAATGATCCCGGGCCTTTATCCCTACATGTGAATCCTTGTGTATCTGGAAATTCTTATTGGCAGACTTCTGGTATAAAGAAAATTCCATTTTCTTTCTGGATTTGAAAGCATAAATATAGACATCACTCTCATCCAGCTTCGTAATATACTGGCTATTATAAAACTAAGCACTGTAGCACTGTCATCCTGTTGTTAATCGATTTGCTCGAGCGGGCACCGGTAACGTCTCCATTGTGAGACTTGTTGTGACTGTTTCTGGCATATCGAGTATGCCACGGGGAGCTTGCCAGGCTCTGCCGTGCGGGCGGGATACCCTCAGTAGCTTGCTGGGCTCTCCGAGAGGGACAGAGGAATTGAATCCAGATTGGCCACATGCATGGCAAATACCCAACCTGCTGTGCTGTCACTAAAGTCAGGGTTAATAAGTCCATAGGAATAAAGTTCATCAGAGAAGTTTTTGAGCCACATCAAGTGGTGCTCAGGACATCTCTCCTGCTGCGCTCAGGGGACCAGAGTACTTGGGGTTGAACCATCTCTCTCTCTCCCCCGTCTCTTTTTCTCTCTCATCACATAATAAACATATACAACTCTGCCTTCTCTCTCCTGTAGGATATTGACTTTCTCAGCCTGTCTCACCCCAAGTTTCCCAGAATTCAGATCAGGTGGACTCAGCTTCAGTTCCTTCTTTACCTGCCCAGTCTCAGGCCACCAGGAGGCATGTAGGAGCCACATCCAGAGGGTTCTGCTCTTCCTCAGTAGTTCAAAGCATTCTGCCACTGGAACCACCTTCCTGACATTTGGGGGAGGGCAGTTGGGCCACACCCAGCCGTGCTCAGGGGCTGTTTTTTTTACTCTCTCTCAGGACTTATCCCTAGCGGTACTTCAAGAACCATAAGTAGAACTGGACATCAAACTGGACTTGGCCACATGCAAGGCAGGCAGCTTAACCTCTGTACTCTCTCTTCGCCCCAGCTAGATGTTGAAAGACAAAAGGTCTCTCATATGCGGGGCATAGAACAGTGACAGGGAGATGACACAGGAACTGGCAGAATGTGCCCCGGGGAAATCAGCAGAGCAGGGCTGGCACCCACACCAGACCCTTGAGGAGGACACGGCTTATGGCATCGATTCAGCCTCTCCATTTTTCCAGACTCTGCACTGGTCTGTTAGATGGTGACTCCAGCCCTTTCCTGCTGCAGACATTAGAGGGCAACGATGCAGCTCATTCAACTCGGCACTGGTGTTTCCTGTAGAGGATGCACAGATTTGAGCAAGTTTTAAAATAGGGTTTTCGAGGTTCACATTCATCGAGACAACACTCTGTTATAGACCATCAGTGGGAGAAGGGATTCTTGGCTTCAGCTGTGTCTCCTTCCTTTCCCTAAGAAAAGGAACTGTCTTGGACCGTGGGTGAGAATTGGGCGGTGGTGGAGAGGGAGGAGAAAGAGGTCGGCAAGAAGGATAGACTGAGAATCTTGGTAACGTCAGATAAACTAGCCACTAGGCTATCTCAATTGCACTTTTTTGCACTTTATTCTACAGTTTTTAAGAGCAATATAAATTGCTCTTGTTATTTTTTTTTCTCCATTCCAGCCTGTGGAGGTCACACTGATTGCCTTCAGTGCAAAATGGTTAACTTAGAAGTCCTCGATGACAGTCAAACATAAAGATTAGTAAGTGAAACCCTCTTTGGTTTCCCATAATAGTCCATACCAGGCAGTCTCTCACCATCTCTCGCCCCAACCACCCCATCTTCATCAGTAACCTCTTCAACTCATCCTATCTCTTCTCCCACAGCTGCCAGTGTGGTCTGTTCTCATCTCTACCTTAAAAAAATATATATATGTAACTGCACCAACAAAAATGTGTGTGGCTTCCTATTGCCTTTAGAGTCACAGTTAAACTAAATGTGGCATACAAGAGCCCCAGTAAGAACCACCCTGGACCCAGCCCCTCCAACACTCAGAATGGTTCCATTCTCTCACTCCCCAATTCATACCTTCCTGCACGCTTTTTTTTTTTTCTTGGAGTCCCTTTATCCATGCTTTCGTGCTTGGCTCATGAAACCTTCTAAACCCGCTCTGCCTTGCTTCTTGCCTCCTCTGATTCTCTAGGCTCCTACCGAAATGTTCCAAGCTCCTCTGCTCCCTAAGCAGACTTAGTTGAGTTCTCTTTGCATTCCTATATTTTGGAATATGAGTTCCACCGAACTCTCTTTTGAAATTGTTCCTACATATGCCTCCTCTGTCACCTGTTGGATAAGTAATGAAAGCACCAAACTCTTTCTCCAGAGGCAGAGAGTCCCCAACAACTGTGTCTTTTGCTATAACCACCTAAGTCAGGCCTCAACTCCTATTTTCATTTCAGGCCTTTTCCTCCTCATCAGGTGCCTGATCTCTGACTTTCAGCCCAAGGCATGATTACAGCCTCAGCTCCCGAGAGGAAGGGGCAGGGCTCAGGAGCTGTGCCTCTGAGAATGGGCTGGAAAACAATCGCAGGAAGTGGACAAGCTGGGGAAACAGTCATCGGGCACCGCCCATGTGGAGGAGCTTCCTGATTGGCTTGATTGGATCTGAGCAGGAACTCTTAGAATAACTCTGGAAGGATCCCAATGGGATGACAAACTTCTCCGCCAAGGAGGAACTGTCACCCGGTAATGTCAAACATGGAAAACATGGCCAGCAAAGACACCCAAACCTAAGAGGAGGGTCTTTTTATATGCAGATGGATCAAGCCTCACAGTTCTTGCTGAAACTTTCCAGGCCAGCATCCTTCTGAAACTCTGCTTCCAGCTCAAGTTAGCCATCACCAGTTCCTTCTGGGGGGCGGGGGGGGGAAAGGGGGGCTGAAGTGATAGCACAGCGGGTAGGGCATTTGCCTTACATGTGGCTGACCCGGGTTTGATTCCCAGCATCCCATATGGTCCCCTGAGCACCACCAGGAATAATTCCTGAGTGTACAGCCAAGAGTAACCCCTGTGCATCGCCGGGTGTGACCCAAAAAGTAAAAACAAAACAAAACAAAAAAAAAGAGAGAGGGAGGAAGGAGAGAGAGAGAGAGAGAGAGAGAGAGAGAGAGAGAGAGAGAGAGAGAGCGCTGTTCCTGCTACAGGGCTCCAAGGCCTGAGTTCTGTGTGAGCTCAGGGGAGTACAGTCCTGAAACCTCACGAACACCCTCCCTGTGGCTGCAGGAAGGAACATCCACTTCCAGAGTCACTCCCCCAGTGATTGAGCACTGTCTGTATACACAAGACCCATGTGGCCGTGGTAGGGCCCAGGGCAGTTCATCAGGTTCTTGCCTCTCTCTGACCAGTGGTGTCAAAGCTGTGTCCTGTTCTCGAGAGAGGCTCGGTTGAGATTGAGACTGGTATCGGCAAACAGCTCCGTCAGAGCTTCTCTGTGCCATCAGGATGCGGGGAAGGAAAGTTCTACAGTGAAAGAAGGAAATGCTGAACGCAGTGGAGCGAGCATCTGTTTCCTTCGCCGTAAAAGGCAGCACAAGGATCGGTGACTATCCTGGGCCCCGAGTCCAACAGAACCTGAGGGCAGGCCTGGAGAACTGAGCTTCCCTTGGCAGGGGGATGCAGTGAGGGTTGGGGGAGAGCTGAGGTGGGAGCACTGACACAGTAGTGGAAGGAAGCTAGCACTCTAGTGGGGGATGTGGTATCAAAATACTGCATGCATGGGGCTGGAGCGATAGCACAGCGGGTAGGGCGTTTGCCTTGCACGCGGCCAACCCGGGTTTGATTCCCAGCATCCCATAGGGTCCCCCCAAGCATCGTCAGGGTAATTCCTGAGTGCATGAGCCAGGAGTAACCCCTGTGCAATGCTGGGTGTGACCCCCCCCCCAAAAAAAAGCAATATATATATATATGTATATATATAGCATGAAACTGTCATCAGCAATATTGTAAATCACAGTGCCTGTAAAATTAACTAATTAACTAATTACAATCCTGGGCTCAGCATTGCCAATGAACCTGGGTTGGATCCCAGCCCTGCCACACACCGCAGATCAGCCCCAAGTTACTGACCCTTGCTCAAACACAAATCTGTCATCTATCAAATGCAGGCGGCGGGGGTGGTTTCTCCACAGAATTCAGAGAGTCATTTAGCATGTTATGTTCTCGGCCCATGCTTGACAAATATTAGCTCTTGGGGTGGGGGGTGCTGGGCCACAACTGATAGGCTTAATCATGACTCTGCACTTAGGGATTACTTCTGGAGTGCTGGGGATTGCCTTGCCTACTGTACTATCTCTCAGGCCTCATTTTAATATTTTTATTTTGACACTGTCATTTAGGGCTGGAGCAATAGCACAGCGGTTGGGCATTCGCCTTTCACGCAGCCGACCCGAGTTTGATTCCTCCGCCCCTCTCGGAGAGCCCGACAAGCTACCAAGAGTATCGAGCCTGCGCAGCAGAGCCTGGCAAGCTACCCGTGCGTATTGGATATGCCAAAACAGTAACAATAAGTCTCTCAATCAGAGACGTTACTGGTGCCCGCCCGAACAAATCGATGAGCAACGGGATGACAGTGACAGTGATTCACAGTCTCAGGTCTTGCTCTTGGCTCTGTGCTCAGGGATCACTCCCTGCATTGCTTGGGGAACAATATGAGGTGCTGGGAGTTGATCAAATAGGGGTAGGCCATGTGTAAGGCAAGTGCTCTTTGACCCCTAATTTTTTTTCTTTTTGGGTCACACCTGGTGATACACAAGGCTTACTCCAGGCTCTGCACTCAGGAATTACTCCTAGCAGTGCTCAGGGGACCATATGGATGCTGGGAATTGAACCCGGGTTGGCCATGTGCAGGACAGCGCCCCAACCACTATGCTATCGCTCCAGCCCCTGACCCCTATTTTTATTTTTAAGAATCTTTTTTGGGGAGGAGGAGATCACACCGATGCTCAGCTATTATCCCTGGCTCTGCACTCGGAATTACTCTTTCCGGTACTCAGGGGACCATATGGGATGCCGGGAATCAAACGCTGGTCGACCATGTGCAAGGCAAGTATTCTACCCACTGTACTATTGCTCGGGCCCAAGGATCATTTTTGACTAAAGGAATTGAGCCTGTTTGGAGGCATTTCTATTCGATAAACAATTTCTACTTTCACTAAATATTCATTGACTCAAAGAACATTTTGTAAGAACTTTTACTGAGCCAGGTTCCTTGTTAGAATCTGTATGCCATAGTCAAAGAAATAGAAAGACTATATCATAATTATTCTTAAGAGGGTTACAAACAGGAATTTTGGGGGAAAAGAGCTCAAATTCATAAGCAGCTGATTAAGATGCAGTGGGATAAAATCGGAGATAGAAGTATGTTCATGTGGGGCTGGAGCAATAGTACAGCACATGGGGCATTTGCCTTGCACATGGTCATCCTGGGCTTGACCCTCAGCATCCCACATGATCCCCCAAGCAGGGGACTTTGGGGACTTCGATGATTCTTACTGCATTCCTCTTGAACTGGAGTTCCTCTTGAATCATACCAGGCATAATTCCTGACTGCATAGGCAGGGGTAACCCCTGAGCACCTCCAGGTGTGACTGTGAAACAAACAAACAAACAAACAAAAAATATGCCCATGTCAGGACCAGATCGATAGTTTCGGCAAGTTATGCATTTGCCTTCCAAGTGGCATACCAGGGTTTGATGCTAGCACTGCACTGCATAGAGTCTTCCAAGCACCACCAGGCGTGACCCCTGAGCACAGTGCCAAGAATAATCCCTGAACACCCTGAAATGCGTCTCAAACTTCTTCCTCCAGAAGAAAAGAAAGCTCTGTGCCCATGCTCTGCCATTTCAGCAGACCCACCTCCACATATCAAATCCTTTCCTTGGTCCTCCAGCTCAGGTGAACCTCTAGGCAAGCATCCCCAGAGCCTTTTTGGAATTGGAACTGCATCCCTCTCCCTGGCAGCTGGGTTCCGGAAGCCTCATGCTTGACCTTTGCCATGTCAGCAGACCCACCTGCAATTCTCTTGAACCACAGTCATGCAGCTGTACAGCAACTCTAATCATCACACCTCACACTGCTCACGTGTATGCCTCTGTCGCTGGGTGAAGATGGGCAGGGAAGGGAAAGAGCAATACCCAGCCTAATCCCCCAAAGACTCCAGTCGGGGCTAACTACGAAGATTCATCCTCAGCACAGAGGGAACACAGTAAACACAATGCGGAAGACCTGGAGAACCCCACCAAGTTCAGTGAGTGAAAATGATAACATGGAAGTCTCTACCAGTATAACTCTTCAAGCCCTCAGAGAATGACTTCAGTGACACCATGTTGAGGATGTTTAATGAGCTCAGACAAACAATAGCATAGACAGTCAGCAAAATGCAAGAAAGTGTGAGAGCCTAGATGAGAAAACTACAATCAGAAGTGACAGGAAAAAAGAGTATGGTAGGTGATACATATATATATATATGTATTATATATATAATATATATGGAAGAAAGGATGGGGAAAATATGGGGGGGGGGAAATCTGAAAAGAAATAAGCAATATACCAGAGAACACCACCAGTTCACAGGAACACAGTAAGAATCATCAAAGTCCCCAAAGAACAGAAAAGCAAATTTAATGAAGAACCACTAGCTAATGAGATCATATATAAGAATTTTTCCCAGAGCTGAAGAGCACAGGCATCAAGATCCAAGAGGCTCAAAAGGTTCCAAAGAATACAGGCCCAGGGGCCAGAGCCATAGTACAGTGGGTAGGGTGCTTGCCTGCCTTGCACAGGGCCAACCCAAGTTCAGTTCCAGGCATCCCATATGGTCCATCAAGCACTGTCATGAGTGATTCCTGAGTGTAGAACCAGGAATAAAAGCAAATCTAACAAACAACCAGTTCCCCACCCCCACCACAAGAAAGGTAACAGACCCAAATAGAAAACTCTAAGATGCATTATAATTAGAACGACAAAAATTAAAGACAGAGGCAGAATACTGAAAGCAGCAAGATCAAAAAAGTGGTGACATTAAAAGGAAGGGAAGATTCATAGCAGAACCAAAATGATCCAGAAGAGAATTACAGGATATAATAAAACAGCCATAACAATATCAACAACAACAACAAGACCTCAGTGAAATGAACATTTCACCGAAATACTCTATCCAACTAGATTATCATTTAGATTTGAAGGAGCAATACAAAGTTTCATGGATAGGCAGCAGCTTGGGGAATTCATAGCCTTGACATCAGTTTTGCAGAAAAGAGTAAAAAGAGTTTCTTTAAAGACAAGCTAAACTGATAAACCACCTCTGCCATCACGTAAGCTCACCTACCAGCCTTGTTCCAGAGACACATAAATGAATCTCAAAAGAGATCAATTAGGTGCAAAAGTTTCTCAGACACCTGTTCCAAGAGGTGACCAGCACCCGCCCAAACAAAACCCTGGTGGCCACTCCCTCCCACACTGCATTGGCTTCTACCTCCACCTTTCTGTACTTTTGGTAGGCCCCTGCAGTCACTCCCACACCCCAAAACCACCACCCAGTCAAAAATTTAACTCAAAAATAATTTAACTCCAGCTACACTGCCCAGTGAAAAATTCTGGGTTTCCTGGAGCACACAACAGCTCCAAACGCTATAACACTGACAATTTAGTAGTAGCAGTAGTAGCACACCTACTAGTGGATGGGATGTAAAGTAGAAGCCAATCTCCACTAACAAAAATATTCACACAGAAGTCATCATTGTTATTATTGTCTAGAGCACTACAAAGCTACTCATGATTGAATTTTAGTCATACAGTATTCGAACATGCATCCCTCCACCAGTGTACATTTCCCAGCACCAGTGTCCCCATGTTCCCTCCCATAAACCCCCACACTGCACCCCTTGCCTGCCTCTTTGGCAGGCGCTTTTCTTCTCTCTCTCTCTCTCTCTCTCTCTCTCTCTCTCTCTCTCTCTCTCTGCCTGTCTCTCTCCCTCTCTCTCTCTCTCCCCTCTCTGCTTTTGGGCATTGTGGTTTGCAATATTGATACTGAAAGGTTATCCAGAATATCCCTTAATATCCCTTACCTACTTTTAACCCTCAGATTTTGTCAAGTATGGTCATTCCCAGCTATCATTGTCATTTCGGACTCTTCTCTATCTTACCTACCCTCATTCCCCACACACTTGTGACATAGAAGTCCTAACATGTAGCAACATCTTAGTAATCCCTCAGACAAGGACTTAATGTCTCCATGTTGAAATACAACAGTTTTCGCTAATTTGCTTCTATGGAATTTTTTTATCATTCCACTAGCAATTTATTAGTAACAAGCAATATAAAAATCTATTATTGTGGGCCTGCTTTTTGGGCAGACTTGAGGAGGGCTTGGGAAAATTAGAGACAGCAGTGAGAGGAAGATGATAGTGGTGGTGGGATTGGTGTTGGAATATTAAATACCTGTAATAAGTCATCATGAACAACTTTGTAAACCACAATGTTTAAATGAAGTGTGAGGGAATAAAAATGACAAGCTAAACTTAACACTTTGCCATTGTGTATTGCATTCACTCATGGTGCGTATGGTTGCCCTGTGCTATCGAGTGGCATGTTTCCTACTGAATACCAGTTCTCATGCTCTTTTTTTCCGTGTCTTGTTGTCATTGCCTTTGGGTATTCATTATTCCATTATGTTTATATCGCACATATAACCAAGATCATTCTGTGTTGATTTCTCTCCCTCTGGTGACTTCACTCAACATGATACTCTCCAGGTCCCTCCATATAGCAATCAAAGTTAAGATTTTAGAATGATATTTACTATTACCATTTCCCAGAAGCCAACCAATCTCCAATAAATGCTTTTCAAATGATGCTTTTGCTTTTCATTTGTAGAACAATATATACAGGGAAGACTATAAAGCACATTAATAATATGAAAAATATCATTTTTTTCTCCAAGTAAGCCTATACTAGGGAGAGAAGCGGTATAGGTAGGGTTAGTTAGAGGGGGTGGTTAACACCATAATATTTGACACCCTAATATTCCGTGTCACTGTCACTGTCCTTGTCACCCCGTTGCTCATCGATTTGCTCAAGCGGGCACCAGTAACGTCTCCATTGTGAGACTTGTTACTGTTTTTGGCATATCAAATACGCCACGGGTAGCTTTCCAGGCTCTGCCGCACGGGCAAGATACTCTCAGTAGCTTGCTGGGCTCTCCAAGAGGGGCGGAGAAATTGAACCCGGGTTGGCCGCGTGCAAGGCAAACACCCTACCTGCTGTGCTATCGCTCCTGTCCAGTATTCAGTGTGGGTATGTCAAATACTTGTAAGAGCTAAGCATGCTGTAGTGTTTGGGGAAGGATTAACAACATCAGGTTGAGGAAACTTTGGTTTTTGATTTAGGGCTACAAACCAGATTTGCTCAGGAATCAGTCCTGGTGGGGCTTAGAGGGTCATATGGGGTGCTAGGGACTGAACCTGGTTCAGCAGCATACAAGGCAACCACTGTACATTGCTCTGGCCCAAGTTGAGGGAACTTAAGGAAAACATTGAGACAACATTCACTTCGCACTTGTATTATTGATGTGTTTTTAATTGATGAGAATTGAAGTGGGGAGCTTCCCTGGTTTATTTACAGGTACAGAGCAGTTTGGGCTATAACACAGAGGAAGTTGGAAGGCTGGGAAGAGGTAAGAGCAGAGCCTAGAGGGCAGGCAACTTAGAGTCACAGAAGTTTGACCAGATGCAGTAAGGAGAAGATGGAGAACCACAAGGAACCGTTCGACAAGTGAATGGATATGAGTTGTGCTTTCGGAATTCTTACAGGCACTCTTCTCTTCTCTGCCACACTTGTGTCTCACTGCTGATGTTAGAAAAAAAATGGAAAGAAAAGAAACGGGCTGGAGTTTCCACTGACACCTCAGTCAAGGAAGGTCCTGTTCTTTCATAAGGAGAAGTGGAAATCCTCTGTTTATTTAAGGGCCATTAACATTTTTCGCAGTAAACTACCCACCGATCTGCAGTGATTCCAGATAGACTCATCTAAATAAAAGAAAGCTGTTTCCTTGCAAATTGACTCACAAATGAAAAATATTTGGGGACTGTCATAGAAACAACGTCAGTATCTTCCTGAAATATGGAACATGGATCTCATGATGCCTACGTGCATGGAAACAACCAATATTCTTTCTGAGGCACCGAGAATATAGACACGGTGAGAAAGTAAGAGAGCCATGGGAGGAACTGCAAATGGAGGGAGGGGTCAGGTCATCAGCTCTCTGACAGACAGAGGGGGCCCGGGCAGCGGGAACTAATGGGATAGACTTCAGAATCCTACTGTGATGATGAGTCACCTCTGATTACTCTTCTCTGAAGACACAGACTGCTAGAAAAGAGACAAGTGGAATCCCCAGCGAGGGCTGTGGGACCCTCTAAACAATTGTTTCACTTTAGAGCAAGGACCTCCAGAGAGATTGTTTTCCTCAGAGGCAGGGGTAGATGTTGTTCCCAAAAAGAAAGGGGGATGAGGGGGGGAGGGATGGGGAAATGGGGATGGTCCTAGGATGCAAAGTGAGCAGCAGCTTCTTCCACTGTGTTATTGAATGGTGTTGGTGTTGGGGTGAGCTCATTGCTGTTAAGGCTTATCTGTGGAGTGATTAGCTCAGTGCTCAGCAGGTCTAGAAGGTATTTAAAGTGTACAGACAGCTTCATCTAGGCCCTTCCTGACGTGAGCTGGCAGTGAGCCTGACACAAACATTCCAGTCACCACCGCACACCGTGGATGCTAAAACACAGGAGATTATCACTGTAGGATAAAGAGGAACTTCCCTGCTGTGACCTTGGAGGGGGCAGGGATTTGAGGTGGAGGTGAAGCAGAGCTTTAGCTGAGCCCCATTTACAAGGCTTGGTCAGCAGTAATGAATTCCACTCGCTCATTTTCTTCTGTTACTAAGTCATTAAGGAGGCTCTGGGCTGTGATTAGCTGAGGCTGCACATCTTCAGCGTGTTTCCAGGACTATTCATTCATGCAAATTTCAGAACGATGACTTACATTAATTAGGATTACAGGTAGATGCCAGCAACAGAGATCCACAGTAACTGTGATTTATACCAGTGCTTTACAACCTTTTCCACATGTGGGACCAGCACTGGTTTGTGGGCCAGTGGTTGCAAACCGCTGGTTTATGTGATTGTTTATTTTTTCCCCTCCAGTAAAAATACACAGACTGGCAGTTAAGAGTCAAGAGCTGTCTGGTGGCTGCTCTCTGTAAGTTCCTGAGATACTGGACTTCTTCCCGTGTCTTCCTTTCTCCTCCTGGTCCTCAGAGTCCAAGGTGGCAGATAGAACCCCACTTCTATACATGTGTATTCCATATAGCTAGATGATGATAAAAATTGAGGATAAAAGGGCTGAAGAAAGTTCTAGAAATTGCCCCACAATGATTTTACTACATCCCTTTTACTTGGGTTTGTTCTACATGGCTACAAAGGATGCTAAGAAATGTGGATATTGGGGGCTGGAGCGATAGCACAGCTGGTAGGGCGTTTGCCTAGCATGTGACCGACCTGGGTTCAATTCCCAGCATCCCATATGGTCCCCTGATTCCTCAGTGCATAGCCAGGAGTAACCCCTGTGCATCGCCAGGTGTGACCCAAAAAAGCAAAAAAAAAAAAAAAAAAAGAAATGTGGATATTAGTTGTATGATATTAACTAGGCGTAGGTGTATTCATATGCCAAAACCAGTAACAATGCTGGGTCTCATTCCCCTGACCCTGAAAGAGCCTCCAATGCGGCATCCTTGGGAAGGACAACTAAAGAGAAGCTTCTAAAATCTCAGGGCTAGGATGAATGGAGACATTCATTACTGAAACCACTCCAGAAATTTGACGATCAATAGGATGATGATGATGATGATGATATTAACTGGGCGTAGTTAATTGTCACTGTCACTGTCATTCCATTGCTTATTAATCTGCTCAAGCAGGCACCAGTAACATCTCCATGTGAGACTTGTTGTTACTGTTTTTGGCATATCGAATACGCCACGGGTAGCTTGCCAGGCTCTGCCATGCAGGTGAGATACTCTCGGTAGCTTGCTAGGCTCTCAGAGAGGGTCGGAGGAATCGAACTCATGTTGGCCACATGCAAGGCAAACGCCCTACTGCTGTGCTATTGATTCAGCCCTAGGCATATTTAAATTTTAGGAAGTCAACCATTGCCATGGAGAACAGTGAACAACTAGCAGCCTCTCACATTTTTCCTTTCTAGATACACAAGCATGGGGGCTGCTTGCCTGTCCTCTGAGCAGCAGATATTCTTCTGTTTGGGTGGGTTGATCTGACAGGTACCCCACTTGACTGTTCATCTGTGAAACTGAAGTTCAGGAAAAGAACAGGTCTGAATTCAGCAGCTTTGACTAGTTTTTCATTGCCTCATTATATTCTAGGGGAATTTCTAGAACCAGCACCAGGTAAGGTCCACTGAGCCAGGAGTCATCCCTGAGCACAGAGCTAGGTGTGGCAAAAAAAAAAAAAAGAAGAAGAAGAAGAAGAAAGAAAAGAAAAGCTTTGCACTCCCAGCCTTACCCTCCATGATTCTGTGAGCACAAAAATAGATACTCTGTTGCATCATATTGATGAGGAAAGGATAAGAGAATAGGAGTCATCACCCGGAGGACATTGAAAGCAGTGGCAGACTATTGAGTCTCCAGAGAGACCACTGGAATCTCACGTTATCCTTTTGACCCAGGGCAAGTCAGTGGCCCTTCTGTGTCATGGGTGTTAAACAATTCCTACCTCACTGGATAGTATGAAGATCAAGTATCAGAATGCATTTAAAACACTTAGAGCCATACTTAGCACCAGGTAAATTATCATGAACCCTATAATCATTATTATTGTTGCATGTAAGCAATGGGTGCCTGACAAAGATAATATTAAAATTACTAGAATTATCCTTATTATTGTCATCACTGATGGAGAAAGGAAAATGAGCACATCGGAGTTTAAAGGTGAGGTTCTTCTGCTAACAGTAAGATTTTTGTAAGCCCAGTTTGTATCCATCTCTGAGAGATGGGCTCACACAAAGGAAAAAAAGTCTCCTGTGAGCAAGAAGACAAAGTTGGAGCAGAGGATCATGGGATATTCTAGCCAGAGAATCAGAGACTTTAACTCCCTCTCAGCCGTTCTTGTTCTCTCCTAATTTGGGCTCTGTCTTCTCCAGCTGCCGAGGAGGACAGGTTGGATACCCTCATGCCTTGAATACCCAGTATTTCCGGAGCTGACAAAGCTCAGAGCAGGACAGCACCAGGGAACTAAGGAGCCGCTCTGAGGCAGAGAGTTGAGCTCTGTTAGTCAGAGAGTAATGCCTGTGGTGACTGAAAAGGCTCTGCAGGGCCATAAGTCCCCAAGGGATGGCAGGAACATGTGATAGTCTGCATCTCTGGCCTGTGCGTTACCCTCTGTCTGCTGCCGTTTCTTCTTTTTCTCACCTGCTGCATGCCTCCTTCCGGCCCAGTGAACACAATGTTTGCTGAGTCACGTTGTGCGAACCATCAGCTGAAGTTGTCCTCACTTATGATCACAACGACGCTTCAATTTATAAGAAATCTGGAGCCCAGAGTCCAGAGCTGGCGGGTCTCTCATGGGCCATCTAGGGCCCAGGTGGCTTCTTCTCTCTCTGCCACTCAGCCGTCCTGAACATAGTCCTGTCCCGTGGACACAAGATTCAGCCTCTAGCACCAGTCCCTTGTGGGAGGAATAATAATGACACCCCCCAAACACCCTCACCCTAACCCCCAGAACCTGTGGTTAGGCCAGGATACAGGGGATGGGGAATTAAAATTAGATATGGAATTAACATTTCTGAACAGCAGTTATTTAATTATTAATGGGGGGAGGCACATTGGGCAGTACTTAGGGGCTTCTCCCTAACTCTGTGCTCAGGGATTGCTCCTCCATGATGCTCAGGAGACCATGTGGTACAGGGGATACGGCCGAGGCCTCCCTTATGCGGAACATACTCAGTGCATTGGGCTTGTTCTCTTGCCCCAAAGAGCTAGTTTTTAATTAGGGATATTGTTTTCCTGAGTTATCTGGATTGGTCAGTTGTGGGGCTTCTTGTGGTTTTGGAAACCTCCCAAACAATGCTCATGGGAACTGGGTGCCACTCCTGGTGATACTTGGCCCATTGGGCAGGGAATACAATGTTAGGGACCCTGGGTGCTATCTTGCTCGGGGCCTATGGGGCCAGAGACCAGCGGACACACCCCCAGAATTGCTCGAAGCACACCAAGGCTTTGCTAAGGTCTTACTAGTAACGTTCTGGGGGCTCCCAGGGCTTCCTGGTGACTCATGGGAATCCATGTGGTACCAGATATCAAACCTGGATCAGTATGTGCTAAGAAGCAGCATAACCCCGTGCTATCTCCCAGCTGCAAGGAAGGACTTTGGTGGGGAAGAGGGTTAGTGTATGTCACATCTTGTGGTGTCAGGGCTTACTCCTGACTCTGTGCTCAAGTGAGCACCAATTAATAATTATGTGGTGATGGGACTCGAACCAGGGTAGGGCTTGTACAATGCACTCGGTTCCTTGTTCTGTTTTTCTGGCCCAGAGTAAACCAGGCCTTCTCAATATTTTTCTACCTGCAATCACTTTTCACTAGACTCATTTTTATGTAATCCTAGCTATACAGGTATATAAAATAGGTATAACAGTCAAACCTTTACTGGTGGTACCCCATCAGGAAATTTCCTTTTAAAACAAATTTAAGATTTGTTTGTAACCCTATTGAAAGTGTGACCCACAGTGGAAGAGTAGGGTCTGATGTCATCACTAGGATCATTCAAAGTGGAGGAGAGAGACAGAGGAGAGTTGGAGGGAGCTGTCACTGCAAGAATGTCGGGCAGCGCTGCTCACTGCAGGGATGGGGGAGGTGCCAGGAGGCTCTAGCCTCAGGGAGCAGACGGGGACCAGGACATGGATTCTTTCCTAGAATCACCAGGCGGGGACATAGCTTTGCCAGTCCCTTCATCTGGGCCTAGTGACACCACCCTATGTCACACTTCTGACTCACAGGAGCAGAAGGCAGTAAGCTTACACTGATGTAAGCCACTAAGCTGGTGGTCATTGTTGGCCATGGGAAATGAATGCCTTTCTCTCACACTGGGTTCCCGTGCCAGACAGGAAGAAGGGAAAGGGCAGAGGGCAAAGAACATATGCTGATTATATCAGTTCTCCTTTTAAGGTGTTTTCCCAGAAGTTTCTCCCTACCATTTTTATAGTAGTGGAGGAAAGGAATTGCAGATGCTGGGCAGAAAGCCTGGAGACTCTTCATCCCCACGGGACGCAGAACTGACTGTTCTCAACATATCACCCCCATCATTTATTAGCACTCGCTGGGGTTGTGTTAGACTTTACGTGACTCGACCATCCTCCTTGCTTGACTGAGAACTCTCATGGGCAAACACTGTGGCTGATTTAACTCTGTCTGCAACTTGGAGAGCTTGATATATATATATATATATATATATATATATACATATATATATGTATACATATATATGTAGATATATATATAGAGAGAGAGAGGAGAGAGAGAGAGAGAGAGAAAGAGAGAGAGAGAGAGAAGGTGTTCTGGGGAGCCTGGGGGGTCACTTCCGGTGACGGTCAGCCCAGTGGTGTGGGTCTGGAGGTCAGTGCTCAAACCCAGTGTGTGAGTCTGTGTGTGGGGTGTAATGCTGGAAGATGCTAGGGTCACAAACTCTGATACCAGAGGTCAAACTCGGGGTTTCACACATACAAGGCATGTGTTCTGGCATTTGAGGTACTCTTCTGGTCCTGTCAATGGATTTTGAAATAAAAGAATGACCAGTGTACTTCTTAGAGTCAAGGTCCTTCGTGCCTTTCTCCGGGGAAGGTCTTTTGGGGTTAGGTAAAGTTTATAAGTCCATTTGAGAATTATAGGAGTCTCCTATGGCTTCATCCTCAGTAAATTAAACCGACACAGCTGTACTGTGTCACCTTCTTTTACAGTCAGCTTTTTGCTCAGAAGAAACTGAGCAAGTCAAAGGTTGTTAGGTGTACCTGTCTCAGCCAAAAAAGCCTCAAGTAACCCTGTGTATAAATTACACTTCCTTTATTTCCTTCACTGCAGTCCTTATTTTTAGCGCTGCAATATCTATTTGGTTCCTCCAGAGAAGACTGCCTTAGATTTCAGTCATGAAACCACACGGCAGTGGTATTTTGGGCCCTGCTTGGATGACTTTTATTAACCCTGTAACACTGTTTCCTTGGTGTGTTTCTCAGCCAGATCATTTTTCAACAGAAACGTGGTGGCCTGGACCATGCCATACCCCAGGAACTGTACGTGTGTTCAGAAATCTGCTTTTTTGGACCTGACTTCTGTAAACCCACATAAACTCCTAGCTTCCGACATTCATTTTCTTTGGCATGAAGCACAGTTGTTATCTCAAAAGTATAGTTTTGTTGCTTCTCCTCCTCTCCCCCTCTCTCCACTCCTTCTCGGTTACACAGTATCTTGACCCAAATCTTTAGCACCTGAACGATAATATAGCAGAGAATCCTGAAACCCAGAGGACTGGGGCAGATGGTGGGGACAGTGAGACTAGCCAGTGACCATCGGGTCACAGAGGATCCTTAACCACTGAGGCTGCTTCACAAGAACTGAGTTACTTAGAATTCACCTGTTTTGTTTTTTTTAATTTATTTTTTTTTTTTATTGAATCATCATGTTGAAAGTTACAAAGCTTTCAGGCTTAAGTCTCAGTTACACAATGCTCAAACATCCATCCCTTCACCAGTGCACATATTCTACCACCAAGAACCACAGTATACCTCCCCCCACCCCCCCCACTCGCCAGCCCCCCACCCTGCCTGTGTAGTTGATAAATTTCACTTTACTTTCTCTTTACTTTGTTTTGTTTTTAAAGTCTACCATTTTTTAAAAGGGAGTGAGGGGGGGGGGGCTGGGTTACACGTATTGGTGCTCAGAGCCCATTCCTAGCTCCATGCTTAGGAGGGGCCCCTGGCAGTGAAGGAGAGGGCGTGGGGTGCTGGGATTCTCACCGAGCTCTGTTAAATGCAAGGTAACTTGCTTCCCCACCCCCTCTCCCTCTTTCTTACCCTCTCTCCCCCTCCGTCTCTCCCTCCCTCCCTTCCTCTCTCTCTCTTTCTCCTCCCTCCCTTTCTCTCTCACTCACCCCTAAGTAAACCATTTTAAAATTTTTATTCTATATTTTGTGGGGGGCTGGAGCGACAGCACAGCGGTAGGGCATTCGCCTTGCACGCGGACGACCCGTGTTCAATTCCTCCGTCCCTCTCGGAGAGCCCGACAAGCTACCGCGAGTATTGAGCCCGCATGGCAGAGCCTGGCAAGCTACCCGTGGAGTATTGGATGTGCCAAAAACAGTAACAAATAAGTCTCACAATCGAGAGACGTTACTGGTGCCTGCTTGAACAAGTCGATGAGATGACAGTGACAGTGATCTTTTGTGGAGGGAGGCTGGGCCATACCCAGCAATCCTCAGGGCTTATTCCTGGCTCTGATCTCAGGGATCTCTCCTGGCAGGGCTCAGGGGACCCTTTGCAGGACCAAGAAATCAGACCTGCGGGCCACAAGCAAAGCGAGTGTACCCTACCCTCTGTTCTATTGCTTGGGACCAGTCAGCCATTTTTTAAAAAAAAAAAAAACAAACCTATTTTGTTGTAGTTATAGTGCTGTAAATGTTTATAGGGATTTTTTGGTTTTTGGTTTTTGCTTTTTGGGTCACACCCGGCGATGCTCAGGGGTTACTCCTGGCTCTGCACTCAGGAATTACTCCTGGTGGTGCTCAGGGGACCATCTGGGATGCAGGGGATCGAATCTGGGTTGGCCGCATGCAAGGCAAACACCCTACACACTGTGCTATTATTCCAGCCCATGTATGTTTATAGTTTTAATGGGCACAGTTACTGCTCTTTCCCCTCACTAAAGAGCTCAAGATCCTCCACCACTGTCCTTGTGCCATTTTTAGTCTCTTTCTCCACTCCCACTCCTCCAGATCCCCTCCCACCACTATTTGGTCACCAGTTTAATAATTAAAGGCCAAGAATTTGTCATCACCCAATACTGCCTATTCCCTGATTGTTTCTCTGCCATAGGTGAGTGACATCATCTGGTGTTTGTCCTTTCCCTTCTCATTTAACTCAACTATTTTAACTGGATCCTATTTATTTTAGAGTCTCCTGTAGCTCACAGCTTGGCAATGTTAGTTGAATTAAATGCAACTAGACGTTAGCGTGCACCCACAAACCCTCTTACTTGCCGTGTGCGAGGCTGCGGTCCAGTTGGTCTCTCATGCCACACACAACCTGGGAAACTTTTGTCTGCTCGGCACTAAGGCAGGGAGGTGTTTAAAAAGAAAATTTCTGGGGCTGGAGCAATAGCACGGCAGGCAGGGTGTTTGCCTTGCATGCAGCTGACCCGGCTTCAGTTCCCAGCATCCCATATGGTTCCCCGAGCACTGTCAGGAGTAATTCCTGAGTGCATAGCCAGGAGTAACCCCTGTGCATCGCCGGGTGTGACCCAAAAAGAAAAAAATAAAATAAAATAAGAAAAATACTTTTTTTTTTAATCACCATGAGACACACAGTTACAAAGGGTCATGATGGGGTTTCATTTATACAGTGTTCTAACACCCATCCCTCCGCCACCAGTTTCCCAGTATCCCTCCCACCATCCACCCACTCAGCCACTCCACCCCATTTCATACGCCCAGCCCCCTGCCAACCTGCGTCGATGGCAGGCATTTTTCTGAAAGAAAATTACTTTTCCTATTGTTTAGGTTCCCACCTGGCAGTTCTTAGCAGTTACTCCCAGCTTGCTATTTGGGGGTTGAGTCCAGGGATGTTTGGGGACCGTGTGGCGCAGGGGTCAAACCCAGCCCACTGAGCTTTCTCTTCAGATTGTTGTTGTGTTATTTTGGTTAGATAAGGAATTTGCGAAATTTTGAAAACTCTGAAAATAGTTAGGGACAAAAGTAGAATAACCCCCTATTCCATTTCCCAAGACAATTGGCACTGGTATTTTCCTATTTTCCTCAGTCTTTATCCTCAAAAATAAGTTCCTTATTTCCTTCCAGACTTCTCTGAGAATTGGGGAAAGCATGACACAAGTAACTTATAGTCTTTCTAATCATCTAACGTCAGCTACCTTGAATAATAGATGGGTTTATGTATATAAATATATATAACTGAGATATTTGTGGTTATATAATATACACATAATATGTTCCTATAATTATAAATATTTGAATTCTGTTGTTTAGCCCCTGTCATGATTGTGATGGAGGATGAACTACTCTCAAACACACTGCTTTAAACCAAAGCTACTTGGGCCAAAGTGTTGGTACAGTGATCAAGGTTTTGCCTTGCATGTAGCTGACCAGGGTTCGATCCCCAGCACCCCCATATGGTCTCCCGAGCTGGTCAGGAGTGATCCCTCAGTACAGCTGGGTGTAGGTCAAAATCAAAAATCAAATAAATTTAAAAATAAATAATCAAAAAGTCTGGCTTTTTAGTCTGGCTCAGGTGTTCTCTGCTCTAGTCTAGGTTCTCTCTTTATTTTTTCTTTTTTTGGGTCACCCCCAGCGATGCTCAGGGGTTACTCCTAGCATTTCACTCAAGAATTACTCCTGCCGGTGCTCAGGGGACCATATGGGATGCTGGAGATCGAACCCAGGTCGGCCGTATGCAAGGCAAATGCCCTACCCGTTGTACTATAGCTCCAGCCCCAAGTCTGGGTTCTCTTGATTGGCATCTAATTAAAGATGCAGATCACTGGGCATAATTTTTGACTTTGGTCTGGATTATTCCATTCTTCATGTTCTTTCTAGAGCATAGGTTAAAGGGACAGCAGGCAGAAAAATTAGAAATTGAGCTCCCATTTGACCCAGCAATACCACTTTTGGGAATATATCTCAGAGAGGCAAAAAGATATAGTAGAAATGACATCTGCACTTGTATGTTCATTACTGCACTGTTTACAATAGTCAGAATCTGGAAAAACCCCAAGTGCCCAAGAACAGATACTGGCTAAGGAAACTCTGGTACATCTACACAATGGAATATTATGCAGCTATTAGAAAAGATGAAATTATGATATTTGCATATAAGTGGATCAACATGGAAAGCATCATGTTAAGTGAAATGAGTCAGAAAGAGAGGGACAGACATAGAAAGATTGCACTCATCTGTGGAATATAAAGTATCAGAATGGGAGACTAACACCCAAGAATAGTAGAAATAAGGACCGACCAGCCTCAAATGCTGGGGGAAAAGGCAGCTCAGATAGAAAAGGGAAAACCAAGTAAAGGGTGTTTGGAGGACCCCTTTGGGTTGGGAGATGCATGCCGAATGTAGACTATAGATCAAACACAATGGCCGCTCAATGCCTCTATTGCAAACTACAACACCCAAAAGGAAAGAGAGAAAAGGGAATGCCCTGTCACAGAGGCAGGGTGGGGAGTGGGGGGTGGGGCGGGAGTGGTGGGAGGGATACTGGGATCAATGGTGGTCGAGAATGGGCACTGGTGGAGTGCCCATTGGTACTCGATCATTGCATGGCTGAAATGCAAGCATGAAAGTTTATAAGTCTGTAACTGTACCTCACGGTGATTCACTAATAAAAAAATAAATAAAAATAAGGGAGATCAGGGGTCCAAAAATGCTCTTTGATGGTACTCACAGAGGACAGCTCCGATCAAGCTGATTTATCACATGCCTCTGCTCATGAAATAGCCAGTGGAGCCCAAGGTCAAGGGGCAGGAAAGTTCATCCCACCCACCATGAAGCCAAAGTAACTCACACGGCTAAGAATAACATCACTGGTCAAGGACTTACATACTCTTGTAATGGAAGAGAAGAGAAAACAGAAGCTATGTTTGAGAAGAGTATAATCTGCCCACATTCTAAATATCTGCCGAGGTGCTCTGTCCGCTGAGATTCAAGTTGAAATTTACTCAGAACCCATGTCTAGTGTTAGTATCCAGATGCACAGAAACTCTCTATGCCAGAGCTCCTTTAACCCTTCTATCCATTACTCTTATAACTTCTTGTGACTGCCCCAGACATATTGCCCTTGATCTCTGTTCCTATCGCTTTCCTTAATTGCTCCCATGATTTACACAGATGAGCACAGAAATTTGCTGAACATTTGTGACATCAAAAGAGTTTTAAATCTTTGAGTTTATATATCTGTGTTGCTTGGTCCCTTCTCCTCCAGATTCTATTTACTTGGTCCCTTGGTCCTTTGGTTACTTAGTCCCTTCTCCTTCAGATTGTGATCTCATTCGCTCAACATGTATTATCCAGTATTTCTGCCCTTTCATGATGAATTTAGAGGGGAAATTGTATATGCACACACACTATAACAGTGTTTGGAGTTACTATATCTCAGTGTGATTGCTGTTTGAAAGCTAGTACTTATTTATGTGGGGACTGTCTGGTGCACTGTAGGATGTGTCATAGTATCCCTGGTCTCTACCCAGTAGTTGCCAGTACCTACCAGGTGCCCTCTCTTTGAGTTATGAAGAACTAAAATATCTCAGAAATTGAGATTTTTAAACCTTGCCCAAAATTTCCTGGGCTGGGAGCAAAAATCACCTTGAGAACTAGTGCTATAAAAGAAACATAATATCTGATAAAAGCAAAATGTGTTCTAATAAATATTAATAAAAGGCAATATTATTTCCTGATGGTGAATCTATCAAAATTCTCATTGGTAGTATCTAAGCTAAGACTTTAAGAATGCTTAGGGTATTAAGATGGGTTTTTGGAGGGGAAAGCATGAGCATGATCAATAAAGAGGAGTTTTGTTTGACTAAATCAGAAAGTAAACGTGGAGGCAACTTAGATGCTGGGAGGCTAGATACATCAGGGCCTTTTACTTCCTTGTAGAGCTTTACTGTATGAAATGATGGCTATATTTGAAGCTGTTCATTTGGATGGAATGCAGTTACATGTGGGGTTTATCTTTGTACCCCAGAATAATTGTGCAAAATCTCATACATCCAGAGGTCAATTTTTTCTGACTAAAGGAGCAAAAATAAAGTAATTAATTAAATACAATAATGAAACAGAAAAGACCTCTTAAAGGGCATAATATATTACTAAACAAACTCATGCCTACATGTTGATTTCCCTCTCTCTCAAAATAACTCGTGTTGAAATCTATTGTGTAACAGACTTGGTTAACCTTGGCAGGCTTTTGTCTCATAGGCTTGGTATTTGCATTTCCAAAGGCATATGAAGAGATAGAAGCAGAGGGAGAGAGTGAGAGGACTAATATAGTCAGACACAGACTCTGGAACACAGCGTCCAGCAGGATAGAGGGGAAGGACACCAAAGATAAATTGAATCTGTAAATTGATTTAGAGCAAATAATTCAAGGAGCATAGTAGTCTGGATTCTTTTGGACAGGGGAACATCTATCTTTTATAACCTCCCCCCACCACCACCACCCAAAGACAGTAGCCCTGTAGCACTGTTGTCCCATTGTTCATCGATTTGCTTGAGCAGGCACCAGTAATGTCCCCATTGTGAGACTTGTTATTACTATTTTGGGCATATCCAATACACCACGGGGAGCTTGCCAGGCTCTACTGTGCAGGCGGAATACTCTCGGTAGCTTGCTGGGCTCTCCGAGAGGGAGGGAGGAATCGAACTCAGGTCGGCCACATGCAAGACAAACATCCTACCCGCTGTGCAAGAATTAATTAGAATAGATAAAAATTAATTAAGCTATTTTATAAGTCCCTGAAGACATTGCTACAAAATCACGCCACCCTAGTGAACCACCACCACCATCCTCAGTGTTTAACAATGCAGGAAATATGTGAAATGCTGTCAGATCTTTGGGTTGAATCAATATATTCCTTTGAACGAGACTGACCCTCACTTATTTTTGGCCAGCTCTGTAAGAGAGCAGTTATTCTGATTTAGCTAAAAAGTGAAGCTCTTATTCTTCAGAGTCTACACAACAATTAGGGACAGGACTGACATTAGACTTCCTACCTTGAATCCTTACTTCAAGGCTTTGCAACTGTAAACTCGTAGCTTTGGCAAATCTCAGCGATCCCATCTGTAAAGCTGGAGTTCCTTACTCAAGGCACACTGAAGATGAGACAAAGTAATTCATGTGAATTATTAGTTCAATTCCAGACACAGCTTTAGCTCTCAGTGGAAGCTAAGAATTGTTTTTATTACTTCATTGAAAGAATGCAGCTGCTTAGGCTTCCCCCAAATCATAATCTGTAATATTAGAGTCTCCTGGCCATGCGACAACTTTCCTTTCAGAAAACTTGTAGGTGGCCTCTCAGTATCTGTATTGTAAACCAGAATGTCCAAAAGGAGAGAGAGAGTAAGAAGGAAATTGTCTGCCACAGAGACAGGGAGTCAGGTGGGGTCAGGATGGCGGGAGGAATGCTTGGGTCATTGGTGGTGGAAAATGTACACTGGGTGGAGGGATGGGTGTTCTATCATTGTATGGCTGAAACTCAATCATGAAATCTTTGTAGTTGTATCTCACAGTGACTCAATAATTTAAAAAAAATAGAAAAAAGAAAGAAAATCTGTAGGGTACCATGGAAAAGTGAAGAAATTTCCAGAAGAGTTGGGGCTATTGTGTCATCATTCCCTCCCTGGAGTACTCGAGAGCAGTCCACTAAGGGAGATGATAGCAGGTAGCCAAAGGAACTGGTCACTTACTTTTTCTTTATTTTTTTAAAATTTTTTATTTGCTGGCGATTTCTTGACAAATATATTCTTTGAACAAAACTGACCCTCACTTACCTTTGGCCCACTTGAGAAGAGAGTGGCTACTCTGAGTTAGCTAAGAAGTCAAGCTCTTTTTTCTTCAGATTTTATGTCCCTTTCAGTGTAAAGATATTCTACCTCCCAATTAAGAATTTGTAGGGCTGGAGAGATAGGACAAGGGTTAAGTTGTTTGCCTTGCATGCTGCCAGCTAGTTCTCTTGGGCATCATTTATGGTTCTCCCCAAGAACTGCTAGGAGTGATTCCTGAGAACAGAGTTATGAATAATCCCTGAACACTTCTGGGTATGGTCCAAAGTCCCTCTGTCACTGTCACTGTCACTGTCATCCCGTTGCTCATCAATGTGCTAGAGCGGGCACCAGTAACATCTCCATGTGAGACTTGTTTGTTACTGTTTTAGGCATGTTGAATACGCCATGGGTAGCTTGCCAGGCTCTGTCGTGGGGGCAAGATACTCTCGGTAGCTTGCCCGGCTCTCTCAGAGGGGCAGAGGAATCGAACCCAGGTTGGCCGAGTGCAAGGCAAACGCCCTACCTGATGTGCTATTGCTCCAGCCCACTACAAAAAAACAAAAACAAAAACACCTGTGCACATCAGTATACTTAAAGGGGAGACCCCCAAAGCACATTACCAAGTCGTGGTTGTGAGTCACTGTAGATTGCTCTAGGTTGTTTTCCATTGGCGACTATCTGTTGAGTGGCAAAACAAAACACAGGGCACCTTGTCAGGTAGAACCTTAGCCCGGTACCTCAGCATCATGTAAAACAAAGACTGCCAGGAAATCACCCAACAAGGAAGTGGTTGCTCTCCTGCCCGAGAGGACAATAAAGTGATCTGTCCTCTGTTTGTATGTTTTCCAGGCTGGAGCAGGAAATACAAGCACTAGAAAGTGAAGAGTCCCAGATATCTGCCAAAGAGCAAATCATCCTAGAGAAACTAAAGGAGACGGAAAAATCCTTCAAGGACTTTCAGAAGGTGACGAAAACAAATGTCATTTCCCTGAGCTATATCCCTGAGGAAGGAAACCCTAGTAGAATGTGCCAAGTGGAGAGAAGGCCAGTTGGGATTGATGAGACTTCCAAGTTTCAGCTTGTAAAAGGAGAACAGAGGGGTGAGGCCCCTTGCCCTCTCTGGAACTGAATGGGGTCTGTCTCCCGGTATGGGGGCTCCTGTTCTGCTCTGTGCAGAAAGGAGCCGATCATTCCAGAATCCCCATTAGCTTACCCATGTGCCCCAAGCCTCTCCCAGACTAAAGAGAGAATTCTAAAGAATTCTCACACCCATTCTGGCTAAGCAGATTAAACATGCTCCTTGCAGCTTTAATTTATTTGAGGTTTTTTGATTTGTGTTTTGTTTTGTTTCTGAGCCACACCTGGAGTTACTCAGGTGTGGCTCAGGAGTTACTTGTGGCTCTGCACTCAGGAATCACTCCTGGCAAGCTGTGGGGACCATGTGAGATGCTGGGGATCAAGCCCAGGTCAACCACGTGCAAGGCAAGCACCTTAACCACTGTGCTGTCACTCTGGCCCCTGAAGCTTTAATTTGATTTTGTTTTTTCAGTGTTTCCTTTTTGATTTTTCTTCTTCTTCTTCTTCTTCTTCTTTTTTTTTTTTTTTGTTACACCCAGCGATGCACAGGGGTCACTTCTGGCTCTGCACTCAGGAATTACCCCTAGCAGTGCTCAGGGGACCATATGGGATGCTGGGAGTCGAACCTGGGTCAGCCCCGTGCAAGGCAAACGCCCTTCCCTCTGTGCTATTGCTCCAGCCCCAGTGTTTCCTTTTTTAAAAGGCCAAAATCAAAACCAAAGACTGTACATTTTAAGTACAAATCATGTAATCACATACATTTTTTTTTCCTGATTCTGAAAGTGGATGGTGCTACTTTCATAAGCAAAGGGAAGAGAATTTGCAGAGCCTTCTGGCTCTGAGTCTTAGGACCGACCCCCTGTTTTATAATTCCCATTTCCTCAAGAACACATCAGCAATAGCAAAGCCATCCAATCAAGTTTCAGATGGGAGTTTCAGGTATCAGTTCTCCAACATCATCTAGGGTATTTGTTGGTTGGCTAATGGGAATCCAAACTGTGCTTTCACGAAAAATTCAGATAAGGAAGGAATGGTAGACCCTCCCCTCAAATTTTGGTACCCGAACTTCCCAGAAGAGACAGGTCGTTGGTCTGCCAGCCACAGTCAAATTCAGGGTCCAGGGTAGGTATCAGGGAATAGCGAGGGATTTTTCTCCCTGCATGTATAGTAACATTCTGCACTGCTTTTGTTTCCACAGAGCTTCTCCACTACGGATGGAGGTAAGTGTAAGCCTCTTTGTCCTTCTGAAGATGAGCGTTTTCCTCTTGGTCAGCCTAGTGGGTTTCACATATCCAGCTTTACCATGAGAAGTGTTGTGTTGACTTGTGAGGGCGTCAGAAAGAAGGGTTGTCTTGTTCACAGGGTACCAAGGAAGTTCACATCCCTGGTCCTCTCTCCCTCTTCAGGGACTCTGACTGAGCACCTCCATCTGTCGCTAGTCTTGCATGGAGGCCTCTTTCCATTTGTTCCCAGTCGTTCACTGCCTGGGCCTTCTTGGGAAGATGCTCGGCAAAGAGTGCTCCATCAGAACTGCTCCCTGGTACAGAGGGGCCCATTCATGCTAGTGGTTCGACCCTCGGGCCACATCACCCAGCAGGAGATCATCACCTGGAGTCTGGAAAACTTTTCTGAGGCCTCTGGTGTTTCTTCAAATCAGAAACTTGCGTTTCTCCAGCCTTCCAGGGAAACAGGGTTCAAGAGGACGACCACCTGTGGGGAATAGTTGGGGCAGGAGAAGGACAAAAGCAGGGCCTGGCTCCCTGCCTCATGCTGGCAGCAGTAGGTCTGCCTCCTCTCCCCTGCCTCAACTCTGCTCTCTGTTCTCCATTCCCCAGGGTCTATGGGGTTGAATTTGGGGTTGTGTGCTTCTCTCTTGCCTCGTGCTCCCCAAACTGGGGCTACACTGTACTCATGAAAGCCAAATGATTTCCACGGTCCCTCAGCTGAATTGCTTTGAAATACTGGGTCTTATCAGTAGGCTCCTTATTTACCCTATACTCATCTGGTTCTTCACATGAGGTCAATCCGTAAACTGGAAAGATAAGGAAGAGACAAAATAAGAGTTGGCATCAGTGGATGTCCAATCTCATTAGAGAAAATATGGGGAAAATATCAAAATAGATGTGTAATGTATTTTTCTTGACTAGCAAAGATATTTGCAACTAAGAATAATTCTGATGTTGAGGGGAGTCTTTATAGATATGAATGTATCTGTGTGTCTAGAGGGGTGTATGTGTATGGGTATCTGTGTGTAGGGTGCCTGTGTGTGTGTATGTGTGTGTGTGTGTGTGTGTGTGTGTGTGTGTGTGTTTTCCCAGCTAGTAAAAGACAGGAGGTTTGAATTTTGTTCCTAGTATCTAGTAGAATTATCTTTGGAGAGACACTGAATTAAACTCATGGTCTTGTGTATTTGGACAGCAACAGCTGAGGGTCAAGCAAGCAGAAACTCTAGGAAGAGAACATATAATAGTTCTTTAGCCTTTTCTGAGATGTGACCAGATCAGGGCTCTTGCATATAAAAGCATAGGTACTTTAGAAATGGGACATGGATGCAGATAATTCTTCACCTGTGTTGGAGAGTTGGGTGTGGCACATTGAGAAGATAGTGGCTTCCTTGGTACTTGAGGAGACTAAAGCTGTCATGTAATCAGCAACAGTGCAGTGAATGCCAGACTGGCATGGGAGTCGGGTCAGCCCAGAGACTCCCCTGCATACTGGCAGGTGCCTATTGACCTTTCAAGATTTTTCTTCTCTTCTCTCTTCCTTCTTTAATCAGGACCTTTCCTAGGTATATCTAAATAATTAGGGGAGGGATGGAGCCTGTGTGTCAGGGCCCTAGGGTAGCTGAATGGAACACAGAGGCACATCTAGTCTATGATTTGCTAACGTGCATAAATGAAAGCAGGTTAAAAAAAACTGTTGTCACCCCCTCTTTAGCTTTCACCCTGAATTTCTCATTCCCTTTGTGTCACTTCCCACTAGTTTATCTGTTCACCAAACCCCTCAGAGACAGTAAAACATAAGATCATGAGGCCAGGGAGAGTATAGGAGTTAAGGTTACCATCATGCATGAGACTGACCCCAGTTTGATCCCCCAGCAACTTCTGGTCCACCAGGCATTGCCTGGAGTGATCCCAGAGCACAGAGAGAGGAGTAGCTACCCCCTTTCCCAAGCACCACGGGTTGTGTCCCCTCCAACAAACAAAAACAGAAAGACACATGATAATGACTAAAACAAGAGCCTGCAGAGAATGTTGCCCTCGTAACCTGGTCCTTCAATTTTTGGTGTTTTTGTTTGTTTGTTTGTTTGTTTGTTTGCTTTTTGGGTCACACCTGGCGATGCTCAGGGGTTACTCCTGGCTCTGCACTCAGGCACTCAGGCCCTCAGGAATCACTCCTGGCGGTGCTTGGGGGACCATATGGGATGCTGGGAATTGAACCCGGATCCTCCGAGAGCAAGGTTATTGCCTTACACACTGTGCTATTCTTCCAGCCCCGAGGTCCTTCAATTTTTGAACTCAGATATAAAGAAGATGCACAGCTCTTAGGGATCTGAATATACAACCTAAGACACAGTTCCATTGTTTCATCTCAGCCTGGATTATAGCTTTCTGTCATTCTGGTTATAACTAAGTCACAGGAAGGTTGTAGGGGGTGCAGATGGGGATGTCTGTCACACCACATCTATTAACAAAGGATGAAATCCGAAAGAAAGAACACATCCTCCTAAAACATGGTCAGTGTATAAGTCATGCTGTGGTCTAGGGCTGAAAATGGAAGCACATCCAGTTGAGAATCTTGGAATGTCTGATTTTCTTATTCTCTGATCTCAAAGACCCCTTTTATTGATGTCAAAGTTGCCAACACCCTTTTTGAATCAACCACTTGTTACTAGGAACTAATTAAAAACTACACAGAACAATAACGTCATTAAAAATACCCTTCGACAGGAGAGATGGTACAGTGATTAAAACTCTTGCCTTGCATGTAGCTGATTCATGTTTTGTTCCTAGTACCACATATAGCCCCCTGAACACTCTGAGGAGTGATCCCTAAGCACAGAGCTTGGTGTAAGTCCTGAGTACCACCAGGTATGGCCTCCCAAATAAAAAAATTTTAAAAAAGGAAAAGAAAATTACCCAACATCTGAAACACACTAATTACCAGGCCAACATAAATTTCATAACTCTATAAGATGTCTCAGATAATCTACTAACGGTGCTTGATGAGGAGACGCTAGTGGTGTGAGCATGTGTAACAGCCCTATTTCAGTTACCCTGCACTGTCAGAGGAGAGAAAGGCCTGAACTTCTAGCACCAGTGGCTTTGGTTACTTGTTACTCCTGGGAACCAAAAGCAATTAATTTACTCTTGGTAGAATTTCCTGTTTATAGACATATGACTGCCCACTGCCTCCTCTCTCTCTATCCTTATTAAAAGGATCTTCATCAACTAAATGGATCCTTTTTCTTCTTCAGTAGAAGTGTCATGTGTGAAGCTATAAACTACTTATAATATTTCTCTAGTGCTAACTTTACCCTTTACCCATGAGAAACTGGTGTGAAACTCTTGGCCAGGACTGGCGAAGCGAAATATCTGTCTTGGGCCTGTGTTATTTATTCCTCACAGTCAGAAACTCATCTGCTTAGGTTCCTGCCCCATGTGGAAAACAGTGACTGGGAATTCCCCCTGCATTAATACCCTGAAACCAAGTGTTGGGAAATCTCAGTGCCTTCAGTTACTCAGAACTGATGTTTCCCAAAGAGTTTTTTCATCAGTGTTGTTGCTCTAGCGTTGGCCATCAGTGTTCCTCATAGCTAATGTGAATAATTCAGCACTGCTGTACTAATGCAAGCACTGCTCATCCTGTGTATGACTGTGCTCTGTTACTCCGGCAGCGAGCAGAATGGTGCTCAGGCACCTGATTGGCAGGAGGGGAGGTTTACTGACTGAGGTCAGGTGGAAAGATTCTTCCCGTGGAATACTGGAGGCCTCTTGTGTTTGTCTGTCAGATACCTCCTGGCTGTATAGTCTCTGGGGTGAATAGTTAATGACATGGAAGGGGCTGCCCTGTCTTTTTCATAGCACACTTTTAATCTCTTAGCAGGAGCTTTGTTGCCTTGGCTCTCCAAGAATTGTAATCCTCAAACTTGTCATCACTGTCACTGTCATCACTGTCATCCCGTTGCTTATCGATTTGCTTGAGCGGGCACCAGTAACATCTCCATTGTGAGATTTGTTGTTACTGGTTTTGGCTGTTACTGTTTTTGGCATATCAAATATGCCACGGGGAGCTTACCAGGCTCTGCCATGTGGGCAGGATACTCTCGGTAGCATGCCAGGCTCTCTGAGAGGGATGGAGGAATCAAACCCGGGTCGGCTGCATACAAGGCAAATGCCCTACTTAGTAAATAGGCAAGGCACGTCTACCCCTTGCTCACCCAGGCAGTGGGTAAGGCGGCCTGAGGCCAAGCCCTAGATATCACACACTCTTCCAGGTGCTCTTTCAGAATCCCTGTCTGCAAGTGACTTTTGCTTCTTATCTGCAGAAACATTCAGTATGCGGACATGTCTAAGGAATTCTATCGTTAGCGTAGAGTGTACCAGACACATGGGTTGAACTTTCATTTGGATGCAGATAATCCAAAATACCGAAATCCTATTCTGCATATTTTTAGAAGTATTCAACCAAAGTCAGAACGTCTGCAGATCTTCTCTGAAATATCCTCTCTCCCTTTATACTGTCCCTCTAGACCTCTCTTGTTGTCCATGCTTCCTGCAGGGTCACTATTAGCAGTCTACCCCTACTCCTTCAGGGCCTTCTTACCCAAATCATTTATTCTCTTTTATCCCAACTTTGGGCAGGTCAAGGCCCTAAGTCCATTCCAATACTCCCCACATTAAAACTAAAGTCTGCAACCTAAGTTCAAGAATAAGGGCAGGGCAATTCAAAGTAGAGAATAGACATATCACTCAGACATACACGGTCACATTCAGAGCCCCAAGTTCATATCCAACCCATCATCAGCCCAGAAAGGCTGTTTCTGGGCCATCTTCCAACTGTCATCATCCGGGATGTCCAGTTTCCTTCCTTAGAATAAAGAGTCTTTGACCCCATCTTCCTAGCCGAGGGTCTAAGCAGTCACTGGCCACAGAGAGAGATGGTAACTGAGTCCCACTCCAACCTAAGATCTGTCTGTCTACTCCTGGTTTCCTGTCTTTTCTCTCTGATGGGTGAAATGGAAAATCCATTCCCTGAGAGAAACTCTGCCCCCCAACCACTACAGATGGGACTCCTTGCTCTAAGAATATAACGTTTCATTATCAGTGCATCACTGGATTGCCCTGTAGACTCAAACATGAGTTCACAAATGGTTTCGACAGTGTAGAATTGAACCAGGGCTAATCTGGTATCTGTTCACAGTCCTCTAGAGTTCGAACTTTTCTTTTTTTTCTTTTTTTTTTTTTTTTTTTAAGGAAAGCCTGCCTGCCAGAACTAAGGCTGGGTCACCAGGGTACGGAGAGAAGTTTGAGATTAAAGGAGTGAGCCAAGAGGATGCACTCTGGAAGTGTGCATTCCAGGATTTCATGACATGGTTGTATGTGACACAGGAAGCTAATCATAGCACTTATCTGGCCCTTTTAGAATCTTCCTCTCCTTTTCCACTTGCCTCTGGAGGAAAAATAAATTCTCCTTGTCTACCCCCAGGGGGTTCCTCCTGTCCGGTGATATGTTGACATCCTGCTGCTGTTCTTTTCTTATCCTCCAGGGTGTCACCTCCCTGAGGTCTGTCTTTTTTATAGGCAGGGCCCCTCCCCCCATGTGGCTGAGCCATATTCTCTGCACCTAAGCCTTGGGTGAGTTAGTTCACTGTTCGAAATGTCACCATTTTCTGGCTGAAACACTAAAGTATTGGAATCGTCGGGTCAAGTTTGAAAGTTTGTCTGCTTGTTTCAATGCCTATCAAATTAGTCTTCTGAATGAATCTAGCACGGAAAGCAGTATTTCCGGTTCAGGGAATGTGCTCGCATCCACTTTCCCTCCCTGTTTCATGCACATTTCTATTCTGCTGTCTCATATTGGGTCCATCAATCCCACCAGTTTGATAATGGCTCCCCCCGTCCGCTGTTTGTTTTCCCTCTGAACTCTTTGTACTCTGAGACTCGAGAGCTTTCCGTGTGCGTGTGACCCGAGTCACACGCAGAGCAGGTGCGGGGCTTGAACTCTCTGGCCAGGATTCCTTCCTATCTCAGCTTGTCTGCTGAATCCCAGTCACAGGACAAATGCTTTTCTTTGTTTACCCTGATCCTCTCACGCTGTGGCTGCTTCCGCCGTCCACTATGTAGGCCAGCGAGCTGCTGTCTCCGCACGAACTCAGTGGGCCGCCAACACTGTGCCTAATTGTATTCCCTGTTCTCTGCTACCAGATGCAGTAAATTACATTTCCTCCCAGCTCCCCAACCTGCCAATCCTCTGTTCACGAACAGCAGAACCGGCACCTGGGCAGGACGGCACCAGCAGAGCAGCTGGTAAGTCCTGGGGAGCTATTTGGTAGGATGCCAGGGCCTGCCTTTCCCTGAGCTTCATTAATGAGGGATTCTTAGATACCTCCTAGAGCAGAAGCCCCCGGGCAGCCCCATCTCAAATGTGGAAATTCGGGAGACCGGACAGCGGGAAGGCACTGGAGCCCACGGAGTAACTGAGGACCAAATAGCAGGCGGGTCTGTTTTGACGTGCTTTCCCTTCAGAGGAGTCTGGCTCTTGTGTTTCTGGTCTTTGTACATGTCCTTATTCTCCAAGTTCATCCAAGCTCTGCTGCATGGCTTATTTTTCATATTGAAACAGTATAAAGTCAAATGAGTTCTGGGGGAAGATGGGTCGAAAGTGTTTTCAAAGTAGATGTGCTTGTGTGGCTGGAATCCTTTAGGGTTGGAGGTGTTTAGAGGTCATGGAATAGTCCCATTTCTAAAGCGCGTTTATACATGGACTTATCCCTTATTTTGTGTCCTGTATGCTGGGGGGAGGGGAGGGTTAGTAATTTGAAAAGTATGCTTGTTGCTAGCATTCTTCAGAGTTGTGGATGTTGGAAGATAATATATTTGTGACTATGAGGAACACAGAGAACTGTGCTTTGCTCTGAATGTGAGTCAGAAATCAGCAACAAGAGAATGTGAACAATGAATTTCCATATCAATCTTTTTTGCCTTACACAGAAATGCACCGAGGGCTAGGGGTGAAATTAAAAAGAATATATGACTTGTCCAAGGTTACATAATTAGTGTCAATGTAGGTTAATTCAAAATGAGTCAGGGACTGGAGATATCATATAGGCATTAAGGCGCTCTCCTGGTATATGACTGACTCTGGTTTGACACCCAGCACTGCCTGTAATCCTCTGATCATCTCTGGAGTGATCCCTGAGCACCGAGCTGGGAGTAAGCCCAGAGTCCTACCATTGTGGTCACCAAACAAAACCACCACCACCACCACAACAACAAAAAGAACACATCATGCATTACATCGCTAGGTAAATTTATGTTTCAAATAAATCGCAAGACAGAGAAACAGCTTAGGGGGGCTGTGCATGGTTTGCTTGCAAAAGGTCTGAATTGGGTCCCTGGCACTGCAGGCTCTCCCAGAGTTCTCTCAGGAGCACTTCTAGGCATTGAGCCAGGACAAGCCCCTGAACACTCCCAGAAGCTAAAACTAATGATAAAAGGTAAAATCAGTGACATAGTCATACCTTTTATGAAACAAAACAATTTTGGACTTTGAAGCCAGAGGCATTTTGGAGTAGAGGAAAAAAACCTAAATATTTTATGAAGTAAATATTCTCTCCTTTTGTATAATGTAAAGCAAAATGACAAGGAGTGACACAGTCATCCTGTGCGCTGGCTGAGTTTGAATAGGAACTGGTCTCTGTTGACCTCTTAACAAATACATTTACATGCACATTTATGGCTTTCGAGGGTTGCAGGCACCATCAGTGGTGTCTGGTGAAACCCAGGCCAGGACCACGTATTCCTGGGCTTGTTGTAGAGCAGATAAAGCAGAACGTGAAGCCTAAAGCTGTGCAACCAAGGGATCATTGACAGAGAATGCAACTCTCTGGTAAACGTGTATAGAAACTATTCAAAAGTCACATCCCTCCCCCTCGTTATTAGACATGGGGGTGTTGATATTGTACAGGAGTTATGGATAAACAGTTTTCCAGCCCCTCTCTAAAGTTCTTGCACTTACCAGGACCTGCAATATAATCCCTTGGGCAATATAATGGATCAGTTCCTCTAGGAGAAGACACAGTATGGGAGAACTAATATTGCAAAGATCAAAAAAGGTGGTAAGCAGTGCTATTAATCACAGTATTGAGTTTGAGTAGTAATGTTATCATGATTAAAACGTTATGTGTAAAACAATTACAATTAGCATTTGTATATGGAGAAACTGAAAGAAACAATCCTCTAAACAGCAATTACATTTTTTAAAGTATCACACAATCAAAACCTTTTAAAAAAAATAGCTTGACATGTACTTTCATTTATTGAGAACTTATTTGTATAAATACATTAACTTTGGAAGTAAATATAAGCGGAGTCATGGAATCTATTTTGATGTGATGAACTCATTGGTCCAGGCAGTTTGGGAATAATTTGCAGATTCGTTATCAATAGGCTGAGAGATAGTCAAATGACTGGTGCGCATGCTTTGCATGTGCAAGCTCAGACTTTGGTCCCCAATACCATCTGGTCTCCAGAACTCTGCTGAGAATAACTCCTGAGCATTTCATCAAGCGTAGTCTAGGAGCACCACTGGACGTGGTCCCAAAGCAAAAACACAAAATAGATTCATTATCTATCAATCATGGTTAAAAAGTAACTACATAGAGCATTGATGGCACGTCAACTATTGACAGTGGTCACTAGAACTCTCCTCTGTATAATCTATCACTTGTTGTAACATCCTTTTGGAAATTTGCAAAATCTTAGGGGCATTTTGAAGTAAATATTCCTTGTCCTGAATCAGTATATTGAAATATTTTGGCTTGGAGTTTGGGAAGTTTAGAATTCTATATAAATGGGAACGTATTTTGAATCATTCCTTTTCAGAATTAGGAGGCATCAAATCCAATTCCTGATTCAAATTTGTAAATCATATTTGTAACATAAAACATAGCCAGAAGTTCTTGAACTGTGGTCACACACTTTCATGACAAAGTTCAGTGGCCCATTCTGTCAATAACTGGTTTTGACTATTAATGAATTTTTTTTTGACAGAGCTGTCATTTGTCTGCCTTCCCTTTCTACCCATTGACCCTTAATCCTGCTTCCTGAAGACACTCAGAACAAATCTTAAATTTTGATTTCCACAGAATCATTTGAAATGAAATTATGTGCTATGAAAAAATTATGTGCTGTCATTTCCCATCTTTTCTAAAATCCCAACCCTCCAAACCCCTAAGGTTCGCAGCCCAAGTCTCTTTAATGGGTGTTAAGACGAAACGGTTGCTTCTAGGTGCCTCTCAAGGTGCCTCCCACCCAACTTCCCAACATTTCTCTCTCTCTCTCTCTCTCTCTCTCTCTCTCTCTCTATATATATATATATATATATATATATATATATATCATCATTCTAAGTTACAGTACTCAGAGATATTTCCTGAACCCCGGGGTGAGCTCACCATTCTACATTTCAAAGCCTGGTGCTGCAAACCATGCAACTCATTTTACCAGCCTTCAGGTGCTGGCAGGGCGTGGGGGTGGGGTCACTTCTAGAGATTCCTGGATCACATGGTGTCAGGCTGAATCTAGGGCTCCTGAGGCAAAGTGAATGTCCCAGTTCCTGAGCCTCTCCCTGGCCCTTAGCTTCAGTTTCTTATGGAATGTTTCCAAGTCATTTGACGTGTCCCCAGGCTCAGCCTTGAAGTAAAGGTACCGCTCCAGAGTCATTTGGGCTGAAACACGCCATCTGTTCCCCCCACTTGTGTCTATACTTCTTCACCTGCTCACAGAAGACCCCACGAAAGTCTATTTCTTAATCTCAAAAGACAAAATGAAGGCTGAGTCATACCCCTCTCCGCACTTCATGGATTTTATGTGACTATTAAATTTCTTCTTGGTGTATTGGCCCTTGTAAGCGTTAGGGAGCATGTGGAATCACTGCAGGGCGTGGGGAAAGATGGGCCGTGAATGGTATGAGGGATTTACTGACCCAGGCTCTGGCGAGCCTCCTGCTTCAAACATAGCAGCTCCTCTTTGCTTGTGTTTAGAAATTGTAATTCTGGGTCAGGTTATGTTGGGGAAAAGGGTTTGGCGTTTTTGCATGTAGAAACCTATCTCCAGATGCCACGGTTGTCATAGCACATAATTTTATATTTTTAGCCTTACTGTTCTTGTAAATTTAGTACCGCTTCAGAGCTAAAAAAAAAAAAAAAAAAGAAAAAGAAAAAAAGCTAGGGGCTGGAGCAATAGCACAGCAGGTAGGGCATTTGCCTTGCATGCGGCCGACCCAGGTTCAATACCCAGCATCCCATATGGTCCCCTGAGCACCGCCAGGAGTAGTTCCTGAGTGCATGAACCAGGAGTAACCCCTGTGCATTGCTGGGTGTGACCCAAAAAGCAAAAAAAAAAAAAAAAAGCAGCTACCATAATAAATAAATAAATAAATAAATAAATGAATAAATAAATCACTGTCACTGTCATCCCGTTGCTCATCAGTTTGCTCGAGCGGGCACCAGTAACGTCTCCATTGTGAGACTTGTTAGTGTTTTTGGCATATCAAATTTCCACAAGTGAAAGAACAAGCTTTTGTTATTTTTCATAATTTCCTTGGCAAACATATCACATATTTTTGTCAGAGGCCTCTGGCACGTTGTTGACTGTCCTGGCCTTTGGGACATACAGCTCTGCCAGCTCACAACATTATGGTACTTAACAGGGGTGATAACCAAACAGGCAACAAGCTCCCGCAACCGCCCTAACACCCAAGGCTTGGACGTCTTGTCCTCAGGAATATAAGGACATTGTCATGACCCAGATAGCATTGGCCTGGCTGGAGACCTTAAACATAAAATAAAATGAGATTAATATGTATAGCTTCTGCTAGATAAACCTCTAGCATAACAAGGAGAATAATAATAATAATAAGTTAATAATAATAATTTTAAGACTGCCATTTGGGGCGCATATGCTGCCTGAGCCCATGTGCTGCTTGTGCCCATGTGACTGAGCACATGTAGTGCCCGAGCACATGTGTCGCCCACATCTCCTCTCTTAAGATGTGTACGTTCATGCTTTTGTGTCCAGTGCTAGGATGTGTGTAGAGCTCTCTCCATCCTCGGAGGAGGCTGCGTTCTCTCTTGAGCGAGTTACTCCTACTGTTATTCTATTTCGATTATCCCTTCCTCCTTCCCTAAAAGCCCTCTAAAATAAAATCTGTTACTTTAAAAAAAAAAAAGACTACCATTTGGGGGGCCCAATTTTCCCATTTTGCACAATGGAAAAAATATCAAAAATATTTCTGGACTTTTTGGTAAGGGAGGTAAGTACTTAATTGATTTATAGCATTTATTTCAAAATGGCCCTAAGATTTTCCAAATTTCCAAAAGGATGTTCCAAAAGGAATAGATTATTTTAAACTGCCTCTTAGTGTCTCTGTCCCTAAAATTAAGCTATTTCTATATAGTTTATAGAAGTCCCTCCTCATTTCTGAAAATCAGAGCTTCGTGTATTTGCCTCCAGCACTTTTCCTGTTCTACAAGATTCTTGAGACAAATGCACTGATATGGAAATCGGTGTCCAGGTACCAAAGCACAGAGAACATTTTCATCCTCAGCTCAATCATTTTCAATCTTCCCCACTCACCCATGCTTCAGGTACTTTGTAGTAATATTCTTCTCAACACTTTTCAGGCTGAAAAGGACAAAAGCAAAACTAAATATGATTAACATTTACACCTTCCCTGTGGCTTTCTTGAAAGTCTAATTGCATTTTCACCTGTGTGCCCATGAAGTCTAAATATTGCCTTTGTACTAAACCAGAGCTTCTCAGAGTGTTTATCTGAGTACCTTTTTCTGGAAAAGAAGAAGAATGCAGACCAGAAATGTGAGACCAAACCCTGAAAAAACTGCTAAAAATCTGGGTTCCTGTAAACCTTGTTTTATGGAAGGAAAACAAATGCATAGTGACACTGTATTTATAGTACAATAACCAATATACCAAGTTTATTTAATTTTAAAGTGTTCTCTTGCCCTCCTATCCTAGAAATACTGAAGGAACAGTGTATGGCATGCGAAAGCTAAGGTTCATATCCTAACAAAAGCTTGGCGTTTGTGCGTTAGTCCCAAAGTCAAGTCACTTTAATCAGATACAAAATAGTTCAAAATCAGAGAACAGGGCTAGAGCGATAGCATAGCACTTGCTTTGTACATGGCCAATCCAGGTTAGATGTCTGGCTCCCCATATGCGCCCCCCCACGCCCTCCAGGAGTGATCCCTGAGTACAGAGCCAGGAGTAAGCCCTGAGCACTGCCAGGTGTGGCTCAAAAACAAAACAATCAGAGACAAAATATTTTTTTAAAAAAACCATAAAGAAAGGAATTCTGTTCTTGACCTGTCCCCCGGACCTCCCACCTCAGGATGTTAAATGGAATCCAATTCCTGTCTCCACCCAGAAGCACTTCTCATATTCCCTCTCCTCTGGTCCCGTAGCTCTCCTCTGTAGCATCACTCTGCACCACACAATGTTTTGTTTTGTTTTTTTTTCTGTCCACAGAATTTACTCTCTCTATCACTAAACTCCTTTCCCAATTCTGGAGTAAAGGATCCACTTAATCTTTCTAGCAAAGAATTATTCATTATTCCTTCCTCCCACTGTCATTTTAAAAACAGTTTAGCTCTTTTTTTATTAAGTTTCTGTCATTGATAACACTATTAGTGATGCGCTGAAGTGATAGCACAGAGGGTAGGGCGTTTGCCTTGCATGCGGCTGATAAGGGTTCAATTCCTCCGTCCCTCTCGGAGAGCCCAGCAAGCTACCAAGAGTATCCCGCCCGCCCAGCAGAGACCAGCAAGCTACCCGTGGCGTATTCAACATGCCAAAAACATCAACAGCAAGTGTCAAGATGGAGACGTTACTGTTGCCCGATCAAGCAAATTGATGAGCAATGGGATGACAGTGACAGTGATTAATGATGGTATTCCATGCACATAATTCCAATACCACACCCCTCGCTGGTGTACCTTGTTTGTTTGGGGGAACATTGGTTCCATCCCCAGTGGTGTTCAAGATCTATTCTTGGCTCTCTGCTCAGGAGTCCTGGTATTCTTCAGGGTGTGTCTGGGATTCAAACTAGGGTTAATTGCACGCAAGGCAAGTGCTTTACCTCCTGTACCCATTCTAGAGTCCCATTGTCCCTACTTTATTTTCGGTCTTTAATTTTAGGAATAATGACAGAATTATATTGGGGATTTAGAATAAAGTGGTAAAGGAGGGAAAATGGAATCAATAATTACAGAATTCTTATTGGCAATAGAGGGCCAGGAATACTTCTCAAGAATTCTTGTGTTTGGGGCTGAGAGATGGCTGAAAGGGCTAATGTGCATGTTGTGCATGGGGAAGGCTCAGGTGCAGTCTCTGATGCTGCATGGTACCCCCAAATACCACCAGAAGCAACCTATAAGCAGCGGACAAGAATAGCTGCGGACACAACCAGGTATAGCAAAAAAAATTGAAATAAAAAAGACAATTTTCATGTTCATAACTTATAATATAAAAAGATATAAAAATAGAGATTTTGTTTCATACTACATTATTATTTTAGGTCAATATGTTATTTGTGCACATATCACTGAATATTCAGAAGATAACCAAATAGTGTACTTAAAGTTGAGAATTCTTTTTACTTTCCTAATTTATACGTATATCCCATGAACTTACTAATAGTGATAGGGCATAACATAAACTAAAATACTAAAATACATAACTAAAAATGGTGCTTTCTAACAAAAGTTTAATATTTGTGAGTCTGCAAAAAAATTTAAATGCCTACTCTAGTTTTCTAATGGTACATTTTAATGTGGGAAATTAGAAAATAACTGTCACAAATATTTCTCTTGATCTGACATTGTGTGAGCCGATGTATCTGTGGACAGTGTTGATTTGCCTCCATGGGTCTAAGAAAACTCAACATCTTTGTGCTGAGCAAGTGAAATTTTCAAGTGAATGTGATTGAGATAAAGCATGGATTTGCTTTCTAACCGTTTAGTTAAGTGTTAACCATAAATAGATTGTATATTATTATGCCAACAACTATAATATTATCATTGTTGTTGTTTTTCAACCAGTTCAAACATCAATCACTATATATGCATCTTTTCATTTCTGTTATATTAGCAAAGTAGTTGTGACTAGATCAAAACCACCAAACTAGGGTCCAGAATGACCATACAGAGGGTAGGACACTTGACTTTGCACTTGGACAAACCTAGGTTTAATCCCTGGCATTCCCCAGCCTGCCAGAAGTGATTCCTGAGTATAGAGCCAGGAGTAAATCTTGCACCACTGGGCATGGCCCCAAAAACAAAACAGACAACCATAAAAAATTAGAGTTTTTAATTAGCATTTGTTTCATGGTTTGTATAGAAAGTAACTTCTATACAAAAGGCTCTTCTATACATAGAAGAGTACTATGGAAGATTACTATAGGAGCTCTTCTATCGACAGTACATCTACCATCTAAGGTAGAATTTGGCAGAGAGGGATAATTATAAATGAAAGTTAGGCCAAAAATCTAGCCTTCAAGAATCCGAAAACTGTACAGCTGATAAAACAAACATTGCCACCAATAATCACACTTAAGAAAAAAGGATTAAAATTTTCATTCAAGTGTTTTCCTATACAAAGTGAACTAAAAGAAGAAGGTTTGTAAGGGTGGAGCATAGACTAACTGGGATCAGACAATTTCTCTTACGTTGCCAAATCATAAATATTTAAAACTTTATGGTATCTGTCATATATTATTTTCCTTCCTTCTCTCTTCCCTTCCCTTCCCTCCCCTCTCTCCTTCCTTCCTCCCCTCCCTCCCTCCCTCCCTTCCTTCCTTCCTTCCTTCCTTCCTTCCTTCCTTCCTTCCTTCCTTCCTTCCTTCCTTCCTTCCTTCCTTCCTTCCTCCCTCCCTCCCTCCCTGCCTTCCTTCCTTCTTTCCTTCCTTCCATCCTTCCTTCCTTCCTTCCTCCCTCCCTCCCTCCCTTCCTCCCTCCCTTCTTTCTTTCCTCCCTCCCTTCCTTCCTTTCTTCCTTCCTTCCTTCCTTCCTTCCTTCCTTCCTTCCTTCCTTCCTTCCTTCCTTTCTTTTCTTTCTTTCCTTCCCTCCCTCCTTCCTTTCTTTTTTCCTTTCCTTCCTTTCTTGCTCCTTCCCTTATTTCTTCTCCCTCCCATTTTTTCTTCCTTTTTTCCTTCCTTTCATCTTTCAATTCCCTTCCTTACTCTCCCTCCCTCTCTGCATCTCTCCCTCCCTCCCTCCCTCCCTCCCTCTCTCCCTCCCTTCCTCCCTCCCTCCTTCCCTTCTGTCTTTCCTCTCTTCCTTTAAAAGCAGAAACCAGTCTTGTTCCTCTAGTCATACAAAAACAAGCTTCAAGCTACCTTTGTCCCTCTGGCTGTGAGAAGAGAGCAGTGACAGGTAAAAACAGGAACCAAGTCATTATGAAGAGAGCAGAAGAGGCCCCAGTCTAAGGCAGCGATGACTGATAATGGTGAGAAGATGTGTGGGGATATATCTGACATGGAATTCCTTACTCTCAGCAATATTGTGGCACTGGATAATTTGGAAGAAAGGAGAAATCACGTGCTTCTGAGTCTTCTCTCTTGAGAGGCTAAGGTAGTCCTAGTATAGTCTAGCAGGAAGTCTATGGGGGATTTTTGAGAGAACAAAATATATGTTGTTTTGCACCTGCTGGATTATCTATATCTGTGAATTATCCAGAGGAGATCTGTTTGAGGACAGTTGGTCCTTTGGTCTAAGACCCAAAGAGCTCCCATCTAGAAGGTTTGCTCTCTCTGAAGTGACACACTAGAAAAGATGTCACATGAGTCTATAGCTCAGGAAAGATCTGGGTCTTAGGAACATGAGCCTGACAGCTAGGATTTGGGATGAGCTGGAGAGGGTGAGACCATAGCAGAAAGACGAGGTAGGGAATTCTTGCCAAGCTAGAGAAGGTGAATCAGGTGTCTTGGGCTGGGTGGTGGCGGTGGAACCTCAAGAGAACAGCAGATGGGAAAGCTAGTTTGGGGCAGAATCCCAAGGACTCAGCATAAGCACATGGAAGAAGAACGAGCCTCCTCAGCTGCCAGTATCATTTGCTGCCTTCTACCTTGTTCTGGATCTTGTTTTAGAAACCTAGCTGACTATTGAGCATTCACAAGGCATAGAAGCAGACCGTTTTCCTATTTATGAAGTGTATGTAAATGCCCTATTTATAGTTTAATGGAAGTTAACCACATACCCCCTACAAAAATCTTTGCACATTCTCCATTAACAGTGCAGGAAAATGAGCAATGAAGGATAGAAGCGTTTCTTGGGTTTGAAAAAAAAGAATTAAAATTTTGGAACTTGTAGAGGGACTACATCATTTTTTTGAGATTATTTTAATTTTTTTACTTTTATTTTTCTTTATTTTAATGAATCATAATGAGATACATTTACAGACTTACAGACTTTCATGACTGCATTTCAGTCAAACAATGTTCAAGTACCCATCCCTCCACCAGTGCCCATTCTCCACCTCCAGTATTCCCAGTATCCCTCCCCCAACCCCCACCCCTTCCTACCTCCTGCCTCTGTGGCAGGCACAATTCCTCTTTCCCTCTTACTCTCTCTATCCTTTTGGGTGTTGTGGTTTGCAATATAGGTAACAAGCAGCCATCATATTTGGTCCACAGTCTACTTTCAACATGTATCTACTATCCCGAGAGATCCCTCCAACCATCATTTATTTGGTGCTCCTCTTTCCATCCCAGCTACCTTTTCCCCCAGCGCATGAGATCGGCTATCAGGCCTTGGGACAGTCCTCCTAACCCTTATTTTAACTGTCCTTAGGTGTTAGTCTCCTATTATGTTACTTTATATTCCACAAATGAGTGCAGTCCTATTATGTCTGTCCCTCTCTTTCTGACTCACTTCACTTAGCATGATACTCTCCATGTCGATCCATTTATATGCAAATTTCATGACTTCACCTTTTCTAACAGCTGCATAGTATTCTATTCTGTAGATATACCAAAGTTTCTTTAACCAGTCGTCTGTTTTGGGGCACTCGGATTTTTTCCAGATTCTAGCTGTTGTAAATAGTGCTGCACCGGGTTGGGGTTGGGGGGGCTACATCTTAACCAAGGGTTTTTTAATTGTCTATGAACCCACAGTAAGCTTGCAATCAAGACAAACCTGCATGTTTTCGTCTTCTCTTAGTGTGTTACACTAGGTCTAACCAATTCTCTATGACCTTATTTTAGCAAATCATCCTCGGAAGTCTGAGTGCCACTGAGATACGGTCACTGTGCCTCTGTCTTCCCTGTGCATCAGGCTGCTGTGCTAAAACACATATATAACCACCTCTGTCCACAAATGCACCCACCCTAACGCTCCAGATGCTTTGCATTTAGACTAGAAAGGGCACAGAACCTTTTTTTTGTCTGTTTGGCAATTAACCATTCACTGGCTTTTTTTGTTGTAACATGCACTTCCTTTCTCTTGTTTTCATTCAAGCTATATACGCCATGGAAATTAATGTGGAGAAAGACAAACAAACTGGAGAGACCAAGATTCTCTCTGCATCCACCATTGGCCCAGAGGGGGTCCATCAGAGAGGAGTCAAAGTCTGTGATGATGGTACCAAAGTAGTGTATGAGGTGCGCTCAGGAGGCACCATAGTAGAAAACGGAGTGCACAAATTAAGCGCAAAGGATGTAGAAGAGCTTATTCAGAAGGCTGGGCAATCAAGTTTCAAAGGAGGGCATGTGTTAGAGAGGACTGGGATTGCAGACGGAAGCCTCGGCCACCCTAAGGAACACATGCTCTGCAAAGAAGCCAAGTTAGAAATGGTACATAAGTCTAGGAAGGATCATTCTTCGGGGAACCCAGGGCAGGAGGCCCAAGCCCCCGGCACTGGAGGGCCAGAGGCAAACTTGGATCAGCCAGTCACCATGATTTTCATGGGTTACCAAAATATTGAGGATGAAGAGGAGACTAAAAAGGTGCTAGGCTATGATGAAACCATCAAGGCAGAGTTGGTCCTCATTGATGAAGATGACGAGAAGTCACTGAGGGAGAAGACAGTGACGGATGTGTCCACCATCGATGGGAACGCCGCTGAGCTTGTATCTGGAAGGCCGGTGTCAGACACGACAGAGCCCTCATCCCCAGAAGGGAAGGAAGAGAGCCTGGCCACAGAGCCCGCCCCAGGTACCCAAAAGAAAAAGCGCTGTCAATGCTGTGTTGTCATGTGACCACTCTTTCTTCCCTTTTCTTCTGGGCAGCCTCTGTGCGCTCCGCCACTTCCGTAGACCTCACTGTACCACTAACTGCAATACTGTGAACTGGAAGCAAACACCTGCCTTGCCTTGCAGTTGGATTGCTTTGATTTCTTTTTTTTTTTTTTAACCTTTCATTTTTCTCCAGTTTCCTCACCCAAGAGACAGCGTGCATGTGTGTGCTTCATTCTTTCCAAGAACTTGCTCTTCCTCTAACCTTCCCTTCTGTCTTCAAGAGTGAATCAGTTCCTTACTGCTCACTTGGAATGGACCCTTCATATCAGCCAATTATATAGTAGCCTTAATCCACCTGACTGGAATTGAACTCATTTGGCGCCAGGGCTTTTATTTTGTTGTGTGTTCTTAGAATGTAGTCACACATCACCACATCGCTGAGTTCTCACTTGCCTCCCTTGCTGTGGATCTTTGCTTTCATATTTTGTGTGGCAAAAATGCTGTTGGCTCCAGCTGGTTCTAGTGTAGCCAAAAGTGGACCTACATAGTCTGTCTAATCTAGGGTGATGCTTTTTGCTGCCTTACATAATCTTCCAGATTACAGTATTGTTGCATCTATGGCTTATCTTCTGTTAAAATGGAAATGAACTTGATGTTAAAGAAAAGAACCCAGTTCTTATCACAGCTGAAATTAGGGACTGATCCCATAACCTGCCTGTCAGCGGTTCTCTCTTTCTACGGCTTACCTGATGGATTCTTTGTATAAGAAGCACCATCTTACATTTTCTATGGACATGAAACAAACATTATTTTAAGCATCAGTAGCCGCCTCCAAACTTAGGCAAATTCATAAGCCTTTGCTTCGATTATCTCAAAAATGTAAAATTTTATAGTTTCTTGGTCACGGATATTTTTTGATCATGTTAATCTATTTTCAACGAAGGGATCATTTTGAGGAGTATCTCTGCAGTGACCCCATTTCTCAGTGTTTCTGACTGGCGGTGGTTGCTGTGATGCCCCCTTCATTACAGATGGTGCTGTAACTGAATTAACTGTTCATCTAGCCTGCCTGGTTGATTATAGAGCCTTACATCTGGACTCTTTTCTTTCTGTCCCCCTGGGAAATAAAATTTTTCCAGTAATGTCATCATGTAGGTTTAGCCACCCCTTGAATTAAACTTTAAATTAAAAAACATTACTTTAAAGATCAGAAAGACTATTTAGGATTGGGGATATGGCTCAGTGGTACAGCATTTGCCTTGCAGGTGTGATCAAACCCAGATCCTTTGCTGTATAAAAATACAAATACAAGAATAGTATTCTCAATGTTTTACATTTAGTAGATACTGAGGGACACCTAGCAGTGTTCCTTAAACTTTGAGAGATCTAAAACATCAAGGAATAATTTTTACTAGGACATAATAAACAAACCATTAAAAACTTTTCATAGTATTCCCCCCAAACAACCACATAAATAATAAAACCAAAAGGAAGCCTTTGAGTAGAAAAACAGTGAAATGGAGATGTACCATCTTAATGATTTCTCTAATATCAGAGATTTCTGTTTTTATCCAAAAGTTCAGAGCATGTTGCAAACGATTCATCAAATTATTTATGTCCCACAAAAAATGTTTTAAAAATCAGGGACCAGAGTGACAGTACAGGTAGGGTGTTGGCCTTGAATATGGCTCACCTGAGTTCCATCCTCAGCATCCCATAGGGTCCTCCGAGCACTGCCAGGAGTGATTCCTGAGTACAGAGCCAGGAGTAACCCCTGAGCACCACCGGATGTGTCCCATAAACAAAAACAAGACAAAAACAACAACAAAAAGTCATACAGCAAGACCTACCACATACTTCTAACTTCTGTAGCAAGCGATGAAAGAAAAACACAAAGTACATGAAGTAAGATAGCCCTGAGAACATTTTGGCACAGAACCAATTCAATAGCAGTTTTCTCAGGGCTGAATCTGATTATGAGAAAAAAAAATTGGGGCTTGAAATTACAGTCATTGCAGTTAAAAGGAAAAAGCAATCTTTTTGTTTTTTCAATTTTTTTCTTAAATAATTATATTTTAATGAGTACAGAATGTGTCATTTTATCATCAATATATAAACAACAAAGAGAGAAAGTAAAGGAGTGAACTTCAATTTTCTAAGATGATCCCATCTCTAAGTTGATTTGAATCACTGAGGGAATTATTTCTAAGCCTCATGTTTCACCAAAGCAGCTGCAGTTGTATAAAATTGCTCTGTTACCTAGAAATAACAGCTGGTTCTGCTGTCTGTAACTCTTACTACTTCCAGTTTCATGATTTTCAGTAAATGGTCATTTAATCATCATATAAACATTAAAAAAAAGTGGCGTGGCAGATAAACTATTTAACTAGAAGGAAAAAACTTTTCATAGTTTGGACAATCTCCTCTTTTAGTAATTTAGGGGGAAAGCAATCAAAAAATACCATACATTTTTGTTGTTGTTGTTCAACTCAGAAATTAAAACTAGACCTAATTTTTTTAGAAGCAAAGTTATTGAATGGAATGACAGACCTTAGAAAAGAATTAGTCTCTCAGGACAGATAGTTCCCTGAAAGGATTCCACTTCTTCCATTAGTGAATTTGTCCCTCACAAATAACATGCTGTATTTCTTTCTCTACAACAGTACTCCTAAGATCTAAAACTAGTGATAATATGCACTTTCACTTGTTCACTTATCATTATACAATTAGCAAATGATTGGACTTAGGTCTTGCTATATACACATTTATTATTAAGACATCAATTGACAGTTTTTAAGTAAGTTGTGTTGCCATTATTATGGTGACTTGTGGCCTCAGTTAATGAAGGTATTTTTGAATATGGCATATGTATCTGTGCAGTTTGAATTATTTTCCTAGTACGATGGAGTATTCACACTCAGCCAGTTCTTTTATGGGGTAACACCTATAGTCCCACCAAAAGCAATAAGTAACTTCCCTTCATAATGATAATATGGAGATTTTATCTTCCCTGCTGTTTATTGGCATGCTCTCTAAAAAACTTTACTATGTATTTATGCATGGTAGCATTCCCGTCAGAAATACAGGGTATTATATTTCATAAAAAGACTAGTGAATCAGTAATGAAGCTGCAACACTACAGTCCTTTTAAGTTAATGGTTGATTGGATTTGCTTTAAAATCATCTCACTGATTCCCTTTTAAAGGGAAAGAGGCAAAGGAACTTATTTCCTTTGTTTATATATAGAGTTTCAATGGTATTTCATTAGTGATCCTTTAATGGTCAAAAAAAATTAAAGTTTAACTGCTGTATATTCTGAAAAGTCTCTTCCCCCAATTTTATTGAGATATAATTGACACACACTGTATATAACTCTAAGATGTACAGCATAGAATAATGACATATATATTGGAAGTGGAAAATCTTGATAACTTATATATTCTTGATTTTTTCCTCTTTCCCATTTTTAATATGCACTAAAAAAAACTAAGAGAAATTCTCTCAGCATGTTCCTCTTTTACATAAAGTTATATTATTTCCCTACATAAGCAAAAGTCGGCTACCCCCCAAAGTGATTTGACAGTGTCCAGTTATGTCAGTTAATATTGGGGATAGAGATGACAAGAGGCAAGGTATTTCCCTTCTCACTAAATCTAAAACATTGTTTCCTTAAATTTCCTGATGAACATAAAATTATCCAGTCTCTCAGGAAACTCAGTTTCTAGGGTTCTTTTGATTTGCTTCATATTCCCATCTATTCTACTTTACTTTCTAAGATAAATGTTCATTTCTTATATGTAAGTAGGATTATTTCATTTTGGGTAGGGTCATTTCCATAAAAGGGAATATATATATATGTATATATATATATATAGTTTCCTAGAGATAAAGTATCTTGCCTGGAGCAAAATATTAAGGTCACATGTGAAAAAAGCTTATTTCTCTTTATTTCCTGCACAATTTTATTTCAAGAGGTCATAAGACACTCTTGATAATGCCCATTTATTTAATATTAATGAACCAATGGGAAGCAAAACATAAATAAGAGAGTATAGTGATAGAAGCAAAATCAATCTATTGTTACAGTTCTTTTTAAAAAGCATAAATTAATCCTATCAATATAAACACAAATGGACATAAATAAAATATGTACCAGGGACTTCTTGTTTTCACTTAAAATCTAAAACCATGATCATCTCTCTCTCTAGATCCACTGTAGTGTTTAACTTAAGAAAGGACATATTCCTCGTAGGAATATTTATCTCCTGCATTAAATGGGTTTGTTTTCAGGAAGACCCTTCCAAGGCAAGCATTTTTTGTCATATTTTTGCATCACACGCACCATAATTGAAACCATACACTCTCAATGTATTTAAGATCTAAGTTTCAGAAAACTTGTAAATATGCAATATTTTAGAAGCTCAATTTACTAATCAAGGTCTGCAGGACTCCAGCGATTAGAACGTAATCAGAAAAATAACTTTTTTCCAATTGGATTGTGCAACACAGTAGGTGCATGGAGTTAAGGACTATGCCTCAAAACACCTCCAAGTCATGAGCAAGATGGGATCTTTGATTCCTGCTGTCAGTTCTATTTCCTCATGCAGCCCTCTCCTCGTTTTATCAGAACTTTCCTGAATATTCTAAGGAAAAAGAGGAAGTCGTTCTTCTAGGGAGCACAATATAGTTATATGTATTTCATTGCTTTAGAAAACATAATGATCTTGCCATTTAACAAAACCCCAAACAATTACTCTAAGAATGTGGGAAGGTGTAGAATAAAGATTACAATCTAAAAGTTTCAAAGGACAACTGTCCTGGGGAATCCTTAGGTCAGTATCACTGCCCCCCTCCCACTTAATTTTTTTTGTTTAAAATAGACCTCCACCTCCTTCTCTACTTCATTCTAATCTAAGACAGTCAGAACTGTAGCACAAAAAACTTGCTTTTAACATGAAAATGTCATATGTAATTTTGGGGACCACAGACTTTCTGCATCAAAGATCTGGACAGCCTTAACTTTTGTAAAAAAAAAAAAAAAAGAAAAAGAAACAAACAAAAAAACCACAGAACAATTTTTCACTGCTCTCTTTTACTAGCAGGAGAACAAAATGTTTCCTGGAACTAACGACTTTTTTTATATTTTATGACTATTTTCTAAGTTTCTACAGGTTGAGGTGTGAATGGTCATCTTCTCTCCATATTGGCCTCTTAGTAGTGCCCTGGGCTATATTTTGCAAATCACTGCATTTTTAATCAATAGAAATGTCTCATCTCATGAACCATAAATTTCTCCCTAGACTTCAGGCAGTCCTTTTGGAGTGAAAGAACAGAAGTACAGAAAGAAAAGAATTACAGGGTGGCTTTCTTTTTACTTTCCTATGGTTAATGTACTGTATGGTATCTATGTTTACAGAATGTATCTGCCTTGTGATGTTAAACAAAATGAATGACAAAAAAAAAAAGTTCTGATGTGCCATTTGAAAGTTTGCCTTAGCATCACTGTTTATGTTCTATTTTTTTTTGTCCTTTATTGGGGGGTGGGGGAGGGAAACGCAGGTTATATTCTAAAGCTGTATTAGCACAACATTCTCTTCCCCGCCCCTCCCTAGCCCTGATCAGAGCTGTGCATTTCATCACAGGAGCCTTGAGGCAGACAGAGCCTTGCAGTGGGAGCATAAAGGTGGTAGAACCTGTGCGTGGCCTCTGCCCTTCCACCAACCAGACATATTAGTGTGTTCTCATCTGAACCAGCAATACCACTTTGACATTCCCGGGCTGGGCCGATGACCTCCTACAGTCCTGCCCATTATTGAATGAAGTGAACCTCTGGGCTCCCTCTTGGTGTGTGGGAGAGTATTTTTAAGCACAATGGGCATGGTTGAGGGAGCAAGAGACATGAACTCCAGTGGTGGGGTTGAGCCATAACTGAGGGGTGTACCCAATCCATTAAGAAGAATAGCCTGGCGTGGATGGGTGTGAGGGGAGGCTTAAGAAATGGAATATTTTACATTTGTCTATTTTTATAATGTAATGTATATGCACCATGAAGTTTGAGTTTGAAAAAGAAAATGCCCTGATGAGCTACAATATTTCTTCATTCCAAAAGGGTAACTTTCTGGAAGATTCTTTAGCATTAGCCCAGACCTTGGGAGAGACAGGGGTGCAGGAATATAGGCCCTGTGAGTGACTAGTCTTGCACTGCCATTGTTTACAAACAGACTGACACGGTGACATTAAGTTTCCTGTACCTACAAAACCGTGCGTATGGCTTGATGCTTCGTGAGCGTCACCTTTAATAATACTTAATTACCTGTTGAAATAGATATCTTAAAATTAAGTCATGCCTGGAAACGATCCAAGTCCAACTCTTCCACCTATTTCAGGAGTCACTGCTATATAAGAGGCTAAGGGCTGACTCACTCTGGTGCATTGGAGTGACATCTATGAAATGAGGGTTGGATGCATTAGGGTATCAATCTCTGCGCAAATATGTTTTAAGTTTTTTTAACACTTAAACACCAATATTATGAAATTGTCCAGGTTTTATTTGCCTTGGAAATATCTGTGGCGTTGAGTGATAGCACAGCGGGCAGGGCGTTTGCCTTGTACGCAGCCGGCCCGGGTTCAATTCCCAGCATCCCATATGGTCCCCTGAGCACCGCCAGGGGTGATTCCTGAGTGCAGAGCCAGGAGTAACCCCTGTGCATTGCCAGGTGTGACCCAAAAAGCAAATAAATAAATAAATAAATAAATAAATAAATAAACATCGGTGGCGCTACACCAGATTTTCAGAGTTAAGTTAGAGAGACTGGAAAGAATGTTGTTGTTTTTTTTTTTCCCACCCAAAAGAAGATCCTGGATCGTTGTGGCCTTGGGTTTGTTTCCCTCCCATTTTGGATCTGAGTCGCTATATCCCAAATGCACTCAGCGGCCCATCCCTCTGTCTCACCCACTGAAAGTGTCAAGATCTGCTCACTGCTCCCGTTAGACTCACCGGGCAGAATCCTTACTCGGGATCGGGGCCCCTTTTTTTTTCTTCTAAAACCAAGTTCCTATTCCCTATCAGTCAAGGGTAGCAACAGTTTCTTTATTTTCATGACATTGCACCGCTCTGGTGCCCCTACAAATGACTCCTTGCACAGGCCCAACTCAAACCCCACTGGGAACTTTAGTGCCAGGGAGACAAGTCCGAAAAGGCAAGAACTATGCAAGCATCTGATGGTGCTCAGGGGCAGCTCGTCGTGTCCTTGCTCTTTACTAAAGAAGCAGTTCTCCAGGCGTTGGGCAGGAGACAGCCAGCCGTGTGGTTTGGGAAGGGCAAGACTGGGTGTGCGAAGATGCCCCCCCACCCATTGCCTGGTCTGAATTATTCTCCAGTGCAGCTCCAACTCCTTGATATGCTATTCTGCAAGTGGGAAGGATGTTCTCCTTCCTGGGGCACTTGGAGCATTGCATTACCCCACTCCAGTTCCTATCTGAGGAGCATCAAAAATGACACAGGGGTTCTAGAAAATGTTGTGTCTGATGCAGCTTTTCCCGTGAATGTAGGTTGTCAATGGACTGTTCAGCTTTAGCAGCTCACTCGCCAGGAGTGGCAACTCTGTAAATATCCATTTTGTGGTCAGTTGCAGGGGTGGGGTGGGGGTGGGAGCCTGTTGTGCTTACTCTGAGTTAGACTTGCTGGGCTAGCTGCTGTACTTTGTAACCTGAAGTGTACCTTGACTGTTCTGTTTCCTTTGGATGAAAAACAAAACAAACACCAACGACAGAATTAACACTGCCAGCGACAGCCGAGGCTGTACTTGTAGCTTCTCTCTGTTCCTCTGTACAGTATTAATAGACAATAAACTGCCTTTTCACTGCATCTACTTCCGGTGTGTCTGTGCCCTGGTTCTTTCCCCTTCTCCTCTGCCTGACAACGGGAGGGGAGTGCCTTCGAATGCTCACTTGCACGAAAGGCTGATCTGGCACCTGTCAAACTGGCCCATGCTTCAGAATCACCTGGAGATTCCGGTTGGCAATCTCGAAGCTCCTTCACACCCCTGGTACTCGTACTCAGCTTCCTGGGTGGGGCACAGTAACTGGTATTTTTAAAACATGTCCCCTGGTGATTCTGATATATGTCGTTTGGGGCCCATTTGTGGCTTTGGACACTCCTCAGTGAACATCCCATGGCCTCCCTGTCCTAGCTGATTTCCACACTAACACATCCAATCTCCCAACGTTTCCTCTCTCTCCCGCTAAACCTCCTTGCACATTTGTGACCTTGCCTGTCATCCTTTATCTTATTCCTTGCAAGCACCCACAGAAGCCTTGATCCCATCATGGGCCAAACTCGGTCTGCCCCGTCAGGTAAATAGTAAAAGCTCATCCAGTTGTGGTAAGACTGAAGACACTTGGGACTGACTTGGTTCTCTTCTGTCCTGCTGTCTTCTAGTCGGCAAATCCTTTCTGCAAATGTCCACATAGTAAATTTCTTTGGCTTTGGGGGCCAGTTGATTTCTATCACAAGGTGCCACCTAAATGCACCGGTGTGGTTATATTCCACCAGACTATTTCTCGAAGCAGCCCGCTAGCCAAAGTTGCCCGTTGGGCTTGTCGTTTGTTGATTGTTATGGCTTGTCATTTGTTGATTGCTTGTTGGTTGTTGAACCCTCAGGTAGGGTCTGGTACATAGTAGGTAGTGAGTGAAAACAATGGAAAGTTATGGGAACTGTGAGCTAACAGATGGGCCAGGATCATATGCTTTGCATGTGATGCTCCTCCC